>NC_043749.1:18407344-19007344 GCF_902148845.1 Salarias fasciatus
CCTAATAATCTATTCTAGTCTCTGAGTCACTGAGATCTAACAGAACCAGAACAGAGACCAGACCTTTATCTGACGTCATGAGAAGATCATTTGTAACTAATACCAACCAGGGCTACCATGCAGGAGAGGGTGTGGAGCATACACAAACATACATCGGCATGCTGTTGTATCTTTAAATACTGGACCTGCATTTGGCTTCAGTGCAATATTTTTGGTAAACGGGAACAAAAAGAGGTCTGCAGTTTTCCTCAGAGGTAGTCTCAGGGGAGGGTTCTGATAAAAAAAGATCAGAAACTACTGCTTTAAGGAACAATAATGTGCCGCTTTTTATATGTTTTTGCAATTACTTTAGCTGCTTCCACTGGCCACTGGTTTTCACCCCCTTATAGTGAAAAATACACCCAAATGCAGAAAAAAGGACACTGGTCAGGATGGAAAGTGTACTCTGCAAATGCAAGGAGTCACCTTCTCATGGCTATCCACAAACTTTAATATGGATGGACCTGAAAATTTGTCATACTTTCCCCCAATAGAGGAGTGGTTCCCTGTACTTCCTAACCACATACCTGGAGTATGACCAGACTGGCAGTGCAGTGGTGAGCGTTTGTCAGCACAGATTGACTTTTTTGCCCTATGAGGTGTCGATATGCTGCACCTGACAGGCTGCTGGCTCCACGCAGTTTGCCCGCCTTGTTAAGGTCTGACACTGACAAGAAAGCGACTGGGTGAGAACTGACACGCGGAGGAAAAATCCATGGCTACAGCAAATATTTGATGATGTGATTTCGCTGGATTGGAGATGGAAGCTGATGTTGACATTTGTGTAACATCTGCACAGTCTAGTCATCAGAGTCGGTCGCTCCTCCTAGTTTTATCTCCATGTTGTCGCTGCTTCACTTTTTTCTTTTTTTCCATGTTTGCACAGTAATAATGCTGCAAAGGAAAGGAAAAAAAAAAAGCTTGGGTTTTCACATTATTTAAAACTCTCCGCTGCTGTGCAGAGAGGATTCGGACATCACGATACAATCTAAGAACAAAGAAGGAAAAGAGAGAGCTTGGAGTTCTATTACCTTCCAGATGCTTGGTTGGCCTCATGTCAAGTGACTCTGGCCTTAAACATGCACAGTACGTCAAGCCGAAACATGTAGCTTTGTTGCAATGAGATTAGTTTAAAAAGCACACTGTCTATGGAGCACTGTTGTATAAACGGCTATGTGTGTGAATCGTGCAAGAAGAAAAAAATCTTCACATTTCAATGTCAAAACAGAACATTTGACAAAACTCTTTTCATGCGAGGAACTTCTGTCAGCCTTTGAAAACATAAATCAACTATGAGGCTTTACATTTTACAAAGAAGCTATAGTAGAGTATTAAGAATTTTAATCGTATCTTGTAGTAAGTAGTGAAAACGGACCACAATCTGCCATAGAAATAGAGAAGTCGGAGTAGAAAAGGAAGTTGCGCAGTGTCTGAGTGATTCCAGTGGGACCAGGAGAACACAGTAATGACTTTAATGAAGAGGACTTGTTCTTAATTGAGATTAGATTTCTGTTTTATCTAGCTGCCACATCAAGGATCCTTTAGTTCCAGTCCTGAATGGCGTCTCATTGTGGTCCATTATGTGGTTGATCGACCATGTTAATTTAACTGCATGCCATCAGTTAGCTGGTATAATTCTCACAGATTACAGAGCCGAGCCCCTTCAGTGTTGTGTCAGATGATGGAGAACTGTTGTTCTTTTTTTGTCTGATTCGAGGAAGCATGTGCAGAGATAAAGGGACGTGTTTTGTACTGTTGTGGTTTAGGTTTTCCTTTGTCTTGCTGGTGTCCGCAGAGTAACAGCATATCATTCTTTGCATCTCTTTTCACACAAACTTATGTTTCAAATGTGAGACCGTTGTCGCCACATGTGACCGTGCACGTTGCATATTTGACAGCTTGAGTGTGCTCCACCCCCTCTCCTGCATGGTAGGCCTGCAGAAAGTGCCTTTTAGTGCAATTACATGGGTTTCTACACATCAATTAGCAATCCAATTAAGTCTTGATGTGATGAATAGCGCGAATGGAAGTGGAGGAGCTACTGATCTTGGTAATAATGATCTTGCCGATTACGCTGATCACTCAGTGGCTAAGAAGACAGACATGCCAAGGTCATCAATTAACACACAGGAGGAGAAAGGAGGACAAGTTGGTACACAATGTTATCGCAGCGGTGAAAAGTTATAAATTATTTGTGCCTCCTATGCAATACAGACCCGAACCAATATTTCATCATGGTGCAGAGCAAGATGCAATGCTTAAAACTGAGCAGTCTTCATGATGGAATAACTTATCCATGCCAATTACATGAATAATAGTTTCTATCCAATTTCTGAGTTGATTAAATGAGAATTAATGTACTTTAGCGCTATTTCAGCTTCTTAGTCCAATACGTTCTCCAGTTCATTGTCATTTTCTTGTAGCTGAGTTTTTGTATATTTGGGTGAGCATTTAATCCTGCATAATTTAGGTTGTGGTTTTGCGCAAAAGTAGTTGTACCGTTTATATGCTGCTGCGTCTTTGTATAAAATATTTACTTTGATCAAGGATGTATAAAAACGAAGTTAGATAGCTTATAAAGTTGCATCATATAAATTCTGCTTAGCTCACGATGTATCATACAGAATCAGCAGTGCTGTGAGGAAGTCCAGTCTGAATGGATAAAACTAATGTTATTCTGAATGACGCTGAGCTGTTTCAACCTTTTCCCCTTATGATCCTTCGAAAGCAATGAGCACCTTGCTAATATTTGAGGTTCACGCACACGTGGTTACCTTGGGCCACTGGTTAATTCTGTCTGGGTCACTGATTTTAATGAATTAGATTTAATTCTTTTTTTTTTTTTTTGCAACTCTTTCCCCTCCATCTTGTCAAGCTCTGATCAGATGTTTAAGGATTCAGCAACACTCTTCTTTCAAAGACTGAAGGGCAACAGAGATTACGTTACGTAGCGTCTGTGGTTAGGAAACACAGACACTCAAAATGAGCATGTAACAGCTCTGCAGAGAATAATTAATGTTGCAGGAATGTTAATATGTAAGTATTAAATCCATATTAAAGGTCTCCTCACAGTAATGTATATATGATCCGTAAATAAACACGAGAAACTACTGTTATTCAATTTGAGATCTGAAGGTTAAATCACAAGCAACATTGCTGGTAAAAAAAACATAAGCTTCAACATCCCTGGAAAGTCATCTATACCCTCATATTCACTAAGCCTGCATTAGCATGCATGGGCTTGTTTGTCACAAGCTTTAAAATGAATATTTATAAATTATATACATCATAAATATTTAGTGCTGCGTCAGGGCTTTAGTACTTTTGTTTATAGTTCAAACCGCCCAGCAGCTGCATGGCTTCATAAAGTTACTGGGAAAAAAAAAAAAAAAAAAGATTTGCATGTGCATCTTCAGACATTGATAAGTTGATCCTTGTCAAAGAGAGGTGTGTGGGGTGAGGAGGGCCTCGGACTGGGGTCCAGTCAGGTTTGACACATTTGAGACGCTTTTGAATGAGTTTTTTTAAAGCAACATGCTTGACTTACACAGGCTTTCACTCACATTCACGCCAAATTAGGAGGGAAAAAAAGATGCTATATAAACCCTATAAAAAGAAGCTGTTGCAGTCTCTTCTTTTCAAATTGATGTACATGCTATGATTAGTTCCAGAAGATGGTTTTATTATTTAATGGGTCAATTTCACTAAGTCATCTATATACATCTGAGGCCCTGACATAAATCTAAGGATTGAGGGTATTTATCTTCTCCATGGCAGGCTTCTTTAAAGTCAAGTGATGCATCAAATCAAAATTATGTGAAAAAAAAAAGATTAATAGAATATAATTGGAATTCATAAAATGTGAATGAGGAAGATTAAAAGCTTGAGATTTGTATTCATCAACGCAATAAATACTTCCAAGCGGAGACTAGATTAGCATAATGCTGTGGAGAGCAGTGTACCTCTATCACAGATATTGCCCCTTGACCATACACAGTAATTTCACTGTGAAAGAGCTGAAATGCCTGTTGAAACATTTTGAGGAATCATTATACAACAGCTTCTCAAAACAATACAACCACGATTCAACAGACCATCATTTTACAGCAAAGAGTACTTTCATTGCCTAAAACAGATGTGTTATGCTTTCCACATCACGGATATGATCATTTTTGTCTCTTCCAGCTGATGAATATATTTATTGATCACAGTCCTCTTTAAAGATGCGCTGAGGTTAACATGTTATTCAACCTTTGGTCTCCACTCTTCAGCCTTTCAGTCGTCTTCCTTCCCGCCGTTTTCCTGCTGGCTCTCTTTGCAACTCTTTGCCTGAGGGACAGAAGTCTGCAGTCAAACTTTCCATGATGTCAGGAATGCAATCATTTTTGATTTTTTGAATGTAACCAGGCCATTAATATAAAGAATAGTAAAATGTTTTATAATCGTTATCGAGAGACGTTGTATAGCATATATCCTAGAGTAGGATTTTTATTGTTGCAGTTTTATTGCAAAATTGGCAAAAATATGACAGGTTTGATTTTTTTTTTATGGTACTCCTTCCTAACCTTATATGAATATTGGAACAACAATATTATGAAAATGGACATAATATTATGATACATTACTGTATTTATTATGTTTAAAAGACTAAAATTATTACATTATTGTTCCAAAACCACAGAAAAGCTGAATTTACCTATACCTAAATTTCTGTTATTTTCATTGGCAAGAAGAGCAACGTTCATTCAAATTTCATGAAAATCAAACATGCTGAGTTGTTTTTTTTTTTTTTACTTAAATTTCATTTTGATGATAACATTAGGGATACAAAACATCTATTTCTCTTTATTTAACATAATATTTGCTAAAATTAATATAAAAAGATAGTCAAAACAGCTCAAGAAACATGCTCTAGATATCCT
Organism: Salarias fasciatus; assembly: GCF_902148845.1. Taxonomy (NCBI): domain Eukaryota; kingdom Metazoa; phylum Chordata; class Actinopteri; order Blenniiformes; family Blenniidae; genus Salarias; species Salarias fasciatus. The sequence goes on from NC_043749.1 coordinate 18,412,306, forward strand.
TGAACATATTTCGTCTTCTGGTTGGAAGCTACTGTACTGTGGGTGGAAAAACTGCGTGACTCAAGTAGCTACTTCAACCTTAATACGTTGTTCGTCCATGGCCCCAAATGAGCCATCTAAGCAAGTGTGCAAACACAGCCGTGAAACCAGTATAAATACAATTGAATGCAGCTCTATGATCATTTCACAGTGCTCTGAAAATGTACAGGTCCTTGCCTTTTCCCAGGATTTGGATGCAATCTGTGTATTTATTGATCCGCATGCACATTTCAGCAGCAGTGTTAGTACGTCTGTTGCATGTCGACAAAGGCAGCACGGCATCAAAAATTCAAATGAAGCGTTGTTCCTGGAGTGCGATTGAGAACATGCTTCCAGTGGAATGGGCTGGTGGTATTACATGGGCGGTGTACGGTGTGCAGTGGGTAAGGCCTCCATCAGGGAGACTGCTGCTCCACAGGCGGTATCTTGCGCGCCGCCTGGCCTCTTCTGCGCAACAACTCACACCCTTAAACTATTCTGGTTACGAACATGCCGCCATAGGCATAAATGTACATTGAGAGGCCAATGCAAATGTGGACTAAAATAGGAAGGAAATGGGAGAATTGCCACACAGGGAATGAGACGGGTCAAGAGTAGCTTCGCAATGAAAAAATGACTGACTGTACTGCACTTAAGCAAGTCTGGTTGCAGTAGTTATAAGTATGTGAAGGCGTGGCCTTTTAGCCTTTAGTATTTTCATATACTTTTACAAACAGAAATCTGATTTAAAACAACTTTTTCAAAGAAAAAAAACTATGTATAAAAAGAAATTTAGGTTGGCTCATCATGTTGGAAAAAAGTAAATCAGTTGACTGGATTTGGATAAGTTGAATGTATTAAAACTGTTGCAAAGCTGCAAACTTTGATATTGTGCACGCCCATGTGTTGAAGCTGATCTATTAGCAGGAAGTGCAAAATAACAAACTTTGTCCATTTAAGCATGATTGCCTCCATTCACCATCTTCCAGATGGGCAGACAAATCCTTGCAGGAGTTTATACTGATGAATAAATGAACATGCAATGTGATTTGTCCTGTCTGGGAAAGTCTGTGTTGTTTATTAATGGTTATGTTTTAACATGTTTGAGAAACAGGTGAATCAGCTCTGTCTTCAACAGAGGTGTAAATATGGCGAGAGGCATTTCTTCTGCTGGCTCCTAATAACTTTGATGTTCAAGACTTTGTGTGTTTTACCTCTTCCTATCCTCTTCTGTTACTGTTTTTTCTCACAGCCTGGACTTCAAGACAGATGTTTTTGTTGTTTTTTCTCTTATTTCAGTTTATTATCATTTAATCCTTCCAAATTTAGATAAATTTCCTGCAACACTGATGTTTTCGATAACTCCCTCCACCAAGTTTTCAGTCTTGGTAGTTTGTTCATGGCCTAAAAGAGATCACAGGATGTGCCTCTAGTTGTCTTTAAAAGCTCACACTCATTTAGTTAGGTAAAACATGTGTAAGGAATTATGAGTGTTGCTGAATGATATCAACATATTATAAAGTAACAATTATTAGTGAAGTATTTCATGTGTGGTTCAGTGTTTGCACCATTTTTTGCCACCCCTGTACATACATGTAGATCCACGTACATACAGAGGAGACAGCACCCATCTCCCCAGGTCCCTGTGGGGCCCACTTACTGTATGCAGAACTGGAAATGTGCCTCTGTGTTGATTTTTGAATAAAGCTGACCTGCTTTTATTCACAATGCATGTACAGCATTTGATTTATTGCGAGATATTGAGTATACAGCTGTTACAAATATGTCTTCACATCATGTTAACACTGCTGCGGGTTGAATTGCTTCAGTTACATTTGCAATCAAGTAACCGTTGACCAGGGCCTGCCTTGAAAGCTAATTTACAGAGAAATGCAGTTTACATCATTACAGACGTACTTAGTTTGCTTTTGCTTCGTATCAATTCTATGTAAACACGTCATCATCATTCTACCCCGTGGTCCCTCGACGCCACATTTAAATGTTGCTGATTTTCTGCTGCTTACATGCTCATTTGAACCAAACCAGTCATCCGGAAAACATTTAATAATCTCACACAGTGATTCCTCCTACATGTAATACATTTGCATATCATGGAGAATATCATCAAATCAGATCTGACAAAGGAAGGGAGCCCATGTGTTGTCTGTTTGTGCATTAGTTTAGGTACAAGACGGAGGAGGAAACAGATATCATCCAGCCATCAAGCTGTCACAAGGAAGTTGATTTCTTTGATCCATCTTTTCATTTCTCTATACCATCCTGTGATATAAGAAACACATCTCGCTGTCATATGGCAGGCAAGAACGACTGTGCCGAAAGTTCTCATGAATATCTGCTTTATTAAGCTTTCATGCATATTCCATTATTCATCAAATGAATTATTAAAATGAAGTGATCTATGTTCTGACTATATACGTCCAGCACCTTCGCCAGAAAGGTATGCTCTCTATGTCCATTTTAATTGCAGAGGGACATAGATGGCAGAAGGCCATTTACAGTGATCATATTAAAAAAAAAAAACGGTCTATTATATAATTCATATCAAATAATGTGGGTGATATCTGTGAGTGAGACACAGAAAATGTGGAGCTGAGTGGAGGATAACTCGGAAGGATTTTCACTGCATGTATCTTAACTGCAATAGTTCGACGAACTGAATAGCTAAACATTGTGTTTGTCAAGGTGTGTATGGAGAAAACATGACGGTACGGTGCATATTGATATCATTTTTATTTACTGACTGGACTATAAACTCAAAATTTTGGAGGAAAACAACTTCTCTTTCATCAGAATTTGACTATTTTGTTAAGTCGAAGTGTGTGGCGAGAGCATCTATTTGATAGACCTCTAACAAATATTTGTTTTTCACATCGTCATTGTATTGTTTAGCTGGTATACAGGTTTCTTGTAAGATTGGTTTTAAAAATAAGATAAACTTGAGCGTCAATACTGTAGCAAAGTTTTGAACGGAGCTTTTACAGCTTCCAGACTTCAGGCTCGAAACACGACATTAGCGGTTGTTGTGATTATTTCTGGTCACTCTTCTCCATTCCAACAAACGAAGCCCCACAACTGAAACAATTATCACGTTTGAGGAGAATAAGCAGCGTTCCCTTCAGCCAGACAAAAGCATATTGAGTGAGGAATGTAACGGAGTGATGAAGAGGCTGGGCTCCACATCATGTACCATTAGTTTGAAATGAGACAGTTTAAGAACTAAGAGAAGGATGTTGATGCAAACAATGTTGACGCCGGTGTCATTAATGTCCACCCACTTTCCCCCCGCTGCACAGCAGCGTGTCACAACACCATCAACATCACATTTGTTTCCCAATGCGCTATTTGCATTGTGTGCTGTCTATATCAGTCAAAGAAGATATAACCTCAGGGCCGATGGATTTATTTTTATCTGCCTGTGTGGTTGTTTGCCGTGCAAAGTTTGTTTCCATATATTTAGCTGGAGTTAAAATCAAACACCTTCTGATTCAAATAGCCGTTCGTAGGAAATGTCAGCCGTTGTGACAAGTCAGGAAGAGTTTATGAGTCATTTGCAAGTAACATTAGCAGCTGCTCTGACCTGTGATGGTATTCGCATTAAAAACATCTCATCTGAAACTTTTGAAAGCAATTTAGCATTTCATTGTAAGACGATAAAGTCCATGTTTGCTTAAATCGGGATCTGTATACAAGTGAATTTTGATTCTGTTGCCTGTAGCTGTTGAAGATAATTTTACATGGCTTTCATGTTAAGAGCGAGCCGAGAGTGCTGTGTTTCATTTTATTCAAGTATAAGAGCTTCAGAATATATTAGTGTTACATTATTTGGAAAGTATGACAGTGAATGTAATCGAATATTTCACACAGAAAACCTCTGCCAGAAAGTGCTTGAGATTGGTTAATTTTAGCTGCATGAAAACAAATTGCCTTTCAGTTTTAAAACTTTTCATCTGAGAGTTCCCAGTAGTTTCATATATTCGCTTGATTTATGCTTCCAAATCATTTGCTGTTTGTAAAACTGTTCCCCCTCTTTGTCTCAGCCGTCCTGGACTCATTCTTTTATTTGCTTTGTTGCAGCAGTGGTCGGCTGCTTTACTCAGTGTATGAGTGGCCACTTTATTTAATCTTTTAATGGTACATTCCTGTACTGTCATGTCTGTTTTCTCATTTATTTATTTATTTATTTATTTCAACACAAAATTAGAGACGAACGAAAGTTCATGTTTCACATTCTGGTAGTTAATTAGAATTTAGACAACGTTCTAACGGAGGTCAACTGCACCCAGAAAACATCCACTTGCTGGCAAAGATTATTCAAACCTAACATGAACCTGATCATTGACAGCCTCCATGTACATGGACACTTTCTAATTTACAGGTTTTACAGGCTTGTTACAAGACATCAATGATCCGCATCAGGTGCATAATGAGTTTTAAATGTCAGCACTTTGTGCTGGTTGCGTTGCAGAGACAGTCTGGTTCGAGTCTGGGTTTGCATGTTTCCTGTGTGCGGCCGCAGGTTCCCTGCAAAGACGCATGCCTCAGGTTAATTAGCACATAGATGTGAATAAGTCTGAGTTAGATTTAAAAAAAAAAAAATCTAAAAAGTGGCATAGAGCATGAATCAATGTGTCAGTGGTCTCTATTTGCCTCTTTAATTGATGGTTCTGCTGGATGCATTCACTTCACAGAAATAATCACTTTGTTTAGATTTTCCTTCGTTTTGTAGATTTATTCATTCGATATCTGTTTTGTTCATCAGTCACCTGCAAAAAAAAAAAAAAAACAAAAAAAAAACTACATTGTAAAAGCGACTGTGTATATTGCACTGTCCTCTATGATTTCCTTTCTGTGGAATTCTCAGAGTGAGCGTCTGCTCTTTCGTTAACTATCACCTTCTCCGTAGATCAAAACAGACCTTTGTGCAAATTTGCATTACAGCTGCAATACGCATCTTTAGCGGAAGTGCAAATTCTCCTCTTCTCATCATTTCTCTCACAGCTGATTTCAAGCAGAAACCCATGATTACCACAGAATCCCCAAGGACAAATGTCAGTGTACATCAAGTGTTTAAATTCGCCGTGATGTGCAACAAGAAACATAAACATAAATTACATTTACAGGAGCACATCACAACTTCTCTGCTTGCATGGAGTGTCTTCTGTCGCTTTTGAGGCAAATATATGAGCGAGGAAGTGAATTGAGTGTTGTGTAGTGTAAATAATGTGATGTGATGTCGGGCTGCTTTTGATTGCTGTGGTTCATTCTCTGAAATGTCTTCTGATTGATCTCAGGTTAGTCTCTCTCTTTCTCTCTCTCGCTCTCATTTACTGCCACGGTCTACCACCTGTTAATGTAGAACTTTACATGATTTACAATCAGTTTCTTTCGGGCTGATTGGCACCGTTCACTTGTGTTGACTATATACTTCAACACAAGTCTGTTGCTGCACAACAGTGCTGATTTTGCACTGAAAAGATTTTTCACAAGGTTCAAATATTGCGTTTTGATACACGTTTGTTCATGCTGACGACGGCGTGATATAAATTCCACTTTTCTGTTACAACTAAGCCGTCATTTCAGTTTTCGAGTTCAGTTTTAGATCAAAACATTTGAAATGCATCGGGGAGCCGACACAGTAAAGCTATTTTTAATTTTTTGAAATCATTGACCAGGAAGGTTATCCAGCTTCCTTCTCCACCTGTCTTCTGGGAAACCAACATACTGTAGGCACAAGAAGGAAATCAATATGAAATGTCAGGTTTTCTTGTTGTGAGCTGACAGAAGTAATCAGTACATTTAAAACTCAACATGAGCGCTTGTTTCAAATAGCACAGCGTGGAAAACAAAGTAGCTGTATTTCCCTTTATGTAGTCTTTTTTTTCTGTGAAACTGTTGCTAAAATATCGGTAAATTCATTTATCCAGCTTCCCATCTGTTAGCCTTAATGTGTTTTTTTTTTTGTAGAACATTTTTCTTCTCCTGTACGTGGCGCATTAAGAATTCCAGCAATGTACAGTTTACTGGAATATACCGAAGCACCGTCACTCAGGGGCCAGTTCTCCTTCGCTTCAACATCTTTTCTGTCTCAACTATAAACCTGTTCAAATTCACAACTCCACAATAGTGAGGAGTCTCAGTAGCCCTCCGTCTGAGTGGCAACTTCTGCTGGTGTCTCCAGCGAGAGCTGAGCAACTGTGCCAAATAACACACCATGAAAGACACCGCTGAAAGACTTTGTTACCGGAGAAGCTGTTAGTTGACTCACTTTCTTTCTAGCGTGCTTTTCCCCTGTTAAATTACTCTTGTCGGCAGACCCAAACATGGCGCTTGTCCCCCTCACAAAGGGGTAGAAACCAGATAGCGGAATTCCCAGTCCTCAGTTTAGCAGAGATTTGAAATAACAATCCCCATCAGGGCCTGGCAATGCCGGTTAACTTCCCCATTCACCGAACAATGGCTCCACGCCGACCCTCCCGAAGTATTGAACAGCAGCAAGGGACGCGGCTCAATAGAATCAGCCAGGGGGATCTCTCACTTCTTAAGCGTTTCAATAATATGATCCCCCGCTATCTGTATTACCATATGGGATCCGGCAGCCAGGTAGAGGCCGATTCGACGGGTTTTTCAGACAGATAATTGATTCCCGTTTTCAGCAGGAGGATTGGGGATGTTGTGGTGGAGCAGGAAAAAAAAAAAGAGGTCCTCTTCAAATCTGCAGCTTTTAGGCTGTAAGGCTACATTATACCTGACTCAAGTAGAATCTGATCTGTTATTCTTGTACAGCTCTCCGAGGTGTTAGAGTGCATGAATAAGCTATGGGCTACAAGAGTTCTCTGGTTGCCATCAGACAGCTCGACAGACATTGAGCACAAGAAGGAGGGCAGGAAGAGAAAAAAAAAAAGGATGTGCGCAATTTTATCTTTCTCACTTGGAGGATTTGTTTCGAGGGACCCACGTTATCGCTCTCGCCGGACGTATCAATTAGAAAGGTGCAGCGCCGTCTGCTAAAACGGGCGAGAAAATGGAGGCCATTCAGGAATATTGTATCAGACATAAATGTCAAATACGAAAAAGAGCTGTCACAAACAAACAAAGAATGGTTGCGCACCTTATCACAGCCACAAAATATATTCTCCGAGGCACCAGGCTCTTGGACTGAGAGCTATCAGGAGACTGGGTCCCGAGCCAAATGGAGTTCATTCCCTTCTGAGTAAAAGAAAGAGAAATGCCACCCAGGATAGATGAATGACAGATGAGTCATTTCCATTTATGAGGTTGAGAATGCTCACACTGATCTGCCTTCATGTCTCTCCATGATTGAAATGTGTTTGTGTGTATGAGCTTTTGTGGGAGAGACAAAAGAGTGAAAAGAAAACGGGGAAAAAAAGAAGGTGAGGATGTGAGGATAAGATTTTATATTTTCTCTGGCTGTATTATTCCTCCGGCCATCAAATTTTCCTTATTAAGGGTTGCATCCCGGCCCCATTATCCAGCCAGCGTCACTGTTCTTTCGCCCTGTTTACAGCGTCGCAGGTGTTTTCTTCTGGAAAGTGCGAACTTGTCCACTCCCTTTCAGCTGTCCAGCTACTCTTCGAGAGGAAGTGCTCGTGTGAACACGGAGCTGGATTAAACCCGCTCTGTCTGAGGTGTAGACTAGATTTCTAAGCACGCTCAGCTACCCGGCTTCCTGCATAACTTAACATTTACATCTTTGCCCACACAGATAATACCTCCACTATACATACACAATGAATATTGCTATGCGGAAACAGCTGTTTGAGATACAAGACAGTCTTATTACCGTGAATGTTGTGACATACAGCCGGTGATAACAGGCTTGAGACTTTCTATTGAGAAATTAGTGTTGACCCCAGGAAGTGTTGCTGTTTTTTTTTCTTCCATTGTTCATTTTCTGTGTTAGCTGTTATTGCATTCATCCTGCATTTCTTAATTTTGCGTCCAGTAGATATGCGTATGTGGATTTGTGTGATCGGAGTGTCCTCTGCCGGAAATATCTTGTTAATCATTGGTGAGAGACAAATGAGACCAAGCTGCCAAACTGCAAGCTCAAACTGTCTTTGAGTTTTACTGCTTGTATTCACGGGGAGAGAGTTGTCACACCAGAACACACAGCAGTGCATTAGAAAGTCTGGGAAGTTGCAGGGAGTGAACCATTCTGACACAGAGGATGTTAACATGGGAGGAGTACACGCAGATAATGCTTCAAGGCTGTCTGTTTCTGAGAAAAAGAAGGGAAAAAAAACAATATAATCAGTTTCTGGCGATGAGAGATGTAGCTGAGCCAGGTACAACTCCCTCACAGTCCAATAGGACATCTGTGAAAAGCCAAACAGGTGCAGCAGTGACATGAAAGTTTGGTTGTGTGATTTTAGTGAAAAACAGTAGAATAAAGTTTCTCTTACAGGGATTGGTCATTCAAAATTTTCAGCAATAAAAAGTATGGACAAAAAAACTCAGTGAGCTGTCAAACAAAGGAGGATCCATTCTTTCTCTCATTACTTCAAAGATGCTACAGCCGCGGAAATAAGCCATACTGGGCACATCCAGAGCTCCAGCTCTCATTAGCTGCCTGTTTCGGTGCTAGTTGACTCCGTTCTCCTCTCTTGTTGTCATATCACTCGCAGTACAGCGCCACACTAACAGCAGGTTAATTACACACAAACCCCGCCATCTCTCAAAGCTGGAGAATGTTGCCGGCGACACGAGGCGCCGCTGTTGAACTCAAATCATGCGTTTTGCATCTATAATTAATTCCCGAGGGAGTCGACACAGTTAATTGGCAGACTGTTGAACAGAACCAGTTGCGAGCATGTGAACCTTTCGGAGAAAGACGACAATGATAGCTCAAGAACATTTTGTAAGCCCCCCCCCCCCCAGATCCTCCATCAGCCGGCACAGTTGCTTCGCTCGTAGCCTGCCATCAGTCTTGCCGCTGTACCTGCTAAACGTATTTCAATGCGCCATTTCTCAGCCCAGCTAGAGAGACATGTAGCGAGTCATGTGTTTCTCCCAAATGGAGCGAGCAATAACTGCCAGACGTGCGAGAGAGAGAGCGAGAGAGCGAGCGCGAGGGGGGATTGCTGAGAGGAGAATGTCTGAGCTGTTTGTTAATTGGAGAGAACATTTAGCAGACTCCTTCACAAACATATGACAACCCCACCTGTTCGTTTGCCAGTCTCCCTGGCTTATGTTACAATACGGAGCTGACAGGACTGCCTGAGAGTTTGGCTGCTGTGTTGACAGGAGATAAAAACTCAAAACTGTTGCTTGTCAAAACCTGTATCACGATCGTCAGAGTTTAAAACCAAGGATTCTGAGCGGTGCATTTTAAAAACATGGCCCTCGATGAAGATATAGCTTATTTCGCATGGTTTATATTCAGTCTATATCTGCGATGGAGCTTTATCAAAAGCAGGATCAGTTGCTTGCGGGAAAAGGTACGGTGCACCTGCAGGCTGGCGCTCTATCATAGGGAAAACACAAGAGAGACAGACAACCACACACACTCACTAACCTCGAGTGTGTATTTTTGTCCCATGGGAGGAGATCAAGTACCCTGAGAAAGAAAGTACCCTGCACACATGGGGAGAACATGCAAACTCTTTGCAGAAAAGCCACCAAGTCCAAACTGAGCCTTGTTTTCAGGCGTAACTGCAGAGTGTCATCGATGATTCCTGTTTGTTTTTTTAGTCTTTATCAGTGGATGTTTGTCATTGTAACATTTTTAATAGAACCGTATGAATTTCTTCGTCTAACAGAGAGAAGATAAAGCTTCACACAGAACATGAAATAGACTCAAACCAGGGACTTTGCTGCAGTGAGGTGAGAGCACTTACCATTGAAATGCTGCAGCCCTGGGAGAGAAAGTGATTTTGTTGGGATTATTTTCAGCTTTCACTTCTATATGCTTGCATAGAATATGCTTTCCCATCATTCATTTATTTATTTATTTATTTTAGGTTTTCACCACTTTCTAATCTCTCTTAAATAGTGACTCATAGAGACCTAACAGTTGCATGAAAGGTGGGTTACTGCATAAACAGGAGTTTGATCATGACTACATTTAAAGGGGAAAAAAATATCTCCTACTACCTTATCTCCTCATCCTTAGGAGGAAAAACAACTCTCATTTCTCTCTACTGGAAACACACCCGTCACCGAATGGGGGAAACGGATGTGTGGAAAGTTTCACAGATTAATTCTGCATCATAAAATCAGTGCTGCTTCTTCACACAAACTTGCGGCTGTGTCCATTTATCAAACTAAAGAGCACAACGAAAGCCACAGACTGTTAATTTCCCAAGAAATATATGCTAAGGTATGCATCACTCGTGAGTCCATGATGAATGCAATTGTACAGCCAACATCACAGGCTATCACGCAATCAGTACCCTCATCTGTGCGCTACTGATTGTAACATATGGTGTACACCATCTGAAAACTGCAGACTCCAAACTACACCGCGCACACGGCCAAATATAGGTTGCAGAACACAAGGTAGTAATATGTAGTCTCGGTCCCAGGGGATTGTTGAATATTCACAACCTCTCATCCTTTCTTCACAAGTGTACAGAAAGTGAAGTGTGATAATCTTGCCAAGGTATATGTGCGTGTTTTTCTTTTCTTTTCTTCTTAACATTTGGAGCTGAAAGGATTGGACTCCAGACAACAGTCTTCAGAGAACTTAACGATCATGCCATCTGGAGGCAGGGAAGTGTTGTAGCCATTGATATCGATCATCTTTTTACACTTTACTCTCACAGATGGTTTAAAAAAAATAGAGGAAGAAATACCATCTGGGTGCAGGTGTTACTGCTTTGAAAATGAAAAGCAACCACAACAAAAAAATAGCAATAAAAACATTTTGTCCTCAATCTTTAGAAACTTTAATTAGGGCTCTTTTAATATGTGAGTCTTTCAAGAGTTGAGGCCATGAGTAAACCCAAAAACTAAAAACTTAGAGACCACCTAAAGTGCTCAGTCTGTTCAAATAGAAATCCACCCTCCTTATTGTAATTTTACATTTAAAAAAAAAAAAAAAGAAAAAAAAAAAATACATCAATAAATGTCCTCCTGGTTGCTGTTAATCCACAGGAGTTGTTGCAGCTTGAAGTGAGTGAAGCTTCCAGCAGTGAGTGGGACACCATAACGATGCTGCCATCAAGTGTTCATACATTATTATTACAGGAGCCCCATAACGAAGTCGCTCTGAGTGTCTGGTCACCATCATCATCATCATCATCAACATCATCATCATCATCATCATCATCATCATAACAATATCAGCACCATGAGGACACCTACTTCTCTACAGTCACCAACAGAACCGCCTGCCTTGTATTAATTTACATATTCATATCCTGTGAAGCTCTAACTAAATGAGTCATTGTAAATGTGGGTGCACAAGTAATCTCACGTGTTTGAAACAAGTTTAAGAGAAACAAATAGGTAAGTAAATTCATCATGTTGACCCATCTGTGCGCAATACCCTCATCTGTCCGCTAGATGTCAGTGTTGACCACTCCCCGCAGCGGGCGGCGCACCTGAACCTGGAGGGAAACACTGGAGAGCAGCGAACAGGCAGTGTGCTCAGACAGGCTCTAAATTGCAACCAGAGGATTATCTTTGTTGTTGTTTATGTGATTCCTTTGTGGTGGAATCATAAAATAAATCCCAGGTGGAGAATTAAAGTCAGCGAAACCACACAGGCTGTATAACGGTGGTGCAGTGGTTTGCACTGCTGAGCCCTGATCTGAGTCTGGATTTGGGGGCCTTCCTGTGCAAAGACTGAATGTTGTTCTTTGCGCTCCCCAATCGTTTGCACATTTTAAGTTGAAGAGATCCTTCCTTTTGTGGTAATCTTCTGGATGCGCTTTTGATTTTAAAGACAGAAGAACATTTTATTTATTTATTTGTTTATTTATTTATTTATGGCCATTGGTGTGAGTGTCATTAGTATTTTGTAACTCTTCAAAGATGTGTATTGTGCAGTGTTACTCTTACCTAAAGATGCATGAGAGAAGAGTGGATTTCTACTATTGATCCCTGATCAGTGCTTTTGTACAGAAAGATTGTGGCCATGAGTGTCACCCATCGCTACGCCTTCTATTCCGCTTTTTCCATCTTACTGTTGCAATTGTTGCACCGGCTCATTACAGAGAGAGTTGTTTCCTGTTCAATTCCTGTTTACGCGGGCAATTAAGAGGAATCAATTAACCTCAAACACATGCTTCTTGGCCCATGGGATCAAACCAGAATACCTCAGAGAACCAACACCCCTACAGGGAAAATAACCTAATACCACACAGAAAGGCCTCCAAGCCTGGACTCCAGCTGGGATGTTCTTGCTGTGAGGCTTCAGTGCTGACGTCCTCAATGCTGGGAAATACACCTTCAGATCAATGGGTGCATATTGTGTATTTGATGAACCAATGATTCCTGCTCATCAACTAATTTATCATCATCATCATCATCTTTGCTAATATTAGAAATGAAAATAAATCTATGTACAATAGAACTTATTAAAACACTTTATGTAATTGTCCTGTTATCCTCTTTTGTTGTTTTCTTCAAAGCAACTTACAGTTTTGTACATGTGTCATATTGAGACTAAGCTGCTGGAAAACACACACACACACACACACACACACACACACACACCCTCAGTTTGAACTATACTGTTTGCTCAGTTCAGTCTCGACCTGACCAGTACCTGGTCGGTGTAATCAGACTGGAGTCAGAGAGACAGATCGATGCTCAGATCCATCTGGCCCTCACCTGGATTCCACAGCATGCCCTGAAGCTCAAGCCTATTAAGGGGTGGTCTCCAGCCAAAACATGTCACTTTTACACTCAGAGAGATCACACAGTGTCTCTGAAAGCAAAAATAACTCTTCACTCAGGCAATTGTCTCAGTTGTTTTTCATCCTCCTCCGCTGTGATTTCATTGAAGTGCATCACAGGGCGCCTTTCTCTCCTCGGCTGTCCTGTGTATGTGTGTGTGCGCGTGTGTGTGTGTGATATTTGCCAGGGTAAGCATGCAATTCTTTCCATTCTCCAGTTTCTGTCCCTGTTTTGTGCGTTCATTCTAAGTTCAGCTTGGAATAAAACAAAGAGGATGTTTGGTTTGTGTGTATGTAGCTGGTTCTCCAGCTGTTGTGTGCTGGAACTGCCATTATCTACATGTGGTCCCGTTCTGTCTGACCGTACTGATCCATACTGATCTGACCCTGTGGGTCTGATAAGATAGCTGGGAGTTGGCAGTGTTTCCATTTATTTATTTATTTATTTATTGTCAATCTCAATGTGTAAGCTTAAGGGTTTGGAGGTTAATACCCCTGTGCTGTGAATGCCATTCCCAAGTTCTGCTCTATTCGGTTGTGTTCTGTTTTTGAGAGAATCGCAGCTAAAACATGTGCTTTCTGTCACAACCACAGTTTCCTGCTTTAGATTAAAAGCCTTTGTTTCAATATTCATAGCTAAAAAATTGTGACTTCCTTTAAAACGTACAGTTACATTTTTCATAATGAGACTGAAACTGATTTTAGGCCTAAATATGGCACCAAAATGGATCCGTAAGAAAGAACATGGTTATCTTAAGAAGAAGGGTAAAAAGTGGATGTTTAGAAGTTTATGAAATTAATTTTTTTGGGATCTCTGAACGGATCTGGGATGTTAGATTCTTTGGATTTGGTCAAAGGTTGTAAGTTGAACATCCTCAAAAAAGGCTTTTACTCTTCCATCTATCGATGTGATTTTTTAATGGAGATATATAAGTCAGATCTTGGAGTTTGTGGCAGCTGCTCTGCTGCTTTTGGGAAAGGAGTAGAGAATAAAGTTTGTTTCTGCAAGTCCTATGCATTGCTTATTAATTTGAAGAGTGATGAGTTTGCTTTTCTTATGTTTTTGTTGTTGATTTTTGTTTTTTTCACGTTTCAATTCGTGACCAGAACCTGTTCAGTTTTCAACATATCTTTGTGTCTGTGTCTGAAAAGGTGTGTGTGTGTGTGTGTGTGTGGTGTGTGTGTGGTGTGTGTGTGTGTGTGTGTGTGTGTGTGTGTGTGTGTGTGTGTGTGTGTGTGTGTGTGTGTGTGTGTGTGTGTGTGTGTGTGTGTGGTGTGTGTGTGTGTGTGTAAGTAAAAGAGCAAAAACATTTCTTTAGGGTTAGGCTTTGTTGTGGTGTGGGTTAGGGTTAGGGTAAGGGTCAGGGTTAGGGGCTAGACATGAATGGGAGTCAATGGACGGTCCCCACAAGGATAGAAATACAAGACTGTGTGTGTGTTTGATGACAATGGACTGGTGAGCTGTTCAGAGTGTACCCTGCCTTTCAGCAGATATCAGCTACCGTTCCTGCACACATGCACACACAAGATGTCTCAGTTTGAGAAGTGCGATCCTTAAAAGCTGGTTGACACTGGAGAGAAGTTGTAATCTGCAGTTGCTCCATCAGGTCTGACATGGCGCTCCCCCCCCCCCCCCCCCCCCCCCCCACCCCACCCCACCCCCCACCCCGCCACTTAAGACACTATGGAAATATTCCAGTGTGGCCCATACAGCCAGTAGTGCAGTTACAGTCCCGCTCTCATTGCTTCGACCGTTTCTGAACCACAAGTGTGCGTGATGAAGGCCGCTTTGATGCCAGGCCTGTTTACATGACATAATGATGCCCATGCTGTCAGTTTAAAGCATTTCAATAGTCTCCATTCCCTCACTGAAGACGCTCATCAGCGGTCCGCAGATGGTCCGTGTGCTGGCGAAACGTGTCCCACTGCCATCGGTAAAATGACATGAATAAAGAATTTAGACGTTTTGCTTGTGTTTATTGTGATTTGTGCTATGCAAAAATGTAAACTGAGAGAGCAAAAGAAGAGAAAAGAGCAGGGTTCAATGAAGTTCATCGTGACCTGTAAGGTCTTCTGAAGGTTTGAAGAACCTGACTGGAGATTATCGGTCGAGGGTTGTGTTGGGCATAGGTGAAACAATTTGCTAAACAATCACACAACAAATGGGATTTTGGGCAGCCCTGCCAGCGCATGGCTGCTTGCATGTTCTCAGCTCTGTCTTCTTCCTTTGTATTCACGAGCAGTCCCTGTGTATACATTGGAAAATCTCTGTTTGTGCGTGCATGCATGCATGCTAACAAACATGCATATCACATGTACATACGTTCCTCTTGTGGTATTTTCTGATGGCAGTGTGCCAGTGAGTATCATGTTTTTCAACCAGAATGTTTAAAACAACTTTCTCAACTCAAATCTTGCAGATTATTAAAGCAAACAGGAGTCATCTGATCATAATTTGCTTTCCCGCAGCAGAGGGATGAATAATTCTATATATTCGGGAAAAAAAAAATGTGTGTATGTACACATTTTATTTATTTATTTATTTATTTATTTATTTATTTATTTATGTATACAATTACAGCAAATTTGTTATGATTATTATTAATAAATGTAATATAGATACATGCATTTAACCACATTTGGGCTGCTCAAGCACATATATCTGTTGCATTGCAAGAAATCTTCAGCAAGACATGGTGAAATGATAAGTGTGATTGGTATTGGTTATTGAAATTCTATTATTAGTTTTAGCAACAGCAACATAAAGGTGTTTCAATCAACCTTAAATGCAGTTTAGTTTTGGAAACCTTTATCCTTGTATTGAAATATCCTTTGATAACAATCGGGTGTTTGGTGATTCAGTTGATGCCCTAAAGGTCAAACGATCTGAATGCTTCATGAAGTGATTCTTCTGAGCAGAAAGGTGAGGTCTTATCAGCTAACCAACAATTAATTCTACCAATAGAAAAACTGTCATGCTGTTGCTCTTATCTTGGATGGTGCATTTGCAGCTTCATCTAACATTTCTCCACCTCACTAAGAGATGTCAGCAACACGTCAGTGGTTCGTGTCAAATGTTCTGGTTCCTGCTTTTTGTTGTCAAGTAGTTCATGAATATATCTTAGCTCAAAAAAAGGCAGTTTTAATTCGAGTTCTGCATCCCTGCTAAAAATGTAATTGCAATCATTGCTGCTCTTGTTACCGTTTGTTGTTGTTGTTGATAGATGTACGCAAGTGTTTATTGCCAGTTTTGCATAATGCCAAAATAATAACAACCACCACATGTGGCCATATGCTTGAAAATACTGGAAACAAATGATTAATTAATTGATTTGCACAAAACACACACACACACACACACACACACACACACACACACACACACACACACACACACACACACACACACACACACACACACGGGTGCACCATTTGATGTACAACTAGAAAAAGCTAAAACCAATGCGTAAATTATTTTCTCACATTATTACTTTAACAACTGTGATCACAAACAAACCTTCAGTAACTTGCAAAGCACTGATTCTAAGAAGTTAACTGCAGGAGTTGAACTGTTAAACAGCACCAAAGAAACAGAAAACTGTTCAGCAAACTATTGAAGAATGTTCACTTCTCAGTATCTACAGCTGATCATTCATATCACAAGTCTTTATTATGCAAAAAAAAATGCATTGAGAATCTTATGATTGATGTGAAGTTCGGGATAATAGACCGTGACAATGTGAAAGCTGATATTGACTAATCCTATTTAACAATAATGATAATCCAACACATGCCGTGCTAATGCTCTCATTAGAGGATTTGATAACAGGAACTGCTTCCACACACAAAAAAGCCGTTGCTTGTTAGTCAGGATCCTGCCTATCGGACACTCCCGGTCCTGTGGAGTCTCAATCTCCCCACCCGCTGCCATATTCCTCCCAAATGGCAAAACAAAACTGGAAAGAAAAAAAAAAAAAAATGCTCCAGCAAAAGGTCTGTTTTCGCTCTAATGTGCAATGTCTCTGCTTACCTCCTGGGAGGCAGAAACAAAGAACCGTGCCTCTCAATTCACCGCCCCAGTTTCCATTCAACTGTCACCCCATTTAGTCTCCCAGCGAACCTCTGATGGTTAAACGTTGGACAGGATTCCCAGCTTTTTGACAGCTGTGTGGTGGCTGTGGTTTCTCCCACTCTCCTCGCTCACTCCGTCGATCGCGGCCGCTCGCTGTGGCCTCGCCGCCTCGACAGTCCCTCCAGATTAAAGGAGCGGAAGGAGAGGAACACACACTGCGCAGTGTGTGCATTTTTCCTCTTTTGTGCTATTTTTACACTTGTGATTGTCCCGTCGTGCCGTCAGAATCAATGACAGATACCGAGGCGTGAGTTCGGATGGCTGCAAACTTTGGCAAACCCGTTAAGATTTGCAGCCATGTGGCTTATTCTGTTTGGTGGAGGGTGAGTTGGGTTTAGCGACTGTGAAAGTGTTTAATAAAGTTCCGAGTTTGTGCACGCGCCTGCTCGAAATTCATTTGACGTTGCCGAGCGTGGGAATGAGCAGAATTCAGAACGGCGACTCAGTTTTATAGTTTCCACAAGCCCGAGTATCCAGATTAACTTTATTACGACGGAAAGCTGTTTAAACACTGGATCCATTAGGAAGAACCCGGAGTACCTCTCTACCTGTCTCCTTCTGCATTATAATCATTCACACTGTCATGGTTTGATCCCACTGCTTCCCTGACAGACAGAAATCCATGCATCCTGTGGGCGGCGGCGGCAATCATGGTGGCATAACATCCAAAAGCCGCGTTGCTGCGCCACGATGGTGGTATACGCTGGATCTCCGTAATTCTGATTCCTTGATCTGTGCCCATCTGTGTATCTGGTTGCTTGCACGCAGAGACCGTGTCTGTCATTTGTTCCAGTGCGTCCCCTTAAAGTCTCTGGGAACACGGACCACAAGATCCCCCTGGAGGGATTGAAGTCCTTAACGCTGCTGTGAGTACGTTTTAGGTAGTCGGGGGGGTCAGAGAGAGCAATAGGAAGAGTGGCGTATACAGAAACAGACACAGGAAGGAAACAAAAAAAGAAAACAATACAGCGTATAGTGGAGGAGACGCACGGCAGGCAGAAGACAAATTTGAGTGGAAACACGTTTTTTTAGTATGAGCCTCTTGAATAAATAATTGGAAAAATATGAAGGGGAAATGGCGGATTTAGCAATAACAGGCTTTTTTTTTCCCAGTCGCAAATACAGCGTCTTTTAGGAGCCGAGCGCACATTTTATGCTGAGTATGGCCGAATTTTATCAAGTCCAGCAATGCCTATTCTCAATTATAGAGCAGTAAAACAAAAGACAGTCGCCTAAAAGTCTTTCAAACTAAATGTTTCTGAACTTCGAACATCAGTTCAGAAGTTTGAAACAAACCAAAATATCTTATCATTCTTGTATCTTTGTTACTGTATTGTTTTTATAAATAGTTCACAGCATTCCTTTTTACAAAGTTTCGCATCTCTGCTGAAAATAGCAGCTTTCCTGCAGGAGTGTTTGTAGGACCAAATACTGGACTTTGATAATGACTGTATTATAAAATCTTTTCAAGAACTAAGTTTTACTTTAACTTACTGTTAAAAAACATGATTAAACTTGATTGACATCATTTTAACTGCAGTTATTAGGAAAGAAAAAAGATACAATAGATAGAATTTCAATGCTAATTTATAATTCATCGAAACACACTGGCGGCTTATTTAAAGAAAGAAAAGATCTTGATCTATCTGTAACGCTAAGCATGACTCAAACCCAGATCTTTATCTTTAACCTAAAGACACTTTTTTATTTTTTGTCCAAAACCAAATCAAACACAGACAATCCACTTCTCTTCCACAGGGACATGAGGGGAAACAGAAAAAAAGTTTTACTTGTTCTGCTTTTCAAAGGCTTTGCTTTTACGCTACAACAAATTTACAACATTAAACAGCAGCCGCAGTATAAAACTGTTGCGTTGCGGAGAAACTCATCTCGTAGGGAGAATAAGGAGGTAATGTTCCATTTCATAACTCCGCTGAGTCCAGATTTATACTCCTGTTGCACCAACTGCAAACCTGATGTTACAAAAAGAAAAAAAAGAAGAAGAAAGTGTAGCACCCCTTTCTGGTTCTCTGAGGTTGGATTATAAAAGATGTGATTCCTGTTAAAGCCGGCTACACTCCATTGTCTTCCTCGTTCTGGCCGCAAATTGCACGAGCTACACTTGTAACCCCTTTTCCTGTCCCCTGAGCAACTTCTCAGCCAATTACCCTCAATGGCGAACACCTCCTCCAATAAAAGCTCTGCAACACAACAACACATAAACAAGAATTTATACCCTTTGTTTTACCATGGGGCTATTTTGTCCAACAACTTTCGAGCATAAACTTGAAAGCGTTTACGTAATTGACTTTTTTTTTTTTCTTCTGAGGCTTAAACACCGGTTTTGATTGAAACTCTGTGAGCACTAGTTGTTCTGCCGCTCTATTAAAATTACATGTCATGACCTCTCCTCCTCCTCCTCCTTGTCTTATATTTTTCACCTAACCTAACAAATCACTTCCACAGAAGCAGCTTTGTGCTCTTGCTTGCGTTAAAACTGTTCTCTGAGACTTCCGACACACCGTCTCACTCGCTGCTTTCCACTCTTCCCACAGAAACCTTCCCCTAAGAGGCGTAGGACTGATTTACGCAGCAGGGGTCATTAAACGTGCAACCCAAAGAGACACTTATGAGGCTGTAAAGCCACCTCATTGTGTTTGTCCTAATAGCTTCCAAATGGCCGGGGCTCATCTGACTATGATTTTCACATCAGTTTATTATATGTAAACAACATCTCGGCCCAGCAGACCGTGAAACCTCATGTCTTTGTGACGTGTTGCTTCATCAGTCTGAGATGAAGGAATAACGTCAGAAACCGCAGAGGAGAGGTGTGAACAAAGTGAACATGTGGCTTCAGAGAAACTGCTATGAAAATCTCAATCCGGAAATTTTTCACCAGTGAGTGTGTGTGTGTGTGTGTGTGTGTGTGTGTGTGTGTGTGTGTGTGTGTGTGTGTGTGTGTGTGTGTGTGTGTGTGTGTGTGTGTGTGTGTGTGTGTGTGTGTGTGTGTGTGTGTGTGTGTGTGTGTGTGTGTGTGTGTGTGTGTGTGTGTGTGTGTGTGTGTGTGTGTGTGTGTGCCAGACGCACAGATGACTGCTCACGAATGGGATGTAAATTTGACTGAAATATTCAACAACCTATTTATGTCCTAAAGCATGAGGAAGCACTTACTTACACGCACACACACACACATCAGTGGCAGTGACGATCACAATCAAAGTTTAAGAAA
Source organism: Salarias fasciatus (assembly GCF_902148845.1). Lineage (NCBI taxonomy): Eukaryota > Metazoa > Chordata > Actinopteri > Blenniiformes > Blenniidae > Salarias > Salarias fasciatus. Next base: position 18,432,569 of record NC_043749.1, read on the forward strand.
AAACAGTCTGAAACTTATATGTTAGAGTTAAAAAAGATTTAAAAAATGACTTCTAATGAAATGGAATCCTGAAAATAGGAGAATAATAAACTGTCGGAGTTAAAATTGTCATTTAATAAAAACCAAGAATGACACTGAAACTGCTTCATACCAGGTCTGGAAATATTTTCAGTAGGCCTGTTAGTACAGGCACTTCTTAATATGTTCTCAGTTGATTTTATTGCACATTCAAGAATACTGATTAATGCAGCTTTGAATCACACGGCAGAGTTCATCAGTCTCTCTGTGGGATAATTACTCTGAGATTTACAATTACAACTGTTTCATAGAGGAGGCATTAAGAAGATCAAAGACTTCTATGAACAATTCCAACAAGCAAAATGTTCTGCTGAACAGAGCCTTGGTGGTGATTCAGAGATTACATTGTGTGATCAACACACACACACAGATTCAGCGCTGGCATGCTGCACATATAAAATGACACATGTGATGTGCGTGAGCCTCCAGTGTGCAGTGCGGCAGGTCAGATGTGAGGCTGCAGGTGACAGGGTTAAACCTGCAGCTCCCACCCTGGCTCCTCCCACCTCCTCCCCAGCCCGCATGCCTGGAGGCAAAGAGGGCGGCTCGGAGCTGACTTATGCCATGCCAGAGATTCACACCGGCAATTTGAGCTGTCAGCGCGCTCATCAATCACCCGGCTAAGGCATCATTACTGTAGAAGATTTATTGGCAACACACAGGCTGAATTTTCATACTAAAGAGGTGGAAGGGCCCCTGAGGGGTTGGGGCTGCAGCGAGGGAATATGTGGGAAAAAGAGGGGGATTAGGAAACGAGCTGTTGAGACCATGAGGTTATAGTGGTACGGATATCAGAAGGCTGTTTTGATCCTTGCAAAGTCAACGGCCTTAAAAGATGTCACGCCTTGGTGGCACATCAGATTAATTTTGGATTTGAGTGTGGAAGATCGGACGGTAACAGGAAGTGCGTCCATTGTTAAAACTAGGTAATTGTGGTTTCACACCAACGCTGTTTCATATTAAAGTTCATTTCAGGGAGAGTGTGTGAGGTGTGTAACCTCACCTGGACTCTGATCCAGACCAAAGAGGCAAACTCTGGTCCACCTGAAAACATAGGTGAAAGCACAGTGGACTTTCCAGCAGACCAAGAGAGGAAGTGACATTGAGCGCTGTGTGTTTTAGGAAGTAACCAAACCGAACTGACAGCTCAAATCCAAATTAGAAGTCGCAAAGCTAAAACACAAAGTTGGAAAATGACTTGTGGCCAGACATGGAGTAGTGAGGGAGTGCAGACTGTCACTGATGTATGGTCAGAAAACTGTTGCTCGTTCCTGCCCACAAGAAGATGGCGAGACGGGGATTTCAGTCAATCAGCAGATCAATCAAAGTTAAAAAACAGTGAGGAGACAGATTTCCATTTCTGATTCCAGACCAGTCAATGAGCCGGGTTTCCACTTCGCCATGCTTGTTTTCCTCTCTGATCAGTGTTCGCTTTGACTCGAATCGAGTCCCTGGACTGTCCTGATGTGAACGCACCCAGATCAACACTGCAAGTTGCAATGAGTAGCAACACCTACGAAGGAGAGCAGTCACCCACCTCTTTCCTGTGAAGCACAACTGAAATTCCACTAAAATGTTGCTGTTCTCTCAGTGACTCATGCTCAGAATCTCTGAGTGAATTAACCTCAATGACCTGGATGACTAAGGCTCTTTAATGCCAAATGCAGGATGTTTTCCCAGTGACTGAGTGCCGCTGCTATTAGCGTTAATCACAGCTATCATCTTAGCATGTCATTAATATAGTCAGAAAATGATTTTGCAAGTTTTGCTTCTCACAACTATAGAATAAGATTATTGCATAATACAGGTTTTCGTGGTCCAAATGGATAGCACAACGAACAAAAACCTCAAGATAAAGAGAGACCGATATTAAAATGTTTGCATGAGACAAAAACTGGCATGATTGATTTCTCGTAGCTTTTACAAGTTTAATGCATGTAACTCATCTTCACAATGTGCTTTGTATGGGCGCATAAAGTTGATGTGTGTTAATGTTACATTTGATGGGACAGCTTTTCTGGAATAAAACATTCCCGTATTATGTGCAACATGCAGCTGAAATAGGTGCTCAGAAAATAGTTTTAACCTTTGTCACCCAGTTTAAGACCTTTGCTCAAAGGCCCCTTTCATTACACTTACTCCATTACTTTATAAACATTTCCAGTCTTGAAATTAAAACCAGTGATTTTGGTTCCAATTGTACTTCTTTCCTCCCTGAGGCTACGTTCAGTGGGACTCTGGCTTGTTTCTTTGTTATTGCCAGCTGGCTACGGGGTAGATTATGTGGAAAACTGAGACACAGTCAAAACTTCTTTTCATAGAAACAGTGAGATAATTCATAACGTAAAAAAAAAAGAAGAAGCAATCCAAGAAGAGCTAAAAATAATGTCGGTGTATTTCAGAACAAACGAAGGAGGAAAAATAAGTGATACAACTGTAGAAATAGCAGCAGCGTGTCACATAGAAGCACACCTCCTCCGCAGGAGAAGGAGTCACAGCCTTTCAATCTCAGAACTAGTCTGAGCAGCTCCGCATCGCTACCAGAAGAATCTTTATTAAGGTTAATGAGTTGCATTCAGTTCCACCTGTCAACTGTCCAAGTGCCTGAAAAATCCTGTTGCAACTACCTGTCAAGCATCTGACAGCGCTGCGCTCAGAAAATCCTCTCTCCGTCTCACACCTTTAATTAACGCTCCCCGTGCTTTGAAAATACAACCTGTTACGCTGCCGCCAAACAAGCACACTCAGCTCCGTCAAATAAGACTTATTTGTATGTTTCAGTGACATGCGCTTGGATCTGTTCCAGTTTCACATACTGCGTCTTGATTCTGTTGTCGTTATTTGGATCTTAGAAGAAGTTTTGATCTGGTGGGAACCTTTGTAGATGGGATACCATCATGCATGTGTTGCTGAGAACATGTAGCTGTCTGTGCTGTACTTCAACTAATATAGAAATTATCCATTGTGCTGTTTTTTTTTTTATTGTTGTTTAAGAAAACAAAACAAAAAAAATCATTATCAGACAAGTTGTGGACCTGTCAGTTACACACAGTAGGGACACATAGTAGCACATATACAGACACAGAATCCAATCGCCTGTGGTCAATTCACTGGAGACAGAGAGAGACAGGCCTGTCTGATGTTTCTGTTCGGCAACGTTTGCCTTGTTTTTTTTTTTTTTTGTTTTTTTTTTAGCAGGAGGCTGTGGGATCTGACCCCTGTGGCTCTTTTAATTGAATTAGACACATGTTGGGCCCTGAAGACCAGTCAGATGCAAATTTGGAAAGGCTTCCTGACCTTAATAAACCTCAGGCCATACGAGGAGAGATTAAAAAAGAAAATAATCAGAGGAAGAATGCTCAATGGAAAACAATGAGAACATGAAAAATTACTGTGTCTCAGAGAGAGAGAGAGAGAGGAGAGGGTTTTAAGAATCATAAAGGCAAAATGTCTGCTATTTGAAAGCAAACTGGATGTGACACTGTGTGTGGTGGGCCACTCCAGGGCTCGTCCTCGCTATCTGAGTTGGTGTATTTAATTATACTTGGTGTTCAGCTCATCAGTTTTTTCAGCATCAACAAGTGCCTCTTTTCCCCAGAGCATAATGAATTATTGATCATATTTATTTTGTTCTTGAGCAACATGACATATTTAATTTTGCAGAAAAATATCCGATTTTCATGCATCCTCACACACAAGTAATTTAGGATCACCAAATAACCTCACATGCATGATTTTGGTCTGTGGAGGAGGAGAGTGTTGGTGAAGGAAGTTATCAAACAACTGAACAAATAAATCTGACTTTGACCCTCTCCCCTAAGAAAAGAAGCAATCTGAGAGATTATCTAAAACAAAGTTTGATGTACTAAACAGAATATATCTTGAAATGAAGTCTTCAAATAGAAGTCATGGCGAGCCAGGTGAGGAAACGACTGTAGTCACAGCAGCATCTTTGCTGGTCTTCATCTCAACTGCTCTGCTCCACATTTTTCAAATACATAACAAATAGACACAATAATCGATAAATGCATTGCCTCTACCACTGTATCCTGTTCATTGTGACTGGGTGCTAACCTGATAGTACATCATGATCTGAAAAGGTGAAATACGTTCGGTAGCGGAGATGTCTTGTTCATGTGGTAAGTTGGAGGAGAGTGTTATGCGGAGATGGTTGGTGCAGTGGTTATATGAGGCAGAGCAGAGGGTGAGGGGGAGGCTAACGATCTGCTGTGGGGACCCCTGAAGGAAATACATGAAAAATGAAGAATAACAACATGTATTTGTCTGTAGGCATAATGTTACATGAAATTGTATCAACATGTATATGTGAAAACGTATTAAAATACATGTCTTTAGATGCATGTACATGTTTTCATCTTTTCATTCCTTTCGCTGTATCTTTAGTCCCTTTCCAAGTTGTGCATCAGAAAGTTCAATTTGTGCTCACATCACCACTTTTTTCATTATCAATGTAAACATTTTTGTTCTTTTTTTAAGGCAGGCGATACTCTGGCGAGTCACCCACAGTCTACTTATTTTTCCTTCCTTCTCCACCGCTCTGTTCCTAATTTCTTCAAGACTAATGACTAAACCCAAGCGTGAAAACCTTGAAATGGCACGACTTTGTTGCTTTGCGATCCTCTGCCTTTTTGACATTTCCACATATTCCATATCAAACATCAGAGAGGCAGCGAGAGTGAGAGTGAGTGATGAGCATGCCAGAGACTGAACTCAGAGTGACATTTCAAAGCTGGCCTGCAGTAATCTGCCAGTAGATTCATCAGTGTCAACACCATCAAAGGACATGGGAAGAAAAGAAAAAAAAAAAAAAAAAAACAGAAGTACACTGATCACATCGGTATCTCACCATATCGCTGTCAATTGAAAATAAGAAAGATTTTTTCTAGTTCCTGATCATAGTCCCTATGGTTTTGATGTCTCTAATTTCCCCTCTTGGCCAGATTTTAGAATAGCCATCAAAACAACAGCATGCAATGTTAAAGCAGCATAAACTGAAGCAAAACTGATCAAGCTACAATAATCTAAAATTTCACATTAGATAATGTATAGGCTAAACAAAATAACAGCAATGATGAAATTCATATCGTGGTGAAGCAGTTGGGTCCACCTGTCCTGAGCAGATGTTTTATCTTCACCAGCAGACTGGGCTTTGATGGCGTTTTGCTTCTGCCTGCTTGAACTGATTTACAGTTTAACTGTGATAATAAAATTAAGTAATCGCCACATTCTCACCTGCACTGTTGTTGCTCACTGACAGCCGCGGATCAGTAAAGTTCCTTGTCAGCCTGCAGCGTCGATTGTTGACCTTGTCAAAAAAAAAGGGGGGCTGAGAGGTGTGAGACAGATGATTGGTGGTGGGTCTTTCAAGTGCACCGGGGATTTTATTGTTTACAGCTTTCCGTGCTGCCTCTGTGAAATCTGGCAGTTAATAATAATGATAATGACATAAAATCATAGAAAATAAGAATATTATTTATCTTAAAAAAAAACAGGGTAAATAAAAAATGTTGCAAAGCTGCACAGATTTAAGTGTTTGCTATATTTGGATTTGCGTTTTATGCCAACTGAACACTGATAGATCAAACTTATTTATTCCAAAATTCAATCTGATCCAAATAAACATCAGCTTCATGTGTATAATTTCTGGTCTTCCTGAGTCTGAAACAGTTTTCTGTTAATTCCCTTCATGCTTTTCAGTTTTAAGAGTATGATGGATGAGCAACTGACAAGTTTGATTGCGACTTTGAACAAACAGGTTTCTTTTGAGCAATTAGTCCCAGACTGTACAACTTCTGAACTAAGAAGAAATTATCTGATCTAATAGAGATATGCCAATATTAGTGTGTTCGTGTGTGTGTTTGCATGCACATATGCAGATTTGTGTGTCTCAGTATAACTTTTCCACATGGAGAAAGCACTTGATAGGAAGATTTTACGGAAATCAAACGAAATATGAAAGGACAAAGAAAATGGACCAGGATGGAGGAAAACATGGATTTTAAAAGGTAACTGAGGCAGTCGTTGCAAATTAATAAAGGAAAAATGACCAAAAAAGGTTATGTTTAAAACTAGTATAATCAAATATAAACATAGAATGTTAAGATGCAATAGTAATATGACCGATACGCTCCAACTGCATGAAATTGAATTACAATTTAAAAATCTAATTAAAATACGCAAATAATGTCATTAGGAGGAAAGGACAACAAAAGAAAAAACAAGAAATCATGAAATCATACAGGTTAAAGATGAAATAAGTTAGATTTTATCCATCTGTCTTCTGTACTGCTTTATTCTGAGCAGCGTTGCAGGGTGTTGGAGCCAATCCCAGCTAACTTAGTGTGATGGCGAGGAACACCCTGGACCGGTCGCCAGTCCCTCACAGGTCAAACACAGGGACAGACAACCACACACACTCACATTCACACCTCACACGCACGTTTTTAGACCACGGAAGGAAACCGGAGTACCTGGAGGAAACTCATGCCCACTCAGGGAGAATATGCAAACTCCACTCAGAAAGACACGGGCGTATTTGAAGTTAATTTAATTTAAGACCAGTTCACCACAAAACATAGAGAAAACTACAAATGATAACTGTGAACACAGACTTAAAGGTGCTGTAGGACAGGATTCCACATCTCTGCCATCTTGTTTAGGGTTACCTAAGTAAGATGGCGATTTGACCCATCTAAAATGGCGATTTGAAACCCAGCACACCCAATCCTGTCCTGTTTTCTCTGACATCACGTCCTTACGCAAGTTAAGCCCCTCCCACAAGAAGTGCTACGAACGCCCCTCGACCAATCACGGTTAGAGCCTCATGGGCTCTTCTGATTGGTCAAAGATACCTGGAGCTGTCGAGATTCCTTTTCAGCGCAGAACAGAGACAGATGGAAACGCTGCGCCCTCACGGTAGTGCAATTATACTACACTCCTAAAGGATTATCAATGGATACTCTAACATTTAATCCAAAGAAAACACAGAAAAATTAACATTGACTAGCAAAATCCTGCCTACAGCACCTTTAAGAACTGAGTCGTCTAACCAGTTAACCGAACAGGCTCGTCTCCGGATTACAGGAGGAAACCCACACAGGCTCAGGGAGAACATGCAGACTCCACACAGAAAAGCCCGACTGAGAGCAAAATAGAAGCGATGATAGTCGTTTATACCACATCTTTTATTCATAACCAAGTTGTCAGCAGGAACACAAGAAACACTCAGTTTAGGCAGGAGTAACTAACCCAGAGCCTTGACTTTAATCTGTGTGCTTTTAGTGTTTTTCCTGCTCATTTCTGGAATATTACATTCTGATTAGTGATTTAACACCACGGCATTACAACTGCTCTGTTCAGAAACACCTCCATGCTGTGCAGGCCTGTGAACAGCTGCAGGTATTTGCGACATGATTGTAGGCATGCTTCATTAGCTACCTTTTTGCTGATTTATGGCCGTTGGCTGTCAGATTTGGCACTGAAGCACAAACACTGACTGTGCAATTAATATAAAGGTGTTTCATGTAAACAGTCCTGCCAAGTTTTCACTTATTTATTATTAAAGCTTGCAAACATTGGCAGCCCCACTGTTAGTCTGTGTAGAAAATCACTCGGTAACTAGATACCCTGGGAAGAAATTTAGCATGACATCTATCTGTTTTGTTTTTATTTTTTCTGCTTTTTTGTGGAAATTGGCACTCATTTTCATTTGCAAAATGCTCACAAGTTGAGTCTGAAAGGAGGAAGAAGTTGTTTTGCACAGCTTTTACACAAGAAACTGTGGCAGATGGCTCAGGATTTGAAATCATTTGAATACACTGCTTTTTGGGAGACATGTTCCAGCCTGCTTTTCACCATATCATGTGGCTTTCCGTGCAAGACATGTGTTTCAGTGCATACGTGATTTTAATGAGGAAAATAAAACTTGCCCTCAAAAAAATTGCCATCCAGATTTTGATTTATTTTGATTTATGAATGATTTTAGGTTTGTTATCATTATCCTCCATTCAGTGTCATAAAATATAGGTTGCCTCACCGGTAATGTATTTTTTCAGTGCCTTTTAATTAATGGTAAATGACAGTGTGATGTAATGTAATGATATAATAATGATAGTTGTGTTTATAAGGTGTTTTCCTCCTCTGCCTATAGTAGAGGTGGAGAATAAGGCATGAAGTAAGCACAGTATTGTTTCTTTTGTCAGACACAACTAAATAGTTTCTTTTTGTGGGAAATTTTGTATTGTCAGCTCAAAGCCAACAGCCATACATTCATATTATTCAAGAAAAACAGAACAATTTTGACCCAAAGGATCACAGGTAAATGGTTTTTCTCTTTTATTGGCCAAATGTTTCTATTTTTATAGGTACACTTAATGATCAAGTGGATCAACTGCATGGAAAATAAACTTTTTATCGTCAGTGCAGTGAAGTGTAATGGCATTTCAGCTTGAATGACAAATTACATCCATCTCAGTAGTCATGGGAAGGGTCTCTGGTCTGATTAAATCAAATCTGAATCTGCACTGAATTTACAAACTGTCCTTTTTTAAACTCTTCTCAGTTTTGACATGTTGCAATGTGTTGTGCTCCTGCTCTCCTTCTCTTCTCCTCTTTTCTTTTTCTGCTCTGAGGAATGTGACTCTCACTCCTCAATCCTGGCTTAGTTAATTGCAGAGAGTGTGTAAGTCATACATGGCAGCCACAGGCCCTGAGGGGTGTGGATCACTTTCATCGTTCCTCAGCCTCATTGTCCTGCTCAGGTTTTGGCCATTTCCCCAGCACAGCTTACTTTTCAGTGGGAGTCAGCTCGCCCAGTTTACCTCCAGACTCTGTCAACGGCTCCAACGCTGACCCGCCGTCTTTGTAATTAAAACAGAGTCATAGTCCAATCATAACAGTGTCAGCGCTGCACGCATGAACACATTCGCTCATGAGGGAACATCCTGTACTCCCGCTTATTGACACAAACTCTTCCCCATTTGGCTACAGAGTCTTTCAGCTGCTCCCTTTCCTGGGTTGCCACTGCAGATTATGTGGTCCACATGCTGGATTTGGCAGGTGTTTTTTTTTTTGTTTTTTTTTTAATTTCAAACCATGATGCAACCTGAGCAGGTGGGGGCTCGGTGTGTGCGCGGGGATCCAAAGTGTGATCTGAACCTGCAAACTTCTGATTAGACGTTTGTTTCATTAACCTCTGGGACGCCTTTAAAAGTCTGGCAAACGTTCTCCTGCACAAAATGACCTGTCAGTTGCTTCAAACCATTTTGCTTTTTCATGAGGTACAAGCTGCTTTGTGTGAGTTGCATGATTTAAACTAATCAGCTGTCACCATTTGTCACCCGTCTTTCAAATACTTAAACTAATGGTACGTTATATTCAATGTATACAAGTGTACGAGGAAAATAATATCATGCAGGAGTCTGTATGCTAAGTTTCTCCCAGGTTTCTGTCTTTGCAGATTTCTGGAAATCCTTTATATTCTTTGTTTTGTCCTAGTTTGGTTGAAGCAATCCCCGCTAATTATTTGTAAGTACTTCACAATATTGTTGGACAATAATAGTGATGTAGTTTATAACCCTCCTCAATAATCCAGTAATAATGTGTGATCTAAAAGAAAGCTAAAAGAAATTGTAGAGAATATGTGATTTTTGATCAAAATCTCCTCCAACAATTCCCCAGGGGCAGAAAACTTTCACTTCCAAATACTCCAGTCATTTAATGTCAGTTTTATTCTGTAGTCCTTGAAAAACCCTCGGAGTCCCCTCCTCTCTGTGTTGTCCACGCCACTTTATTGAATGCGCTTTAACGTGTGGCGTGTTTGCACACACAACAACAACCTTCCTGTGTCTTCATAAATTTAAATGGCCGCCGCTTAGCACTCGGCCCTCGGTTTGTAAATCAGCGCCGCTGTTCAGTCAGTCATGCAGACCTGCAGTGTTCGTCCTGGTCTGCCTCGGGCCACTGCTGCCAATCACCGCAGAGATAAGGCGTCTCGGGCTGATAGGATTCTCACAGAGATCCAACTTATGTTAAATATCTCCTGACTATACCGAAGATCCTCACAGTCAACCTGTCAGTCACTTTCCCCGCAGTCACGCAAGGGCCTGCAGCGCGGCTGAACCCGCTGTTTATTCACCTGTCAGTGCTTTCTGCTACCATTTTCCCTTCGTATCTAAACATCAAAGATTTATCTGTTGTGGAATACATCCTGGGAATCGCCAAATCAAGCAGAAACACGATCAGTATCAAATCGAACCAATTCAGAGTAGCTGTGTGAAAGAGTGGTGCGACCCGCCGACCGAGCGCAGCATCATTACTCTGAATGCCATTCGCGCAGGTATTCAACAGGTCACTTAGTCGTAATTTACGCAGCGTTCGGAGTGGTTTGGTCTTTGTTACCCTACACTCTGGTCCCCCGGGGCTTTTCTCCTCTGTGATGCCTATCATGTTGTTTATGGTAAACACAAGCTGAAAGGGACTGCATCGGGCCCGCGGAGCCTCCATTTGACAATGCTGATTGGATGTCACATGAAGAAAAAAAAAAAAAAAAACAGAGAGAGAAAGAAGAAAAACAAAAGAACACGCAGGAGCATCTGCATGGAAGAAGAAATGTGTAATTTTCTCCTTAAGGCTTGATTCATATTCTGTTCTTCTCTCTCTCTGCGCTGATTAAAACAGAATGCATGAGCCCTTTTCTTAAAGACCCCCACTTCACTACCAGTTTTGGACAGATCTAACTGCCGCAAGAGCAAACCCAAAAACAGCGACAATCCAAACTGTGTATAGGAGCCCATTGTTTTCTTGCACACTGTGCCCTTCTTGCATTTTGCTTTTTTAATTTCAGATTATGTATTTAAATTTCAAAGCAATCCTTACCAGATGAGCATTTGCTCTTGAGAGACCATGCATGAAGACAAAGAAAGTGGCTGATTTCAATTGAGTTCTGTCATTTCTTGTTTAGTTTGGTCGTCTTGCGGACGGAGTGGAGGGCAATACTATGAAAAAAAAATTCTTTTAAAAAGTCAGCGTAACATGAAAGGACACTTATTCTTTTTTCCTTTCTTCCCCACATGCACATCACTCTGTGAGACCAAAGTGTTACCAACACAAGGATGCTGGTGTTCTCCAGACAATAATCACACACACACCACTCTCAGCAAACCCAGCTGCTGACCACGCACAGGATGGGACTGACTGGAGGGGATGCAGCTTTTATTGAGGTTATACCGAGCATAAATCTCCCACCTATATGTACTAATGACAAGCTCCACAGGTGGGCCCTGAGGGGGGGATGGAGGTGATAAAACGCCATAAAATAATTAAATTACAGAACAGTAACTTCTGTGTTTTCACGCTTTACAAATCAAGAATAGTCATATTAAAAGTTGGACACGCATCAAATTCGAGGAAAAGCTTAAATTTTACACTTTCAGTTGTCAAACAAACCCTCAGTGTACAGAGCCAGATGAAACCTGCGCACTTCAAATTTGTAACACGGTCCTGTGAACATTAATTCATTATGTTTTCGTATATTCACCCGGAGCACTGCAGACATGATAATTAGCACAGAGCGTGTCAGCAATGCTGTCACATGCCAAAGGCCTGTGTTTTTGGCCTCTGAGCACAAAACCAAAGTATAGCTAAGGAGAACATTAAAGACACCACAGTATAATACCTGCTGAAAGCGGTTTGCTGATTTCCCTCCACAAGGGGAACAATTATGCGTGCTTACCGGAGATTGGAAGTAATTTACCTGTTTGTTACTGGAATGCAGGAAGGAAGAAAAATCTCCACTCTGCCTTTTGTATTGCAGACATCTGTCCTACCCCCATCTCTCTCTCTTTCTCTCTCTCTCTCTCTCTCCCCACACACACACACACACACACAAACAAACACACACAACCGGCATGTGGGGAAGTCAAAATATCGGTGGCTCACCAGGTCGTAGGTAATTAAAGGAGATGGTGATCTTTGTGACCTTACCACACCCAACACTTAGCCTGGCATGTGTTTCAGCATATAACAGCCCTGCCCAACTTTGCATACATGACAATGGAGAGAGGGCCACAAAGCCGACAGCGTGTGAGTATTTCAGAGCAACCAAAACAAGTTCATTAGAATGTGTACACGGTTTTTTCCCAGGTATTTCCAGAAATTTGTAGTATGTGTTGACAGCGTATGTGAGTGATAAGATTGCTGACTTCTGGTGTCTGCAGCACACACGCGCGCGCGCGCACACACACACACACACACACACACACACACACACACACCACACACACCAATGAGGAGGGTTTGCTTTGTTGTGACGACCACCAGAGGGCTCTCTTCTCTCCAGTTTATTGTGGTTGCCTCAACAAAACCTGTAACAAAAGTTCTTCCTGTCCACATTGGAATTCTTTTTTTTATTATGAAACTCCAGGATTAAAATTCTGTTTAATTAATTTTAATAAAATTTACCCAAAATATCATGGAAAAAAAAAGGTTTTTAAGTTATTTTACATTTAGTGCTGTAAATTTTTCCCCAATCCTGGTGTCCTTGAACGTGACAGTGAAGCTGAACCTGTCAGAGATGAATGTTAGCATCAGCACTGCAGCTCCATCATCTTCTTAACATATAAATAACCTTTGTGTGTATTTTTGGGAGATTTAAAGTGAAACCTGATTGTACAAGGTCATTAATTTAAGTTTAGTACTTATAAATTCTTAAATGCAGTTACTATACTTCCGAGTGTGACCAAAGAACAGATGTGTTTGCTTTTAACAGAAGTATTGAGAGTTAAAACAAAGGTGAAGAGATGAATATTGGGATGCATTATTCTTCCTGACTCAGGCTTTGCTAACATGCTCAGAGCAGTTTTGCAGACAACCGTGCAGGGTTTAAATGTATATGTTAAAATTCACTACAGAGTGGGGCAGATGTTGTTGAGGCATCGCTTCTGAAACTTGGTGAAACGTAACTAAGTGAAACATTTGTGAAGATAAGGTTTTTGATAAATGATTGCAAGTCAACATTTCTGAAATGACTCTCTGTGTACTTCAGAGATTTTTCCACCTTTCCACTTACTGCTGCACTCTTTAAACACGTTGAGGAGCTTTCTCCCAACGCATTAATACTGAAAGGTCCCGAGAGACGGATTGTTTCACAAGGTAACTGTGACTTGGAAGCCACAGCAAATTGACAAATGGTTGTATATATGTAAAGCTTGTCATGACTGTTCTACTATGAATAATATCCTATAATCACTTAAATCTGAATGGCATTGGGAGTTAGGAGTTTAGATAGAAATCTATAAATTATATCTAAGAGGAGTTAATAGGCTTCAGACCTCTCTCCAGTGTATTCCAATCAATGGAAAAGGAAAAGGAAAGCTCATGAAAACATGGACAGCCGATAAGCTTGAATTTAAAATAAAGAAAGAAAAAAAATGTGAATCTTTAAGGGTTCCTTCTTAGTTTTGATATTTAAAGAAATGTTCAATCCAGCATTGGTGTTTGTAATCAGTTTAATGTACATTACTGTGATCATTCACAGCAGGTGATACACCATTAGTGAGCATTAACCTGAAGTATAAGCCAGATCCCAGAGGAGATATTTTCCGTCGGAGGTCTTGGAACAGCAGGATGTACATGATCAGGAAGGTTTGATTGGATGATTCCTTAATATGGATCCATGGTGTTCAGTGAAAGTATAACAGAGTAGTTAATGCTTCAAACTAGCATTATTTTCAATTTGATTTGCTTTATAGAATTGTAATTACAATATGGTCATTTACTTTTCTGATACACAGAAGCAGAAAGTCCCATCAATGCAAGAATACGAAATAGGAGGTAGAAAATATGTCCTTATTTTTTAACAAGAACAAATCAACAGCAGATTCAGAGTCGGGGAGATCGACTGCCTGACTGGACCGGTTGGGTTCAGGGGACGGCAACAAGAGAACAGGATCCAGAATGACAAAGTACTTAACATTTCACAGGCAAAATTCATCAAGTCATCACCTACGAGCACAAAGCACTATTATCATTATTATTAATGAGGGTTTTGGTTGCAGAACATGAGTTCCTGATGTTACTTCAAATGCTTTTTACTTGGTGACTGTCAAAATGTGGATTTTCTTGAGTGCAACCGGCTCATCTTGACCCTGCAGTGTTTTTAAAGGCATTACATTTCATCACCTGGTTGTGATATTTCCTGTCTCATTTGAAAACTGGTCTTTATTGTAGATTACACTCAGTGTTTATTTCGAGGCAGGTGTCAGTGTTTGCCACCCTCTTGTAGTTTCAGTGACGCCCCTCTGGCACAGGATGTGGGATCTGCTGAACCGCATGCTGGAAACAAGCAGATTTCCCTTATTCATAGTAACTGTTTCTTATTTGGGTGACCAAGTCTTTTTTTCCTTCTTTCTTCTTTTATATCATATCCTGAAATATAACTGGATCTCTTGCCTTGGGAGTTCACATGATTGTTGTTCTGACTATTTTTTCCCCATCCTACTTTAGTTTCTGGAACATAATATTTTGATACTGTGATAATCACTAAAACATTTTATTGTATTTTCTGTTAGTAGCAGGATCAGAGTGCAGCTACAGTCCATGGCAGATTCATATATTTCACTTTTTGTATTCAGGGAATTTATTCCACATACTAAGAAATGAAATAATACGTTACTATACATGCTAGCAGCTTCAGAGCGACTGCATCGAACCCTTCAAAATGTCACATTTACTGATGATCTTTCCGGCTGATAAGCATACTCGGTCGGAGGGAAAAATGCATGTAATTACATGGGTTTAACAAATATCTGAAAAACTAAAAACAAAGAGGCTTGGAGTTTCAAGTCAGTGAAAGATGTTGCATGTCTTGAGAACATACACCGTATATTCCTTGCCTGTATTGTCAAAGAAGAAATAGGTTTTTGAAGGCCGTGAAAGTTGAATGCACATTTGGATGGTTTATAGAGCTTGGGGTGTCGACCGCATTAACGGCTCTGTGTGACCATTTTCTGGTTTAAGTGATCAGAGCAAGTTGATTAAGTCACTTCCACTTCAAAAGAGGTATTTTGCAGGCGCACTGCTCCATTTCGGAGGATGAATCTGCTCTGCACTCGATTTCTGTCTTTTACACGCGGTATCAGTAACGCTATGAAGCTGCTGTGCTCATCTGGTTGTTTGAGTTTAACAATAGATTATGATTACAGGAGACACAGTGTTGTGTAGAACTCATGTGGGGACAAACTGGATGGAAGCTATTTTGAGTCTCTGTTAAAGTTCTGAAGAGTCCATCGCTTCCTGATACCCAGAGATCAATGGAACAAAGAAGCTGAAAAAGTTGACAAGTCGAGTGCTCAACACAGCGGCGTTCTTCTCGGAGAATGGAGGAGAAGTTAGCAAGTGGACTCATTTGTGCATGCAGCCTGGCAGCAGGCATGAGCTCCACGCCGCCCCGGGCTCTCCGCCGCGGCGTTAAGGCATGTTACACACTTTGCCTCTTTGTAATTCCCAGTGACAGCGCTGGTCCTCGAGGCCGGACCTGTAACCCTGAACACACAGGCCTCACAACTCAGACTGGAGAGCAGTGAAAACCTACGAACTCCAGCTCAGGTTTGTGTCTACCTCCGTTCCTCACCCCTGGTCAGACTTTGGTTAATTTGTGTCACATTTCCTATTTAGTTATTAAGAAAAAAAAAAGGAAATTATTCCAGTTATATCAGAGACTGTGTAGACTTTCCAATCCTCAACATATAAACATTGTGCATAATCTTCTTCTATGCAAAGTGTGTAATGTGTGTATATCTCCCAAGTACTTGTGAGAGGACGTGGCTTGCTCGATCTCTGTCTCAGTCTGTCTCTCGCTGTCTGTGCACCGTGGTTGACCCCCCACAGACCCCAGGGTGAGTAGTTGACTCGCCGTGCATGAGAACACTGCAGCTTTTCCACACTGATTAAAGCCACTGCCAGAGTGAGTCAGGGCCAGGCGTATTCGTGTGCCTACACCCTGCCGCTCTGCCCTGAAAAACTCCCGTCCGTTCTTTCAAGAAACGTCTAAAAGGGGTTAAGATACACTATCAGCCGGGCTGCCCAGTCAGGTTCACTTAGCAGAACATGAGAGAACTGCATTCATCGTGTTCCACAAGGAGCTCAGGGAACACCTGAGGCAGCGGAGAGGAATTCTTAATGTCACAAATGAATATGCAAATACCACTGTGTGTCATAACACAGGCTTTAGTCATGCTCTGATCCAGGAGCAGCTGGGATGCCAGGCAGCTATCACTGCTCCACTGATGCCTCGAGAACTCCAGCTCCAACATGAACGAGCGAGAGATGTGAACTTCAGCCAAAGCCGTGCAGATTTCAGAAGTTTCACCAAGGACTTTCTACATTAAAGACGTGGAACTGGAACGGAGACCACAAGGCCAGGGAGCGAGAGCATAAGCACTACTGTGACGCTCATTTTGTAACCGCCAGTTTTATTGCATCAGTTTTATGTTCTCAGGACTTCTTCTTTTACATGAAAACAGAGATCCAAGCTTTGATATCCTCCTTGGTTGAAGAAAAATGTATAATGCCATAATAACTTGACAGGGGAAGCTGCACGTTGCGAAACACTGACAGGTCTGAGCACTGAGAGGTGGGGACACACCTGCACGCTCTGTTTGATGGCTTCCGACAGTCGGGAAGGCCAGAATGACTCACCCCACGCCGCTATTGATGGCTTTGACTGCTTGATTACTGGATTTAATTCTGAACATTAAATATCAAATCTGTGGAAACTCAAATGTACTGAGTCTCACACTGAAGTTGGGATGCTGCCACTTTTTTTTTTTTTTTTTTAACTTCCAAGAAGTAAAAGATGAGAGGATGGCTTCACATTCAAGATGTCAGATTTGAGATTGTTCACATGTCTGAGTGACGGTGACAGTGGGCAGTGTTTTTTCAATGTTACACACTTTGCAAAAATCTGTGACTTCTTCATCAGTCAGCATGCAACAGTTCAACTCCACCATCAACCAGCTGAATTACCAACTGCTAAAATCCACGTAGCATCATTATTTCAACCCTCTTTCTACGTTTTCAGCGTCCAACATCCAAAAATATCAACAATGGACTGAGTTTCAAAGGGATAAGCACGGTTATACACTTATGGAAAGAAGTTAAATTCATGTGACAAAGTCGTAAAATTAGTGATTTGACACAAATCATGTCCCAACAAGGCAAACTGTTATAATTTAAGATCTGACATCCAGTCAGCTGAATCAAACAGCTAATCCGTTAAATACGCAGGGTGTGATCTTTTTGGAATACAGTGTTTGCGGATTAGGTGTTTGAATTTCTCACTGCCATACTGCTTGAAAAAAAAAAAAGCATATCTACTTTCTCCTTTCATGGCACAGGAGGGGTCCGTTTCAGCCCCCAGCATACAGTCGGCTCTAATGTGTCTCATAGGGATAATTATGGACGTCAAGGTAATTATGTGTTCCTTTTCAGGGGCCAAAACGGTGCACATCTGTTTCCAAAGCAATGAAAGATACATATTGTTTCTTGTAAATCTTATGGGAAATTTTAGATAAAATAAACTATTTGGACATAGATTAAACATTTTTTTTGAATGAGTTTCTGCTTTAGTTGTACTTCTTTAAATTCAAAGTAGAAGTAGAGAGTAACTTCAGTCACTACATTTGATTTGAAGAAATCAGAAAATGTAGGATATGTGTTTATGTATAGCCAGAAATGTATATTTCCATCCAGTAGCAACAGAGGACACTGCTCCAGTGACAAGGCTTTGTACCCCTGAAGCTAAAGCTCCACTTGTTTTGTTTAGTTTTTTTGTTTTTTTTTTTTAATTTTAGAGAGGTTGTGTTCACAGGAAAGTTTAATCTGCAAAAAATGTAGTTTCCAATTTTATGATAATCTTACAGGAGCAATAAACGATTTATAATCAATTGAAGGGGGAATAATTCTGCATGTTTTCTTACTTCTGTGTCACAGTAGGTACATGCGCAGATACTTGTGCTTGTACACACACTCACAGACATACACACACACACACACACACACACACACTCTCACACGTGGATGGAAGTAATTATGAGTAGAACAAAGCGCAAAAATTAAAGTGGGGAGGAAATTGTTGAAAACACGAGTTTGGCAAATGACCTCATAAACACCCTCTCCCTCCCTCTCTCTCTCTCTCTCTCTACTCTCTCTCATCTCTCTCTCTCTCTCGCGCTCTCTCTCTCTCGCTCGCCTCCAGCCCGTTACTGTTTTACAATGATTTCAGTTTGCTTTTCTTCTGTTTTGTTGCGAGATGTAATGAAGAATTCCAAAAGACTCTCTCTCTCTCTCTCTTCCTCTCTCTCTCTCTCTCTCTCTCTCTCTCTCTCTCTCTCTCTCTCTCTCTCTCTCTCTTTCCAACACACATACACACGCACACACACTGTCAGTCCTGCTTGGCTGCTCGCTCTCTTCATCTGGTCCTCATATGGGCTTCATTCCCCCCTACTGCAATCCAGCCCAAAACTATTTCCTCTTTCAATTTCCAGGGGAAGTTGTTAAATGGTTTTCTGAACCAAACAAGCCTTTTTTCTCCCTCTCTTTTTTTTAAGTTTCTCAGCTACTTTCTTGTCCTTTTTGTGTTGCTTAGCATGCAATAATGAACTTCTAAGCAATAAAAACACGGGAGAACACACAAACATTTCCACGGTGAATAGAAGTCAGTTTCCCAGTTCAGAATTTGCTACGTGTAAATAGACTCGCTATCGAAGTGAAAATTGGACTGTTAAGTACTTAGAGCATCCTATATCACACTCAAGCTCACGTGCACACGCGCACACACAGCCTCTTTGTCCTGAGTACGCAGTCAGGCGGGAAGGGGAGCTATAGCCACGGGCCAGGCAAGCATGCTCATCTGAAGGACGAACGCTAACCAGGCAGACTCTCCTCATCCCTCCATCCCTCTCCGCTCTCCGCCTGCTCTGTGCCCTCTAACCTCGCTACCAGTGTGGAGCGCAGAGAAAAGAGGGGATCTATAAATCCTCCCCCTCTCTCCGCCGCGCTCCTCTCCGTACCCCCCCACCCCCCCGTTCGTCGGTGGCCGAGGCGAGGCGAGGCTGGAGGTGGTGTGTAGCAGGTCTTCAGAGTAAGCTGTGATGACAGGTGTCACTGAGTCTCATGGGCAGACCTGTGACGAGTGTCCTGCTCACTTACAATCCTCACTTTGGCGCTTTTCACAAGTCACGAACTGATGAGTGCCAAAAGTGGGTACGGGG
Source organism: Salarias fasciatus (assembly GCF_902148845.1). Classification (NCBI taxonomy): domain Eukaryota; kingdom Metazoa; phylum Chordata; class Actinopteri; order Blenniiformes; family Blenniidae; genus Salarias; species Salarias fasciatus. Next base: position 18,451,936 of record NC_043749.1, read on the forward strand.
GATTCATTTGCCCCGTTTGTGCTCCCTCAGAGCCGGTGTGTGTGCTGGACGCAAGCATGAGCACACGCAGACGGAGGCGCAGGCCGGCCCGTGATGCAAACTGTCTGAAGCCCGCCCCCCTGCTCCCTCCATTGGAAACCTTAGATATGAGTATACATGTACACGCATATGTATAAGCGCACCCTCCCTCAAGCCTGGCACTACACACACGCCGGCTGCCAAGCCAGTTTAGTTCAGTCCGGGAGAGCTGCTCTGTCTCAGGGCAGGGACAATGCAAACAAAGCCCGTAGCTCCTCCATGCAGTGGGTAAATTAGACGTGCCGCAGGAGCAGGGAGAAGAAACTCACAGGCACGTCTGTCTTGTTTAGCATGATTTACAGAAAGGCTTTGTCGGGTGCAGAGAGCTTGTTCACACTCCTTAAAGTCTGGTCCGGTGGTAAATGATGACCACACAACCTCAATTAGGACGGCTTGTGCTGCTGAACATGCACGGGCTTTTCAGAAATGGCACACAATGGGTTCTGTGAACCAAATGAATTGTAAAAACAACACTGACTTCTTAATGCCAGCTTTAAGTGCCAGACTTGGCTTGCTATGCCGGCTTGTGTTGTTGTCATGTGAGATCACAGGGTTTGCATGATTTTTTTTTTTTCACACTTAGCAGTGGCATGTGATGCGGAGGGGAAAGATGAAGGAAGGCTGACCACTTCATTAGCAATTATCTATAGATGGCCAAATTAATGAATTTCCTGTTTTGACAAGCTAAACATTGAAACAACAGCGACAGTCAAGCAATGACAGTGAAGGTATTTATTTCCTTGCTAGGCTTGATGTTGAGGGTTATACCTTTTTTCTCTCTCACGGCCCCGGCTCCACCAATGAAGTGATCACAGCAGGACAAGGTGGGCAGCATGATCTGGGAGGAGCTGACCATTCATCACATCATGGCAATTACTGCATTTCCATGTCACTGGGACCCCAGCGGGAAAACACCTACTCATGAAGACCCTCTTTTGTGTCTGGAACAGGGGATGCCCTGCCTCCTTTTATCCTGGAGCCCCGGTCAGAGGAGGCTAATGAGCACAGGGCTGTACCTCTCTCCTCGGTGAGGGCAGCCCCCTCATTCATTCACCGATCCTTTCTGTGAAAGCCCGTGTGTTTACCGACGGCCAAGCCCTGCAGCCCGTCAGTCTGCACACAACACTCCTGCCCCGCCGTGCTCCCTCTCCCTGCTGTGGTGCACAGACGGTCAAAGCCCAGGACCACCTTTTCCCACTGTGTCTGGCTCAGAGGGGGGGGCTGCAGGGGACGTGGAAAAGACCAGTGTTTGTTTAAGCTAGTCTTTAAAAAGCAAGGGTAGGAAACTTGTTAAATGCACACCAGAGAGCCTCTGCTGTGCAAAGTGGGGCATGAAGGAGTGGAGCTGCTATGTTGAGGCTGCTGCAGGCCTCAAAGGTATCAGTGTCACTCAGGCAACTCCTAATGAATCCTTAAATGCCACCATAGGAAAAACACTTATCTAGAGCATATATGAGAATAAGTTATTATTATTATTATTATTATTATTATTATTATTATTATTATTATTATTATTATTATTATTATTATTATTATTATTATACTGTAATGGTTATTCTTTTATATATTATTAAAATAAGCACTGTTGATGGTAAATCACTGCAGGGTTGGGCATGTGCTAATGTATATGTCATTTTAATTATCTTATTAATTATTTAATGTCATTGTTATTATTTTTTTTCTACAGTTCAGTCTGAGGTGTAGTGAACCTTGAGGCCTTTAAAGTCTCAGTTTATCTTTTTTTTTTCTTCTTCTTTATTTGCACTTTCCCAGAAGAACTCGTTCTGAGTTAATACAGTAAGTGACATTAACTGGATAATTAAAAAAAACAAACAAAAAAATCGGTGTTAAATGCCAAGCAAGTATTCACCACCCACATCTTACGTAATACAATTTATTATTATTTTTCTTCAGAAATTACTTTTTGATTTGATCGTATTCATTTTTTGTTTATTTGTTTTTCTTGCAAAAAAAAAAAAAGTCTAACACTGTTTGACGGATTCAGTGAAGATCCTCATGTCGATTGCGACTTCTTCCACTTGAGAATCCCGCTCTTTGTGCCGATGAGAGTAAACATGTGTTTAGTTGTTTTGCATGTCTAATAGCAGATCAGGTTTTCACGGGTGACTTTGCTCAGCGGCCGCAGGAAGACGCAGCCCCGTCACGCCTGGACTCTGTCACAGAGCCGTCCCCGCTACGAACACAAAAAACCTCCAGAATTAGGTTAATTTGCACCAATAACGAGGGTGTTTTTAATGTCCTAATGAGGCTGTTAACGCAGCGTTGTCTTAAAGTAATTAAAGACGAGCGGCCCGGCTGGGAAGTGCCACATTTGACTGAGAGAAAAAAAAAAAAAAAAAAAAAAAAAAAAGGCTGATCTGAGCTATCACAATATTTTCTTTTCTTTTCTTTTGGAAAATTAAAAAAAAAATACATGAGATTTTTTTTTTGTTTTAATTAAGCAATTAAATCAATATATCCCGTTTCAGTACAAACAATATAAAGTATACATGCATTTTGCGTTAACCTGCAGTAGAACTGCTGTCTGGGCTCACCATCTCCCCCTGCACAGCCATGACGCTCAAGGAGGACATTTGCATTTATGCAGATTAAATTAATCTGTTGATCTCCGTGTCTGTCTAATGAAGGAGGCACCGTGCTATGTGTGGATCTGAATGTCTGTGTGCATGAGGAGGACGGGTTAATTAGGGAAACTGCGCCTGGGCTTTCCCTAAAAGGTCACACGTTGCCAAAGGCTTGAATACATTCTCCAGTCTTGACATGCCACAAAGTGACAAGTGCAATGACAGATTTTTTTTTTGTCATTATTTTCTTATTTATTTATTTTTCTCCCTAGAAAAAAAAGGCAAGACATAAGCCATTAAGAGCTTCACTGGATTATTTTTACATGGTTTGCTTTATCTCTCTCATTAATACATAGCCCATGGAAAGTTCATTAATTCATTTATTATTTCCATTCGTAAAGATTCCACTTTCTTGCGCTTTGTCCTCAAATCAGCCACAGATTTCATGCTATTTAAAATTACAGATCATCTACATGTCTGATCCATGGTAAATAATAGCCTATGTGATCCCAGTCATGACAAGTTTTCAGTTTTGAAAACAAAGCACTCTTTATTCACATCTCACTGGATTTATCACAAGACTGAAACATGGGTGTGAAAAATGTTTTTGCATGCTCCATATTTTTTCCAGCTGTCTCTTCCTGCTTTGGCCTCTTTGTGTGATGGTTCTTGCCTCCTTGTCTCATCAGATCATTCAAATACAGGCTCTACCTGACAAAGCACGGCCATCGGCTGATTTCTCGAGCACAATCCCGCACTTATTTGTGTGGCCGCAGAATGAAGTAAGAAGAAGCAGCAAGAACAAATGGCTGCTCGAGTTTAATCAACAGAATCAGTGACTTTATATCCTGTAACTTATCAAACACAAAGCACAGAATTTCCTTCCCTTCCAATCAGAGTGCGACACCGGCAACACCCATCCCAATATGACTACTGAATATTTCAGTTGCAACTGACTTATTTGATGCCTCCTGTTCTCATAAACACAGAAAAAAATGCAAAACATCTTTCATGGTTTCGTGTTTACAGCCACATGATTACCCCGCAAGACCTATGACAGAAACAGAAACCTCCAAAAGTCTCCACTCTAGGCGTCTCTGCGAGTTAATCAAGGCCCTTTGGTTGGATCGACTGACCCGTAGGTCATTCTGTTGACAAGTGTTCCAATATATTTGTCTGAAGTGTCTTATTCCGTTTTTGATCATATTTTAGGGTAAATCACAATTTTCTTACCCTTTAAAGATGAAAGCTCCACCAATTTGAAGGCATTGGGCTGTATTTAGGGCCACTTTATACGCTTCAAACACAACCGACCAAATGCTGAAATCTACATAGCATCACTTTAAATACACTGACCACATTTCATATTTTAGTATTTTACCGCTTTTATTCAACAAACACAAACTATACAACAAATTAAAGCGAAGACTCCACAGAATATGTGAATGTAAGAGTATGTAATTTTAGAGCAGCTCAGACTCAACAGAATGAAGCAACAGGGTAAGTCTTTTATATCATCGCACTAAAGCGTTCAAATATAAAAGTGCATGATTTCATTGTCTCCCAATGAGCGTGCAACAATAAAACGTCCAGCCCAATATGGTTGTTAGCAATGATTGCCTGTTTATGTCTTGATCTTTCTATCACTCCGTTACACCACAGTCTTGTTATTCGATCCCTCTTTGCACCCTGTTCTCATAAACACTCACTGAAAAAATTTTTTAAAACATCTTTCATGGTTTAGTGTTTACAGCCACATGATTGCCCCCAAAGACCTATGACAGAGGCAGAAATGTCTGAAAATATCCACTCCGGGCTTTTTTTTTTTTTTCATGTGAGGAATTCAAGCTCTTTGGTTGGACTGATTGGGCCACACCATGACTTTTTTGTTGACAACTGATCCCATACTCAAATACATGTGTCCTTTTTCCATTTTTGATCTCCTTTCAGGATAAATCTGATATTTCCTAAAACTTTGAAAAACAACTGCTGTATCTGGAGACAAAGCTGCATAATCCAACTGAATGAATCACCAAGTACCAACATCCATGTTCATATTTTATTGCACTGTTAATTTATGCCAGAGAGAGTAGCAAATGAAAGCAAAATGCCCACAAATTATAAGAATATAGTGTAAGTCTATGTGATTTATCATTAGAACCAAAAGGAAGAGTTTGATTTAACGCTTCTTGGGATTTCTTTTGCAGTTTGTTAGTATTGGCGACATCAACAATAAGAAAACTTCCAAATGCATTTATGTAAATGTTTGTCTGACTCTTGTCATTTGCAGCTATTCATTTTGTTTTAATAGACTTATCAAATCACAATTAATTATTTAATCTTACAAGATCATGGGGATTTAATAGTTGTAATTGGTTGCGCTATTCTGCAGTTTATCTGTAGTCAGTTGTAGAGCCATTGCAATAGTTTGCCATTGCTGGATTTCTACCCTCCTATTGTGAGGCTCATATAAGTTGGGGAAAAGCATGTGGTGAAAATTAGAGGCATTTTACAGAAACTGGTAACGGCCAAACCGCACAAGTCTCACAGTTTCTTTTACCGTCAGTTCTCCTTTCTCTGCCTGCCCTCATTTTCATGCAACCAGACACATTTGCAACCTTCAAAGTGATTCATCAAATAAATATATTAAACCAGTTGTAGTGGTGTGTGTTCCAGAAAGAAAACAAACAGGGTGAAAGATCCTTATTAGATTTCCCTTCAAGGAATAAAAGTTTGTATTGCAGGCCACACATCATTGGCTGGGCTGGATAAATGTAACTGAGTAGCATGAGTAAGTGTGCACAAAAAAAAACTGACGCACAATGTTACTGGTTTTGATAGTGAATTAGGAATGTTGATACAGTCCTGTGCTTCAGATGTAAAATGACTTCAGCAGTGCATCACAAATGACCCCAGCTCTTATTCCAAATGCATTTCAATCAATCAACTCTTATACAAATAACTCCGGTTTTCCAAACAAACCCCTAATCATCCTTTGAGAGTTGCCATGGCGTGTTATCTGCCCCTACCACCGTCGGATCTATAAACACCCAGGTGAGTGGGCCGGTATTAACAGATTTCATACCAGCCATTGTGGTGCGCCATGAATCAGGATGAGCCAAATCCCTCTCTGGGTCGACCCGACCAAACCGCAGTGCTGCACTCTGTTTGAATAATGTAAAAAGAGAAGTTTGTGCTGACACTGAAAATGACACAAAGCAAACAAGCGCAGTGTAAGTGACACAACGGATCCAAAAGATAAACATGTATGACTGAATAAATGGATTACATGTTCCCCTTGACAAAGTAGCTTTCTGCACCTCCGGGATTTTGAAGTTTGCCAAGTGTTGATTGCCACGCCCGGCCAAGTGAATAGATTTGGAGTTTGGAGAGGAGGTGGAGGTGGAGGTGGGGGCGGGGGTGTGCTGACTGATCCTTGCAGCTTTAGTAGGAGAGTCAGTAATATTTTCCTTTTTTACACTCGATTGATTTAAAAAAATTTTTGAGAGGGAAATACATTCCTGAATATACTTTGTAGAAAGTAATTTATATCAGAACGAAGGTTAAATACACAGCAGTGGTCAATTTTATGCTTTTAATATTTTAAACTTTTTTTTTTTTTGCCTTCTTTTTCTAAGTAAATAGATTAATCTTAAATTATTTGGAAATTGTAAGCCACTTATGGTTGGTTCAGAGATTTGTAATGATCAGAGAAAAGAAATGCACATTTTAAAATGTCATAATATTTATTTTTAGTTGGTGAAATTACTCATTGATGACATTATAGTTTGATTTCACACAGAATCTGTAAAGAGCAAGGGCTCAACTGAAGTGATAAAGCCAAGACATTATGGGAGTCTGCGCTGGCAGCTCCACTCATGATGAAGAGAGTGAGGCGTGCTGCAGCACGTCCCCGTTGCACATACATTATCTGAAGAACTGTGGGAATTCAACACAGGATCTGGCCTACTGCTGCGCACAAGCTCCGCAGTCTGGCCGACAAAATCTTCAACTTTGAGTGTCAGGTTTTTGAAAAAAAAAAAAAAGTGAACATGATGCTGAAAATTGCCATTTCCTGTGGTGCAGAGTTCGCTTGGCTTCTCTGTGACGACTGTGGAGCCTCAGCTGCACATATTGTAAGGTGAGAAGTAAATTATCTACAGTGCTGGATCGACCAAAATCAGCGTCCCCCCCCCCAGAAACACGCACACCTATGCACACTTCCACTCTGCTAGATGATGGCCCCCCTCAACCCCCCCACCCCCAATGTCCCTTTGAAGTGTGGACCCAGCAGTAAATTCTTGGGCTCTTTTATGCTCATTCCTATTTCGATTAGTGGGGTTAACAAGCCGCTGCAGCTCAGGCTAATGAGACTGTACCACGGAGAGGGGTCATCAGAGGTGGGATGGGCTGGGATTGGCAGCAGGGGGGGGCGGGGGTTAGGATGGATGACTCAGTCTTCTCCCTACTGAGTTAAATGAGATTTAAGGGAATCCTCAACATGTGCTGTTCACTCATGTTTCACGTGTAAACATTATTCATTTCAAAGAATGCTTGAATTCCAGAAAGGCCACCCCCCCCCCCCCCCCCCCCCGCTATCTGCCACCACAGTACTTTACAGAACGTCATGCAGAACTTGACTATTTTTACCTGGACAGTCTGTTACTTGTAAGCACATCCTCGCAGTCCAAATGCACTCACAAACATACCTCCCCGCTAACATGGGGGCCTTGTGCGGCCCAGTCCCGCTGGGGACAGATGGGCAGACAGGGAGGGGGGTCTCATTAAGGCAGGATGTACCAGGATGCAGTAAAACCTCTACTTTCCTTTCCTCTCCTCTGTGCTCTCAGCACACAGCGCTGTGGAGATCACAAACAGATGGAAGGGAGATGGATCAGTTGGTGACACAGAAAAAACCCTGCTGTAGTCACTTCATTCATGTTTAGCAGAAAAAAAATTGGAAGCACAGGGAAGTCAGTTTAGAAATGTGACAATCACAGAAAGCAGTAAAATGTATTATGCCTTAAGTTACTTACTCCTGAATCAAGATCTTGAATGCTTCTTTAGTCATTAACAAGTTTTTATATCGGAGATTACAACTAAAAAGCGTGATGGACGGTTTTTACAGAAGTCGTCACGGAGGCCCTAAATAACAACAGATGGGATTTACATGAAACACAGAGAAATGAGTCTACAGCACAGCCTGAGATAACATAATATGATGGAATATGTTTCATATCAAAAGGTCAGTTTCTTATCAATGGGCGATTGCTAATGTTTCTCTGTTAAATATATGGTTATGGACTTATATGGATTCATGAGCACTGGACTGTTTTTTTTCACCATGTAGTTCAAATGATTCATTTATGTCAACAGGATTCAAACAATGTAGTTTTGAGTTCATGTTGATAGTAGCTTGTCATGCTTTTTTTTTATTTAGTTTGAAAAAAATTCTGTCTTAATATTTACTTCCTTATAATCTTTGGTTGGTGAATGTTCTGTCAAACTGATAAGCTTTTCGAGTCTCTGCTGAATAACTTGGCTTCTTTTAGAGGCAGCCATGTTTGTTATTGCTGTAAACTTTGAAATGGGACTTTCACAAATTATAACTATCCAACATTTACTGGTACATGTTTATGTGTCTCCTTCAAATGAGACGTATCTTGAAGGATTGTTTGAATAGCTTTCTGTTCTAAGTATTTTGATGTAAAGTTGATCCAAGATGGCTGGAAACTCTCTATATTTTAAAGAATGTAGACAGGCGAGGGTATATTGAAAATATGCTTACTTACCTACAGTGAAGCTTGAAATTTCAATTTTTGAAGTGTGTATAACTTGAGTTGGTTTTTTTTTTTTTTTTGCCGTTGAAAAATGTCATTTTCACTTGAGCTGGGTATAGCCACCCTTAAAACTCAGGAAGTAAGTTCACATTCATTCTCTAACTGTCTGACATCATCTATTTAACAAACACCTTAAATAGAAAATTCATCAGTGATCATTGATAACGCACGGAGGCCTTGTAGGGTTGAAATGTGTACACAGACAATAACCAGTGAAGAATAGCCCTGGGGGATCCTGTTCCACACGTAAATGTTTTGTGGGGGTCAGCACACTAACAGAGCAATCCGAGACTCTCCCACGGAGGTTAAGTGTCTCGAACCAAGAGGTCAGGCCATCATTTAGCAAATGCATCTCCATCGCATGCGATGCCGGTCACATGCTGGCATGGAGATCAGCCGTGATGGCTGGCCAAGTGAGCAGACAAATGAGGAGATGATGAGAAGTGGGGGGCCTGTCTTGTCTTGTCTCCAGCAGCATCAGCCCTTCCCTGCTGTGTCTGTGGCTGTCTGTGCCGTGGTCCTAATCAGGCCAGTCAGCGCTGACACACAGCATACTGTACGGCAACGCTGCACCGCTCTCAGTCCCAAAGTATTCCCGCTCCCGTCAAGCTCACTGGAAAGAAATCACACTTTGGAAGCCTCACACAGACACAAGTATGCTTTTTAAAATGGTTTAATCCTATACCCTTCTTCATTTTAAGACGTTGTTTCTCATCCTGACATCTCTCAATCACTGCCTCTTTGTGTCACACTCCCATGAGAAGATGTGGGATGAGTGTGAGACAGATGTTCCCTTTAGGTAAAAATGTAGACACAAAGCTTTTGAGCCTGTTGCTTGAAGCTATGAAACAAGCATTGATCTATGTGGTATGAAAAAAAAAAAGACGATACAGACTGGAAAACAGGGTGAAGCTGTCCATATTTCATATGGGGGTTTCTCTTTAATTTCATCAAGCAGCACCTCAGGGGGGATTGAGAGGAGCAAGAGGAGGCGAGCGAGGGTGGACCACAGTGGGCATCAGGATAATAATGATAATTCAATTAAAAGGTTACTCACCTCCTTAGTCACTCAGGAGGGGAGAGGAACACCCCTGCCAGAGATGCGTCTTCCAGTCAATGAGACCTATCACAGCACAGACTAATTGAGGCCCGTGTTTTTTCAGTGTGTGTATGTGTGTGTGTGTGTGTCTAATGACAAGAAGAGGACCGGACCCTCAAACGCGTCCCCGGGCCTCCACTCCTAATTGGTTAATTTATCCTCACAGAACTCGTCTGCAAAGCCAGAGGCGCTCAGAGTGTAGAAGAAGGGAGAGAGGTACAGACAGACGGCTGCAGGGATCTGGGGGAGTGTGTGTGTGTGTGTGTGTGTGTGTGTGTGTGTGTGTGTGTGTGTGTGTGTGTGTGTGTGTGTGTGTGTGTGTGTGTGTGTGTGTGTGTGTGTGTGTGTGTGTGTGTGTGGTGTGTGTGTGTGTGTGTGTGTGTGTGTGTGTGTGTGTGTGTGTGACGGGGAGGAGAGCAAGTTTGACAATGACATCAGAGCATCACAGAGGATATTATCCCTTAAAGCGTCACATGTTTCTCACTAAATCTGAAACAGTCTCCTTCTTTTAAGAAATCTCTGCTCAAATCCACATTCCGACAGACCTTTTTTGATGCAAAACCTTTAGATTTTTGCTTTTGAATTCGTCTCTCTTCGTTCACTTGGTAGTTATAACCTCTCCCCCTCTCTCTCTCTCTCTCTCTCTCTCTCTCTCTCTCTCTCTCTCTCTCTCTCTCTCTCTTCCTCTCTTCTTTCTGCTTTGCAGAGATGGGTTACAGTGAGCTGGAGGGAAGGGCAGACATGTATAGTGCTTGTCTGGGTGATACTCACTGAAAGAGACAAGTATGTAATTTGCCCTTAGATGCAGCACAACACATAGTCCGCTCTTGCATAATATGCTGGTTACATTGGGTAAAATAAGGATTGTCAAAACTCCACTCAAGTAAAGATGAAGTTGTTTAGATTTCACTTCACTGCTAAACATTCATGCACTAAAGAAAGTTTGTCTCTTTCATTTTGGCTGGTTGCTGTTAAATCAAGAAGTGTGTGTGTGTTTTTTTAAGTTCTTTTTTAATAAAGAGCTTTGAATTTTTGGCATTTTTTCGCTGTTGCTATTGGCCGCCTGCATTCAGTGCGATTACATAGCTTTTCTCTTTCATTCCGTAAGGATTTTTGTGCATAGCAAATTATTAACTTCTGAATATTGGCCAACTTGTTGTTTTCCTACAGTACAGTACAATACAGTTATTCAATACGTGATTAATTATTGTGAGTCATTGTTCTGGATAAATAATAATCCCCCCATAACAAAACGCAGGTGATATTTGTGCTCTTCTTCTCAAACCCGATGCAACTGCTTTATTATCACAGACATAACACACATTCTTTTACCAATCCTTAGTGTACACACACACACACACACACACACACACACACACACACACACACTAGCATTCAGTCATAATGTTTTCTGCATGCCATCTTGTGTGTGAACAGTGCAGAGAATTAAAAGATTGTGACGACTGAGGGAACCTGAAGGCACCATTCTAATCTACAAATAGCACATAATGAGGCAGCCGTCCCACACAAAGCAGAGATAGAAAACTCCATGACTCCGGACCGTCCATCATCAAGTGTTTCATTTGGCATAAATTTTTTACAGAATGAGAAAAAGTTTTTTTTTATGTATTTTTTTTTTTTTTACAGAAACTTTTCAATATTGTTTATTAGGACGAATGTGTTTCCACCAATATATGAGTGCATGCAACTTTATGTGTGGTTCAACACAGCTGCATATCATATTGGTCATTTCTTTAAGTGACTCCTCAGTGAAAGTAGTTCACAAAATAAGGTTTAGTATAAGTACTAATCATGCATTAAGAAGTATTGAAAGCTGTGTATTAGATCATTGTTATGATTATTGTTCATGACACTATTAATGGTGTCATGAACAATATGAATGTTTTTATCTTTAAAGCTGAAATTTCTCAAGTGAAAAGCAGCAACTTTCCTATTTAAAATGAACTCATAATTTATTTTCTTCCATCCGGCGTGAGTACATTACACTTGCCACACTGGTCACTGTTACACTGTGGCATAATAAATTAATTATCACCCAAGTCTGATACTGATTTTAATTCCATGTGCAGAAACAAATTATATGTATGAAGTTTCAGTTAGATGGAAAATATTTTGTTAGTTGTGCTCTTTGTTTCTTTAAGTTAAGAATCAGCATAATTTTTTACATGAAAAAAAAAAAAAAAATTACCCTTAAAAATACCCCAAGAAAATAAAGCCAAAAAAAAAAAAAAAAACGTATTTCTGAAAACATTTGAGAAGCCATAAGACAGAAATCCCAACAGCCCAACCACTACCAGCAATACTGAACCATGTGGCTGCAGTTTAAGAAGGATGTAAGTCACATCCAGCAGCTCACCTTCAGCAGCATCACTGCTGAATGTAAGGTTGTGCGAACCAGGGTAGCCCGGACTGTAGTCCAGGGACTGTAAGGGGTCATCAAGGGGCGTCAGGGTGGATGCAGGAAGGAAGTAAAGCACAGCAAAGGCAGCGGAAGTGCTGGAATCAAGGATGAAACTGAAGACCCACGGAGGGAAGAGGTTCACTGAATTTGTCAAGCAGGGGGCATGGACAAAGTGGTTGAGCGCACTGCAAAGCAGGATCAACTGGTCCAACCATCATGCAAACAGATTTCACTGGAATGCAAGTCCGTGTGCTCAACACTGGCAGGGTCCACTGAGACTGACCATAGACCGCTGGAGAAACAGCACAGTGCTGTCATGAGATGTTTATTGCAAAGCGAGACACGTTTTCTGAGCTGATCAGTGTCATTCGAACATTATTAGTGCTGAGGCTTATGTGAGGTATTTCACAAGGATTAATGTTCTTTTTCTTTCGTATATATTCACATTCTAACCATTTTTCTATTAGTTCATAAATCCACCCGTCCTCTTTACCTTTTCTGTCTTTTTTTAACATTATGGTTAAAGCTACAAGCATCTATGGAACTCTTGCCAGCCCATCTTCACTCTAACCAGCCCAACATGGTGGAAGTCAACAGTCTTTCACATGGCTAACACTGAAAGACTGACTGAGCAAGGCCAATGTACAGTCACCAATAGTTATGCTGGGAAAATGTTGGGTTTTATGAGGAGGCTGGAGAACCCTGAGAAGATACAGTCACTGGAACCCAGATCAGATCTGAACAATAAGGACACAGCCATTAAATATGGAGAAATTCCTTCATTTATGTATAGTCAGATTTCTTTCTTTAGACTCAGTCCATCCCACAGGGGCATTGGGAAACCAAGGTTTGAAGCCTAGATATCTTTCAGGGCGACTTGGCCTTGCTGAAGAGTCTACATGGTGACAAATATTTTAGAGACAAGCAAGAACAACAACAAGCAACTTTCCCAATGATTCCAACCACTTATGTTGTGACTGTAAGCTTGTTTAATTAACCTCCAGGCAAACAATACGCACAAATGCTCACAATTACAGCTCCATTCGTCTTCTATACCACTTAATCCAGTGCAGGGTCACAGGGTGCTGGAGCCAATCCCGGCTTACTATGGGCAACACTCTGGACAGGTCGCCAGTCCATCACCGTCACACACACTCAATTCCATACCTTCATTTTTCAGACCATTTCTTGCTGTGAGGCAAGAGTGCTAACCACTGCACCACTGTGTGGTCCTGCAATATACCCAACAATAAATACACCATTTATAGTCGACTCTATGTTTTGATCAGTAATTGTTATTTATTCCCTTTTAATTCTCTCTCAATAACTCATTTTTTAAGTTAAAACAAATCGAAAGCCGTGCATCGTCCTATTCTTTCCTTGTGTAGCCGAGGCCCAAAGAGTTCAGCGAAGACGAGCCACGGTGGCGTACCAGAAAACATGGCCCGAGTCAAATCAAGTGTTTGTCTTGAACACATCCGCCCTGAGGCAAAGACGAGTGCAGCACCCAGCAGACTGCATGTGACATGACAGAGCTCCAAATGAACCCAAATGGACACACGCAGGCAAACGCTTTGTGTGTGTGTGTGTGTGTGTGTGTGTGTGTGTGTGTGTGTGTGCGTGTGTGTGTGTCCCAATGTCAGACATAAAGCAGTAAATGATACACATATGCACATACGTGCACACATGTTGTACGTACAGATGTAAACATAAACACAAAAAGCTGGAGCAGTGACGCAGCTTGAAGGGTCTCCCGTGCCTTTCGTGTGTCCCCTGACAGTCCCTCTCCCTCGAGCCTCCACCAGTTCAGGTCGAGGATGCTAAAGGAAAACACATGTAGAGTAAATAGATACAAGTAAAAGAAAGCAAACAGAACAACCAACTGTCATGTTCCTACTTTGGGAAACACTGGAGCATCAAATTTTCCATTGAATTTTCCATCAGAAGAAACGGAACCAAAATGCAAAACATCTTGTCAAATGTTCCATGTATGTGTGTGTGTGTGTGTGTGTGTGTGTTCTCGTATTTCTATCCTTGTTGGGGCCAAATGTCCCCACAAGGATAGCAAAATGTGAAACGACGTGCCTTGTGGGGACCTTTTTCCGGTCCTAAGTAGGAGAAACAGTGTTTTCTTGACCATGTTGTTGTTACTGAAAAAAGTAAAAGTGCAAAAACATTTCTTTAGGGTTAGGCTTTATTGTGGTGTGGGTTAGGGTTAGGGTAAGGGTCAGGGTTAGGGGCTAGACATGAATGGGAGTCAATGGAAGGTCCCCACAAGGCTAGAAATACGAGACTGTGTGTGTGTGTGTGTGTGTGTGTGTGTGTGTGTGTGTGTGTGTGTGTGTGTGTGTGTGTGTGTGTGTGTGTGTGTGTGTGTGTGTGTGTGTTTGTGTGCGTGCGAGTCTCTGCTGACATATGTGTGTTGAAGATTAATGTTAGTGTTCCAGTTATGACATTGTGTGTGTTTGTGTGTGTGTGTGTGTGTGTGTGTGTGTGTGTGTGTGTGTGTCTGTGTGTGTGTGTCTGTGTGTGTGTGTGTGTGTGTGTGTGTGTGTGTGTGTGTGTGTGTGTGTGTGTGTGTGTGTGTGTGTGTGTGTGTGTGTGTGTGTCACCATGTTTCTTCAGACATCAAAGAACAAGGCGAGGAGTGTCAGAAGTCATTTGGCCAGGATGGAGCCACACGGCACGCTGCCATTCACTTCGAATCAGCCGCACTAAGAGAGATCCAGCTCAGCCTGCAGGGCACGGCCACTGACACACACACACACACACACACACACACACACACACACACACACACACACACACACACACACACACACACACACACACACACACACACACACACACACACACACACACACACACCTCTGTCACCCCACCTCATTCTGCCTCACAGACACACCAAACACAAGGTCCCAAACACGCCTCATCACCCTGCCCCTGGCCACCCCTCTCGACCCGCCCAGACAGACACACACGTGCCCGAAAGAAATGCGCATAAAGACACCTACACTGTCCATACACCCGTACTTACACACACGGACGTCAAGAAACACACACATTTAATACACATGCACATGCACCAGACAAGTGCTGTCTCTCCAATTTATTGTCCTTCCATCCAGCACCATCTCAAAGATTTCCTTCCTTCCTGACTTTGTTGTCTCCCCGTTTCCTCTTTCTTCTTGTTTCTCTCCCTCCTCCCTTTCTGAGATTTCAGAGAAAATAGCTGAGGGCCAGATTAGAGGTTGGCTGCCTCTTTGCATTACCAGCAAAGATAAATATTCCCAGGATGACTCCCATTGCCTGGAGGATGTTTATGTGTGTACATGCTGCTCTACCTCCCAAAACACACACACACACTCAAGCACACAGAGACATGTATGGGAGCACATGTGCGGCTTAAACTCGAACACTCTGCTGTATTTCCGTTTTCCTCGGTGTGACGGAGTTGATTGAGCAGAGGGAGGTCATCTACATCTGTCTGCGCCTTACCTCACTATTACCTTTGGGTGTGTGTGTGTGGGTGTGTGTATGTGTGTGTGTTGTGTGTTTATTTATATACCAGCCAGGTGATAAGTGCAAACAGCTGCTCCGTGATGTCACTGTCACAGGCGGCAGGAAGAAAGCTGGAAGAGGCGGCGTGTGTCCACGTTTAAAAGATCACTTATCTTTCCATGTTTTTTTTTTTTTAGTTCGAAGAACGTTAGATAGGTTCTATCTTCACCGGTGATGCCAATAGTTTCTTTTAGAACCCAGTGAAAAGTCATTTCAATGTTTCAATTATTCTTTAGTTTTATTTACAGTCCTCTAAATAATAAAGTTCAGGTGAAGACTTGAGATAATGTTAAAAATCAGTTATTGTTCTTATATTTTAGTTTATCTCTACTGTCAAAATTAAGTTTCCACTCAGCTGTATTTTTCATTTATTCTCAAAGATAATTTTGTATTGTGTGTGAAATTATGGACTGTGAAGTTGCTCTAACCCTAAATCATGTTTGGATCTTCATAATTGAAAAGCTAAACATTAAAAATGACCGACAAAATGAAATTTTAGTAAAAAAATCATCACAAGACATAAAACAAAAACAGAAAAGAATTACCTAATTCATACATAAATACAAGAAATACATATTTTATAGAAAAATATCAATAGAAAAAAATATGAAAATATGTCATTGTGTCATGCAGTCTTGTCTGTGCCCTAAATGTCAAATAATTGATGAAAGCAGTCAATAAGAAAAGACGTATTTCTGTTAGTTGGTATTATAGTGTCCTCTATTATCCTAAAATGACAGAGCACTGTGAAACTTTAAAGTGTTCAACTGAAATAACAACAAGTTGAATAAACATTAAATTGGAGCAGGACGACAGGATTCTCTGATTTTAGGCGTGTAACATCACATCCGATCTGTATGATCAACAATTCAACAAAGTGCCTTTTTGTTATTATCATTATTATAATGCCCGTTACAGAACACAGTGAAATGTCTTCTGTGTGATGCTTGGAATTTCTCACATTTTTTTAATGTAACGCATGACTCGATGTTGCCCTTTAATTAGCAAAGCTGTCAAAATATTTGAACTTCTATCTGTCTCAGTGTTTCTTGGGGCGCAAGATTTATTACTTTACCAGCAATGAAGGAAACAAGTCTTTCCTGCTGTATTACTGATCTCCATCCTACATTCATGGCATCTGCTGATCCGAGTTCTGTTCGCGTTACGTCTCTTTCTGAAACAGAGACAGTGGGATCTGCAGTGGACGGATCAGGAGCAGCGGTTACTTCTATCTTTTTATCCCAGTCAGGGTCGCCGGGGTCTTCAGCCAGTTTCAGCTGACTGGCAGAGCAGACCTGGGGCCGCTCAGTAGACTGTCACGGGTAAAACACAGAGAGACAGACACACACACACACACACACACACCGCTGGAACATTTACTGTTAAATAACTTCAAATCCATGTTTTTGGACTTCTTGAAGAAACCTGAGGGACAACATGCAGGCTGAACAGAAATGCAGCAAATATTCACTCTTCTGGGTCATGTGCAGCTAAACCACTCACCTCTGCTTCCACCCCTGCATTGAAATTTAAAAAAAAAACCTTATTGAGATATAAAATCTCTTTTCCAAGAGGAATTTGGCACTTTCAAAGTAAAGTACTGCCACGAAAGAAAAAGATTATTTCATTTTGACTCATATGAAGACTGAGTGTGTGTTGACTATCAAAATTGGAAACACATTAAATCACTGATGGATATTCTTGTGAAAAGAAAATGTTGCTTGAATTGTAATCATATTGTTTTTTTTAAGTAAAACTGCAATGTACTCAAAATACTTTAAATATTAGCTACTTTTTATTAAGTCAAATAAGCAATGGCAGGATGTTTATTTAATCCGCCTACATAGGGTATCCTAATTCAAAGTAGTTTTTTAAGCAATTCAGCATATTGAAGTTACATTATTGCAATTCAGTTTATGAAGAATTTCTTTTGAATCAGTAACGTTTTCAAAACTGCACATAAAAAAGTACAAACATAAATCAGCAGGAACTAGTGATTTTAAAAGTAGCAAAAACTGAAGTCTTCAATTTTCATATGATTACAATGATATACTTATAGAGAATCCTCATTAAAGTATGACTATTAATAAAGTTTAGTAAATAATCTTTTAACTTCTTCTTGTGGTAGACAAGAATATTGGTTTCGCCTTGTGTTGCATTATTTTGAGCATGTGTGTGTGTGCGTGTGTTTGTGTGTGTGCGTGCGTGTGTGCATGCGTGCGTGTGTGAGTGTGTGTGTGTGGGTGTGTGTGTGTGCGTGCGTTCTCGTATTTCTATCCTTGTTGGGGCCAAATGTCCCCACAAGGATAGCAAAACGTGAAACGACGTGCCTTGTGGGGACCTTTTTCCGGTCCTAAGTAGGAGAAACAGTGTTTTCTTGACCATGTTGTTGTTACTGAAAAAAGTAAAAGTGCAAAAACATTTCTTTAGGGTTAGGCTTTGTTGTGGTGTGGGTTAGGGTTAGGGTAAGGATCAGGGTTAGGGGCTAGACATGAATGGGAGTCAATGGACGGTCCCCACAAGGATAGAAATACAAGACTGTGCGTGTGTGAATGTGTGTTTGTGTGTGTGTGTGTGTGTGTGTGCTTCTTGTGAGTATTTATGTCTCAACTTTATGACCCAGCGAGATGCCAGAATCTGTGAAGTCATGTACATGTGCATACACGCACTCCAGCAGTAGCAGTACACTCATTTCCTTTTTCCATCCTGGGTATTATGGTATGTTCACCAACAGATCTTTATTAGCTTTTTTCTTCTTCTTTTTTTTTTCTCCACCAGCTGGGAACAGTGTGAAAACAGATTTCATGTCCACGACCCTCTAAACAGCTGAATTTGTCTTTTATTTAGGAAATTCGGAAATTGTTCTGTAATTTGCGAAATTTCACGCTCGCCAATAACTTTGATCTTGAAGTGACAAATAAAACCGTGTGTAGTTGAGACTGAGCAGCAGCATGGTGGTCGACTCCGCCCACTCCAAGATCCCAGTTTTGTGTGGAGATTGCATGTTCTGCCTGTGCCTGCAGGGCTTTCTCTTGATTTCCCCCGCCTCGATTTAAAAAAAATATGCCTGTTCGAATGATTGACTGTGTGTGAATGTGTGTGCTTGTCTGCTAGAAAGATGTTATTCATGTGAGTGGCGAGCTGTGCAGGATGTACCCTGGCTCTCACCCAACGTCGGATCGGAGGGACTCCAGCTGCACACAGTCCTCCTCTGAAGGAAGCAGATATTGTTTGTTCACATCACAATCAGGGCTCAACAAGTTGGTGACAAGATCTAAGTGTCTGTTCAATTTCAAAAGCAAGATACCAGAAATCAGCGTGGTTGTAGAGAAGCCTTTTGTTGTAATTTCCATCTGTGAATGTAGCAGGGGTGGAGCAGAAATTTGGTGAGTGCAGTTTTAAGAACAGTACAATTAGTTTCGGGAACTTTTTTTTTCTTGTTCTTCTTCTTTTTATAGTAAAATAAGCCAAAGCACAGTCAAACATGGAAATCTTGTGACTGGAATATTAATGACAAAATTTTAATCGAACTCCCAAACAAACTCACCTTTCATTTCAAATAAAGGCTCTACAACATGTGACATGTCAGCGCTGAGCTCCGTCTGCGTCGTAACACCCCGAGACTCAAATTCCTCCTTAGACTTGAACTTGCATGACTGCATGGTGTCACCGCTAAATCATCATCTTTGGAGGCACAATTTATCACGGTATCTTTTTTTACATTTGCGTGGTTTGTCCTGTTAGTTAAGGTAAGCTGCCTCGAGTGAAACATTTTTACTATCATGACATCTCTGAGGTCACTCGTTATATGGGCGAAAAAGAACTGGCAGTACGCTGTTATGTAAAAACAGGAAGATGTCACGTACCGGTTGTAACCAATCACAGATCAATAAGGTCATGCGGCTCCACAGGCAGCCGACGATGGATGATGGAGGTGGACTCAGAGCAGTTTATCATGACCTCTTACCTAAACGTAGAAACTCAAGAGGCAAGAGGGTTTTATAATAACACAGGAATAGTAACTGTGATTTAACCCCTTTCAGTTTAAATGAAGCATTAGTTAGGAGATGAATAGCATGACTTTCTCAGGGGCGCAGATTAAGTTCTTTAGGGAAAATGCTTTTAAGGGGAGGAAATTGGAATCAGATGAAGATTAGAGAAAGATGTTCTCCCACAGAGGTAAAGTAAGGAGACAAAACAGAGCGAGGGAAGGAACAGGGATCCTGTGTTGTAGCTTACAGTATCAGTCTGAGAGGTAAAGGAAACTGCTAATGTCTGTACAATTACAATAAGTAACTTTATGAAACATCGGCCTCAGAAAAATGGTCCGTTTATGAATTCACTCATTCATTCATTGAGAGAGTGCAACTGCATCCTGAATTTGTGATCATTAAATGTTATTTCGTTTAAAAAAAAAAAAGAAAACGTGTTAAAATGTCATCTTGAAGAGCTGTTAATCCCATATTATTGCTTATAGGTTAAGACTTCTGAGACTTCTGACTTCCTTTGTCACTTCCCATATTCCATATTTCACTATTATCTGTCTCTCTCTCTCTCTCTCTCTCTCTCTCTCTCTCTCTCTCTCTCTCTCTCTCTCTCTGTGTCTGTCTCTCTCACTCACTCTCTCTCCATCTCAATCCGTCTGTCTGTCCTATTCATTTCTCTCCTTCTATCGAGAAGAGCAGAAAGCTCTGAGCCTGGTTCTGCAAAGGTTTCTGCCTCCTAAAAGGCAGTTTTTCTTTCCACTGCCACTGCTGCTTGCTTATGAGGGATTGTTGGGGTTGAATTGAATCGAATTAAAATTCTCTTGTGAATCGCTTCAGACTATTCAACCATCCACCTATTTTCTATCCCACTTAATCCCAGTGAGGAGGGTGCTGGAACCGCTCCCAGCTGACGACGGGTGAAGACAGGGTACACCCTGGACAGAGCAAACACACACACACACACACACACACACACACACACACACACACACACATTCCCACCCAATGGACATTCAGAGTCACCGTTTACCTTCAAATACATGTTTTCTGGTTGTGAGAAGAATCTCACAAGAGAAAGATCCACAGACACACAGGGAGAACAGGTGAAGTTCACAACTGGTACTAAAACTGAGAGAAACATGAAAAAAACGCCACAGAATTTCTGCTTCCTTTACATGTTTGTTTCTGTAAACACCCTCATTGGCATTGGTGCATCTGGGCCTCATGTTTCACACACAAGATCAAAAGACTAATGTTTTCCTCTGTCACGCCAAAGTTACATCCAAATACACGCACACGTCAAACCACACCAAATGTAAAGCCTCGATTTTCCCTATTTATTAATCTACCTGTTCAATTCTTATTACTGTTTTAATGTTAATGTCATGTGAGGAATGCAAGGGTATCTTTTGTGTGTGTGTGTGTGTGTGTGTGTGTGTGACCTAAATGTTGCTCCAGTTGGGTCGTGTGGTTGATGGTCGCGCTCTGAGTGGAGCAGTTGGTGCAGAGAAGCAAATGATGAGACGTGTCAGAACAAGACTGATATTTTCAAGCGGCACATTTTTTTCTCCCTGCTCGAGACTTCTGTCTGTCTGTTTGGACAAAGAGCTAAACACACACACACACACACACACACACACACACACACACACACACACACACACACACACACACACACACACTCATGAGCACTTCACACACTCACTTGCATTCTCTCTCTCCCTCACACATGCACACATGCAATCAGACTTATATACTTACACACACACTCATGTATGTCATTGTACTCTTGCTTTTATTCACGCTCACTGATGCATGCAGAGATAAAGACACACGCAGTCATATAAGAGCGTTTGGGAATAAGGTGATGTTTCATAAAAGCATTATGCCAACTTTTTATATCCCTAATCTATCACAGATGTCATTTATTTTTTAATGAAAAAACATTGAAATATGTAGTGACATGGCATTTAAAGTTCGGTGTGAGACTGATGTGCTGTGTTACAAGATATTTATTTAGTGTATCGTGCCACAGTCACACACATGCAAACGCACACGTGCTGTCATACCACGTCTGAGTCACACACTCTCTGGTGTCTTTAAATGTATTTCATAACACTGTGATGGATGAGCCCCTTTACAAAGGCATGAATGCTGAAATATGTCACCATTTCTGACCGGCTTTCAATGGGTGTATTTATTATTGTTGCAAGACGTGAAACAAATATGAGGGTTTCTTATCATGCTAGTTTTGGTGGAAGGGCGTTTTAATCCAGCCCACGGTCTTGCACATACGGATTTGTGTGTGTGAAGGGATGAAGAGCAATGCATCCGTTTAAGTTGAAAGCCTCGATAAGCGAGACACTCATGTTTCTCGCTAAACAATCAGATAGTATACAGCAGCAGTTCTCTGTGTAAACATGCTGAGATATGAGCTTTATCGCCCTCATATCACTGACATCTGGGATCTCTCAGCTCTCTCTCCTTCTCCCCTGTGCTCTTCGTGTTCCTTTTGTTTTTTCGTTCCTCTGACATGCCAGTTCATCCGGCAGCGGTTGCATCAGCAGAACCGTTGTCCGTAGCAGTCACGCTGATTTAGCTTCTCTCACTCCCTCTGTTCCTTTTTTTTTTTGTTTTCATATATTCTGAAAAGGCAGGTGCATGTGCGTGTACACACAAATACGCACTCTCTCACTTGATCCGCCTCACACACACAAGACAGAAAAGGCCTCTGTTAGCAGAAACTGGAGCGTGTGCTGTGTGATCAGTTGCATTTGTAGGTTTTTCAATTGAAAGCAATAAAAATATTTAAGATCATGCTCAAATGTTTGATATAACCGTTGATATAAACCACATTTTCTCCAAGGAGAGCAAAGACGCATTATCCCTGTTTTCGCTTTGCACTTATCTGAGCGTGTTCTTCTCACATACAGCAGCTTTCACTATATTTTACTTCATCTCCATGTCAACGCTGTCACAACACTGCTGCTCTCTTTCAAGACATTTTTTTTTTTTTTTTATATATTTCACTTTCCGTGTGTTGATAAATATCCGTGCAGACGGAGCTGAGCTGACAGTGGAAAATAACTTAGCAGCTTCCCCCACTGTTGTTTAAAGATGAGATACACCATTCTGACAATGGACACCGACACCTTTCGTCACCACCTCCTTTCTTTATGCAAAAACAGCGTTGTGGCTGGATGCCATGGGAAGGTACAGTAAACAAAACTCCTTTTTTTCCCCTCTCCTTCCAACACAAAAGCGTCCAACATAATTGAGGCATGCGAGTTTGCGGCTGGCTCATGCCAAACACTGGCTGGGTAAACTGTTGGAGGAGAAGAAATGAGCACTGACAAAAAAAAAAAAAAAAAAAAAAGAGAAAGCTATCGTTTCTGAGCGATATCTTTAAATTTATGAAAGCAAGTTGATTGCTGATCGCATTCTACATTTTTTTTGGATTCAAAATTGCTTGATTCTCAAGCAAAGCGTCTCACTGACACCCATTAATTTCACATGCAGTAGCAAGAGGCTGTCAAGTTGTTATTCCAATAAATGTCACAAGTTGCATAAGTATGGCCTTTCCTCGTCAGAGAGGAGCGCATCTCCCTCGCTCTGCACTACCCTGCGCACTGCAAACAAGTCTGGACAGCTTTGTATCTCATCCCTCTTTGGATAAACACAGGCAGGAAATGAATGTGGTTTTACAATGATTCACTCCATACTGGAAGCATTTGTTGTCAAAGAAATCCATTCAAAGCAGCTTTGGCCTCACATGTTTACTATTTTCTCTTGCTTTGGAAGATATGTATCTTTTCATTTGGCTGTTTCCTACCTCTGAAATGCACCTTACCAGAGACAGGGTTTCATTTTTGGGTCCAGTTTTCTTTTAAAATAGCACAAAAACCAAAGTATCTCACCCACTCCCTCTATTTCTGTCTGTATTTCATTCTGTCTTTACTCTTGTTTGGTTCTCTTCTTCCTCACTGATCTTACTCTGCCATATCCAGCACTTCTCCACGTTTCTCCTCTCCACTGGTATCTTTATTAGTGGAAAGTCAAAGCGCCCAGGGCCAGAGCTTAAACCATGAAGTACAGCTGGTTAGGGACTGCCGGCCAGAGTAATGAGCTTTACCTTTAGCTGAACCATAAAGACTGGTTCCTGCCTATAGGCATTCCTGCTTTAAAGTGAGGACAACGCACAAACACATGCGCGTGTAAGCTCGACGGCCCATCACCCGGGCTGCAACAGCAACACTTCCAACCGTTTACACGTTTCCCCCCATCATGTACAGCTTAAGACAACAAGTCCAGAGTAGTTTTATTTATTTATTTTTTTTTTTTGGGGGGGGGGGAGGGGGTTGATTGTTTTCGCAATCATAATTCCTTCAGTCTGAAAGGAAAGACAACAACTCTGGGAAAAATTCAAGGTGCTGACGCACCGCAGATGTTTTGTTTGAGACGAATCGCCAATAAATGTTCCCATAAATCTGGTTAATGACTGCCTGTAAACAATAGAATTGATTTTGAGGGTTTCAGATCACTTGATGGACTTGCTCCAGATTGCTAATGCTTCCTGACCTTAACACGCCGCCGGTTTCAGCTGACTGTTTAAACCCCGTTGTCAGTGTGGAAGTGGAGCAGTGTGTCTGTTAGCATGGGACCAAGCACTTTCAGAACTATCAAAAGAAATCCTGATCCGTGAGTTACACTGTTGTATTTTTTTATACAGTCCTTTGTTAGATCGGTTTTATTTTCCATGCTACCAGTACCAGTGTAAAATGACTACAGTGGAATTCTTCTTCTTCTCACAGACTTTGAGCCGGTTTGTGACGTAATAAGGTGAAATATCGTCATCACTTGTGTTGACTAACACACTCAAATATATCCTGACCTCTGTCGAGATCTTTATCCTTTTTCAGGTCTGTTTCGGTTTTACCGCTTGCGGTTTTCCTTCTTTTTTTTTTAACTTGCTGTCATCACCAACCTTGTTTCCAGTCATAGCTGTTTTCAATGAAACAAAAAAAGTCCAGACATAGTTAGCAAATGGAACAAGCTCCAGTAAACACACTGATATTTCTCCCACACACACACACAATTCGTTGGAAATCACTTTTCTCGGTGGAGCATAGTGATGGTACTATAACACTATCTGACCTGATGACTGTTTCTATAAACTTTAACACATTCAGATCAAACATTATAAAGTAAGGCAGACTTGCAATGAATCAGAGATCATCAAATATCTAAAGAGTCAAATTTTAAAGCAAAATTATAAACAAATCCTGTGAAATGTATTGAGTGGCAAAACATTTCAAGTTCTTTATATTATAGTCACATTTTACCTATTTTTCACATCTCGGACCTTCTGATCAGCACAGCTAAGAAGATTAAACGTACTGGTTATATGTGTTGCAACGCTCCAATAGGAAGCTGTCAATAATGGTATGTAAGACCAGACCAATTAAACACAGACGGAGATGATGCATAGGTTGAAACAAGGTGCAGAAATGGAACAGAATACAAATATCGATATAAAATATGCATATATGTTTTTTAATGCAACTTTTTTTTTAAGGCACTCTCCGAAACTCTTAAAAGTGAGATACTTTTCATTATTTTAACGTCATAAAATCTAAAGCATTAAGACATTTATTTCGAATTACAGATGTGGGAAAGCAATGTGCCCAATTCAATATGTATCCAACAAGATAGATAAGGCACTGTCTTCTTATTCAGTTTTACTTTCCTTCAGTGCAACTTGTTATTTTCTGACAAGGCTGTGAAATGTGCCAGATTTTTTTCTTTTTGTGATTTTTTTCATCAATTTATCAGATTTTCTTTTTAACAAGTCATTAATCAATCGTGAGATGTGCTTTTCCAAGGCAGAGCGGAAAATAAATCTAATGCTTTGTCATTATTTACACAAATTCAATAAAATGCCACTGCTCTTTCATTTTTATTTTGGTTTTCGATTAACAGCTGTCAGTTTTGAAGAAAGAGGAAAGAAATGAAGAAGCTACAAATTATGATCACAAACCTAATGAAGGCTCGGAAACCAAAATGATCTTCAGACAGACAGGTTGTCTTGTTTCAAGTCAACAGCAGTGTAACCCCAGCAGGTGGTTTTTAAAGCCTCCTTTCATGTTTGGTCAATGGGAAGTGACCATAACTGCGACCTCAGTTTGTCCCTGGATGTACAAGCTCCATTAGCCCCGCTTGGGAATCAGCCATGTGTCGACCGAAGATGATGAAAACTGCTGAACAGTGAGACACAGACAGATCAATAATCCCTGCTAAGACATAATCCAATTAACAGTAACAACACTGAGCAGCAAATGTTTCTTTTCATGACTTTCTTGTTGATCCACAGAAGATTTAACATTTTTTGGAGCAAAACATTGTGGAAAAAAAAAAAAAAAAAACAAAAAAAACAAGGAAAACCCCAAACGACCAACGGCACTGCGTTTGTGATGTTTTGTTGTCATGATTTCTGACTGCAGTGAAACCCAGTAAGAAGCGCGCTGTCTGTAAAGTACAGTGCGCTTTGTGTTTACGGGCCTGTTTGTTGACCGAGCAGCTTGTTCCGATTACTGCGCTCGAGCCAAGGTGAACAAGACTTGCCTGTGCGCTGGTTAACAGGAGGACGACTCCAGATGCTTTTCATTAGATAGATGAATGGCGGCAACCATCCTGTGTAATTTATCTGTTTTTGTGTCAGAGTAAATAAGGAAAAAGGAAGGGCCGTCTTACTGGTAGAGGCTGATTGTGTTTGTTGGAGAGGATCTTTTTCCAGTAAGGTGAGGGTGTTTGCAGCAGGTCTGGAGGAGCAGGCAGAGGGGTCTTTATTTTCTAGTGGCGGCAGCAAAGAGGCCAGCGAAGAGGGACACATGTTCCCTGAGAAACTGAGACATCTGCTGTCTGTGAGAAGAGAGCACCGGGAGGAGAGCGGGGATTGAGGGGTCTCTCCAATCCCGTCCGCACCGGCAGCGGCTGCGCGGCCAACTAATTGGTAAGAGGCCTGTGCGTGAGCACGAAAAGGAGGGGTGTCTGGGTGGCAAGCCAGAGAGGAAGGAGGACAGGCCACCTCATTCCCACACGATGAGGAGGAGGAGGAGGAGGAGAAGGGGAGGAGGAGGAGGAAAACAGCAACCAAAATACAGCAGAGGAGCAGAGTAATGGCTGTTTCCCCTCTCTCGCCCTCCTTTCCCTCTCTCTGTAGCCTTTCCAGACCCAGACTCCAGACTAGCTCCATCCTTGTAATTTAGATTAATTTCTTCCACATTTTCCTCAGGGATTAGGTTGCTGCCCCCAACCCCAACTCTACCCCCCCACCCCCCACCCCCTTCTAAAC
Source organism: Salarias fasciatus (assembly GCF_902148845.1). Lineage (NCBI taxonomy): Eukaryota > Metazoa > Chordata > Actinopteri > Blenniiformes > Blenniidae > Salarias > Salarias fasciatus. The sequence goes on from NC_043749.1 coordinate 18,478,858, forward strand.
CCAGCGTACACACACACACACACACACACACACATTCAGGGATACACGCACGCACACCCCACTCACCCTTTAGTTGCTTAATGCTCTCATTATTGAGCTGCGATCCCCCCTACATCCACCCCAACCACACCCCCAACAAAGCTACCCCCCACCACCCCTCGAAAGAAAACATAAAAACACACACACTCAGCTAAAATTAGTGTTGATGGTCTAATGTCATTAGATGAATCCGGTTATTTGTTGAATAAAACCATTATGTCTTAAATAGTTTCAGCACTGAGAGTCGCCTCGGACACGTTGCTATTTTAAAGTTCTGACACCAAATGTTTTATTAATGCTTAAAAGCTGCTTTAGAAATGGGAATAATTATCGCACAGTGTGGCTTGTTATGGATCAATGAGGAGGATTTTCCATTTAACTTGTTTTGAACCTCTTTGATCATTTTTAAGGCTTTTTTTTTTAAACAAATAAAACTCAGCGACCACTTTTTGAGGACTTGCTCATTTGGACAGGGATGATGAAGCTGGTCTGTGTAAGGCACGAAGCAGTTAGCTAGTGTGGGGTTTCTCCGGTTGAAAAAGCAACACTTATCCAACTTCTGTACAAACTTCACTGAGACCGAAGTCAAGGGGCTGGAAATTATAAAAGCCGACTTTGGCCACAGAGCAGGGTAAACTCAAGCCTCAGAAACAGACAATAAAGCAACACCTGCCCACATCTAAGGCTGATTTATAGTCTCCCATTACCAGAAAACGCAGTGGAAGTACCTGGGAAAAAAAAAAAAAAAAAACATGGAACATGGAAACACCAACAAGGCCCCAACTCAGTTTCAAACAGGGCTAACCACTGTTCCACCATGTCATGGCAGTATCCTCCCCATGTTGCCCTCAAATTTTGCCTTGATTCCCAGGTGCTGCGGTGCAGCAGCACAGCGGTCAAATAAGAACAGAGTACTGGAACTCTAACTGGAACTCCGGAGTTGGTTTAATGCCAGTGAGTCACACTGGGAGGAGACGCCTTCAAAACAAGTAAACACTGGAACTATTGTAAATCCAGTAAATTTAGGCAAATACACCTTGCAAAAAAAAAAAAAAACCCAGTGCCCACATTTTTTTTAAATATATAATTATGTTTAATTATATAGTTTATTGCAAATTATCTGTTTGAACAATCCAAAAAGTTTATTTTCTGTTTCAATCTTTAAATAGTTTGCTAAAAGTCTTCTCTTTTTGGGCCATACCTCGAAATGTTTTTTTTAATGGAATAATAAATTATATGCTTTGCAGTTCCTGTCGGTTTGATCAGTCGTTTCGTTTTTCTGCCTCCTGTGAAGAATGTTATGCTTTAGGGTTTTTGTGGAATCCCTGCGTGTTATTATTGTGTCATGTTCATTCAGGCATCTGCAAAAACATTTCTTAAGTATTGGAAAATGTCATTCTCAGTTCACAGCACTATTGGACAATTAAAAAGAAGTTGTTTGAACATTTTCTTAATAGTTGCTGCTCTATTAATAATATATCACCAGAAAACTAAAATCCTAGAGGTGTGAAAATTATGAAAATGAACATAAACATAACAATGGGATAACATAACCTTCAATTCAAATATGATGAAAATGAAATTAAAAAAGGGACATTTCAGTAAATGCGTTTTTATTTCAATACCATTTCTAAAGCTAACGGTATCTTTTTCAGTTTTTAAAATATTCAAGTTATTGCCTTCCAATTGTTAAAAGTGAGGATAAACACTGTGCACTGCATACGCAAAGCAAATTAGTATTAGATTTCTATTAATTTTCCTCCCCAAAATGAGAAAAATATATAATTCATGTGAGATTTCGTCGCCATCATCTGTGGCTTGTCGCTAAAGACACGGGACCGTGTTTGAACTCATAAAGTGGTTTCAGTGGTCTGGAGCTACAAGTCAGTGATTAGTCCTGCTGCAAATAAGCCTTAATGTACAACAGATTTGGTAAAGACCTGCAGAAAGGAAGTGGTAAAATAAAGCGAAATGAGTGAAACTACAGTGTGAAGTATTTGAGGAAATTCACATGAAATGTAATAAAAAAAAAAGAGAGAATTGCAATTTTCAAGACTATTAAAAGAACCTTAGAAGTCTTCTGATCAATCCCTCTTTGTTTAGCTTAAAAGTTACTAAAATGATAAGAGAAAGGATCTTCACATAAGTTATAAATAGAATATGACAACATTTTTCCTTTTTGGTGCGATTTTTCCCTCTTTTGCGACAGCTTCGTCACGTGACTGGCAGTGACCTACATGGAAAGGTCATCCAGTCAGAGCTGGCAGAAATACGACTGCAGTTCAGTGGCTCTGAAGTTGACAAGTAGCCCTGGGCATCCTCATGAGAGCTGAAGATTATCTCCAATCGCTAATAAAAGACGTGGATAAATTTCTCTGGTTTTCAAGAAGACAAAGTGGAGGTAACAACCGAGCCCAACAAGCCCACGCTCGCCTCCATTTCCCAGCCAGTATTAGGTGTGTCAGAGGTGAATTACTCACACTGTCTCACAGTTGCGAAAAAAAAAAAAAAAAAAAAAAATCTTTGACCAGTTACCAAGAAGGCCGTGTTTTGGAAAACACGCATGGAAGAGTGACACATATCAAGCAGGTGCAGGTTATTAATTCTATTTTGTCTGATTAAAGCTGTAAGAAACAAGTTGTGCGATTCGAAGTTGTATAAGTTGCTTTTAATTGACATCCAGCCGTGTCTGAAGCTGCAAGCGTGCTCAGACAAGGATCAACTTCACTGACAATAAAGATGGGAGAAAGTGGATGGGGCATGCATGTGGGTAATAACTCCTGACTGACATTAGAAGAACCTCTGATATGACGGAGCGACAGAATCAAAGACAACCGTGAGAGAATAAAGGGAGCCTTCTCGCATCAGATCCTTGTGTTCAGCTGCCCGTCATTTAAGAAAATCTTTGTTATCTCTCTAAACCTTCACTCACAGCTCTTTCTCTATTACCATCATCTCCTCCCCCATAATCTGCTATCCCAGGGCCGAGCGCACAAGCTAACGCGAGCAACTGAAAGCAGTTAAAGTCAACCGCTGAGAGGGCAGAGAGCCACGGGGGCCGACAGGTCTGGTTAGACAGGTTCTGAGGGGAGAGGCTGATACTTGTTTAACTGCTATGAATCCCTCTCTGTTTTTTTTGCTGCGGATGCATTTCGAACCTGTAGCTGAGTGTATGCAGAACTCAGGTTTCACCCACTGACCCCTTAGAGCTAATTGAAATTTAAAGAAGTATTTATGTGAGATGTTGTTAAAGACAAGGGCGGATTTGATCGAGAATGCGTGGAAGCGTTGCAGGCAGCGACACTCAGAAGCTCCCGAAACACACTAACAGACAGACCTCATGAATCAGCAAAGGCCTGGCGAGGCGAGCGATGATTAAGCGCGCTCGCACCACATGCAAATCTCATCTACAGATGTGCATAACTGCTTTTGTTTTTTTTTTCTCACAGACATCAAAGGACGTATCATCTGCAGCAAGAAACCTGATGCACCGCATTTCCCATCACTGAAACTCAAAAGACAAGACTATTTGAAGCAACAACACACCTGCTCCAAACGCAGGAAGCCGAGAGGAAACGTCAGGATGGGACGTTCGGCGCACAGTCTAGTTAGCATGTGTCAATAGTTGAAGTTTGAACATAAACGAGCCATTTGTCTGCTCTCAGACGTCGTCCTTGCTCATCACATGATTCACTGTGGAGGTCCGCGCCTCCACTCAGCCACACAGCTTATTTGTGAAGCTAAGTGAGAGCAGATAATGATGACTACTGTTCCCTTTAGTTCAGCAGGGGATTTTTTTTTTTCCTTCCTAGTTTATTAATAGGAAAAAAAAAAATCTTTCAACACATGACTTGACCATCATCTGTGAAACATTACTGAAAAAGAGGCTACAGAAACAATGGCGCTATCCATTTATAAAAAGTATGTGCACGACTATGTGTGTGTGTGTGTGTGTGTGTGTGTGTGTGTGTGTGTGTGTGTGTGTGTGTGTGTGTGTGTGTGTGTGTTTGGCCTTCACAACTACACACTGACTCAGTGTATCAGGCTTGAGGCTTTCATTTTATTTCATTTTGTCCCCCCCGCCCCTCAAACTTCAGAACAGTTTTAACATATTTTTCAAAAAAAGTATATCATGCCCACTTCCTAACCTCTACGCGATAAAAAACTAACCCATTTATAAAAGTTTAAACACATCATAAAAAGTTGAAACCATACACCAGAGTGATACCATTATTTACAGAAGCCCGTTAAATTACAACATAAATTAGAAAATATTTACATCCAGGACACGACACTGGATAATATTCTGTTTGGAATTTAATGTCTAATTAGAAACATTTTTAAAAGAAAGAAGTATGTACATTTGCACACACTCTCACAACATACATGCAGCACACTGGCAGGACTGAGCTTGTTGGTAGGGTGATAATAACTCAGGGTTTTTAAATACTAAGGAGGATGAATACCTTGCTCACAGAAAAAAAAAAAAAAGTTTCACCGCCATCTTTTAAAGACAGTGTAATAATGGAAGCATTGCTGTGCCTGTAATCCACATAAACACTGAAGAGGCTTCTATCGTTGCAACTTTAAGATCTCTGGTTTTAGACCGAGCACGAACTGACATACTAATAATCACTTTTTTCTTCCAGCCCAAACACAAGGCTTAATCATCTCCCAGGAAAAACAAAAAGCACGATAACACTGGAGCCGTTTTGAAGTGGTTGTACAAATCGAGCACAAAGAATAAAGAAAACTAAGTGGATTTTCTTCTCTCTCTTTCACTCTCTCTCTCTCTCTCTCACACACTCACATGAAATTGTCCTTTGCAAGTCCATTGAGACACAGGAAATCATCGGATTTGCCTGCAGACAGAGCAGGAGGGGGGAACAGAGGAATTCACAGCCACTCATCTTGAAATGATGTCCTCTCGGGAGAAAAAACAAAACAAAACAAAACATGTATTTGTATATTTTGTTTTCCTCTTGCTTGTCAGGGAAGGTCCTATGGCGGTAGCGTCGCCACACCGTCGACCGTGTTGAACTGCATAGTGGTCGGTCTGACGCGGCGCTCGCTACATTTTCACAGAGTGGGCTCCCATCGAGGACCGGTCGGCGGCGTTCAGCGCGGACGCCAACAACGGCTCAGCTGAAAGTCCACAACTTCTCAAAAATAGAAATTTACAGTGCAAGAGTGCACACACACACACACGCACGCACACACACACACATACACACACTTGCGTACCAATTCAGCTCTCAAAATGACAATACTTAATATTGACGTTTTTTGTTTTTTTTTTCCTATTAAAAAAAATGTCCAAAAAAGGGGCAGACCACGCAGTGAGGGATTCGGGGGCTCTGAAGTTCATACGGATTCTCCTCTGAGCTCTCATTTCCTGTGCTTGTCTATTTTGTCGGCAGATTTGCTCCCACTGTCTGAGGATCCCTGGGTGTCGCTGCCGGAGCTCAGGTACATCTTGTCCACTTGTTTTAGAGACTCGTTCAGGTAGTTCTGCAGCGAGGTCATGGCGGCGCAGATGGCCGGGGAGCCGAAGCCGTGAGTGATGAGGCTGAAGTGAGTCAGGCAGCCTTGAATTCCGGGTTCCAGGATGGGCGCCGGTCTGGTGTTACCGATGGACGAGCGGTCCTGAGAGAGCAGGTCAGTGAACTCCTTGCAGATTTGCCTGAGGGGGCAGAAACCCAAAATGAGGAAGGATATACCACATGCACCGATTCACTGGAGCCTGAGAGGAAATCCCACAGATGATACCGTATGTGAAGCACTTCAGTCAGCTCAGTACACCACAAGTTAGTTTGTTATTAAAAATGTGTTGATATGTCTACTCGCTACACCTCATTCTGCCAAATGTGCAGAAAAAACATGCAACAATCAATCATTTTAAGTAGGAGTGACTGGTTCAAATGCTGCTGTCTGTCCCTGAGCAAGGCCTTGAACCCCAAATAACCCTTGAGAGCTGCAGTGCAGCAGCCCAGTGTGCACAGTCAGCTATAAATAGGAAAGGTTACATACACAGGAACAATTCGCCCCGGGCATTATAAAGTTTCCTTAAAGAAGAGACACCTACTTGGCAGCAAGCAGCATGTTCTTGCGGGAGTTGACGTCGTTGCGCTCCACATGTGGCCTTCCCAGGTACTCGGCGATGGCCTTTGCGGGGAACTCCGTCTCGCACACGTAGCCAAAGTCTCTTGCTAAATGAACCGCTTCGCCTGAAACAAAAGGTTTGCATGAAATAGAGGATGTGACACTAAAGTCACCTGTGATGTCAAAGCAGTCCAGAGTTGAACCTCCTTTTCAAAATGGTTAATTTGGTGTGTAAACCCAGTTCAATTCCAGACTTGAACTTTTTTTCATTTCTAAAATGGAGTTTGCATGTTTTCCTTGTGTTCTCTCCAGGTACTCCAAGCTTCATCCCAGACATTTCAAGCTGATTCAAGATAATCACACACATTCAGTTTGACACCTGCAGGCTATTTAAACTTAAAAATTCAATAAATATCCTCTGGACTGGCGACTTGTATCGGGTGTTCCCCCATTGTGAACCCGTCCCTCATTACCCTGAGTTGGATGAAGTAGTTAAAGAAGATAGATGAATGGATTATTCCAGCATGGTCTTTGACAGACTGGTCAAAGATCAAATACTGCACGGCGGGCTATTTATCAACTTACAGCATTAAACTAGGGACCGCACTTTGGGCCTGATTTACACAAGTATTGAGGCAGATGAAGTGTAGCAGTTGAACTACAAAATAATCAGCTGTGCTCAGTCTTCTCGCTTTAGGGGAGAGGAGCTACTGAGATGAATTTATTTCCATCTTCAGGGTGGTTTGACTTGCATGGTCATAATGGGCTTATGTGGATAAATGCTAGCAGAGGTTGCCCAAGGCGCCAACAACACCGCTTATTGATAGACACGCACATCACTTCAGGATGCAGGCAGCTATTCAGAAGCACAAGCTTTAAGGTCAGCTTGCCCTCCTGGCGAGCCGAACACAAGATAACAAGGCTTAATTCAGCTTTGAAGGTCTCTAAATAACACGAGCCTCCAGTCATTCTCCTGCACAGAATCAGAAGCCCATTTATAAAAATTAGGCACATAGGGAGCAAAAGAGGGGGGAAAAGAAAAAAAAGATTCTGCCTTAGCCGGCAGCAGGTAGCTGTGATTAAAATGATACAGTGATCACAACGGAGCGGCCTTGTCTGGGTCGCGGGATGGCTGTTTATGAAAGTGAAGGTCTCATGCTGTCATTCTGACTCCAGTGTAAACACAAAACAGTCTTTAAAATTAGGCGCGTGAAGCGCTGTTGCTATTTTACAGGATGGATGGATTTAAGGGTGCAATTTATTTGAGGATGTTCAGCTCAAAGCCCTGCTGCACACGGCTGTGCAATGCTTCAGTTATGACTGTGCAAACAGCTTTAGATAATCATACACCCACAACAGTAAAGCATATAATGCCAACTTTTCATTGCATTTTCATTCCTTTCATTCTTGTCTTTCATTAGTGTTGTGTAGGCACTTCCACCTTCCAATCAAATACAAACTTGGAAACGATACGGAATTTTTTGAACGCATTCGGATGCATTATTTTGCATGCAAAGTGCCTGCTCAACTGAAGACCTTTCTTTGCACATGGACGTAAAGACAAAGTCGTTCCATGATGACTGAGCATCAAAGAATGCAACGAAGACAATGTATTGCATTTCAAACACACGCTGTGTTGAACAGTCGACGTTCCCACATTCTCGCGTTATTAGAGCGACATTCCAGTCAGTGAAAACAGCAATTATATCCGAGAAGGTGCAATGTGCTACTGAGTGACATGTCATACCTTCTACTAGTGAGGTAAGTAGAGTGACGTTGGCTGCCTTTCTTCTTCCTGCAGGCAGGTTCAGCCCAATCTTATCCAGTTTTTCTCTCAGAGAACGACCTCCATTTTTTGATTTGGCTCTGCAGAAAAGAAAAAAAAAAACAAAGACTGAATTAGTGATGAGCCAGTGCACACTCTTGTGTTATTGGCATTTTGAAAAAGCCCTTAAGATATCCATCCCTCTGAGAAACAATCGGTATAGATTAGTGCAACATTATCTTTGTGTAAACATACAGTATAAATAACATGTTAGGGGAGACAGTCACTCATGTGAGAGGTCTCGTAAAGCAGCTTCTCTTGACCCCAAAAAAAAATTTAAAAAAAGGGAGTCTACCGATACTTACACTCAAAAAGACCAAGAAGAAAAATCACTCATACATGCATTTGCAGAAGCTCTTAAACTCCCCACTTGCCACAGCCGATTCAGTTTTCTGCATGACTGGCAGGCAGTCTCTCTGTCTCTCTCTCTCTCTGGCGGGTGAGCGAAGGAGTATCTTTAGGGAGGCATGTGTGTACGAACACCCCCGCCCTTTCGTCCCCTTCTCCCCCTTGTCCCTCAACTAACAATCCCCCTCCTATTGCTATATGACCTACTTAAAAGTGATTGTGTATTGTGGTGTGTGTGTGTGTGTGTGTGTGTGTGTGTGTGTGTGTATGTCAGCATTAACACAGGCACATGGGAAGTGGCAAACATCACTCCCCGACTACAAAACGCTCCGGTCAGGAGTGTTAAGCATGTACTGCAGCCTCACAGTCCCTCAGCAGAACGCCACACAAACACATGTGCCATGAAGTCAACTGCTCGGGCACGGGAGAACCCACAAATGCGGCAAACTTTGACAAATGCATAAATACGCACACAGAAACACACCCACAGCCCTTAGATTGGTGCTCTGTTGATAAACTGATCCTCAAAGGAAATGCTGAACCAAAAATTGCAGACCACACAAAGAATGTCACAAACTTCTTTTTAAGGGGGAGTTAAAAAAAAAAAAATAAAAAAAATAAAGTGATGAGCTTTGGTAAGTGAGCCAAGCTGTGCTTTTAAACTGCTTCTCCCATTGGCTGCTGAGCTTTTATCCGCAGAGCATCGACATCAAGCTACCGTAACGGCTTTCAAAGAAAATTTTGATCAAATTTGGTTAATGAGCGGTGCGATTTCATTACTCTGAAACCTTCAAAATGACAAGGATGAGGTAAAATACAAACAAATCCTGGCCAGCTGTCACGTTGAATGAATGTGAGCTCTGACCTGCGTAAAACGCCGCCCAGGAGCGATGCGTTGAGGCACTCTGGGGCTGACAAACGCCTCTGGACCTCAGCCACGGTGACCTTGTACTTGGACGTGGAGCTCAGCAGGGAGAGCCGGCCCGGTACGGAGCAGAACACCTCCGTGGGGTTTGATACCATCCCCAGCAGGGACTCTTTCTGGAAAGGAAGGCCCAGCGCGTTGCCTTTCGGTAGAGTGACAGGACCTGGAGAGTGACGGAAACATCGTACGTTAGCCAAACAGCAAACAAGTCCGTACAAAAAGAAAAGAAAAAAAAAAGAAAAAGAAACAAGAAAGGTTGAGCAACAGCGTGTTTATATGTGCACATTTTTTGGGGTATGTATATAAGCTCTAATCCTCTCTCTGAGATGAGAAAATCTGTGTTTTCTTTGAATGTAATCATAAGAGTGTGTGTGTGTTCTGCTCTGCACGACTGATGGAACCAGCCTGTTCTCTACACAGGGAAGAGAAGGAAAAGCTACTGCACAGCGTTTTGTAATATTCCGTGGTTCATGAACCACTTTATGTCAGATTTCTTATCAGCTGCAGTGCCGTCATGCCCAAACGCTATCCATGAACAGGTACACACACACAAACACCCCCTAATCTGAGCCACAGAAACACATCAACGCGGTGTGATTTGGTCTCTCAGACTCTGTGAAACCTGGACAGTGTAACTCTGTTTAAGAAAAATAAAACTTTTTTTTTTTTTTTTTTAAAAACAAAACATCAAAAAGAAGAAATTTAGTTTGCAGATTCAAAAAAATGTTCAAGCCACCACAAATGCACTGACAGTCATCAGACAGAACAAAAACAGTACAACAGCACACTACAATACAAAACAGAACTATCTTCATCCTCACCCGCAAGAATGCCCCCCTGATAATAAGTCCTCTGTAAGCGATCAAGGTTCCTGCCACCTCGTAGTCCTAATACTGAGACAAAAATCACAGAGTCATGTGAGTGCTTTCATTCTGCTGTGGGGCACATAGCTGGGAATGACATGCCATTGTTTACAAGTGGAAAACCTAGATTGCCCATAGCGTGCCCTTGAGCATGGGAACAATATAATGAGCCATCGCTGATTTCCGTAACCAATGCAGACTGGTTGGTTTATTGTGCTGTGCAAATGGCTCTCTGCTTGTAATTATGCCTTGTCGGATCACACATTTCGTTTGTGTGCTTACCAAAAGCAACAACACTTATTGACTGCAAAATGTCACGTTGCCATCAAACCAAAGACAACCTAATGGTCTAAATATTAACATGTGACGTCTTTGAGGCATGCCAGTGAGGAAAAAAATAACTAAAGTAGACTATTTAAATGGTTTAATGTATTGCATACTATTTCATGCGTTTGCACTGAGCAGAAACAATGCTGCCGAGGCTAATCTTTCCCTTAGTCTGTTTAATAGACTCCTGATGACAAAACAGCAGGAATAAGTTTCTCCCTAAAAACAGTTCAAGTCTCAACAAATTACTAAACTGTCTTTCACATGCGAACCTAATGCCACACCCCGCCAAAAGCTGGTTCTGCAGAGCCAAGCAGCTTCGAGATCAGCTCGTAATTTCCTGTTAACGTGAACAGCGATTGCAATTGCAAGCTTAACCAGCCTAACGATGATCCAAAGCTTTCCCCTTCTATCACAGTCAACATCGCTGTTGTGAGATTGCCCAATTTTTTTTTTTGTGTGTGTCATGTCAGCTACAGTCTGCAGAATTTGAAAGGGGGTTCGCTGCGTTCCCACTGGGCAGCCATTCAAGCGCCTTCACCAACAGAATAGGCAGAGGATCACGTCAAGCTCAGATAAGTGCATCTCATGGCTGTGAGGATTATCATTGTAAGCGCGAGTGCAAACAGAAGACTCCTCCTTTGCTGCACTCTCACACTGAGTGCCCTGACATGCCACTATAGAAGCATGACATTTCCAAATATGTAGAGTGGAAAAAAAAAATTAAATACACTCCTTACAGTAAATTTCCATCAGTAATTACTGCATGTTTGGTTGTGCACAGGCACACATACTACAGGTAGAAGTCCCCCCCCCCCAAAAAAAAGTTTTACTTTTATTACTTCGACAGTTAAATTACAGTTATAAAAGATAACAAAACCCACCTTTTTTGATTACGGTCTGGTCAGCCATGACAATACTGTGGTCATCCACATGCTGGTAAAAAAAAGAAAAAAAAATAGAAATGAGAAAAGTTGCAATGTTATGGGGGTAGGAAATGTCATTTTTCTTCTATTAATCATGTAGCATGTACAGTAACTATATTGCTGCACATCCATTACTATAACTCTTATTTCACATGATTTACAATAATGCCTATGTTTTAGAGAGCTATACTTTTTTATGTAAACGTGCATGCACATTACTCTAAGCTTTTTATTTAAACATGTACAGTTAAGTATCGCACCAGAACCAGAGCTACTTACTTGCACATCCTCCAGTCCGTGGCCCATGTCGTGCATGCCCATATTGTCACCAATAACCGAGGAGTCCAGACTGTGCGCGTGCGGGGGCAGCAGCTCCGGCCGGCGGAAGCCTTCCCTCCTCACCCCGGACGAGCCCCCCTCCAGGCCCAGGATCTGGCTGGCCAGGCCGCTCCTGCCGTGGCCCCCGAGCCCCTCCTGGCCCTGCCGGCCGGGCCACGGCTGCTGCTGGTTCGACGACGGGGACTGGTGGATGGAGTTGATGTTGAAAGGGTCGCCGAGGTGCGAGTAGGGGTCGCCGGACTGCGGGTAGGAGATGGGCTGGTAGGGAGGCGGGAAGTACGGGGGCTGGAAGTCCGAACTGGCCGAGTGTGAGAGGGAGGGAGACGGGCTGTAGAGGTGCTGGCTGACCGCGGGCAGGTGGGGCAGCCGGGGGTTGCCATTGCTGCTGCCGTCGTGTCTTTCCTGGACGGGGGGGGGGGGGGACGAGAGAGACTGAGAGGATGTCCGCAGCAGGCAGGTGGTCCACATTTAGCATTTAGCGGTTCTCTTTTTGAAATTTCTCCTTTTTTAATGACTCTAATATGATCTCAATTGCTGCTGTCAAATATTGATTATATTTTTTGTAGAAAAAATGTTAGCTCCTATGATCATTTTCAGATTAAATTACTTTTTTTCAGTCTCAGATTAATTTCCCGATTCGCAACTTTTGTCTCCTAATTTTTGTTCATTTGTCATCTTTTCCAAATCAATAATATGTTTTAGCGTTTTTCAGAAAAAATAAGTGACCTTAAAAAAAAAAAAATCTACCCACGCTAAATGTGGCAACAAACTTTTGCTCCATGACACAATGTTCTCACTATCTCTTTAAGAAAAACTCACCTCGCAGTCATCCTCATACTTCACGTTGTCTGCTAATTTCCACAACATGCTGGTCGAGAAAAAAAAATACAAAAAGAGAAAGAAAGGGAGAAAAAAAAAGAAAAACACCGTCGCCTGCGAGTTAGTCCAGGTAAGAAAAAATGAGGAGCTTCCTGGTGATCATGAACACGATTGTTGTTCTTCAGCTGCAGGAAGAAAAAAAAAACGCAGAATTGCGGGTCTGAAGAGCGGACTGACCGACCGGCTGACTCTCCCGCCACAGAAATGACTTTTCACAGCTGCTAGGAGCGAAAATAGTCGTTGTCAAACTGTATTCCTCCTCTCTCTCTCCGGGCAGGGCGCTCCGCGCTTCTGTTGTGAAAGTGGGAGCATCAGAAACTTGACTCCCTCTTATGGACAAAACGGCGACGTTCAGTCTTCTTGATGCAAACTTGAGCTCTTGTTCTATATCTGCGGCGCGGCGCCGGGTGGGCGGGACCCTGCGCCGTGACGTCACCGAGCAGGTAAATGAAGGCCGCGCTGATTGGCGGGCCGGTCGTCCAATCAGAGGTCGGTGCGTCTGTGCGGCTTCTCCGCCGATGTTAAAAAGTTAAAAGCCGTAATCCCGAGGTTTACTGTTGCTCACTTTTCCTGTAGTAATGTGAGGGATGTCTTTCACCGGATAATTTGTTTTACTGTTTCACTCAAGGCCTTTCATCACAGGGCCATAATATTTTCTTTATTATTTTATGAATAAACTAAGATTAATGTTCATCTTTGTCAAAACAGTTTTCCACTCATTTAGTAGCGATTTAGTGGCTTATATTAACATCGCTTAGATTAAATACGGGCGTTTCTTTTCAATGGTCTGATTGGAAGCCTTTATTTTATTGTTTGATGCTGTTTGTGTAAAAAAAAAAAAACAATACAACATTCACAATTGTTGCAGTGACGGTTATATGTTGGTTTGTTGCTGTTTCAAGGCAATATGATGAGTATTAAATAATATTCCAAAGTAGAAGGTAAACATCTCTATACAATGTTTAATAGACATTTTTTGGTTTAATATACCATTATGTAAATATGCACGAACTATTTAAACTAAATAATTATTGTCATTATCTGGCAGAATTGTTTGCTGTATATTTTTTTAAGGACACCTCACCCAAATAGTGTAATGTCGGTTGTAAATAACCATTTTTCTACATTCAGGTAAAAGCGTTTTTTTATGTAGAAAAATAAATAAATAACGCAATGTATGCAGTTTGAATTGTTGGGTAGACTGACAGGTATTTAAACAGACCCGTGACAATTTAATGTTGGTGTTTCACAGTGGTGGTTAAGTGCTCGTTTCAAACCGCAATAAGCCCCAGGGCTTAGCTGCATCATTCTCTCAAAAACCTCCAAAGCTCAAAGGATCTCCACAAACAGCTCTTTCTCGGCTTCATTTACATTTTGGTTGAGTTTTGCAACGCTTAAAAACAAAGCTGCTTTGAAGCTTTGATATTCATCACATTCCAAAATAGGGCTAAACCATGTTTTCTTTTTTCTTTTTTTTTTAAGTGAATCAGGCCTGAAGTCACCTGCTTTATTTCGATGCTGATGAGTTTTTGGAAATTTGCATTTGGTTGTAAAACTAAACATAAACTGTTACACACATTTTTATAGTAATTCTGTATTTTGATTTGGTATCAGGTGAGTCTCTGTTTTAATTTTCTCCTAATAGAGAGACCTTTATTAGGATGCCAGCCTGTGGTCCAAGCCAAGCTGGGAGCATCCGCTGCTCATGGGAACAGCGAGACATGGCCGGCTGAGGATTATCTCCGTTTTGCGTGTTGATTCTGATCTTGTTGTGATGCGAAGCAGAAGTGAAACGCCCGGCCTGAACGTTGAAACAAACATATTTACAGGGGTGAAGAAAGTTAGTCACGCGTGAAGAGTCGGTCATGTTTGGCCAATCCTCTTATTCGTTTGGTCAGTTTAACGAGAGCTTTCAGGCTGATATCAGGAGTGGGGTTATTGTGATTAGTGGACATGATATTCAATGTACACAGTGCTGCATTAAAAGATAATGGTATTTTCTTTTAAATTCGAAATTTCAGCTTTAATTTGATGAGAAGAAAGCACACCTGCAATTAATATAAATTAGCACGAACACGTTATTTTAAATCCTTTTGTTGATAAGCAGACAATTTTCTTAGATTTCTAATATTTTTATTGAAGTAAAAGCATGTTCTTATTTTTGTAGCGCAGTAAAAAGAAAACAAAGGTCATACAACGCTGTTCTCAGTGCATCTATTTCCAAACCACACTGGTTCGCAACCCAGTGGGCACAAACCTATTTACACAAACATTTTTGGAAGAATTAAGAATCAGTCTGATTAACACAGTCATTTAAAGAGCGCACAGATAAACACGATTATTATATTGCAAAGCGATAAAGAATATCTTTTAGGCGAAAGCGACAAACGTTTCAGTGGGCTTCAAATCAGATCTAAACGGGAAATCCGACTTACCCTCCAGTCTAACCTCTCCAGCACAGACATCTGCAGAGCTCCAGTCACTCCAATCCCACCGAGACGCCCGGAATGAGTGAAACCACGGGAGATTTACGTCGCTGACTTCACCTGATTGACGCGCAGTGCGCCTGCGCAGTGCGGAGCGCTACACCTGAGAGGAGCGCTTCAAAACAGTGTTCAGAGATGTCACATGCCAAAGAAATAACTCCCCCATTTAAAAAAAAAAAAAACCTACACGTTTATTCGTTTCGTGACACAAACCCGCACGCATTAAAATGAGTGTTATTGTTTTCAAAAGAGCTCAACCTTTTATTTTTAATAATGATAAAAGTGATTTCTGGAAAATATTGGATTTAATCCACACCGTTTTAGGTCTGATCTAATGATTATCCAGCACTGTATACAAAGAAGTAATTAATATCCTAGAGGCAAAACGTTTGGAATATATTAACATGATCTTCAATAATTATATTAATAGGACGAGGTGACAAATTCAAGAAGAGGTAATTCCACCCTCAAAGCCATATAGCCCCAGGCTGACCACAAGAATTTGCTTTCAAAAGCCACTAAAGCTTTTTTTTTTTTTTTTTAAGACAAAAAAACCCCCACTCTTGTTATCTGATCTCTCCAAAACTTTATCTTAGCTGATGAACGGATCAAAGTGTCTCCGGTATGTGGTTGAGAATGTATCCTATTTATTTTGTCAGGTCTTTACAACATAAACTGAAAAAAAAAGTTTCAGGCAGAAAGAAAAGCCACTCTCACCACGTTTGACGATTATTTCCTCAATATATGAGCGTGATCTTGATATTAACGATAAACTGTTTTTTTATATATATTTTTTGTACAGAAGTGTCGTTGTTGGAAAAGATTAGATCCATTTGAGTCATTTCTTTCGAAACTGATTTAAATGGCAAATAGCAGTAAAAATGGTTATGAATGCAAATCTCAACATAAGCTAGTTTAAAGGAACTTTACAGAGCTGGTAGTGCAATAATTCTTACAAGGTCCTTTATGAGGCAGTAGGTGATAGATGTAGTGTATATAATATTTGTTCCTTTAGCTCAATCTTTTCTCATTGCTCCCAAAACTGAGGCTGCATAACTTCCAAAACAGACCTTTATAATAAAAAAAGATCTCTACCAAAAACGGTTTTAATAATCAGAGGTGGATTAATTACAAAGGAACTTATTGCGCTGCAGGCCCAATGATTCTCTGTTGTCCTTCACATCCAATGATAACTGCGCAGAGAGCAGCAGTAAACCGCCACCACATGCCAAACTGAGATGAAGACAAAACAATACTCTGATTATTTTGATATTCAGTCACGATAATTGGCTTATTTATGGAGTAACGAACAGTTAATGGAAAGCAGACAGACTTCTCTCTTTGTTTGCTTCTTTCAGTGCGCGCAGACAGCTTGGATCCATCAGACGGAGTGGAGAGATAAACGGGCCTCTGCTGCCACCTTGTGGCTCCGCTCAGTCACTGCAGCAGCCTGGTCATGACTGCATGGTACAATAACCTCTTCATCACTCGTTTATCATAAAAATTAATTCAAATATGCTCTTCTGTTCTTTCAATAAATTGAATATTTCACATTGTGAAAGGATAATATTGTGCTTTTTGGTTACTACTCCACAATAATATATATATGTAAAATATATATAATTGTAATGTAAAATATTACTGTCACATATATGAGTGGATTATTATTATTTAAATCATATTTAATGTACGTTTAGCAAAATATATGAACAGCCTTAAATCTCTGTAGAAAAAAAATCATCCAGACTATCCTCTGTGTCTTCAATATCCACATTGTTTCTGTCTTTCATTGTTATGTTAGGATCTGGACTTTCATCTTGACCTTAGTCAGCTGCAGTTTTCTCCAGCATCCTTTGACCCTCAATTATAAACCAGTAGATTAATGAATGATGAATACTTGGAATATTTATTTCATTTCCAGCTGTAATATAATCCAAAGAATCCTTCTATGGAAATTTGTTACTCAGTTAATTCACCACATCCATGATATTACAAAAAACTGAGTAAAACATCTGCAAACAAGCTGCTTTCTTCTTTACCGAGAAGTCAGTTTAAAGTGTGTGTGTACTGCAGCTTTCAGTTTTTCACCTCTTATTGTTGGACAGCTCTCGCTGCCTCTGCATCACTGCAGATTTAAACAGGATAAGCTACGCATAAACCATAAACTGTATCTGCATTGCTGATGTTAGGAAACAGAAAATCACAATATGAAAACTGCTTTATACGTTTGGAAGACATAAAATATACTTTAGATGGCCCAAATGTTAAATCTGGTCAAATATGACAACTATGTTGAACAAACATTGAAACAATAAGACTTTGGGTTATCTATATGTAAGAGGAATTTTAAATACATGTGAACTTCAGTTGTTTTTGTTTGTTCTCCTGTTTGTCTTTTCATATCCTATTTACTATGATTTTATACCACTTCTATTACTGTATGTAGTAGATTGTTATTTTACATGTTCACAATATTACTGTTCTTCTATAAATACTTTACTGTGCATTAACACTGTATACAACATTTCTTTTTCTAAAACAAGTAATTAAAAGGTTTCAAGTAAAAGAAGCTGTTGCTCCCATGTCGATAGGACCCTCTGTGGTTTTTCTCCCAGACATTCACCTCCAGTATCGACACGTTCACGACCACGACAGGGAGCTGCTGCTGCTGTTGTCATCTCAGGCAGGTTGCCTTTTCTTACACTTTGTTTCACTGAGACAGGATGAAAGGATAGTTTTTCATTTTAATTGCAGCTAAGCCTGGATGGAAGTCAATGCAACGGACTTATATTTAGCGACGGCACTAAAATATTCATTATACATAAACATCAACATTCACACAAACTACCGGTACTATGATCGTTTACAGTGTGACTCTGCAGGCTCCTCGAGACAACCTCAACAAGACATGGACAAGTGACAGGACTGGAAATTAATTTATTGTGGCATTTTCTTGCAACATGCAAAAGAGAAAGCATATGGCATTGCAACAAGAAGAACAAAACATTTTTAACTTTTTAAAGAAAACAAAAAAAAGAGTGTGTTCAATTTCAATATGATGCACAAACATACTGTGTAAGTTTTCACATCAAAGGACGCCTACAAAGGCCTCCAGAAACACAAAGGGAGGCCCCTTCATCTGAAAAAATTACTGAAATACACTGAAGCCTGTGATGCCGCTAACTGAATAAAAGCCCATTACCCATTGTTCTGTCACACTGAAGTCCCTGCTCCTCGCTGCTGCTCCCCGTCATGTGCTTCTATTTGTGCACATCGGAAAATTCAATATACACAACAGATGCTTCAAAACAGTCATGTTGTTCACCTCAATCTTTTTCTTTATTATTTTTAGAGAATGGGTGAAGCAGAAACCAATGAAAGGACAAAAAAAAAAAAAAAAATCATCTGCTGAATCTGGTCAACATGAGGAAAATGAGGACTGAGCGGAGAGAGTATTAGGTTTGACTATAATCAAGATAAATAGGCAACAGATATTTGTAATCCAGTTAGATATTCTATAAAATGCCTTTAATCACCTTAGATAATGAGTGGAATTGATCCCGCATGGCCTCGGTTGTTCTTTTCACTGCTGCGGTTGTTTCAGCTCACATTACAAAGTTGCACTCTGTCCACTAGGAGACAGCAGAGATAATAAAGCCGCCGTGGTCCTCATTCCCCAGGCACCTGCCAGGGGGGACTCGGGGGTGCGGGGGAGTACACGGGGGAGGAATTAGGTTACAAAACAAAGAGTCTGTGCAGCTCGGGGAGCCGTGCACAAAATGTTCACAACATCCAAACACTGCGCTACGGGGACCGAAGAGACGAGCTGGAGACCAAGACACACACACCGGTGACATCACTGGAGGACGGGTGGGTCATAAACACTCGTAGGCCACAGCGTTAAGTGCTGGTAATCCTAAATACACAATCCTCCAATGACACCACGGCAACAAGACCTGATGTCTTTCTGGAGGGTTTGCATGTTCTCCCTGTGCACTGATTTGTTCTGGATGCTCCGGCTTCTTTTAATGAACCTAAAACCTGTTTATGAGGCTTGTCGACAGAAAGTGTGTTTGAAGATGATTGTCGGTTCCTGTGGTGGACTGAGGCCTTGACTTCAAAATATTTTCATATTTAACAAAATCAGATGGACAAAATCAAAAAAACTGTTTCAAATATACTGGAACTTTTTGGTTTTTAGTTTTCCCCAAATCAGGAATAACAAACTCATTAAGGTTCTAGGACCACGTAGTTGGGGCCACTTCAAATTTGTTCCTTTTTCTTTAGTGTAAATATGTTAGCAGTAACATTTATTCCCCCTAAACCTGTTCCCCTCCACAGTGATGTTGGCTAAATGCGGTCTGCAGGCTTGTGACCCTCTGATGTCGAATTGAACTAAAATCTATCTAGTATCTCGTTCAATTGAAAATTGGGTTTTGCTTTTTTTTTTTTTTTTATATCTTTAAATGGGAGCGATCTAAAAATGAGGGGCCTCAGTGGGAGCAGCAGCTATTAGAAGTGGTAGGGGGTGTGGGTGACCCAGTTGGACGTCTGCTCTTTGGTGCGCTTAGCTGAGCTGTGGGTGGTGAACAGGGATTTAAACGCCTCTGATTTCCCCTCCATGCTCTGGATGGACCTCTTGGTGGCCGAGGCCGTCGACGGTTTGATGCCTTTGGAGGATCCGGAGGGCTCGGCCTCAGCTGGGAGGAACAATGAAAGAGGAAACATAACATGAGAGCGGAGGTAAGACCGGGACACTAAACCACACAGAACATTTTTATAAGTGAAAGGAAAAATGTTTAATGTGATTTTTTAAATCAATTGCTATGTGCATTTTGATGTCAATTTAACTTTCATTCACTGGCAAAGTAATGTAAAACTAAATGAAAATTAAAGATGCCAGTTGAATTTAAATTCTCACATTAAAAAAAAAAAAATTGTCTCCATTTTCTTTTACATTAAGGTGAAAGGTTTAAAAGGCATCATATCTTCAAGATACCCACCTGGCTCACTTTTCTCACTACCGTTTTGACTTGAGCTGCTTCCTGCTACATCCACGGGTGGAGACTGAGAAGCTTCTGGGAGGAAAAAAAATAAATGAAAGAGAGAAAGGAGACCGGTCAGTAAGTACACGGTCAGTTAAAACAACTCACGATCCTCCAAAAACACAACAGTCACAGCCAAGAAAGAAATCTTATCAAATCTTTGGGTATATAAGTTGCATACAATGTCAATTAGAAGTGACAACTCCTAAATGGTGTAGAAATAAGGCATTTAATGGAGAAATAAAGGGAAAAACTGAAATCCATGGTGGAAGGCTACAATCTAATGCAACATCAATGCCTTATACTTGCTAAACTACTAGAATTAAAGAATTAAAGTCACATTGTGAGGGTGAGCTTGTGAAAACAACTTTGCTTTATATTTAGATATAACAATTAATACCTGGCTGTTTTCCAATGGCTCAACTTAATGGTTTAAAAAAAAAAAAAGCCTCTTTTTCTTTTGTGATCACAGAAAGCGTTTGACACAAGCAGGAAGAGCGCACTTCTGTATCGTAAAGAGGTGTTTTTCAGCCAACATCCTGTTCACTGCTGAGCTGCGAGCTTTGTGCTGTCCTGAAGAGGAAACCACACCAACGCTCTCTGAGGACAGGCTGCAGCTCTCTGAACCTGCAGGAACACAGAAACCCTCTCTACCTGCATCAGTATGACGCCTTTTTACTTTCAGTTTTTCTTTTTTCCCCTCGCTCATTTATGAGAATCACTGAGTCCCAGTTTCATCAACTTTAAATCAATGTTTCATCTGTTAACAACACTTCCAGTAAACCTCTGTTGACCTCACTGCAGGTGGGTGTTGTCTTCCTAAAAAAAGAAATGACTATAAAGCAACAAAATGTTCTCGGGCCAAGGGTGAGGGGAGGTATGAATCGACAGTGAGTCTGTAAAACGTTAAGAAACCAGTTACATCAAGCCAAGACAAAGCAAAGTTGTTTCTTTGTTGTTATGACAGTGAATAAAATGTGCTCTCTGCTGGTGGCAGCAGTGATTTACGGCGGAGGAAGTCCAGCTCTGTGCTCATGAGCCAACAACTTCCAGGGAATAAGAGCGAATAAAGTACCTCACGAAGCAAGTCTTGTTTGTATTTTATGATTAATGAGCTCGACTGGACAAAAGCGATCACGGGATGGGATATGACAACAGGCAGGTGGTTAACCACAGGTTATGAATATCATCCTCGGCCTTTCTGTGAGTTCATGTTTTGAATAGCACGTCAGCAGATTCAAAAATTATCCAAATGAAGAGCATTTTCAGGCATTTTGCAGAGTGCTTAGCTTTGTTTATGTAAATGAGGAACAAAAGTGGACTGGAGGTTCACACAGACCTGATGGTGTGGACACAGTCTCAGCTGCTTTGCTCTTCTTTGACTTCTGAAAGAAAGAAAAGACAAACTGGTGATCAGAGAATGCGCGAAAAAAATTATCACCATGTTCTGAAGTTTATCCTTTAATAAAAGTTGAACATTATTGGTACCTTTGTCTTGGTTTTAGCCCGTCTCTCTTCCATCTTCTCCTTTAGCTTCTCCACCTCTTCCTTAGTGCCGTTGAGCACGACGATGTCCGCATTTGTGAACGGATCCCCACACTGAAAACACACACATCACGTAAAAAGGTAAGAAATAGAGAAACCGACCTCCAGTCGTGGCAAAGGAGACAATTCAAACTTATCAACGGCTCTTGACAGTCAACAGAAATGTGACAGTTTTTCAAAGTGACAAGAAAATTTGATTTAGAAATTCATAAGTACGTGTTCATGTGTTGACTGGATTTAAAGATCTGATCTGCAAGCAAATTGGACTTGTTTTAACAAGGTTCAGATGCACAACAGATAAAGAGATGGAGCCCTATTTTGTCTTGCAAAGACACGTTTTGTTTACCTTGCTTGATGGAAACCTTCGAAACTGTCTAGTTAGCTACGGCGGGCAAATTTTCATACAAAACCGCACTTTTATTCTATATGGAAAAATAAAAATGGAAATATGTGGCCAAACATTCAGGAACACTAAAGTGACAACATCCAAATAACTTCCCAGACACAACAAATCATTTTTCACTTTATTTGCATAAAGCAAACTAAACTCTGAAGCAAAAGGGAAACTTGCAAATCCAGTCATACACACATGCTCATATTAGGGAACTGAATGACCGAGACAGAGGGAACTTAAAGATCTGATCTTTATTCTGAAATTAAACTTCCTTCCTAAAATGTTTGATTCTCGAATGACAAAACTCACAAGATCTTCCGACTAAAAATCAATCACATTTGTGCAGACAACTCTTCAAAGGGATTGATTTTAGGGATTTGTTTTGCAAGAGAATTTGATTTATCCACAGCAGTTTCTAAAATACTGATAGAAATACCTCACAAAAGGGAAAAGTAATCCTGTGTGAATGTCAAAGAAACTCTAGCTGGAAAAAAAAGATTCTTTGTGGACGAGCCAAACAAATTAAAAAAAAAGGTATAAGTCTGACAAGATTCATGATTTTTGTGTTTTATCAGAACAGTGAAGGTAATACAGGACATTTATTAGGGGGAAAATGGCCTCACACAGTCACATAGAAATACAAATATTAGAGTCCTGAGTGACCAGCAGGGGATCTATTGTGCGAGAGCTATGTGGGCTCAGTGGGTGTGAACTCTGGCCATGTGCTCTGTTCAACACAAGAGGGATAATCTCAGAAGCTGAGCAAGCAGCAAACAAACTCTGTGCTGCTCTGAAGTCACTCACTCGGCTGTGGCTGTTACCACAAACGACCGAGGCCGCCGGTGACCCGGGATTCTTACCGCGCAGGCAGGAAACCAGCCGGCACAGAACCAGGCGGACAGGACAGGACGGACAGACGTCACTCGCTGGGGAGAGACCGCGGATAAATCGATATGGACACCTGCTATCGGGCGGATGAACTGGAATTTACCATGTCTGAGAGGGCGAAGAAGCAGGGAACCTGAAGTGAACAGGTCAGGTGAAATATATGTGAGAGCAAGGTGTGTGTGTGTGTGTGTGTGTGTGTGTGTGTAAGAGAGAGAGTGACTGGGTGTTACTGCTGGTAACCAGGCAGGGATGGACTTGTCTCATGGGGTTGCAGAGGGGAGCGACTTAATCAGCAATGAGCACAGCTACAAAAACACACACACACACACACACACACACACACACACACACACACACACACACACACACACACACACACACACACACACACACACACACACACACACACACACACACACACACACACACACACACACACACACACACACACACACACACACACAGAGAGAGTGTGCCTCACTGTGACGGTCTGAAGCTCAGAGAGCGCTGCCTCCCTGCCGGCACTAAACTAAACATCTCTGACGACCAAATTTAGCTGAAAAACACTTCAGACCGCGCTGCTGCTGCTGCTGCTGCTGCTGCTAATGGAGCTGATGGAAATGACTTGTGTTCGCTGCAGGACCGTGAATGGATCGTACCAACGCGGCTCGATGTAGCTGTCTGGGTGACAGAGGACCAAACCGGATCAAGTTTAACAAGTTCACCGGAACGGACGACAGACAGACCTGCGACAAAGGTAACGGATTATCTCACTGCTATGTATCTGCGTGTTCGAAGATGATAAAGATAAACGTAAAGACCAAAGCTCAGATTAAACAGCGTGAACGGAGAAGTGCAATCCCTGACTGACTATAAGAGAGGTGAAACAATAAGTACGTGATAGAACAAGTCTTCGGGAATGAAACCGAAAATAAACGAGAAAATGAAATACAGCAGCTTGGCTACATTTCCCCCACTGTCTGTGTTGTCGGTGGGATTCATATCCACTGGAGATTAATAAACGCTCACATTACTATGGCAGCACCCCAATGGAAATCCGCATCTTTACCGCTACTTTCACCTGGGCTTTGACAGCAGGGGGATTCATTTTATTTCTCGCTTATTCCACTTTGGACAGTTGGCCGTGTTCACTAATGAGCAGAGAAACGGCTGCGAACGAGACAGAGTTACGGCAAATTCTGTGTTGCACATGGGGAGATCCTAAAATAGCCCAAAACTGCTCGCTTCATGCCTCACAGAGGCTAATTATCACTCAAACTAATAAAATGAGCTGGTTTTTCACGGAGCTACACTCCCTAGAACACTAAACCAATATTCAAATCAACAAGTCAAACCCAATAATCAGATGGCAGCCATGCAGCACATGCTGATGCTGCTGATATAAAATGACAGTAATTTTTAAATCAAATGCTGACTAATTTTTCTTGAAAATGAATGATTTGCAGAGGAAGAACAGAGTATTATGTCAGATTTTAAAAACAAATCAAACAACAATTATGAAGAAGCTTTGGAAGCAAAAAAAAACTTTGATCTCTCAAAGCTTGTCTCCGTTGAGAGCTGTGACTTCTCAAGAAAGAAACAAAAAACAAAAAGCTTCTCGGTCCTCCTGCTGAGACATAAAGTCTATTTCTGCCTCTCATCTACTTTCTTCAACAGGAAGTATTCGTAAAAGTTCCTCACTGGCAGCAGCTACACACTCGTCATATACCGGTCTACACTTTGATTTGTGACTTAAACTGTCTCAGCGAGGATGACGTGTGAAGACATTTCCTACAAAAACAAGCGTAACAGCCCAGTGATAAAGGGATTTTGGAATAGAACTGCTGCACTTATTAAACATCATATACAGCCTGCAGCATGCAAAACACAAGCAAATTCTGACAGCTTGTGTCTAATGATGTGTGTCATGAGTGAAAAGCTATTCGGGTTCCTTTTAAATATTGCAAAATGTGTTCAAGGTACTCTGTTTTTCAAATAACAATAAGCTTAAAAGCACCCAGGGTCCAAGTCTGACACTTCCTACCTGGATTCTATTGACCTCGTCTCTTCTATTCTGACATGAAACCATTTGTCTGTTTCCGTATCTCGCTGTTTGCTTATTCGATGCTATCTGTTGTACCTTTGCACATGCAGCTTTGGAGTTTTCTGTTCTGCAAATAACCAACTGTGATGTCTCTGTTACAGGAAGCTTATCTGTGGAGGTGTCGAGGAACCGAAGAGAAACACGGTTATTATGCGCCAGCTCGAAGGGACGAAATGCAGCTTCCTTTTGTGCCTCGGGCTGAGTATCATCATCGGTTCACTCATTTATCTGAGAACCCGGATGCCAGCTGAGCTCAACCCCTCGCAGCCCAACAACCCCGCAGCCGGTTGCAGACCCTTCGCCACTGAATGTAAAGCCTTTCTGCCTGGCATGGAGACAGGAGTGCAGTGGTCCCGACGAGACTGCCAGGTACGCATGTTTGTTTTATCTGTACAAGCAAGCAGTGATGGGAAGGAGAGTAGGAGTGCTGTTGCTATTGGCTATTATACAAGGCTATTACATTCAGAAGTGTTATTTTTGTGTCTACAGGTGGAGAGTTACGCTTTAAATGGTGATCTGCAGTGCTCCAACTTAACCAGAGACCTACACTTCATCACGAAGCCTTTAAGTCTTGAAGAGGAGGCCTATCCGTTAGCGTTCATTGTGACCGTTCACAAAGAATTGGAGCTTTTCGTCCGCCTGCTTCGGGCCATTTACATGCCACAGAACGTGTACTGCATTCACGTGGACGCCAAGGCTCCGAGCGAATACCGGACGGCCGTGGAGACGCTAGTCGGCTGCTTCAATAACACCTTCCTCTCCAGTCGCAGCGAGACGGTGACTTACGCCGGGTTTTCTCGCCTGCAAGCCGACGTGAACTGCATGAAGGATCTAATAAAGTCCGAGATCGGCTGGAAGAAGGTGGTGAACCTGTGTGGACAGGACTTCCCGGTCAAGAGCAACCTGGAGCTGGTGCGGTACATGCAGAGCAAAGAGTGGAGGGACAGAAACATGACGCCTGGGGTCAAACAGCCGGCGTCAATGAGGTACAGGACGCACCTGCAGCACAAGGAGATCACGGGGTCACATGTAGCTCCCAAAGGGCGGGGACTGAGGAAAGGACCTCCGCCGCACAATCTGCAGGTGTATTTTGGAACCGCCTACTACGCTCTCACGCGGCCTTTTGTGGAGTTTGTTTTGAAAAGCCCAGTCGCCCACGACCTACTGGATTGGTCCAAAGACACGTTCAGTCCAGACGAGCACTACTGGGTGACACTGAACCACGTCAAAGGTAAACAATAAGCTTCAAGAGGATCAATGAACATGATTATCTTCCTTCAGTTTGAATGTATTAAGCAAAAATCCATGAACTCTGTTAGTTAAAAAAATAAAAAAATCAGTGTGTTTGAGTCGTACGGCACAAGAAAAGTGGCCTCAGACAATGAGGCAAGAATAAAACATGAGTTGATTTATCATTCAGGCGGCACATTGTGCAACAGAGGCTGAAGTCAAACATGGAAGAGGTTCTTGACCACAATGACATCAGCAAATATTACAGCAAGGAGTCACTGCCACTTATAAGGAAATGCAGTATGATTTAATGTGGGACAACAAACGGCAATCTTATTTAGGAATATCTCATTCTCCTGCAATGATTTTAAAAGGAGCCTGTTGGAAATTTACTACCACGATTCACAGCCGATCACTACCGATCAAAAGTTCATGGAAACCAACATTCATCTGCATTTGTATTAAATAACTGATATATAAAATATGTTAAATTAGACTACAAGTAAGTACATTATTGATTTTACGTTTATCTTACAAATATTTAAGATACAAATCATCAAGAAAATGAGTTTGCTGTTAACATGCTTTGGCCACAATAAAATGTTTGTTTTCATTTATATAACCAACAGTTCACATGTATGTGCAGCAAGAGAAGGAGGCAAAACAGTCAACAATTCACACAATCGTGGCCACTTTCCGTTTCACAACATAAACAGCGTTGGGTACTAAGTGCCAACTGGATGGTGGATCATTTCCCCCCACATCTAATAAAGACTATCAACGCAGCAATTTCCGGAACCTTTCCTATGGGAAGTTTCCGAAGCCAAGCTAGAAACACGTCCTGAGCTGGACCAAGTAAATGTTCACAATCACATTAAGTTACATAACAGTGATTAGCTCCGTGTGGTTGTATGCTTGAAGGAGCTCCGGGGAGCCACATTGACGGAGGTTGGGCGGGAGACATCCGGGCGATCAAGTGGAGGGACCAGGAGGGACGAGCACACAGCGGGTGTAAAGGTACAGTACAGACCAGCAGGTTCACGAACACAGTGATGATTCTGTCAATCAGTTCTATTCCTGCAGAGCACACTTAGCTTCCTGCATCCTGTTTAAAGTACAAAAATATCAAGTATTCCTAAAATAGTACTTCTTATTCATCAATACATGACCAGCCACGGGTGTCTTCTTCACCGGGTGGATGTTTGACTCTACACAGGATTAGGAAACAGATTACTGGCTGTCTATTATTTACTCAACAAAACAAGATAAGGGGACTGTTTAAAGACATAAAGGCTTTCTGTGGCGTTTCCTGAGCATTTCCTGTGACCTTCAACAAATGGCAGTTGTTTAAGAAAAGCCCCAGCTATGTTATGGCTTTCATGACATTGTTTCAAATCAGCTTGTAACTTATTTGTTTCATAATCCAGTGTGAAAACAGAATTTTTATACTGTCAACACAATTTACATGCTGCACGCTTTTCTCCTGTGTATTCAGCATTAATTCGACAAAAACTACTCCTGAGAAACGCGTGCATCGGGGAACCTGACCGCTGCGCTGCTGTTTTACAGGGCATTACGTCCGGGACATCTGCGTGTACGGAGCAGAAGACCTGCCGTGGATCATCAACAGGAACAGCATGTTTGCCAATAAGTTTGAAAGCAAAAGCTTTCCTGAGGCACTGGACTGTCTGGAGCAGTGGCAAAGGAACAAAGTGCTGAACCAGGCCGCCGTGCCCGTCGAGCCCTCGTGGCTGCTGGCCACGCACGTCCAGTCAAAGAGCGGCGGCAGCGGCGGATTATTTGCACTCGTTCAGTGGTTGTCCTTGTCAAAATGGGAGCGGGAGAAAATTAAACTGAGAAAGGCGGGATGACTGCACCGTGTGCCTCGATGTTCGGATGTACAGCTGAATGTACTCGTGAAGCTTTAACTTAATTTTTTTTATCATGCATACCTACATCAAGTATTCAATACATCAAGGATTCAACGATTTTAAATAACTTATTATTGTCTAGTTTATTATAAATGCTTTAGACTAATATATTGTTGGTTGTCTGTCTGGATTTTCAACAGTTGCAAAGTAGAAAGTATACACAAATAAAAAGAATTATGAGAAAACAAGCATTCTGCTCTCTTCATAAAATACAGCAAACACGATGTTTAAAGCTCATTTTCACATTACAAAATGCAAGACATCTCAGAAAGCGTGTGAAAGTTAATATGTGGTACTTTGCTTTATTCACTGAAATCAAAGTTCCTACTCAGTGAAATGAAAGCGTTCGCTGTCACGCCAAGCTTTACATTGTTTTCTTGCTTCATTCAAGGAACTAGTGTACGATTTGATGCGTGTGTTCTTCAAGTATAACTAGACAGGGTAAAATATAACTTTCAATGTGTCTCCAAACCGTCACTGGCCACAAGGAACACCTGCGACTGGGTGCATGTGTCTGTGTTACTTCATGGTACACGTGAAACATAAGCCACTGGGTTTATGATAAAATGAATCTACTCGCTCAGTGTCATGTGTGAATGCTCAAAGTTTTCAGGTCAAAGCTTATCCAGACCCATCAAGCTCTGACAGAGGAAGAAAACAAAACAAAGAGGGTCTTCACACCTGTCGGCTTTAAACCTGTGAAGCCAGCAGGAGGACACTATATAAAACGTACAGTCTAAACATATATTATGAAAAAAAAAGAAGAAAAAATTAACAGCATTTTTCCAGGCCGAATATTACAATAACTGTGTAGCATGAGAAGAGATGGGTAATGGACAGGATCTGTAAAGACAGATTTCTCATCACTCTTTCAATAACATTTCAGGTCATTCAGACTGCAAAAAGCAATAAATGGGAAGGCTTGCGGAACGTCTTCATTTGCACTAAAACAAAGGGGAAAGATCTGAAGTTGTCATCTTTTGTCAGTTGTCACGTCATCCTTTCACTGGTCAGGCGCTATCAAGAACAAACAGGACTTTACTGGCCCCCTGTTATGGACCCCCTTTATGGACACGTGTCGATAACAAACGAGATAACCAAGACCATTTCAGAAGCCACTCCCAGTCCAGTTTCAATTCAAGTTTGAATGCGGCACAGACAAAGGAGCAATAAATAGACCAAACAAAGTAAACAGGGGGGCTGTCGCTGGGCAACCATCTAATTTCTAATTCAATAACAACAATCTTATTTGGGTTATACGAAAAGCACATGAAAAGTCTCTGTATGTGTATAGCTTCACCTAGACTTATAGTTTAACTTGAGATGAAGATAAACTAAAGTTTAATAAAGTACTGAAGCATTGGTGTCTTGTGTTTAAGTATTTTTGTCTTGTAGCTGTGCTTCTTGATTTGACAGTAGTCTATTTAATACATTTTCACACACACTGGTTTCTCTGCGGTGAACTGCTACATGTCTAACATCCTATTTTGTACTCTCTGCTGCTTTCAGTCAGCTTTGAGGAGAACAGCTGAAGAGGAAACAGTGGTGTAACTTAACTGGATCTTACACTACACAGTGTTATTAAACCTCAAAAAGACAGATAAATATTTCAGTTTTATTTAAAAGCAAATCTGACAGACATGATTCATACTGCCATTGCTGTAATTCTAATAAATGTGTGTGGTTTCATTTAAAGGTGCATTAAGGAGTTTTACAACCTTAAAAATACTTATTTTCCACCATAAATATGTTACACATTTTTAATGATGTGTACAATGTGCCCTGACATATTCATTACAAGTACCTCTAACAGCGCTAAATTGTCACTTGAAAGTTGCAGTGCCGGTCCGGCACCAGCATTTTTTGGAGAGAATTTGAAAGGAATGACGTAATGCACGCTCCGGCTGGATAGGTTTCATTTTGTCCGCCATTACTCCGCCAGATGCTTAGTGAGCAACAACTGAGCAGGATCTTCCAGAAAGTAAGAAAAGACTGGCTTCTAGCACTGCCACAGCTCCAGCACAGACTCTACCAGGTAAAAGAAACTTAAATCTTACTTGAGCGCTACTAAACGAGCGAAGACGGAGTCCCCCTCTAAGCTGCATTACGCCCAAGGCCTGCAGGGGGCGCTGTTTCGCATAAAACGTGCAAACTCCTTAAGGCACCTTTAATGATTCTTTTCATTTGAACTTGAGATAG
Source organism: Salarias fasciatus (assembly GCF_902148845.1). NCBI lineage: Eukaryota > Metazoa > Chordata > Actinopteri > Blenniiformes > Blenniidae > Salarias > Salarias fasciatus. The sequence continues at coordinate 18,509,253 of NC_043749.1, forward strand.
TATCTTTATACTTAGGCATTCAAGATATTATTGATTTGAATTTTAATTGATCAAGAAAATTCGGAAGCATTTTTTACTTTGAGAATTCATACCTTTATATTTAACTTACAGAAAAAAAACTGCCATTTATCCTCATCCCACTTAAAGTACAGAACATGCTGAAATATTATAAGCTGCAAACACAAAAAGCACTGTCGTAAACAAAAGTGGCTCAGAAATATATTACTAGTAGCATGCTAATGATTTAATTCTCATACTTAATGTGTACAGACAGTGAACTTTTGATAAAATCGAAATAGAAAATTTTGTCCCAAGAAGTACTAACATATATACTTACGAGTTTACTCCCAGTATATTGATCAGAGTGTACTTGTACACAAAGCAGACTTCTTAAAATGAACTTGAAGGTCAGGGTTGCCTCATTGAGCAGCTCTGAGCTGAATGGAACTTTGCGTAAAATCAAACGAACAGCACATGAATTATATTTCTAAAGGCATTTAAGTTGAACAGACTGGCTAATAACTTTGCTCACTTAACCAGGTAATCTATCATTCTCGCCAAACTTCACTCTCTTTTCATCTCGCTTCACTGCATCTGGTAAAGAGTTTCCTCATGTGCATCTGCGGACGTTGCAGTGTGTGTGTGTGTGTGTGTGTGTGTGTGTGTGTGTGTGTGTGTGTTTGTTTCACCGTGCCGGAATACTGTAAGCCCTGAGTAAATGACAGGCTTTAGAAACACAGGAGGTCTCAGCTGTTGTGCATAATGTTAATAATGATAATGGGAGCAGAAAAAGGGCCTAGAGTGACTTCTTTCTGGATATGTGATATAAAACATGAGCATCAGAGTTCACTACTCCCGAAATCCACAAAAACAAAAGTTAGTTAATGACAACGAAATATATCAAGCACATAAATAACTTTTGCACATAACCTGGACGACTGCTATAAAAACTGCCTACTAGTAATGAGTTTCTTTCATCAGCCTTTTTTTAGACACGGAAAACAAAATTTTCTTTACCTTATTGTTTGAATTACTGCCAACAATTTTAACTACACTTTGAGAACTGCAGGAAATACAGTTAAATAAACAAAGTCAGCTACAATTATGGCTCAATAGATGAAGGGTTAGGCCTACAGCATCAATTTTCCACAAAAAAAAATTGTGAATTCTACACACGTTTTGACCAATTTCAAACTGTGGATCAGAGAAGTTTTCACGTCGAGAGAAACAAGAGCAGTCATCATCATTCCTGCTTCCGACCTCAAAATAGTGTGTGCATGGGAAATTGTGACCATAGTTTTTAAACTACTTAAAACTAACAGATGGAGACCCAAAATAGGCTATAGGCCCATTTCTGGAAAATTCCCATGTGAGACCAATTGGGCCACTGAGACAAGCGGGTTAAAGAGTGGAACAGCGAAGCTAAAAATGAGCAAATTATGCACGTTCACATACTCTGCCTTGACCAGATTAAGGAGGGTGGATTACTCAGAAAATACACAAAGAGATATGCAGCATGTGGTGATTTCCCACACTTTGCTACTTAATGCTTCCAGAAGTTTTCGTCAGACTTTATTTCACAGCGCTGTGGCTTGTGTGTCCATATTGCGTATAACAGAAAATTTTAGAAAAATATCAAAGTTGAAGCAAATGAAAGAATGTCAATATATCCCTTCTCATCTGAGACCTAAAAACTTCCTATGTCTCTCTAATTGATGCTTCACAGAGAGAGATTAGACCTTGAGGTGACCTTCACTGGGTGTTGGAATGTATAGCTGGAAATATGACAGCAGTTGCCAACCAAGTAAATATCCCAGCTTCTTCACTACAAAAGCATTCCTGGTTAGAAGAATCACCCTGGCAGAAACACTGTCCGGAAAATCAGTGATAATACTGTAAATCTTTTAATGAGTAGCCATGATGATAAAATATCGATTTTAGAAAATGGCGTGAAACGCTAACAGGAGGTAACCGACTGCAAGCAAATAAAGAGACAAAAACATGAGGTATGCTCACCTTGTGGCAGATTTCTGTCTGGACCTCCTTCAGAGCTCTGTCAGAAAAGACACAGCCACACGTCTGCAGGTAACAGAATCTGAAAAAAGCAACAGTTGGGTTATTTTTTTTTCTTCATATTCCTAGTGTGTAGTGCCATCAGCACACACTGTAAAGGATGAGCCTGAAGCCAGATTCTGATATCCGAAAACATGCTAATTCTATGTAAAATAAAACAGCTGAGTTCCTACAGTTTCCATGTGTCAACACATTGTATACTACTGTAACAGAATTATTCCTCAAAAAGAGAGACCCTTCCATGAAGAAAACTATTTATGTCTATTTTATTATCCCTTTAATCCCAATGATATGATTTACCTGTGCCTTCCATTCATCTCCAGCCCGACGACAGGGCAAATGAACATGCCGCAGTGGACGTCCTCATATTTGTCTCCTTTAGCATTTCTTCTCTCCCCCTCCCATTCAGGGTTATCGGTGAGGTTGAGTTCCTTAATATCCTATAGTAACAAAAGAAGAATAAGAACCAGAATATTGCACAAGCAAGAAAAACTACTTATTCTTGTTTAGTTTAATAAATTACATAAAAACAAATATACCCTTGTCCCACGGATATGTGCAACAGCCTCAGTGTTGGGCCTCTCAGCAGACTTGTCGAGAAGGTATTCAATGATCGCATCTTTGTTATAGAGCCTGAAACAACATAAACCAGACTTAAAGAACATAGTTTGACATTATTATGGAATTGAGTGGATTTGCAAACTAAACACTTTTCTCCACATCAAATGCAGTGCAGAAACAATCAATACAGGTCTACTCTACTGCATCAGTAAACTATATTTTCTCTTCATGGGTAACAGGTAAGTGATAACAGGAAGACTTACTTTCCCAGTTCACAGGAAACGATGGGACGTCTGAGTTTCTCCTGGCTCAGGGCGCAATGCTTCCACTTGGCTGCCAATTCAGCATTTTTATCGGCCTGGAAACATAAACAGAATGCCGCCATAAACACTTATTCTATACTTAATCACCACTTTAATAAATACACCTACATAGAATTCAAAACCTGTGCCTTTACAAATATATTTATGACACTGTTGTCTACAGTAGCTTTCCATAAATACATCGTTTCATAGCCTCAGGCAGGCCCTTCAACCCTACTGGACCAGCCATCCAGGAGTCACAGGGAAATTCAGAATCAAATTAAATTTACTGTTATTATTTATAACATCTAAAATTGTCACATTTTTTCACAACGAAGGCCAGCACCCTTTGTTACATTACTGTTTGTGTCCAGCACCTTGCCAAGCAGTGCTAGCAAGTGTTACTTCACCAGATTACTGCTCCACAGTGTAAAAAAAAAAAAGAAAATAGTTTTTATTGACTTGTTTACTGAATTTGAAATCCAGAAACATTTAATCACGACAGTCATATAAATACTAGGAAAGAAAAAGTGGCGCATCAAAATTGCGTTTTTATCAAGTGATAATTGTTATTGAGCAAAACTCAGCCAGATAATTCTCATCCTTTCAGAGCTCATTTTTTATGTGACTGACAAAATTAGTTGTCCAATGTTCTGTAGATATTCTTGTGTTTACGACCTCAGAAATTAGTCGTAGTTAAAATTGTTCTGTCCCACGGAATGTATAAAAAGTACACATAATAATCACTATAAGCCACACACTAAAAGAAGAACTTGTGACAGAGTTTCTGTCTTGCATCGTCTGAATTTGTAAACGTGAGCAGGTTTGAAGCCCATAGCTTTAGAAATGGCAAAAGAAAACTTGGTAAAGAAACAAATGTATTGAAGATTTGATAGCTGTAATTAAAGATCATACGGAGAGAGCTTAACTTCTTCTTTAATCACTGTGTGAGGAAAAACTACGAAGATATTTACACTCTGACTAGCATTAGCTTGTTAGCACCAAGCTGACAGCTAACGACAATACGAATTAAAACATTGTAAGAAAAAGGAATTAAACACAGGAAACTCGCCTTTTCGACTTTCTTGGGTCCTTTCACGAGCTCGTGTCTTTTGGGGATCGTACCACCGTCACATCCCATCCTGAAGGTAAAGTTTAATCGAAGTCGTTAGCTAACACGGACAAAAGCTGCTCGGAGACCGGAAGTCCCTGCTTGTAAACAAACAACGAGAGATTTGCAAAGATCGCGAGATGTGTGAGGAACCTGAGGTCGCCCTCTAGTGGCTGAAGGAGGAATTACTGAAGTTGTGTTTGAGGGCTGCAGCCACAGAGTGGAGGCATCGCTCCAAATATCGGTAGAAATCATCTCAATTAAAAACAAAAAACCCTACAAAAAAAAAAGAAAGAAAAAAAAAACGAAGCAAATGGGAAGCACGGATACAACTCACCCGAGTACTAAAGGCAACAAATTAATTCATATGAATTTTGTTTTCTTTTTATGCCTATATTTGATAATAATTAATGATTTCTTTACAACAAAGTAAAAACATTTATTTAACCACAAAAATAATAGTGGGAAAATACACATAAAGAAGAAAACCGATTAAAATTGTTACATTAAACTGAAGCCCCTTTGACAGTACATCACTCTAGTCATGTACTGTATGTAAACAACTTCACACCGATTATTTCATTCGTCCACTGCTCATCCATCTGTAAGACATTTTAAGTCAGCCATTAAAGCCAGAACTAGTAAGTGACATTAGGCTGGCTTTCAGGGCTGTTGTCAGAGTGGTCTAAAGATGAAAGTTTCCTTGGAAGATAGTTCAATGAGTGCTAATGAGATCTGTTTCCTGTGCCTTGCAGGCTGCAGATTAGTTTACTATCGATGGTGCAGCCCAAGAGCGACCATTAGTTTGGGGAATACCTCAGCGGAGACATCCATGGCGTCATGACTGATAATCTGTGTGGAAAGGAATAGTGAGTAAAAACACAGCACTGGACTTCATTTTGGCTGAGAAAACAGATTTGAACCTCTTTGTATTCACCACACACAGGAAGCCACATGTCTGGTCAAAATGTTGAAAAATTCACATCATAAACAATGAAACATTTTTCCATTTCGCCTGTCTGTTCGATTGGTTCTTCCTGTAATTTATAAATTGTGTTATGTGTCTTATTGAATTTCCCCCCTTTCTCACACAGAGCTAAATGTTTAGTATGGATTTTCATTAAAGGCAATGGAGTGAAAGCTCTGTTAGCAAACTATCTTAGAGGGAGTACAGCGCCCCAGGCTGATTGTGCAAACCAACACTTCTGAAAAACACAATGCAGAAAAGCCATCGGAACAATGTGGAACAATGATCAACCATTTAGTGTTGCACATTTTATTGTTTTTTTGATTAAAAAAATCTATGCAGTTTTTCATATTTCTGATGAAACAAAATACAAAAAAACTGCATATCCCAATAATTAAATATTAATAAAGCGTGATAAATGTGCTTTTTTGAGTAATGTTGAATTCAGCTTTAAATTTATTGTCAATTACAAAATGTACTATTTCAACCAGAGGATTTTCAAAAATTTTCATTATCTGAATTAAAGAAATTTTGTTCATTGTTTGTGCCATATCATAACTAAAGGTACTCCTGAAGATGTTCAAAAATTGAGAATTTTGGTTTTAAAAGCCTAAATATCTTTATATGTTGCAGCAATTTTTAAGGTGGCCATACGATGTGATTCTTGAGTTATGTGATAAGGACCTGTTGAAATATTTTGACTCTTAAAAAAAATAATTTCTAAGATTTTAAATCCACTTGAAACTGCAGTAGAATTGCAGCACAGCTGAGGAGTGAGACCGTGTGGGGTTCCTCAGTGTAATTACCTCATCGTGTGTATACTCACTAACAGTTGAATCTTAAGAATTTGCACAGCTGAAATGCAGCTTCCTCTTCCCCAAATCCCCCCCCCCCCCCCCCCCCCCCCCCCCCCCCCCCCAACTGACCTCCTGACCACACGTATCTCGGTGCGCTACCCAGCACGGCTGACCCAAAGAAAACCCCAACCACCAAGAGCCCATCCAACCTCATGTTTATACTTCCATGATGATTCCAACCTGCCCAATCAGACTTCCAGTGCCTGGCCTTGAACTGAAACTGTATACATCTTCACCATCCCAGCCATCCAAAGCAGCCAGCAGAGACTCAGGCAGCATTAATTGCACCGACCGGCCCTGGTATTGCACCGAGTCCAATGCATTTAGCGTTTCTAATTGGGGAGGAATTGCTGTGTTTACATTGGCCCAGGTTGATAGGGCCGGACCCTTCGCCCTGCAGCCAGCCGAACTGAAGCTCTCTGAAGGAGGAAAACCAAACTGCCTAGTCCCCAAAGTCCTGTTGGACAGAGCTGGAGGGAAATTATTTGGAGCGGAGAAGTGGGTTATTTACTTGCGTTTATCTTGGGACGTTTCTGGCGGGTTTCACCTCAGATCGATTGCGGACGAGGGCATGAATTGAATGATTTGAAGGGAAAAATCATCATGCAAGAGATTTATGACAAATCGTGTATATTTTTCATGAGCAACTTGTTTTTAAAATAGGTTACATCTTTAAAAAAACAACACGCGAAAATAAACTCTTTGCATTCCTTGTTCATTTAGTGCATCAAAACTGACAAAGAGAAAATATACAACTCCTTATATCTGACTAGTAAAAGTGTGTGTTACACATTTTTCTTCATAGGAGGCCTTTAAACCCATTTTCTTTCTACTTTTTGTTTTGCAACTCAGTTCCACACAATAAAAAATACACAATACTGTAACATAAAGGCTGTTTTGGACACTTGGGACATTTAATTTTCCTGCTACGGTGGATGAACTGACACACTACCATGTGCAAGAAGCCCAAAGCACATCAAGAATTTAACTCCGAGCGCTGCCTTCACCACAATGTTTGCCCTTAATAAAAAGGCTGCTTTATGAAAGAATATTTTATTTGTGATTTTAGGTTGAGCAGGGAATGCTGCTGTACTCAGTCAACTCTAACACCATGTATTGAAACATATGCAAGTTCATGTACCGAACATATAATGAGAAATCCAAAACTGTGGAAAATGCACACCACATCCAACATGAAGACTGAAACGGGCTACTCCACACACACCATTCAACCACAAGTACTTTCTCATTCCTTTTTCTGTTTATGTTGAAACTCGCATAGCTAAAATTATGTCAGTTGGAAACGTAGCCCGTAACTAATTTTTCTATCCTCTTGGTGTGAGTGGTATTGGTGTTATTGTCATGCTTGTTTGTACTGAAAGACATGCCTGAAAGTGACCTCATGCAGTCCGGCATCTTTAAAATGGGATATTAAGGATGAAATAGAAGAATTGATTGTCTTTGTTGGTGTGATCAGTATCTATTTTTTCAAAACGCATCAAAGGAATAAAGGGATTATTAGTTTTAATGATTGGATCTGGACACTGCTGATGAGTACTAAGCAGCAGTGAAATTCTTGCTTGTCTGCATTTCTCGACCAGCAGTGATGAAGAAAAACAGTGCCTGATGTTGCTGCCATTTCTCCAGCAGATAATTGCGGACCACTTTTTCCCTGTTGCACCAGCCCGCTTGTGAGACAGTTTTAATCCACCGACTGCAGTGAAGTGTACAGCTCAACATTTTATTTACCGCAAACTCCGTGAAGCACTGGGACCTTTGTGGGCCCTGCCAAGCTGAAGCACAGACCCACGCACCAGCGCACACCCGCAGTCCACCTGGACGTGTTTTCACCGTCAGCCAGCCAGTTTATGATTATCTTTTCCACTGTGGCGAACCAGACTGAACACCCGCAGACGCAAACCCACCAACAGATAAATGGATACACACACGCACACACAGCGCATATACGCGGAGTACATATCATGAAGCCAGACGACCATATGACACACACATGATTCAGGGTCGCCGCGTGACGGCTGTGACCGGGTAAGGAAAGTCTCCATACATCAATGGAGGGTATATGTATGGAACAATCGCTTGTGCGCTGGCAGCACAGGCTCAGTCACAACCCATTAGCTTGACGGGGCACCCGAGAGGTTCTGACAGCGCCCTGGCTGTGATCGGCGTGGCCTGGGGTGACGGGGACATACCTGTGGCTGCCTTGTGTACTCTGCGGCCACATGGTGAAGACTAAGCACAAGTAGCAGCTGAGACCTGGCAGTAGTGGCAGCTAAGGGTCTGGGCGTCCACGCCAGCCGCCGCTTCACCGTACACGTCTTCAGCAATAACAGAATCCACTCTCACTTTTATTTTTTTTATTTTTTTTATTTTTTAATGCCTGTTTCTTTCACCGGCTCATGCCCTCTCTCACTTTCTGTTGCCCACACACACACTCGCTTACAATAAAGACATGAGGGTGATGCCGAGTACCGCCGCCACGATGAGCTCAGTGCTAACTCTGGATGCTAACCAAACATCCATTTGGACTTAATATTTTGAGTTTATTAACCAAAGTTGTTTTCTTTATAAAAATCCGTTGACAGTTTGGAAAATACTTCTAGACACCTTTCTGCGGCTCAGATGAGAAAAGCTGCAGCGCTCTCATAACAGTACTGTAAACATACACGCACTGTTTGAACGTCTTAACTTACCACAGTGACAAAAAGAGAAGGAACGAGGCTCTTTGAATTATCCGAAGGCGAAAACATCCTCCAACCAGTAAATTTAAAACTCACCAAATGACCCCGTTATATGTTGTTCATTCAAGTCTGTGAAACCAAATGTAAAAATGACATGTTTTGGGTTTTATGGGTTTTATATGTCTGGCAACCTTGAAGTGACAAGATTTGAGGAAGTTATTGCTCCAGGACAAGAACAACTCGGCTGAAACAGTGAGCTTCACACTTCAGTTTACAGACTGAACAGATGAGATTTTTTTTTAAACAGGTGAAATCAAGAGCTGCTTGTGTGCAGATTTTATTTTGATTGCAGTAAATTGTTCCCTTATATGTGAGATAACTTAATTTAAAGCAGAATAAATTTTTTGCTCCATGTCCTTATCCTACAGACTAGCTTATTTCTATTTCACTGATAGTAAATCTGTTTAATTTGCTTTTTTTTTTTTTTTTTTTGCAGGTGCCCACAGCACACAGCAACAAGCACGAGCCCTGTGATGTGCAGAAAATGAGCTGTCTGCAGAGTTTTTATTCAGTCCCCTCCTAGATGTCTCTCTGAGGGGTCTTTGGAAGAACACATGTTTTGAATAAGGGTCCTTGCGTCTGGCCTTGCATAAATGTTTTGCAGCGTTCCTTCTGTGAACTGGGGCCTGTCTTTACAGTGGAGGCTAATCAGCTGTAAATTCTGTTTTAAAAAGGAAAAGGAGGGCATGGAAGGAGTTAATCTCCAAGGCCCATTGCGTTTTCTGCCTGGCTCTTTATTCTCTGTCCCCCTCTGCCTCTATAAGTCTGTCTCCCAGGCATGCGTGTACAGTGGATACGCACTCCTTTCTGAAAGTGAAAGGAACAGATGATGACATAAAAAAAAAAGAAAAGAGAGAGAAGAAAAAGGCTCAGGGCTTGACAAATGATCTAATAAACGGGTAGGGAGATTACAGGCTAGGTGCCCACAGGGAGAGGAAGTGGGGCAGTAAATATTTTTTAAAAGCTGTCAATAAATTTGCAGTGTTGAGTTGAGAGAAGTATCCCCAGCCGGGGCCAAGGACATTGGGCTCCTGTTTTGAGTGGGTTCTTACGCTGTGGTTAATGGTCTATAGGCCAAGACTAATTTAAATACCAAAAGATGTGTTTCAGAAGAAAGTGATGGTCTTTGATGAAGACTTGCAAAACTCATACCAGAATTATTTATTTATTTTTTTTAGAAGTCACAATTAAAATGACAACATCCTAGGTGACATTTGGTGTAAGCAAAGAACATAATATTTTCTGAAAAGGTATCTGTAACACAGTCAAAAAAGATGCAGTTTTTATATGCTTTGATGAAAATTGGAGTTCACCTTTTTTTTTTAATAAAGACGTTAAAAACTGGTGAAGAGATTAGCGTTAGATTAGAGTGAATAAGTTCCAGGGAAACATCAGTGCATCAGGGGAACATATTCAGAGAAAGTTTTCTCATCCGCTCTGCCTCTGCAGTAAAGTTCACAGACAGCAGTCTCACTTTCCCACACCTTTCAAGCCTGCTTGTTACTCAGCAGCCCAATTAAAGCTGATTTAAAGGTTCACCTGCATGCCTATTGGCAAATATTCCCCACAGGGCGGCGCTTCCATGTGATTGATGGGTTGATGAGATAATGATAGACAGCCACAGGTCTCACCTGGAGTTGTCTGTTTTAGCACTGTAACACCGATTGCCTAATTATCTGAATAAATCACATATATGACAGCAAGAGTGGAGTAAAGAAAGGTCCAATTGTTCCTAAAATTGGACATGGCTTTGTCATTTCATGCTGTGCAACTATTATTCTGACATTTTACGAAGACGTATGTGAATATCTGTGTCATTATGAATGGCAGGTCTATTTTGCCTCTATCAGCATATTGAAAATTGAGTTGTGACACAATCAGTGGATAACACTCAAACCTGCACATTGAGACATTTACACAAGAGCAGTGCAACACACTTCAGACTTTCAATATTGAATAATAACTGTACTCAGTGTTGAACCCTGTGCCACCTCTTTCACTTGTGTAGGAAATTGAATTTTTCAGACCTCCCAGTCATCAGACATAACACTAAAAAACACTGGTTTAATTCCTTTCTACTCCCTTTCCCACCAGTGTGTTCACTTGGCAAAAGATCCTAATTAGTGGTCATGCTATAAAAAATAAAAACTGGCTCTGCTTGGCTGTGATGGTCGGTGTGAGATATTTTTCTAAGGCCAAGATGTGTTATGGAAATGTTATCTTTTTGACATAATCGCACGTTATCTTTCTGATCATTGCTAACCTCATATGTGTGTGCTCTCTCTCTCTCTCACACACACACACACACACACACACACACACACACACACACACACACACACACACACACACACACACACACACACACACACACACACACACACCCACACACACACGCACATGCACTCTCACTCTGGCTCTCAAACAAACTGCGAGCACAACATAAGATTGTGAAGATAGCAGAGAAGTGTCAGGTTATCGATACTTTCTTTTACACCTTCCTCCTCACCCTCGGAGCACATCCTCTTGAGTTTCTGTTTGGTAAGCAGAGGGAACATCCTCCCATCGGTCCTGTTCTCCACTTGCCAGCTGGTTTCCCGTCTTGTGGATGAAGTTTCACTGATTTGGTGGCCACAGGTTCAAGACCTTTGAGCCCATTCAACACAGCACACTCGGAAATATGATGAAAGGTTAACATGACTGCATATAAGAAAATACAGCATCAACATGAAGGCATCTCAGTGAGAAAAACAATTATTAAAACAGTTTTTTCATCTTTAAAATGCAATCTAAACATCGATTTAATTGTGGTTATATGTTTTAAAGTCAGCAGACGTTTAAATTTAAAGATACACTGTAAAAACTTACTCTCGCCTCACAGCAGGAAGATTAGTTCTCTCTGAAGAGTCCTTCTGTGTGGAGTTGAGTGTGCATGGGTTTTCTCCAGATACTCAGTTTTTTCTGACACAGTCCAAAAACATGCATTAGTGGTAAAAATTTTCATCTCTCAATTACCCAGAGGTGTGAATGTGAGTGTATGTGTGAAAGTCTGCCTGTCTGTGTTTGCCCTGTGGTGGACTGGCGGCCTGTCCAAGACGAACACTGCCTTTGCCCGGCTGAGATCTGCTCCAGTCCTGTTGGCCCTCAGGTCCTGTTTATACGACAGAGTTTTCAAGTGAAAGCGGTGCACTTTCATTGTGTGTTGGCTGTTCATTTATACAACAGCATGAGTCACCAAAAACAACCTTCTTTTTAAGGGCTTTCAGCATTTTGAAACACACCAATCTCGCTATTCACATAAACAGAGCATTGCAGCTCTTTCGAAAAATGAGTGCTGCTCATGCACACCACAGTCATAGTAAATATATTTCCTGCATATGCATTAGTCGATGTTGTAAATACATATGCGTGTGTGGTTGCACTACTGAAAAAACAGCACCAACTTGTGGAATAGCATGTAAACTACAACGTGTCTGGTGTTTCAGCACAAGCAGTGATCGGTAAAAAAGTATTGCTTTATGAATATGAAGCTTTCTTAAAATAAATCAGAAAAATATGCTACTTCCAGCTGATATATCTCTTGTAAACAATACCTAATTGGATGAAGAGGTGAGATGGATGGAAGCATCGATGGATGTATGGGTGGATGGCAATTTTAGGTGTTCTTTGAACTAAAACAGTACTTGAAATGTATATCTTAACTGTGTCCATAGTCGATGACATGAACTACTCCTGCAAATACAAAATAGCTGCCTCAAAACACAAAAAACAAAAAACAAATTTTCCTCCAAAATGATTTTTCTTGGAAATTTTGTATATCAGTGAATTTTCAGTCATCCTTTAACACAGTCACGACCAGTGTAGGGTAAGTTATTTTTAGAAAGTAATTATAGTTACTAGTCACTTCTTCATAAAAGTTATAAAGAGTTAGTAAAAAAAGACAGTGTTTAATTATGTCAATGAATTTGGATCCCCACATAATGGCACTTTAAAATGCATGTTCAATTATTTATTTTAAAACTGAATATATGATTAATGAAATAAATAGACACTTGAAAAAATAAATTAGAAACAGGAAACACTAATCTAAATTATTCAAATCTTGCTGTGTGATAATATAAAACAAGACACCAATCAAATTTGATTTGTAACTGTAGCATTTAAACCCTTTTAAAAGAATAATAAACCACAATAGATATCTGTACTTCAGTTTAAAAGCTGTCTTAGAGTGATCAGGCTGTGCTCTGCTCCAATATGCTTCCTTCTTTCTGTATGATGACATCATTTAGAACTTTCCCGACAAAGCAGTTGGCAACAATGTATCAATTTTAGATGACATCATCATCTAATTTGACCTAGATATGCAAATGAGAGGCTATGTAAATTAGATGATGTCATTTAGAAGAGTCGGCAACAATGTTTCAGTTTTAAAGCAATTCCCTTGTTTTCTTTTTTTTTTACAAAACACAATAAAATATTTAATTTAATTACTAAGCATTTAATGTAAATGTTATCATTATTTCACATTATGTCATTTCATTTATATCATTATGACATAATACGTATGACACAACTCACCATTCAATTCAATTCAGCTTTATGTATATAGAGCCACGTACAACAGAGTCATTTCTAGGCACTTTTACAAATGAAAAGCCAATAATTCCACATGAGCAAGCATAAGTGACTGTGGAAAGGAAAAAAAAGTCCCTGTTAAAAGAAACTTAAAAGGAAGAAACCTTCCTACACACTACAGAGGAGAGAGAGAAAGAAAACAGAATAGAAGAGAGACACACTCACAATTAGGAATTAAATGCTTGCATCAAAAATGTTTTTGCCAAGTTTAAAACAATTAGTGTGTTTATCAAGCTTTAAATGTATCATTTATTAGCCAGATCCTTGGCATATTAGATTAATCTTTATACATTTTTAAAACTTAAACAAATGTTTAGGTTTGTGTAACTGTTTGTCCTACAAAGATACCTTATTTTCCTAATACTGAGTTCAATAAAAACACATGCATACAAAGAAAAGGAAGTTTTATTTCAGAATATGCTTTGGTGATTGGTACACAAACACTAGATGATTTTCTGCAAAGAGGTAAAAAAAAAAATATTTCCAGAAGGAAGTTCTACCTGGTTGCCCAGAAGTAAGCATTGGTTAATAAATGCCACTCTTCATCATTCTTCAATCCATCACTCACAAATGGGATTTTACATTGCCTAACTGTGCCAGAGACCAGAGTCCAAATCTCTCTGACATTTATACAGTTGCCCTTGAAGCAGAAGCAGCAGCCTCCCAAACAGCCATCGCTTCCAATCACCATCACCGCCTCAAAGGCCTCTGAAAACAAGCAACCTTCTCCAGTTACTCCTTCAAAACCCCATCAGCCGCTGCAGTATTCCCTCTGACCTGCAGCGTCTTCTTCATGTCACCCCAACAATAGCTAGAAAACAGAAAAATCACTCTGCTGTGTGTGTGTGTGTGTGTTTTTTTTTTAAGCCATTATCTTTTTTTGATGGGCAATTGACTTTGGGAATTCGGGCGGAGGAGTTGGACTGCGCTTGCCAGTAAGGGCTCCAGGGCCTCCTGTCCTGTTCTGCTGTGATGCCTGCGTGCTGAGTTTGGCTTGGCTTAAATCTCTGCACTTGATGGTTTATTCATATTCAGCGGTGCAGGATGCTGTGCCATGAGGTTCCTCTCACACTCAATATGTCTGCTGAGAAGTGACAGAGTAGTCTGAGCCTCGGTTTCGCTGTACGGGCGTTCAAAATGTTTAGCTCTCATCTTCAGACTGGAGCAATAATCATTTTTTCGAACTCAGCCAATACCACTACCAATAGACTTCACTACTTCTCTCCAGAAATGCAGATGTTTTACAGCAGTTAAACAACTACACGTATCACGTGTAGTCTGCTCACGTCTGCTCGAATCTGCCCTGTTCCTTTTGAGTTTTCTCTTCTGTGTTTATTTTATTTTCTTTATTTCCATCCTTTTCTATTCCTCCATAGTGACATCTATTTCAGCATCTAACCCATGAATTCCTGTGGCTTTTTGAGCCTCCCTTTTGAGCGTCAAACAGACTGAGAAAAGGGAGTTGTTTCGCTAATATAGCTGGTGTTCGTCTCACATCAAAGTGCAGTAAAAGTAACGCTGTAGAAAACTTTGGCATTCTTGGAAAAAAATTGTAAAAAAAAATCCTTGTATATGTTACAACCTCCCACATTGTGATCAGCTGCACTTCGAAGCACATAGTGTACCAGCACATGCAGACTGCACACAAATACACAAACAGATAAACACTGCAGCTACTTGAGTGTCTCATCTGAGCTCGGTCATTATCTCTGTGGACTGTATTCATCAATTAACAGGCCACTTGCCATTCAAAAACAAACAACATCGACTTCCCCTGAAAAGCCCAGTCAAAACAAGCAGCAAAGGCTGGCTTGTCCACACTGCCCCTCTTAATCAAACCCAGATGTCTCCTCTAAAACTATTTCTCTCTTTTCCTCACTGCACCCCTCTCTCCAATCTCTCGCTCCCCATCTCTCTCCCCCAGCATTCCCTTTCCTGTCAGAGATTGTGTGTATGACTGTTCCTGAGCAGTCGAGATTTTTCTCTCTCTGTCTTGAGCTTTCCACCTTTTCTGTTTCTTGAATCGGCGTCTTGTCGAGCAGACACGGACCTACATTGAGCCTCCACAGCATTCACAATCATTCGAGGTGAACAACTGGACCCACATGGCAGGTTTCGCCACTGAAGTGCCTCTCGCTGAATAACTTCCACCCGATCGGGCTGTACATTTGATGTCGCGGTGATTTTGAAACGTGCGCCGCAGCCTGCCCGTCCAGCTAAGAGCTCTCGACTTGTTTCTGTTTACTTAAGCACGAGCCATGTCCCTTCAGTTACTGCGCTTTGAAGAGAGCAATCTTGTGGCTGTCAACACACCATTTTCAGTCTGCCGAGGCCCGAGCCAGGAACTGAGTGAACGCTAATTTACTTTTCCACCTCAGTGCCGAGAGAAAACACACTTTCCTGGAGATGCTAAACAATATGGGCAGCTCCATTCTGTTAACTGCTCTTTAGGGGAGAAACCTCTGGAGCTCGTCCCCCTACTTTCAGCCTGGCTATCTCCCTCTGCCTCGTTAATCTGAGAAGCAAATAGCCCCCAGTGTTGTCCTTAGAGCTCAGGCACAGCTCCGAACAGCTCAATGGGTCCTTGGAGAAAAGCAACAAAGGCACAAGTCGGTTTGTTTGAAGTCTGGCTTTTGATTGGCACTAATTTACTGACTCTTTACCCCCCCCTTTTGTACTTTCGTATTACATTATGTTGTAATGCCTTATAGAATTAGCCGTGATTTATTCTGCTCTGGTAAAACAGGAACTGCTTTGTCAAAAGTGTCACATTCTCTGCTCTTAGTTAAACTCCTCGGAGTCATACGTTATGGAAACCGCCGATGAGGTCCAAAAAAAACCCCGCAATTCCGATTCAGCTCCTTTCATTTCTTCACAGTAGTTCAACAGTAAATTAAGGTACAAATTTAATTAGGCTGCTAAATTTTAAAAACATACAAATAGTCAGTCAGCACTGTACAGGAACTCGGCATAACCAGGCTTTTAAGAAGTTTATACCAACCTGCATAATGATGTGCAGGAGTTTTATTGAGTGAAAACATAATGCATTCCAATCAAGTTATTAATGCATCGGGGTGGCCTTTGGTTTTCATGTAACATTAACATTAATGCAGTTTTGATGTAGTATATGACCGGGGAAAGCACTTTGCAAAAGAAATATAATGTCAACAAAAGCAAGACTGTCTTCTTTTTTGCTGCAGCCTTTGTTTATTCCTGCATGGCATTTTTACCAAAAACACTATGAACATTTAATTTAGTTAAAAATCAGAAGAAGGAATTGTTAGAATCATCTGTATAAACATGGCAAAAAAAAAAAAAAATCCTATTTCTGTAAGTTTGTTGATTAAAGCTACTTCACAATCACACCGTCACCGTCCTGGCTCTTATCAGGGCGGACTGCATGCCCGACTTGAACGTTGCTTCTCCACCTCGGCTGACTGGGAGGATGGAGGAAGGGGCAGCGGATTCTTGAAGGGGACACTTGTGGGAAGGAAAAGGGTCTCATTGCGAGAGATCAGCTTGTGTAAACATTCAGGTTAATGAAGCTCAGTGGGCCTAATCCTCAGCCCTCTTTCTCACTCTCCCTCACCCTGGCCTCAAACCCTATCACCCCTGCTTGGACCCCCGGCCCCTTCTAGCCCCCCCCCCCCCATTTTCCACTATAATCCCTTGCAGGAGCAGGCACTGTCAATCAAAAGGACCGCAGGGAGGAAAAAAAAAAGGCAGGGGAAGTCATGAGCATGCACTTGTGTGTGAGTGTGTGTGTGTGTGTGTGTGTGAGTGTGTGTGTGTGTGTTGGGGGGGGGGGGGGGGGGGGTTGCATGGGGTTTATGTTTGCATGTGTTCACATTTGGGAATGGATATTTGCCTCCATATACACAAACCACAAGCATCATGTACCTATACAAACCCATGTGGGTGCTGGGTGCACGTAGGTGGGGAGTCAGTTGGGGGATTTCCAGCGAGGGAGCCGTCCTGCTTCAAACCGTATGAATGGAAAGAGTGGAAGCTCTGCGTCCAGACTTGGACTTTAGGGGTAATCAGCAACACATGAACAATAGATGAGGAAGAAGGAAAAGGGGGATGAGGGAGCAGAGGAGGGAAGTACCGAAAGGCAGGTTTCTTGCCTAATATCTCCAAACACTGACGTCACATGCCGTGGTCACGCTATCAGGCAAATGCAGAAAAAGAAAATATGTCCTCATATCCTGGAGCAACATCACAGGACCATGATGTGTGATGAAGAAATGGGACAAATGTGTGCCAATGTGAAGCCATTTATAACAAAATGGCTTCTAGATGACATGTTGCAGATGTCAATGAGAATACTTGGGAAGAATTTGTTTATTTACACAGAGGTGGTCTGGTAAGATCTCGATGACTCTTCATACAACAGCATCACTTTGTTAAATGAGAGGTATTTTGAATGCATGGATTCCCAGAGTTTAAAAAGTTTAAAAGGAAGAACCGAGAGTCAAAGGCTGAACATTGTATTTCGTCTCCATCATCAATAATCACCAGTAATCATCCTAGAAACCAAAATTTCCTATTTCAGCCAGCTGTGGATATGAAGGCACTGCTTGGAATTTCCCTGAAATCAGCCTTGTTGGTACCTGAGACTGTGGAGTTGCCCTGAGGAGCTATAAACAGCATTAACTAACTAACGCCTTCTCCGAGGTTCTCACTGAGTGATTACAAACCAGCGGGCCAGTGGCCACTATGTCATGAAATAGATACCGGCCAACAATCAATACATGAGACTGCACACTTTCAGGTCGTGTGTCTGTGCAGATAAATGCAGTTTTAACTTCCTCGATCACCTCCTACTCTGCACACAAACAGAAAAGCCTCGGCCAAACGACAGAGCCTGATAAAGCTACGTACATCAGTCAAGGAAACAGCAAATATTTACCCTCTGCTCATAGCAACTTTGGCTTGGTTTCCTTTTCTTGAAAATGTTTGCTTTTACTGGCATGGTAGCGGTTTCAATTCTTTCAAACTTCGGCTCTCTTTGTAACCCCAATAAATTTAGTAAATGACTCACTGAAAAAAAGCTTTGTTGCAAAGGGCAGCTGTACTTAAAAACACGGACTGATGATATATCTACTCATTGTAAATTAAGCAATCTCATTTCAAATACAGTGGGTACGAATCCTTGTTCCATTTTAGTCGAATTGCTATGATTGTAGGGTAAACTTGAAGGGCCATAGATGGCATGACTAATCATAAAAGTATTAGCTTACTGGTCATATTTGATCCTTGGTCGTTCTGCTTTTTCTCACAGTTCTCATTTTCCTGTCGTCTTTAAGGATTTTCTCCACTAAAGGATTGGCTGCTGTTTTATGATAGTGCAGTTATTTGTGATGACGATGATTTATGCGGTAATACGCTTCTGTCTCGTTCATTTCTATTCCCTGGGTTCTCATAAATCAACGCATGTATGGAGCTGAGCTTGATTCCTCGTGGGACATGCGAGGGCTAAAACATACAGGGGCATGAAAGATAATTCAAACAGTACCTGAACACGATCGCCATCCAACCATTTTTCTACATTAAGCTCAATGACAGCTGCCACGATCATTTTTTTGTGCTCTTCCCATGAAAAAATATGAAGTGGTCAAAGAACGGGTCAAAAGAGATCTGCTTGAATCCAACTATTTATTGGCAAGTTTCTGCAATGAGATAAGGACTAGAAAAAAAAAAAAAAAAGCTCTGTTAATGCCACATGGATCATTATGGCTGAGCTGTCTGAGCACTTCTGTCAGAGGTCTGTTCACTGAGGCCAGATGGCAGAAAGAGTCGGGGGGGGGGGGGGGGGGGGGGGGGGTAACGACAGATGAGAGAAAAGGCAAAAAAAAAAAGAGCGAGGTGGGAGAAGGACAAGATGAAATACTGAAATACTGGGTGGTTTGGGGTTTCCCTGGCATAGTGGGTTAAGCTCGGAACTCAAACCACACACACACACACACACACACAACACACACACACACACACACACACACACACACACACATACACACACACACATAAATACTTAAATACTGAAGTATTCAGTCCAGACTCAGAGTGCAACTCCTGGCTCCCATCCAACATTAACATTAACAG
Source organism: Salarias fasciatus (assembly GCF_902148845.1). Lineage (NCBI taxonomy): Eukaryota > Metazoa > Chordata > Actinopteri > Blenniiformes > Blenniidae > Salarias > Salarias fasciatus. The sequence goes on from NC_043749.1 coordinate 18,528,623, forward strand.
TCCATGGCCACGTGTGGCAGCGTGGAGCAGAACTACCTCCCCTTGCCAACTTTCTTCTTCTGTGGCAAATCCAGAGTGTGGAACCAGTGAACGATGCCAGCAACGTCCCACCACCTCTGCCAAACCCTCGCTTTTTTCTCTCTCTCTCTCTCTCTTTTTCTGCGGCGGCGAGACTGGCGAGGTGCGGTGACAAGGGCAACCCGGGATACGGCGAGGGCCCCTCACTTGACTGCATTGTCTCATCAGGGTCTTTTTAATATGAACTCAGCAGGCTTATTATTTTTATTATTAACTGCCTGTGTTTTCATCCTCAGGATGCCAGGCTTCAGTGCACACAGCTGTTTCTCCTCAACTCCTATGTTTTCTTAACTTAAGAGGTGCTTTTGCAAAATGCCGTTCACATATTTTTCCTCAGCATCCCCCACCCCAATGCCTATCTTTTCACTGGTCTGGCTTTTTTTTTTTTTTTTTCCTGTTCCAAAGCCAGGATTAGGCCAAGTTGAACAGTCATGTCTTCAGGCTGGAGTGACAAGCTAGAGAAATTATGTTGAATACAGCGAGCCAGATAATCATTAAAGTATGAAATAATAAATCCACGTTAGCCTGGTTTGCCTCAAGTGAGGCATGTCAGTGTTCTTGAGCATTCAAAGTGACAAAAGGAAAACAAAAGTCTGCCTCTCTCAGCAGAATCAGTCAAAGCTTTGGTGTGAATTTTGTGCAGGATTTACAATAACGATGAAATATAAATCATAAAAGGAAAATAGCTATTTCCAAAATATAGATCAATGAGTTAACAGTAATGAGCAATTCATTTTTGTCTGATTTGTGAAATTCTACAGTCACAATTTATTTGATATATATATTTTTTATCTATCGCTCATCACACCCACACTTCTTTTAGGAGAGGGTCATAAAGTGAATGTGGAGACATCAGGCTGCTGGCTAACAACCTGGAAGTCTGATCAATAGCGCAGCTCAGGTTTCCCAGCTGCATCTCAGAAAGAAAGTGAAGCAGCAGCTGTTTAGAGGTTCAATCTTGATATGAAGTGCAAAGCTCCCAGAGAGCAGGAAGGCTTCCTCCGTCCTCAGCGGGGTCAAACATATGGATACTTTGCTAATTTAAAAGAGGGAGGAAATAAAAATCAGTGACATGAAAGGTAGTGATGAAAAATAAAGAAAACTATTTCACAGTGAGGGACAAGTTATATCAGGTCTGAATATAGATATTCATCTGCTGGATAATCTCACGGTTGCATGTCCTTAAATTAAGTGAAAATAGTAAAACTTAAGATGTCTTGACAATATCCCTTGGAAATATAGGAGCATTTTTATCACCAAAACACATAGCTCTGATACATGATATTTAATGCAAGCATAAGGATTTAGAATAGAAATTAGAACCATCAAGCTTTTTATGTCGTTGTTGCAAATGTAAGGTTAAAAAAATGGAACTACCAGTATACATGGTGGATTTAGATATAAAGGAGGATAATATAAAACAATGATATATGTACAAGAAATAAGGACAAATCAGAAAAACTGTTCAAGAGAAAAATGTTTAGAATAAAATCTTATTAAGAAAAACAAGAAAAATTCATCATTCAAACATATGTAATTCATTTTAGACAAAAAAAATATTCAGAATGGATGAGGTGGTGAAGACAAACTGTGCAAAGGAAAATGACATGAAAACATTGTTCATATTTTACAGGTGTTACAAAGATCGCAATCTGCCACAAAGTCAATAAAAATTCCAGGAAAGATAAAAGCTTCCTGTGCCCCTTAACACCATATGAAGACTGTGACAAAGACAGAGACCACTAGACACATTTCACACAAATCCAACCCGTGCAGCAGAGCTCAAGCTGTGTTCAAAAGCAGACAACATGATTCACACATTGAGACACGCAGAAAAACTCGCAGCCGTCAAGTTTTATGGATCCCAAAAGGCCTGTAATCACAAAGAGCCCAGCCAGAAACAAGCAATATTCTGTAAAGCTCCGTCACTGCAGGTCCAGTCAGTGTCTGTTAATGCAGCCTGTTTCATTCATGCCGTCCTCCTAAAACTGCTCATTGAAATCTCTGTAACTTCACCACCTTCTCTATGGAGCATTGATTGATATTGCAGAATATAAAAAAATGAATAAAAGGATTGAAATCTAGTCTTTTGTCCATTAAAGTCATATATCCTGACATCAGATGCCATGACAGGAATCACACAACATTCGCTCCCATGTAGTGATCAACTTTTCATTCATGCTTTAATGGATTGTCAATGTCTTGAGTATTTTTTCTTCCTACAGATGGTTCAGTTCGACTGGCGAAGACTTCCCCGTCTCCAGCGCTTGATGCCTGTAAGACTAGATTTGGCCAAGCTTGAAGAGGGGGATGGTCAGAATGGATGATCTGTCATAGTGGTGAAAAAAAAAAGAAACGCTCTCAGCATCCACCAGTTTTGCTCCCGAGATAATTGACTTTCTCTCCATCCTGGTGGTTTATCAATAAAGCGATTACCCTGAGAGAAAGAACAGCGCCTCTTAAAAGCCTGGTTACTTGTGAGATAATTAAATCAGCCGATTGCAAACCTGTTCTTGATCAGATATGTGAATTATTGATAAGTCAGTCGAACCTTTGGGAGGACTCTTGGGGTTATTAATAATTGATACACTCCATCTGGATTAGTGTGTGTGCACTCATGAGATCCATCGTTTTGTTAACTTGAGAAGAATCTAACCTGTTTTTCGTCACTTGGTTCATCACGCTGTACCCACCACGCCCCCGGGCCTCTGCTTCTCCTCGCTGCTGCTACAGGTCTGCCAGACTGCAGCAACCGTGACCGTATAATGCTTGTAGGTACTTTGATTGCATGAACCTTTTTTTCCCCAGTTGTGTGCCGCGTTATTAAAACCAAGTCTTGCGTCTTCAGTACCCGGTCTGAATAATGACAGGGTAATGCGGTAAGTCAAACAGTCTTGTTCTAATTAGGTGTGGTGGTGTGCGGCGTTCCTGCGCCCGTCGACTGCTCACAGACGTGACCATAAACACACCGGCCGCCGAGGATTCACAGCACAGTAGACAGAGATGGATCCAATCAAACTTCCTCTGTAGTCTCTCCTCTTTTGAAAGGCCAAGAGACAATCACAACAAAATGCTGGTCCGAAATCAAAGACGGACACAAGAGCACACGGCATGGATGTAAAGAGTGAGGAAGACAGATGTTTTGAAACTGCAAAACTTCAAGTGAATTTTTGATCTTTCAGTCACTGGATTCTGTGTGAAAAAAAAAAACTGAACAATCGCAAATGTTCAGAGGAAAATTCTTCACTTTTACTCTCTGGCCGTATAGACGCCGGAAATTCAAGGAATCACTGTGATTTCATGCAACTGGAGCTCGGTTACGACCGTCGACTGGTGTCTTTGCAGGATTTGTGGTGTCTTGACGGGTGTGGTTTTGGTTTTCATGTGGTCTCCGAAATGACAAAATAGCACGGTGGGCTGGAGCTTTGAACTGACATGATGACAAACTGCCCATGGCCCGTGTTTAGTTTACAATCATAAAACATTTGTTACATCCTCATATTTAGCAGAATGTATCAAGTTTTATCAAATAAAGACGTTTCATCTGCTGGAGTTTTACATTATTCTGACATTCAAAAAGGAAGTGTATATTTGACTGCATGATTTAGAGGCTAAGTTGTTTAATTTAAAACGGAAGATCATTATTTAAAGAGTCCTTTATGAACATATGTGTTTGATTTGAGATATAAGACTATATTTCAAGAAATTTCAAAGCTTTTCAACAGAAAAAAAGGCTTCTGGTTGTTAGAATCAGGTAAATTCAATTATGCTTTACATGAGTATAACAAAGAATTTGCCATTAAATTCTCGTAAAAGCATAAGTATATTAAATCTCAAGTACTTACCTATAAAGCCATGGAGGCCCAGCCAGGGTTCAGCTACTTATTAGTGTAATAAACATCTTGCTTACAGTTCCTTTGCTGTTCTAAGAGAGGAAAAATACTGGAAGTTACTCTGGAACAGATTATAAGTAAATTTGTAATGGTATTTCATATACAGATATTTTGCATGCTGCAACAAAGATCATTCTAACCATGATACTTTGAAGCAGAAGACATGTCCATACATACTGTAAATGCCCTGTTTTTCCTTTTACTTGAGGTTCAGTGTCGGAATGTGCAGTTTTTGTTTTATTCCTCATCAGCATTTTAACCTTTCATATCAGAAAGCTGTAAATCAAAAGGCATTTCAAGTGCTGCATGCAAGGAATGAAAGGTTGAATAAAGAAAATCTTTATGATATACAGCAAAGTTGCAATGCCTATATGAGGTAAAATGTAACATGAGAGCTCTATATTTAACAGAAATGCCACAAGAGGGGTTCACCTAAGTTTTTGTTCGGAATCGTTCAATCTCAGGACTTGATCATTGTAAACAAGTCAGTATATGAAAATTCCTTTCAACGCCATAATATGTACACATTTCTCTGTGTTCCATTTATTTGTAATTTATGTGGACTTACAAGTTTAAGATCTATCTAATCTATCCATCTTTCGATCATGATTATTCACTGCATCAGTGCATCAGCACGGCACAAAACTGTCAAGCTTTGATTTCTTAAACAACAAACTGTCTTTGTAGTAAATTTATGATTAAGATTCTGATCTGTGCCTTGCTCTCTATCCATTTCGTGCTGAGGATGTCTGTGCCTTCTATAAAGTGTTAACTTAGACCTCCTCGCTCTCCTTTTTTGTGCCTGTAGCTTGTTGTGGGCGGAGTTTTCACACACTCAGCAGTGACAAGACAATGTGGACTGAGGTGAGGCTCTGGTGAAAATCCACTGCCTGAAGCCACCAAGCAGAGAGGAGAGGAAATGAACACGTTCCTTTTTTTCTCTCTCTCTCTCTTTTTCTTCCTCACCTTTACCTTTACCCCAGCCCGTTCCTGCCCTCTTCCCCCTCCCTCGCTCACCCACCCCAGGCACTGAACTGATAATCCCAAAGGTCACCTGTGGCCTCCTCCTCTCACTCCTCCCTTCCTTCTCTTGGAATTGCACGATGAGAAAAAAAAACAAGAAAACCACCCTGAGGAAGGTTCTATCCAGATCGCCCCAGGCAGGTAACTCAGGGAGCTGAACAAGAGTCTCATCTTCTCATTGTAATTTTCTCCCACACAAATTCCTTATTTAGTGAGCTTGCTTTATTCATTCACGAAGGTGAAAAGGTGAAAAGGTTGTTCGGCGGTGATATGATGCTCCTCAGCAACTCAGTCATAAGAGAGAGTGGTTTGTTCATTAATGTAGGATTAGTAAAAAGGTCCCTTGTAGCATATCGTTCCTCAAACCCAGGTGGCCCCAGGGAGAACATGAAAACTCTTCACAGAACGGCTCTCAAGCCTGGCTTGGACTCAGACCGGGTACATTGAGCGCAGACCATCATCATACGGGGCAGTCCAACGATATTAGACATTAATCAACATGCATTGATTATAATCTCAATTACAAATCAATAATCAGCTCATAAGGAAAAGAGCTGTGATTTTAAATCCTAAAGTCATATATCTGCTATCTGCTGTCATTTTTCAATTGATTTTCAGCTATTAATTCTATGTCTGTGTGTGGAAGGGATGAACGATCGAGGGTCAAAGGGAAGTCACCGTCTTCCTGCATTTAATTCAGGATAAATCAATATTGTCAACAGATGGGCTAACCCACAACAGCAATTTGTCCTATTTTGCTGTTTTTTTTTTTTTTTAAACAAAAATCAATTCGAGGAACCGCCTGATGACACATGGTGTATTAATCCTGAAAAGTCACAGTTATGAGGCCATGTGAAAAGCGTCAGTAAAGGGCTGTTTGTGCTCCTACTGAAGATTTTAGTGATTTTGTCATCCATAGTGGAAAAGTGCTTTTTGTATTCATATTGTTTGATAAACTGCTAAGTTAAGTTTATTTTTCAGAACTTCTTCATTGGTTTTTTGATTGAGATAACATCTATTTCACTCAGCAACCAAGAGAAAAGATCTTTGAAGACATAAACAATTTTGACATTAAATCTCAATATATTATTTAGTAGGAAAGACTGTGTCATTCACAAAATACTATAGATCAGCTTAAAAAAATTCCTGTGAGCTCAGATTTTTCTCTTCTTTTGGATCTGTTCTTGATTTTGAGTAAGGAGCTCCACTGTAACTGAAGGATAGTTTTCCCTTGACCTTTGACCTTTCATTAGTTGTTATTTTTGTTTGTTTTTTGTTACCATTCAGGCAGGATATGTAATGAAGAGTCCCAAACTGAGATATTTTTGGGATACAGTATGTCACATCGATTATTACTTGCTGGTGTTCTCATGAAGAGTAAAGTTTCAGGTCATTTTTACCATTTCTTATTTCAACTGACCTCAGCTCCTTCTCTAGCCTCTCAACGCTCTATTTGTTTCATAATTTCCCAGATATTTCTGAATTTTTTAGTTCCTTCATTCTTTCTTGTCGTCTGTCCCGATCTTATTACTCTTTTAGCCCGACAGCTCACTTCCTTTTCCTGACAGTGATTAAAACATTTGCCTTGCCTTCCAGACCAGGGCAGCACTCACACACACACACACACACACACACACACACACACACACACACACACACACACACACACAAACATGCACACACAGGTCATGTAATGAAATCTTGCAGTCCTGGGAATCCAGCACAACGTCGGCTGCAGTGACATCATGCAGCCCTCCACAGGTCACGTAGAATCACTTATCATCAGCATACACAATGTTTGGCTTTACCTCACTGCGTAATTGATCATGAAGACCACTTAATTCCTACGAGCGGTATAAATAAGTTGCAAATACAATTCATGCTCGCACCGATGAGTTTTCTTTTCGGGCGAATGCTGATGCTCACATGTGATGCTTGTCGTCAGACAACTATTTTGTTCTGCACACAGGAAATCCCCTCTTCTGAATGCTTTGTTCTGTTGAGTTGCCACAACAGCGGTACGCGGCCGCCCATTGGTACTGTCGCCAGAGCTTGCTTTTTTTTTTTTTCAAAGCAGATGCTATGTGATTGCACTTGGCAGGGCTTTACGTTGTATTATGATGCGATGAGTAAGACGAGAACAAATGGAGGAGCTGTCCCTTTGACATGTTCAGCTGCCACGGGGTGAATTCATTTCAGAGCAACTATAAAAACAGCACATTATGAAACAGAATATTTGTGAGATCCATTATACAGGAGTGACTAAAGAGGTCAAAGTGATTTTATATTGAGTGATAATGAACCTCCTTCTGAGAACAAAGGAGCCTCCCTCTGCTGAGCTACCACAGATCTCATGAATCACACGCGGATGGATGCAGTTATGGATGAACGTTTCTGATGCCAAAGGACTGCATGTTTTGTTTTCTGGTCAACATGGCCAACATGCTATAATCCTGCTGTTTAGATGTTGTTTATTTACAGTGAAAATACTTTTGTGTGCTTGTGATGATTACTGTGCCCAGTTTCCAGTTCCTATTGCTACTTTTTCCACATTCAGCTGCTCGGTGCTGATTTTCCGAAGTCCAACAATGACATTTTATTTTCATTGAGAAGAAATGGCCTTCTTGTGCTGTCTGTACATTTAGCTGAATGGTTTCTGTTCATCTTTGAAGAAGAGTGCAATGGTCTTGGTGACGTGTAATGATGCATTTTGGTCTATTTTACCCTACATAGATGTTAAACTCTGTCATAAAATGTTTCCAAACGCATCTGGTTGAAGTGGAAAGTTTTGGCCACGTAAGACCCGCAAGCAAGACAGACAACTAATGATGGGTTGGTTTGTTGATGCAGTGGTTAGCAGCACTGTTGCCTAACAGGAAGAACATTCATAGTTTGAACCAGTGGTGACGTTCTCTACAGTGCCGGCACCTTCTCTCTTATGGTGTTTTCTCCATTTCCTCCTCGAAGCAAAATATATGTTTTTTTTGGTTAAATGAAATTTGAGTCTGAGTTATTTCGTGCTCAGTTTTATGGATGAAAGATAAATGGAACTGATTCTTATTTTATGCTAATTATTACGATTTAAATAATTTGAAATTAGCTTTGTGCAAAAAGTGATAATATAATTTTATTGTTATAACAGCAATTTCATGTCACACTTTTTTTAACCCATCAACAGTTGTGTAGATGTATTTTCAATAAATTAAATGAATGTGTTGATGAACAAAATGACTAAAACTAAATCATCTGAAGCCTGAAGAATTTATTAAGGAACTCTTTACCAAGACGGAACAATACTGATTCAGGCACAATAAACTTTCAGTGCCATCAAATATGAACCAAATAAAAAGTAATCAATACCTGGACTAACTCAACACACACCCACCAAACAAAAAGCTTATTACAATATGAAAAGAGAAAACATGACATCACAAAATGAAATAAATACATATCAACACATTATATAAAACATCTTGATTAAAAAAAAGAAATCAATATTAAGTTAGAAATGTACTTAGTTCAGCAAAAATAAAAAAAAGATGGACAACAAGAGAAAACAAATCAATGTAAAGCAAATTTTCTTAATGTACACATGGTTGACTGTTAATAAGTTTGTGAAGAGATTTGTCTAATGTGACAGTAAGTAAATTCCACTCCTTAGATTCTCCCACAGAACATGCTAACTCATCAAAAAATTATTTGAATATAAATAATGCAATTTCCCAAGGTATATTTTCCTTTTATCAAATGCTTCATGAATTATCTATCTGACTGACAAGGTAAGAAAAGTAGCAGTGTGGATCTTAGCTTCACGAAAAGAATACCCTCAATTTGATTCTGTGGTGAGTTTGCATGTTCTCTCTGTTGTGAGTTTTCTGACGTTTTCCTCCAAACAATCAAAAACATACATTTCAGGTTCATCAGTAACTCTAAAAGTGTGTTAATGTGTTGTTTTCAGCTTGTCTCTGTTCATCCATTGATGACCTGGTGAACATTTATTAATGTACACGTCAACGCGTGGCCATGCACATTATCAACACTTACTCACATAAAATGCATTGAACCCCAAAAATATTATGTATACATTTAGATTTGTAGATCTAATTTTGGAAGAAAATCACAGCATCTGTACACAAATTTAACATTGTTATGAATGCTGACACACAGTAGTGGTGCAACACTAAAACAGAAAAACAAGGTTAGAAATTTTAATGCTGTTCCTGTCTGTAATTTTTCCAGTGCTTCCCTCTCTTAACAAAGCGAAAACACGCGGTCAACAACATGGTTTCTACAGGTGGAATAAATAAAAAAAAATGTTGTACAAGTTTAACAAGTTGCTACAAAATTGGAATCTGTCTTATGGATAATTGAGGACCCAAATTTAATTTTGTAGTTGGGAGCTTGAACGGCGTGTACTTTCCAGCTGCGGGGCAACAGAGCTGGAGGAAATCATCACCTGAAGGAAACGCAATCACGGTGAATCAGCACAGTGTCACCCCCAGCTATTCAAAAAAATCTGAATTAAAAAACGAAAAGTTCTTGATAAAGACAAACAATAGGGTGTTTTGTTGTAGAACTATTTCACACCATTCCTGAAGTCACATGGACAGAACCGAAACGCAATACTCTCAACACGCCTCTTCTTTGTCAGAGAGAAAGAGGGAGGGGGCGTTCAAAAAAATCCCTACGCTTTCAAGCACGGATCCGAAAGTCTGATGCTTTCTTTACTGTCGTGGGAATTTGAAAGGGTACGTGTAAACGAGTCTGTCTCACCTCCGAGTCCGCGTTCAGGAAATGGAGGAGCTGGGAGTGTGTTTTTGTGTGTGTCTGTTCAGCGTGCGGGTGGAGGGTTTCAAAGAGAGAAAAGGTTGTGGAACTCTCTCAGGAGATCATCCATCATGTGAACGTGTGGGACAGGCTGAGGTTTTGCTTTATTTGCATTCATGGGGGAATTATAAATCACCATAAGTGAGAATAAGTGTCAATCGCCTGACCTGACGTTCAAGCAAGAGCTGCATTTCAGGCATATTTGAAGTTTGGCTTTGATGAGAATGGTGAGAATCTGTAGTCGTTTCGCTGTGGTTTTCGCTCTTTGTCTTAGATAATTTTCCTTAATGGTATTGGTAACTGATGAAAGTGTTGTTGATCCTGCGTTGACTCACTTGCCATGTAATACATGCAGCAGAAATGTAAGCTATTTTCACACAAGTTGACATAACAGCAGATGTGTTTGTACACATGGGAAAACACAAGACGGGGTAAAATGAATACCTGCCCTGAGGATGTTCAATTCGACATATCCGCTGAGACATTCCTTTCAAACTATAATGCCCTGTGCTACAGTAGCTGCGTTTGGTGAGAAAAAAAAAAGGTACGACCAAACACTTTCCCACGGTCCATCCGCGACTCCTGAAACGGAGACGAGTTTCAGCAAACAAAGTCAAGGTAGTGTGCAAATTTGACTCAACAGAAACAGTTAATTGTCCAGAAATTAAATTTACGGAGATGATTCAATGCATTTTACAGACTGGGAAACAGAATTTCAACTTGCTTTTGTAACAATAATAAAAAAAACTTACTGTGAAATTACAGGTAATTTTGTCTAATTTATTTTATACATTACTCTCCAGGACTCTAAGTTGGACAAAGAGATATGTGTAATAATTATATAGAATTTTATAAATAATGAGTCACACAATACCAACAGATTAAGATTGAAAATATTCAATTTGACTGAAAAATAAATTATTCAAATTTCTATTATCGAGAATACAAATGATCAATCATAGAAAACCATATACACTTCTTGATCTGTAATTCAGGGTCAGGGGTGGGTGGAGCCTATCCCAGCTGACTGGAAGGGAGGACAGTCTGGACATTTTTCCAGATCATCACAAGGAAAACACAGACAGACAGACACACACACACACACACACACACACACACACACACTTACAGGAAATGTAGTCTCATATATTAACCTTAAAAACATGTTTTTCAACTGTAGGAGGACACCAACGGTACGCACAGAAGGGACAGAGACTACAATGACCCAACAGTACAAAACTGTATAGAACCACAATCCACAGGCGCAGAGCACCTAAAACCAATCATCCCCTCTTTGGCACAAACACAGCGTTTATTGTATGGTTGTTTAAATTGTTTGCCATGTCCCAGATGTACTTCATTTATATTACTGTGTATATATCATATTCATAAATTGAGGTCTATATTATGAAAAGAGTTACTGTTGAGCTCCAAGTTTCTTCAGTTAAATGCAACAATGACACAAGCTGTTTAGAAATCCTTTGTATACTAGTAAATATGTCGACATTTTTTTTCTTTTCTTTTTAGTTTTATACGTGCATTTCCAGCGCTGCTTCTCATGCTATACAAACATTAGTCATTTCATACAGTATATCAGACCTGTGGGCGGCTCCTGCAGGCTGGGGTTTCATCCCGCTGTGGAACCAACTCTGTCTGAGGCTTACGGCCTGAAACATCTGTTGTAATTTCTGTCAAATTGAACTTTTATTACCTGGTCATTAAAGCCTCAGCAATGGCAAAACCAGATGGGTTCTTGCTGACCTTACAACTGCTTCTTTTTTATGGTGTTGGTGAAAATTGAACCAAAGGAAGCCGTGTGCTTTATAAAATTAAGGCAATCATTCCCACATTCCTGAGACATGGGGGGCACAGAGGAGGGCGAATAGGGGTGCACAACAGCAGTGAAGAGTTGGGGTGGGGGGGGCTTATATTCATGTGTGCTTGTGTGTTTATAATATAGACATCTATGAATACATGGGGAACATTCCTTTTGATAACCACAGCAGACAAATAGTTCATTGGTATTGATGAACATACATTCCACTGTAAACTAATATGAAACGCTGAAGACCAAGCACTTTTGAACACATTGCTTCATGGAATCTGCTTCACTGAACTGAATGGCGAAACGCAAACGAACAACACCTTCCTCTTGGAAAACAGCCTCCTCTGGCCCTGCACATGCGTGTGTTCCCGAGGGCCTCTGGTCAGAGGCCAGGGCCGGTTGAATAACACACACGGCGTATGAGCAGCCTGGGTGAAAGCTGCCTCGTTGGGAGGGAACACAGCTCCATCACTGCTCCCAGTGGGGAGGAATGGAGGGATGCTGGGTGTGTTTATTAGAGACAGAGGGATCGAGAGAAGGCTTTCAGAGAAGTGAAGTGAGATTTGTCTTCCATTCCCTAAAAACACAGTGTAAAAACACTGTTACCACCAATACTTCAAATCATTTGATTTGACTGGAGTTCAAACAGATCAGATATATAATGTGATTTTTCTGTTAAGACACTATAAGACGTCTGATTTATTGATAAGGAGCACATACTAAATCGAACAGAAACTGATGTAGCTTAGTCCAAGGATATACTCTTAAGGTACAGGATGGTGACGGAGGGAAAAGCTGAAGAAATGACTGGAAAACACAGTGAATCCAGATGCTTCCACACGGGGTACAAAGGGTCACTGAATGTTTTGTCAAGTGAATCATCCGCTTCAGTATTCACAGTCACAGCACTTCAACCGAACTGAACCGCAGAAGATATGGTAAATCGCTTATCTGCATGTCATCTTCATCAGATCACAGTATTGTTGATCACAGTGACCACAGTGTTGTTGAACTTGATGATAGCAATATGCCAATCACACCAATATTCTGAGGTGAGAAAGTGCAGTTGCATTTATTTGGAATAATTAAAGTCTGTTTTAGCATAACCACGCTACTACATTTGGGACTTTTCAAGCGAAAACAAGGAACTTTTCCATCAAAACCCTTCAGGAAAGTCTGTATGATTGTCCTCTTTTCTAACAACTACAGTTTCATTCTCCCTTCAAGTGTGTCTGTTTGGAACAAGCTATAAACACTTGCTTCTTCCAGTTTTGCTGGTTGCTCTTTGCCACATTTTTATGTGCCTGTTAGTCTGTCTAAACTATGTTTGGGATGAGATTTAACACCCTTGAGAGGTGGTTGAGGATAGGGAATTCAGTCAAGGGCAAACCCCAACAGAAAGTTTGAAAAAAAAAAAGATCATTGTGGGTTGGATGTGATCATTGCCATGTGAAGCTGGAACTTTGAGAAAAAACATAGGAAGTTGGATGTGATGCCATGAATTTGCCTCATTTGTCTCAAAGCAAATCCAGTCAGGTCAAATGGACTTGGTCATATGTCTTGGAAAACATTTCACCCCTTATTCAAGCGGCTTCATCAGTTCATGCTGTTCTTCGGCTGGGCGGGCTCGTCTGATCTGCACTGTCGGCGGGTTTATGCTGTGCTTGCTCAACAGCTGGCGTTTAAAGGCAAATCTGCAGGCACTTCTCTTCTCACCTCTTCTTGAAAATGATTTTTTTTTTCTTAAAGTTTTATCCCTTTATAGATTTTTCAGCATTAAATGTGTTAACACGATTACCAGATGTAATCACACAAGCAATGTTGAAGTCCAAACTTCATCACATTGTTCCAGATTCTATAACATTTTAAAGAACCAGTTCACTGCTGACAAAAAACAAAGCAAAAAAACAATTTCTTGGAACTTTTTTAAGAAATTGGAGAAAGATTTGATAGTTTTTCTTTTTTAGTGGGGAACTGAAGTGAATATCATCTCTAGACAGGCACTTCTGCCCACAAACACCCATCACTGACATGATTGCTGTGTTTTATTTAGAGCGTCAAGCACACACGCGCACACACTCATGCACAGAAATCCCAACAGATAGGCTGCAAAAAAATGTTTTTGACAGCGAAAATCACCGCAACAGAGACTCAGAAATCCTAGTGGGATCTTAATAAAGTTCTCCTTTGGAATGCATTGTCGTTGAACCCAGAGGATGAATAATCACATCAAATTCAGAAGCATCCCTTTTTCCAACATGACAGGAGGAATGTCGATGACACACACTGGGACCGTCGCTGTGTGTCAGCAGATAGTGAGACAGCCAACAGAGGATATCAGAGGAAGACAGAGACAATAGCTTTTATTTATCCACCACACATTCCAGTTTAAGAAAGGATTGCTGTCTGTTGTTTGAACCGGCAGCAGTTCATCATGTCTGGGTCACAGTACTTTCCATCTGCCGCTCTCAGTATGTGTGACTCTCTGTACAGTCAAAATAATTTTCCGTTGTGTCTTTATTTATTCATTCGCTTAGTTTACATTTCATGTTTTCACCATCCTGCCACCACATTAATTATATCAAAATTATGGATTAAAACTTCACATAGGTTAAACTTATTGTCTGTTAAAATCAAGCAGTGAAATCTTTAATGAAAATGTTCCTTTTCACATTGAACATACTTTTCTCTTTTTGCTTGGCCAGTCAGGGACAACACTTACAAAGACTTCCACATCACGGTGGAACAGTGTATTTCAAATAGTTCTGATACCTTTTTGAAAGTCAAAACAGGCTGAAACAGCCAATCCACCTTTTCCTGAAAGCTCACCTTTGCAACAGTAAAGAAAGCAGCAGAGCCTCAATGCCAGAGCAAAGGTTCAGATCAGACCATATGCATCTGTTACAACTGAACAATATTGTAATACCATGTAAGACTCTGTTTTTTGACATAACTCTTTTTTTAATGTATCTAAATAGAGCCTGAGAGAAGAGCCAGCGCTTCTCCTGCACTAAAAAGGAGTTCAGCAAATGTATTTAAATTTCGAAATTGTTTTAATTTATTTTTTTTTTTTAAAAGCTAACAGTGAACTCAATGAGCAGAGAGAGACAGCAGCTCTGGAGCTCTACCACTACTTTCACGTAAAACATAAAGGAACTAGTAGTTCCCTCACAGTACAGTGTTCCTCATAATAATACTGAAAGTCTCTGTTTCAGGAATGTTTCAATAATGTTTTGTTATCAGAAAAAAATCCTGATGTCTTTAGGTTTACACACAGCTTTATGCATTTCTGAGGAGAAATAGTCATTGCGCTGTGCACTCCAAGGAAAGGTTTTATTAAATACTTATAAGGAAAATAAATAACAATTTTATAACTTAATGTACACACTTTTGACATTTAGGGGGAAAAATGTGCAAACTGTGGGTTTTTTGTAGCAAAGGCGGACACTGAATCACTGGGTTTTTGAGCGCTCAAATATCATATGGGATCATGGGAAAAGTTCCTGTGCAGCTCTAAAGGACAAACATGCAGCCCAGACAGAAACTGCTGTACAACTGGAGTCCCAAAGAAAAGCCCATAATCCAAACCCCTGCCTTCTCCTAAAATTAATAAAATATTGGTTTCACATGTTAACAACAGAGGAAAGTCCTTTTAACCACATCCGAACCTAATTTCTGATATACACTTGAATTACAGTGCTATACACTAAACCTCATATATCTTTGTGGGAGATGTACTCAGTGAGAACTTGGCCTTTTGTCAGTGAAGATTTGCCCGTCCTTTCACTGAGCATGGATGTTGAATAATGATAGCTAAAAATATTTACGGATTAATGAATGAATGAAAGCGTCTCTTTCAAACCATAATTGCTGACACTCATTGTACAAACCAGTTCCTCCATTGACAGCAGGGTGTCAGAGACAAGAAATTTGCATTGTTCCTGCAAGTGTGCCGTGTATGGGGAAATACCGTAAATTATTATTACACTCTTGTTTCCTTCTCACCGTCTCGATCTCAGTTTACAATGTCAAACACAGCAGGTTCAGGTCCATGCTGAAGGGGATGTTGAAAGGAAAACTTCTACCGCTTTTCACCCATGTGTTTCTAAAATTCACCCTCGATAATGCAATTTTTTTTTTTTGGTAACACTTTACTTGAAGCCCCTCTTTATAACACATTATAAGTAGTTATAAACACTAATACATGATCACAATGCTTTATAACTCACTATACAGCAGTATACAGCATAGGATTAAGGTTAGGGTTAGGGTTAGGGTTAGGGTTTGGTCCTGGCATTGTGATCATCTATGAATGTTTATAACTACAGCTACACATGTTATAATGGCATTATAATGCTTTATGAATGTACTTATAATGTGTTATGCAGGGGGGCTTCAAGTAAAGTGTTACCTTTTTTTTTTTTGGAAAGGTTCATGATGCCAACATTAGTTCAGATGCAACAGGAACCTTCTCCAGGTGTTGTCTCGTATCCATGTCTGTGGGTTTGAAAATGGCTTCGGCGGACGCATCCTGTTGCTCCGCTGCAGGAGAACCTGTTTCCTTCGGAGCCGCGGCTCCCAGCTCCAGCTCGGTCGTCCTTATGTTACAAAATACACACGGAAACAATGGCACACAAGTCGGACACACACACGCAGGCACATACTCACACACGGAGTACACTTGTCATATGGAACAAACACGGGCAGAGGGTGAGACACCTGCATCGAACTTCCTATGAATCAGCGGAGGTTACTGGGACGCTGACACTGCACTGACAACATTGTCAAATGTTGTTTTGTCTTAGTTCAGCAGGTGTTGTGAAAACTACACATCCTCATGACCTGTTTTGGTAACCTTGAAAGATGTCTGACATTTCCTTTTAACACAGGTGCAGCGAGGTGATATACTCCTGGCCTCTGAGTCAAGAAGAAGAAGAGGAAGAAGAAGAAGAAGAAGAAGAAGAAGAAGAAGAAGAAGAAGAAGAAGAAGAAAACTGAGTTGATATCTAAAGAAACTAATTTATTAAGGCAAAATGAAAGAATGATGATGAAAATGTTTGAAACTAAGGAATTCAAACTTTTTGTGGGGGGTAAATCTGAGTTATTACAGCTCTAAAATTTTATATCAAATTTAATAAAGTCACCTGTAACGCTTGCATGTCATATAGATTACCCACATTCTTCCACTTTATCCATGTTAGTGTCACTGAAGGTTGAGTTTAAACTAGCCAACAATGCAGTGATAAACAAACTGCAGCACGGACAGGAGGATCATTACAGTACTGTGATATTCACAGAATTAAAAAAGTAAAGGTTTATCTGTACAATGCTTTATAACACATGGGTATCTGGTGCCTCATAGACCACAGCTGGCCCCAGCAGCCCACAAGACATTTACAAAATTGATGAAGGTCTCTTAAACACATATGAACCTGACTGGGAATTCATTTTAAGATTGAAATGATCAAAAAGAAAAAAAAAAGTCTACATCAGCTTCCAAAAATCAAAATTATTTGTAATTGTAAAATAATATCAATTTAGAATTCTGTTCTGCTTACTACTTTTTTTTGTAAAAGTAAAATAGTACAGTGTAAGTATATTTTCAGCAGAGATTAACCACATTGACAGTGATTAAAACAAACTAACCTTAAGTTAATTAGTCACAGAGAAATCTTCATATCTGGAGAGCAGCCAGAGAGTCTGGAGAGTCGCTGTGTAAACAAATGCGTAGAAAAGCTCTTGACCAAACAAAAAACTTAAAGCGGAGAAAGAGGAGCGAAGCCATTCTGCAGAGGAGGGCTGAGATAAGGGGGCGCGCACGCACGCACAAACACAAACACACGTGTTCGGGTTGTGTGCGCGCGCCCCTCTCAGGAGGAGGAACCAGAAATCTTCGCTCGTTTACTTAACATCACTTCCCCACCGCCGGGAAAGCAAACACGCTCCTGAAGCCGCGGAGGAGCAGAAGTGAGATCGATGTGAGAGCGAGTGTGTGCGGAGAGAGAGCTGTCACCTGGAGCCCGCCGACCCGGAGCGCCTCTTGCCTCCTGCCTCCTTCCTCCTTCCTCCTTCCTCCTCCTCCTCTCAGGAGCTACGACCCTTCAGGAGCGCTCGCTGTAGCTCAGATTCTGCTGGGACGTCCGAGTCCGCACGGCCTCCTCCGGGCATGGACAGGCCACCGTCTGACTGAGAACCGGACTTTTCCCTGCTCCGTCCTGAATCATGGTGAGTGACTCCACGTGAGTTCATCACATCAGGAAGTAGCCGCTGATTAATCACCATGTGCGTCTTTTGGTAGTTTTACATAAATACACCGATTTAGGAAGGAAAATGCTACCGAAAGTAACTCGGCTTGTTCTGACCATTGATAGACCAATGGTTCGCCATGTAATTGTCCTACAAAAAAAAAAAAAAATAAAAAAATAAAGATTAAAAATGTATTTCTTTGCCAAATTATTATTATTATCATTATTATTATTATTATTATTATTATTATTATTATTATTATTATTATTAGCATTAGCATTTTTTGTTTTTAGCATTTCTCTTTCTCAATATATGTATAAATAAACGTATTAACGATTTAATTAAATATATGCATAAACTACAACAGCTAATTATGAAACATCTTCTAAACATATTTACTATTTAATAATTCAGACATACATAGTGATTAATATCACGTTCATAGCAAAATGGCGAAACATATAACTTTGTTTTTTTTCAATTAAAGTTTTTTTTTAAATTATATTTTGAGAGTTGTCGAAACTTTCTCTCTTTTTTTGCGGGTGATTTACCAGAACAGAAAAATGTAAACATTCACAGTCATGTAAGTGATTGTTTTTGTCTCCCTGGGCGATCTACGCTAGAAGTGTGTGAGCTCCCTTCCAGTTAGATTGAGCCCTTTTGTTTTTCTTGGTGCTGGTTGAGTCCCTGCAACACTTTTTCCCTGGGCTTAAGTACAGAAGATTACACCAAAATCACTGACACCCCTTGAGCAGTCACGCAGGGACCCTCATTACCTAAATTAGGGGAGCCTCGCTAAGCATTTTTCAAAGGCAGGTATTCATATTTTTCAAGGACCCCTTCATGGCTGTAGACTAAGCAGTGGCTCCCTGTGTTTTGCCAGCCAATTAAATATCATTTAAACATTTCTATCAGCTACACGGTTCAGGGAGCAATTATTAATGGGGCTCTTTAGTATTTAAGGAAACGTGTAAATATATACACTTTAACCAAATAAACCTGACATTGCATGTTTTTGTCTGTTTTGGCAGTCTTGCTCATATTTGTGTTAGAATTACAAATGTGTTGATTCATTATTGATATTTTTAAACTTAAGTTAAAACCACTGTTATTTGCTAAGCATCTTCTATTATTAACTATTATTACAATTGCCTTCATGCATTACAGACCATGTTTAGATATATGGAAATGTATTTAGATCTCTAAACTGTCAGTCCACTTTTTAGATTTTGGAGAAATAACTAGACATGTCTCGCCTTGTCAGCATCAATTACATGTGAGACAAACCTGGGGAGGTATCGGCCAGTCAGTGTGAGTCTCTCATTTTAGATAGTTGCTGTATCAAATTCAGATAGTTGGATTATTTTAAATCCCCGTAAATCTTCTGATATAGCTGTTTTGTTACCTCTCACAAATGACATCCGAGGGTCCGACAGAGGCGGCCGGGAGGCATTTTTCAGTCCACGTAGGAAAAGGTGTGTGCCGGAGCGTGTTTGATTTAACACTGTGGTTCGCCTCCTAAAAACATCAGGCCCCCTTTTTCTGGGATCTCTTTCCACAGCTGACCCGAGGCCCTCTCAGTATTTCTACCTACTCACTCCTCAGCGTTCATGGTTCTTATTACTAGCTCTAATAAATTGTGAATAAGCAACAGCCCCCCCTTCCAAAAAAAAAGTCCTGGGTTGTGGAGAATTCCCCATCCTGTAGCGCAAGGCACCCCCCTCTTAAGAAAACACAAATTAATTCCAAACCCTTCTGTAGCCAAACGTTTCTGGAATGATAAATATTTTTATAGGAAGCGCTGCTCTTCCTGACTTTATCTGCTCCAATTTTATTATATTTCTTCGCAGCTGCACGGTTCTTGATGTCTTTGAGCTTCTGTCTGCATGGGTTACCTTCTCTCTCTCTCGCTCTCAATGGGAGTCAAACTGTTGACTTGAATTTAAGGTTGATAGCTGAAGTGTCATTTCAACCAAAACAATATTTTCAGCAGTGTTATGAAATCATCTGAGAAATAAAAACTGGTGCATCAATGTGTCCCTGTTACGCAGCTCTGGAGCAGGAGATTCCATTCTTAGAGTGGTTTCAGTCTGTGGTTTTCGCAACATAGACGCTATTGTATTTATTAACAGAGCATGGGTGTCTTTCCTTGTCTTTGTACACAGATTTAAGTTTGTCTACATGTAGCTGCGTTAATTACCGTCTGCCTGTCCCAGAGAGGAAATATTTACAAGTTACAACACTCTGGACTTGTTTGACGAGACAAAGAGGTGACAAGTACTGTCACATATTAGTCTGTCCTGGTTGGCTGATTGTTTTTATTGTGGCAGCAATACTGTTATTGAATATATTTACTAAAAACCCGGATATAAAGCTCTTTTTAGACTTGGTTTGGGTTGTTAACGCCAATACGGCCTCTATTCTTTTTTCCTTTTTGATGTTTAACTATATGTATATACCTTTTTAACAAGTAAGAAAAGTGAAAATCTCAAGACAAATTGAAAAAGCTGCTTTGAAACTGTATCTGATATTAAAAGATTGTTATTAGATTAACAGTAGATGTCTCTGAATTGGAACAGTATAAAAAAGTTCAAAACAGATTTATGAAAAATCTGTCTCTTTCTCAGTGTTCCACACAGTGTGTTTTCTAAAGTTTTGCCTTGGTATTTGGTTGGTTATTTTTTATCCTGCACGGATATGTAATAGAGGCTTGAACATTGCATTTTTATTTTTTCCACACATGGCAGTGTTTGTACAAAACTGCCCATTGTCCTCAGCGTGTCCAGATGCCTGTCTTTCTAGTGGATTATGTGTTGCCTCTTAAACAATTTGAGGCTCAAGAGTTATCAAGCTTCCTCTTGAATGTCTTCCCCTCTGCTGCCCTTCCCTCCCTTTTTAATTCCCTTAAGTCCCAGAAACCTCCCGAGGAGGCCTTGTGGTGATTTGTGCATAGGTCTGTGTGTGTGTGTGTGTGTGTGTGTGTGTGTGTGTGTGTGTGTGTGTGTGTGTGTGTGTGTGTGTGTGTGTGTGTGTGTGTAATAAACCCTCGACTGTCAGCAGACAGCAGCTGTCTCTCTGGCTATCTCCGCTCTCCTTATCTCATTCAGAGAAGTGAAAAGCCACACACATCGCAACATAGCCTGCAGTAATTTTTTTATTTTTTTTTCCAAAAAATTTATTTATTTTTTTTTTTTTTGCACTTCATAATTTGTGGTACTTTCCACTGAAAGAATTCAATAATTCCTGATGCTTGTCGATATTTTGATGAGTTTTTATTTTTGGTGTTATTTTCATAATTTTAACCCCATTTTGAATAAACTACTGTTTTCATTTTCTCTGTCAGACAGTCAATAACTTGCAAGTAGTAACATCTCTGTAGTTGTCATGCTTTCACATCTCTACATAAAGACATAATTCACTTTCACATCTCTTTTATCTTGTTTTTTTTTTCTCACACTATAAATCTACCAGTAAAGATGTAATTGGACCTCAGTTCGTCTAGCGGCTGCGAGCTTCAGCTACCAGCGAGTTCTGTCTGACCAGCTGTTAGCATCCCGTGCGGCCGCTCGCTCGCCATCACGTGTTAAGCAATCTGATCGAGGGCGAACCTTTTTGTACTAATGACTAATAAAGCAGCAAGTCTGAGTATGTGTGTGGAGAATATGTGTGTTTTGTAGATGGTCCCTGATTGTGCTTACATAATGGGTACCGGTCGTGTTTGCATCTCCTCCATATTATAGATTTGATAGAATTTGGATACATTTTAAGGTTTATTTTAAAGTCGGTGAAGTGTGTGTGTGCATATTAAGTATGTTCACACACTTTTATAAGAGGAACTTTGCATTAAAGTTAGCTTTAAGGTTCTCATAATGAGTGTAAGTTAATGCAAAGTCCCCGTAAGTGCTGAAAACATGATTGTGTGCGTGCGTGGGTTCATTAGAGAAGGCAGGAGCGCTCGTGCAGTCAGGCGTGTGTGACTTCTGAAAGTGCGTGCACACGCACGACCACCCTCCCATCACTGGACCAGATGTTTTTTACCTGGGAGCCAGACCACCATCTGACAGGGGTCAGCCCAGTCCTCCAGCCCCACACCCACTCCTCCAGGCTGCTGGGAGGTCTGCCAGCTGTCCCCCGCGCTGACCCCCGTCCCGGGGCACTGGTTCTGGGGGAGACGCAGTCTGGGCCTTGGGGTAGGTGGTCCTTCTCCGATTCAGCAATATTAGGAGAGGAAGTATAAGGGATATTTTACGTGTTCGGATTTGGACGCAGGCAGTGAGCCTAAATGAGTTAAAGGAAAGACTCGAGACGCAGGAAAAGAAACGCAGCGTTCTGCGAGAGTTGGGCTTAAAAGGAGAAAAAATGTGTGTTCTGGAGAAACGGGGAGGGAAAGACACTGGCATTGTCAAATAAAGTGGTTTTTAATTACTGGGAGGCAGGGAGGTGGAGGAGGTTGGGCGGGGGGGGGCTTCTTGGCATTTAAGCAGATTTGTTGCAAGAGCTGGTCAAGTGAAAAGAAAAGGCCACCGAGCCCGGGAGGTAAAGTTACAGGGTGCAGACGGAGTCGACAACAGGTTCACTGCTGCCAGAGATTAATTGGAGCCGCTCGTCGAATGGCTTCTGCTTCTCTCAAAGGAGCTTTGTATCTGTCATTACATAGCTCCACTGTTCCCTCATTTTTATTTAAAAGAAGTAGCAGGAACAGGGTGAAAGAGTGGCAGGAATACTAGCCAGGTGGGATTGTGCGTGTGTGTGTGTGTGTGTGTGTGTTTGAGGGAAATGCTACAGAGACGAAGCTGAACCTGTTCATGGAGTGACTAGCTCCGTGCATCGGTCGTAAACTGGTTGCACAAGTATCCTCATTTTTGGTTGATGTAGTAAACAAAGCGGCGCTGTTAGTATACAGTGGGAACGTTCGCATGAGCGCAGCAGAAGACCCGATTGACACGATAAGAGGAAGGTGGGTCCAACATGGGAAAGTCCTACACCTGCGATTTTACTTTCCACCTTCTCAGCAAATGTTGGGAGTTTGTATGTGGGGTCAGCAGCAAGGTTTGAGTTTTGTATTTTTCTCACTGTCAGATTGTAAACCATTGTTTCTCAGGACCTTTCCTCTGGTGGGTAGATTTCTCTGTGGATGACCACAAATATCATTTGACTGTGTCAGGGGAACGCCGCAGTCTCTTGTAGGGAAGCAGATGAACCAAAAGTACATTTTAACTTGAAAACACCTGGTTTCCTTCATCTTAACTGTCACAGACAGCTGATGTCTTTGTTACTGATATCCACATCCGTATTTATTCAAGCCTTGAATATTTGTACTTGATATGTTTGGCAGTTTGTGAGACATTTTATGTAACTCAGTGAATCTGTAGAAATCAGTTCCCCCAAAAAAGAAAATAAAAAGGAGAGAGAGAAATTGTACTATTTAATCAGTGGATTTTGTGTTCCTCTCTATCTAACACAACAACAAAGCAAATCTTTAAACCCTGTTAACAAAATGACTTTAGGCTTGAAAAAGTGTGATGAATATTGCCACTATTTTCCAATTTGCTTTAGAACGTGCCAATAATTAGGAACATAACCAACAGTGTTACTGAAGTGACAAATAGGACTAATGATAGCCTGTAAGTGTTTGTTTTTTGTAGGAATGAAAAAGCTTCTTTCAGTTGTTTTCTTCTCTTCTATCCAGTGCCTCCTATGTCGCAATTTTGAAGTTTCCATTAGTAATTTTTACAAAAGAAATTTTCAACTAATAAATAAGTTTTTCTAACAAGATGAAGTAACTTTGTAGGAGTCTTGTCACCTTTCTTTCCCCCTGCCTCAGACACAAAACCTTACTCTGGAGATTAGTTTTCTGATGCGTTCTATCATGTGTTTGTGACGCACACATTTCATCTTTCTTTGATGTTTTTTCATTCCTCTATTACCAGAAGCAGCGTGACACAACCTTGACCATGTTTTACAGTATGTAGGGGTGTATATAAAGTCTATAAACTGCCCGCTGCTTTTTCCCATTGTAGCGTTTCCCCTATAATAACAGTGAATCTGTAGAAGTCGGAACCTTTGTCTTCGTGTTTCCTTCCCTCTCGTCTCTTCTCTAATAGAATCCTTCTTAGTGTTGTATGCAACATATAATCCATAATAAAATCAACCCTCTAAGATTGTTAGATCAGTCTTTACATGCCCTCTGTTGTATTTTTTCCATTATCCACCCCAGTTTCCACAAACCTTTCTCCTCGCGTTTCTTATTTGCTCCACGGAAACACCAGATCACATAACCGTATAGCTTTTCAGCAACATTCCAGACTGCTACAGCAAGGATTTCTACATCTTTGGTGATTACAATGAAGGAGTTTTTGTATCATATTGGTAACTGGTATTTTGATAACAGCATTTCCGATGCTCACAAACAAAGGGTGTAGTTTCATGTGGTGAAGGCGTCATAAATGAATTCATTCAGGTGATGTAAACTTTAAACATTAAGCAGAGGAAATACTTTTTAACTTTGTTTGAGGGACTTTTTTTGGACATATACAGTATGACAATGTTTTTTTTAAGCTCTATTTTGAGACACAGCAGCTTCGAAATTCTCTATTTGCCGCCTGCTGTGACCAGACACATCAAGATGAGTTCACAGTCTGTTCAGGGTTTAATTTCCACAGATTGACAAATTAGATGTTGGTGTGCTTCGTGTGTTTTATATCTAAATACCTTCGCAGTTTGATTAATTATCATACAAACAAGTGAAATCGAGATCTTCTAATTAATGCAGCGTGTCCTGTTGGTCAGTTTTGGGTCAGACATGATTGAAGAGGGCAGTGTGACTGGCAGATGGCACACATATCCACCGTGAACACTCTGGCTGGCTGATAGTGAGCCATTGTTCTCGGCCTTTATCTTCAACTGAGAGAGAGGCTTGTTCGAGACAGTGAATCAGCCCCCCCCCTCAATTTCCCCTCAGGCACTGATGCAGACCGGCCAAATCGAGGGCTCCAGGTGGGGTGCCATATGGCACGATTACCGACCAGCCAGCTACCTTTCTTTAATCCCAAACCACAGTGTTTCAATAAATGTCAGGCGATCAGACGGCCACCACAGCGTATAATCAGACTCTGATACGTGCCACCAGGACTCAGACACTGACACAACACATGTATTGACTCTGCAAACAGAGCTAATATCTGTGCACACACCCTCACAAGAAATCCAACAAACCATAGCAAATTAAGTCAGCAGCGTCTGATGATGAACTTAAAAACTGATCAAAGTTTTGATAAGCGATGTGTCTCCGACTGAACTTCACTGTAAACACTGGAACGATTTGCTTCAAGAGGAACAAGATTTAACCAGACATGCTGAGT
Organism: Salarias fasciatus; assembly: GCF_902148845.1. Taxonomy (NCBI): domain Eukaryota; kingdom Metazoa; phylum Chordata; class Actinopteri; order Blenniiformes; family Blenniidae; genus Salarias; species Salarias fasciatus. The sequence goes on from NC_043749.1 coordinate 18,553,876, forward strand.
TGAATCCTGTGTTTTTGGTTATTAGAGGTTATAGCAGACAGAAAATTAGTAGTTTTTAGTTTATTCTTTTCTCCATAAAGCCCTGCTGGTTGAGGCACTTGGCCACCACCTCCAGGCCTGCTCTTAGTTTTCTTGCAGTTTTCCTGTCCACTATTGAGTAATTTGGATGTGGAGTGCCAAGAGATGATTGTGCTTCACTTCAGTTTCAATAAACTGTATTCAATAAATACAAAAAAATTAAGTTTCATCTTCTTGATATACATTCAAACCTGAAGTCTCAAAAATCATCTAATCCTTTCTTGTGGGTCTTATTGATTCTTTCATAAGTTGATACAAGAGAGCATCATCCATTGAAGGTTAGACTTGTTGTTTATTAAATTGTAGCTATATAAATAAAAAATTAATTGAATTATCAAGTAAAAATTAGTTCAACATTCAGTACTGTTAAAATGTGCTTGAAAAAAAAAATGCTTGAAACTACCTGTTCTGGACGCTCCTTGAGTCACAATTTGGCCCAAATTAAAACAGGAAGGAAATGTGCCTCCTAAAATTTGCTTCTTTACACAGTTGATTTTGTCATTTTTCTTGTTTGGACTGTATGCTGTACTTCTATCATACCTTCACATCTTGTCAGTTATTCTTCCGAACTAGCTTATTTCTGAAGTAATTGTTGTTTCCCATGAAATGATGACTTAACATCTATCGGTCATGTTCGCTTCATTCAGCAGTTTAGCAGATCTAACTGCGCATTCCCTTTAACTGTATCAAATAACATTTCAACTTGAAGCACAATACACAGTACAGAGGCTCGAATCTGATATCCGTGAAAGAAGCAGTGGTGGAGCAGAACCCTGGGACCCAGGTGAAGCTGGGGGGACTGGCCTTGTGGCCTTAAAGCCCCCTGTGGCCCCGCTGAGTTTGTTTTAGCTTCAGTTTCAGCCCTCAGCCCTCAGCCCTCCACATTTCTGTTGAGCTGCGCTCATCTTCCCTCCGGTGTCCTGCCGTTCCCATGGCCTCGGGCGCCCTCCTCCCAGGCCTCGCCCTGAACCAGGAAGTGACTTTGCGATCGCGCTCGGTGTTTTTGTTTGCGGGTACATGCACATGCGTGTACACAGGACCACTGCGGCTGAAGTCAAGAGGACTCTGAACAGGCATCGCTTTTGCTTTTGATCCCTGGGAAGTGCAAGGAAATGCAAAGAAAAACAGCACTTTCCTTATTTTTCTTCTGTGCTGCCGGATCGGTGTCATCCTCTGGAGCTTTGCATTCGGCTGCTTTAAAGGTCAAATCAGGGTCCCGGATGGCTGCAAGGTTAAGCATCATTTCTGAAGTGGAAGACCGCCTTGGAAAGCAAAACAGGAACACTTTTACACTTATATCAGAAGTCAGGATCTCATATTAAGTGGTAGTATAAAGTAAATAATCACAATTTCAAGCCCAGGATGGGTTCTGGAGTACATTTACTGTGGTGTAGTGGTCAGCACGGTTCACCCTTTGAGATCAGCCATACGATAAACTCAGTGAAGCTTTTGTATTCGTTGTGTTTTTTTTAGAGCTGGATGTTTGAAATACGGACACACAGTCATGCAGTGGTTAGCCATCTTGCGAGATAATCCTTGGTTTAGGTCCAGCTTGGGCTTGGGGAATGTTGTGTAGAGGCTGCATGTTCTCCCCTCTGTGCACATGGCTTTTCTAAGGCTGCTCTCTCTCGGTGTGTGTGTGTGTGTGTGTGTGAATGTGTGTGTGTGTGTAAGGTCAAGGATTCAGGCCTACAGGTGAACGTGTGTGACTTCATGTGTATGAAAATACATTTATTTACTCAAAAAACACTGCATGGTGTCTTTGGTGTTTGGAAAGGCAGAAGGGCAGCCGCATTAGAGGAAGATGACATGTTGTAACACGAGATGTGTTTTTTCTCTGCTTGCCCGTGTCAAAAAGAAAGAAAAAAAAAAAAAAGCTGTTGTTAAGAACATGAAAACAACCCAGAGGATACTGTGATTCATCGCCAGTTTGATTATGGTGAATGTTTGATTGTTGTCTCTATAGTTTTTTTTCCCCTCTCTTCTGAGTGGCCTGTATGTTTCTGCTGCTGTAAGACCCTGCTGACCCTATAATTCACCACTGTCATCTGTCTCCGTCATTGTGTTGTCAGTGAGGTTGGAGGTCAGGCAGTTTGCTGCAGCCTTTGCCAGAGTGAAATAGCCTGAAGGCAAAGGGAGAAACAAAAATAGGTAGAAGGAAACAGAGGAGGATAAAACAAAAACAACTAATAGTTTTCTTGTTGTGTAGTGTTATAATAATGCAAATAAATAAGTTAATCATATTGATTCCTTTCACTTTTTAATGATTTAAATACCTGGAAACCACATGAATAGAACACCTTTTTTTTTTTTTACATGAAAACCATTTATGTGCAGCTCTATCATTCAATCTCTGGAAGGTTTTCCACTCTATTCTGGAACCTGGCCACAGCGAATTGTTCCCTTTCCGCCAAAAAAAGTATTAGTGAGGTCAGAATTAATGTTGGGTGATCAGTCTTGGCTCTTGGTCTGTATTTTTGTTCTTTCTAAAGTTGGATGAAGTTAAGGTCAAGGTGAAACTGAACCATTTTTATTCTATAATATGGAAAAAAGAAAAAAAATTGCTCCTACAAAGTCTGCCTTAAATGTCCTTCTATGCGGCAGCACTGAGTGATTTAGAAGTTAAAACTTATGCAATCCATAGTTTATGTCTTATATTAAGGTATAAATCATATTTTGGTATTAACCTTCCCAGTTTTCTTTTCAGTCACAAGTTGTTGGTCAGTTGTGTGCATGAGGTCAAACTTAAAATCTTCAGATTCTCATAAAAGTTGTCAAGATCATAGAATAAAAGGCATATCATGGACAAAACTGCATCTTCCTGCACTGGAATCTACTGGATGCACAATCTGTCTTTGTTAATAGTCTATTATATGGCCAATATTTTTTCATATTTTCACATCTCCAGTAACATATTAACAAAAAGCAGCCATACTTTTCAGCCCCTGAGTTTACCAGCACAGATCTGACTCGGTCAGAAGTTGCTTGGTGAAGAAATTCATTCACATTCAAACCTATGAAGTATCCGGAGAAAACCCATGAAGGCTTAGGAAGAACATGCAAATGTCACATAAAAATGCCTGGCACAGACTCAAACCCACGGCTTTGTTATGAGGCAGCAGTGCCAACCGCGACATCATGGTGCTGCCCGCTCGGATATTAAGACACAGAAGTATGTCTTGTCTCATCTTGTCGCTGCACTCCCTCCTGTCAAACAAAGGCCTATTGTTCTACCATTTTACACCAAAAACGCGAGTCAAGGCTGCCGGAATGAGCAGTTGTGAATGCCCCACTCACTACGATTCACGATCTGAGCCACAGTTTTCATTTTGGAGGTTTTTCCTGGTTTATTTTCATTGTAACAACAGACAGTTTGCGTGGCATACGTGCTGATCAGCCCAGTGAGTCAGCAGTAGTTTTGCAGAGCGCAGTGCAGAAACAATGTGGCTTATCCAGTTCTTCTAAACTCATTCAGTTGTCAGAGTCACACATTACACAATGCTTCAAGAACCACACTTAATCCAAACCCCTTTCTCGATGCTTCTTTATCCTTTAAATATAATCACATTATGAAAAGTGTTGAGGAACACAAATATTTCATCCTGCCTTGCAGCAGCAGGGCTGGAGGCGTGTTGTAGCGTCTTTGTGAACTGCATGCTTGCGTTCTGATGGCGTGTGTTTGATATTGTTTCCACAGGAGAGTTGACAACTTTGAGTGGAAGCTGACAAACCGCAGTGTGACAGGACAATAAAAGACGACGGCAGGTGAGGGAGCAGAACTGCAGTGAAAAGACTGAAGCAGAAGCAAAACAATAAACAGTATTTTGTGTGCAAACGGTCTTTTCTGTGAGATAATGACATTCGTCCTTCCTTTTAAAGAGTTTAAGAAAACATTTCTTTCATTATTTCCAGGTTGAAACCTTTCTTTACTGTCCCCTTTTTGTTAATTATTTACAGCTTTTCTTCAGTTTTAGTAACAGTCCCTGTCATTGCTTCAATTCAGGGCTTCTCCATACCCATTCACACCCAGCTGCACTTCCTGCTGGTAAGTTTTTATGGCTTTTTTTGTCAAAATGAAATGAGGAACTGCACTACGTCATATGTTTTAGCAGATGCGAACTGATTTATGTCTACTGATGAACACTAAAATATTGTCTTAGTTTTTATTTATTTCATCATCATTTCTTTGAACTGTCAGTTTTCAGCTCACTTGTGTGGATATTTTCCAACTTCTATCTTGACCAAAAAAAAAAAAAAAAAAAAAAAAAAGGCATATTTGGTCATTTTTAAAACAAAGAAGAGCTTGTTACCAAACATTTCTTCCTTTTGTTTTCTTCCTCCTCTCAGATCATTGTCATGGCTGCGTATGGACAGACTCAGTACAGCCCTGCCCTCCAGCCTGCAGGACCATACACACCATACACTCACCACACACAGGGCTACAGCATGCCTTCCTACAGTAAGTGCAAACAAACATCGCCGTTGTTTCATGTTTTATTCTGAAATCAATTCAAACTCAAAACTTGTTTGTGACGTTATGGGGAGGCTGACATGCAAAGCGAAATGTCATATTTACAGCAAACATTTTTGTGTGAGTGTAGCTTCTTTCTCTGCATTTCTGTTTTTTTTGTTTTTCTCATTATGTAAATAGCAAAAAAACAACCTGGTACCGTTCAGGACTGAACCAAATACAGTCGCGTTCATGTACCAAAATCACATTACAAAACAGCAATGGAGACATGAGAGGTACATGAAGGGGAGCGAGACAGATGACTGACATTTTGTTTTATATACAGGAAACTGGCACGTTTCTCTGCAGAGATAGATTGTTATGTTCAGGTCGAAGTTGGCGATCGGCGCCGGCACGCACATGTAAATGAGGAGGAATAAAGCGTTTTAAGCTGGCAAACAAACTAGGCGAGCAGAAGGCTTTGCATACTGTAAGTCTAGCATGCCCTGTCACCTTTCGGCTAATCAGCATGTGAGATCATGCAAGACGGGACTTGTTGTATCACCTAAGTAATCAAAGTGGGGGCTCGCAAAACCTCTGTTTACCGTAATGAATGCTTCAGGGGCCTATTTTACATCAATGAAGGAAATTATACAAATATTATCTTACAAGACTGAATGTTTGTTGCATTCATCAGGGAGGAAACATAAATCCTCTGCTGTATTTTTTTTTTTTTTTATCTGTTGCAGACATTAAAACAGAGGATGGTCTCAGTCACTCTCCAGGACAGACGGGATTACTGGGATACTCGAACTTCGGCGGCACTCCTCCCAGTCAGAGTCTCTACAGCTACTCTCACACACACGGTGAGTACGAAACGCCGCGTGGCTCCTGGGGCACAGTGTCACACACAGCAACAGCTCGCAGACCTTTTCATGCACATTTAGCTCCCCTTGCGTCCATCCTCCGCTCTCCCTCGCCGCCACACCTGTTCCCCATTAGCTGCGGTCTGGACTCCTGGCGTCAAACGTCTCCGCACCCCCCCTCTTTTCTCGGGGTCAGGCCCCCTTTCTCCACTCAGACCAACAACACAGCGTGCGGCCGCTTATGTGTTTCTCTGAAGAAAATGAGAGTGTGAAAAACATGCAGACAAGTCGAAGGAGGGGAGGAGACAAGATAGTAACATGTGAGCGAGAAGAGAAGGGCCGAAGGGCCTTGCTGTTAAACAAATGCTCCGATAAAGATGTGGTTTATATGAAAGTGTGAGCAGCCCACGCGTGTGTGTGTGTGCGTGCTTTTGCGACTGTGTCTGTGTGTGTGTCTGCGCTGTACACATTCCTCAGTCATCCGGCGCCCAAACCATGACTCGCTCGCTGCAACTTTATGGCTTTGAAAACCAGCGCGAAATTGACCTTGTGTGTGAGAGGGTAGAGGTTAAGGGGCATTTGACGGAGGGGCGAGTCGACTCAGCAGCAGACGAGCCGCTTCCACTGTACGGCGGAGACAAAAGAGATGAAACGGGACCGAACTGTTAGCAGGAGACACCGACAGCAGGGGCGAGTGATGCGGTCAACGTTCTAGACAATCTCTGTTGGTTCTCTCTTTTATATTTGTCTACATGAGAATTATTTCTTTGTGGCTCCACAATTTATAACAAAACAGTTTTCCAAATGACTTTTTCTTTTATAACAACATTTTTTCACCGGTCATTATGACCCAAACATATCAACACATCACAAAAAAATCCATTTTGCAAAAAATTTAAAGGCTCAAAAAACAACTTTAGGTGCATTATAGTCTAAACATTAAATAATTTTTTGAGGCTTTTTTACTGTGTAGCATAATGCAGCTTACAGATAAGGATAATTGCTTGTACTGCACAAATCATCTTCTCACCGAATTAGGAAAAACACAACAATAAAATTCATCTTACAATAAATATGTTAAAATCTGGCTCTAACTTTTTTAGTTTATCAAACAACAAGAAAAACGGATAGTTCTTAGATGAACAAACAGTGCTTCTTGAATAACTGGGATCATTGAGTGATTTCAGTATCATCACTTACATAATTGGGATAATAGTCTATATCATTATTATTATAAAGTATGCACAGACTTTAGTCGGCTTTACGTTTTGGAAATCATTAGTATTCAAAGTAAAACTATACATTCATCAACATCTTCAGCCTTTCAGCTGCATGATGGAACTTCTTTTTAATCGTGGATACGTATTTACTATTAGGAGTTCATGCATAGGAAACTTCCTTTCAGGTATTGTTCCCTTTCAAAACCAGTCAGTGTGCGTTTTCAATGTAATATTTGGTAAAAACAATTTGAAACACCTGAGAATAAATCAACATTTGAACAAACATTGCATTCCTAAGTACTCAGATATTTTCATCTTCACATATGCTATATAAGTTGCTCACTTGCCATTGAACTTAAGAAAACTTTTTTGTCGGTGGTCTTTTTTCAGCAGATGATTTAGTAATCTTTTTCAAAGACTGTTTGGGGCATCCAAAATGAATATGATTGTTTGATCTTCCTCCAGTCACCCTCTGACAACAGATCAATCAGTTTTCACCCTTCTCCGGCCAATTCTGCCCTTTTTTTTTCCATATTACTTTCTTTTTAAGACAGTATTCACATGTGAGACATTAGTCGGGAATGTAAATATTCATGTAAACACACTTTTGATGGGACTTCTTCTAAACTGTAAAGTCTTCAGTGACTTAGCTTTGTTGGAGGACCGCTGCTGAACCAACAAACAGTTTTTAACAGCGTGTAGTTTGAGTCTGAAGGATGTTATTCCCAAACAAAATACATTTGTTTGAATATTTTTATGCATAAATCATTAACTGCAAACTTCAAACAGTAATAAACTGCCACAACATCCAAATGTTTGTAGGATTTCAGAATGTTTCCATGTCATCCATTACACTGTACACAACAGACACACACACACACATACACACACAACGAAACTTCAAAAACGCACTATACGCTCAATATGTGGACAAAAGAAGCCAAATGAGGACTATGGGAGCTTTTATGTGTTTACTCCAGAGGCCTGCTGTATTTCTCCTTTAGTCACTCTAAAGACCGTTGAGCTGTCCAGAAAAGTTTCAGAGCGATTCTTCCAGGGAGTCATTATTCTTCTGTTTGTAGTGCACGTTTGCCTTGAGACGAACTGCGAGGGGAAAAAAGTAATTCTGGATTCATAAAATGATGGATTGTAGACTTGAGGAAATCCATCTTCGGTAGGAAAAAAAACTTGGTTGGTTTGGGACATGTCAGAGAGGAAAATAGTCAACCTTTATCATTTCTGAAGGGCGATTTGTCATACGGCTTGCAGTCACAATAAACAGGATGGGTCTATCACGCACACTAAATCAACTATTAAAGCATCACTTGTAATTACTGAAGGCAAACTGTAGCTTTCAGCTCGTTCCCAGAACCACCCACTCAATAAACAGCGCAGGTGAAATCAATACAGTTACTGATGAATGCAATTCGATCGGTTTTGTGTTTGAATACACTCCAAATGCACACAATGATCGAGATCAGTAACTGATCCAATATGTCTTACTAATAACTGGATTTTTATGCAACTTAAAAAAAAACTAGTGTCATTTGTATTCTTAGACAGGCTACTTCCGCTGTGGAAAAATCCAGACTTTAAAGTTTGCAATTTCTGTTCTTTTTCTAAGACATGCACATGGCTCAGTTCATTTACCAGCCTATAGAATATGTTGGTAACTATTAGGGCTGCATCATATTACCTTGAAATATGTGGTAATGCATCAGTGACAGTATTTTAATCTGTGTATTTTACGCGGGGAAAATTTCACTCAAAAAAAAAAAAATCTCAGTTGGAATTTTTGGGGGAGTCCACAGGGGAACTCAGCTTTTCCAAAGATGTCCACCAGTTACTTCCACCTATGCATTCATAGATTTGAAAGTGTTTATTAACTTTGATCACTTTTTTCTCACACACTATGCTGACATTTGTGGTTTAGACTGAAAGATCTGGTCAGATTTTTGAAAATGCTTCAATCTGCTTTGTACTACTCTACTACATACAAAGTCAAGTTTTTAAAGCTGATGTCAAGACTCTGTTTAAAGCCCCACCAAGCCTCACATCTAGGTGCTTTTTGCTTTATTCTTGAGCATCGTAAATCATCTACTGCTGGCTTGTGAGCCCTTAAAGTTTAATAATCTTACACGAGGCTGATGGGAAGTGAGTCACCTGTTACCAGAAGCTATACACAATGCACCTCCTCGCCATTTGATGTCAAAAGTTCATTGGTTCCTCTTTGGCTGGTGGCCAGCTCTTCTTCATGTTTCCCTTCTGTTCACTTTGTAACCTTTTAAGACTTTAAGCACGCTGAAATAACAGAATTAACAGTAGCATTGCTGTACATTGTGGTGAGATTACAGGTAAATAAATTAAACAAGCAAATAGTTTACAGACTTGCTAAATGCACGGAGAGACGGCATCGGTTTGGGACGAAGTTGCTCCGAGGAAGACATTCCTGCCTTGGCTCGATGAGATTAGAAGATTCCCGGAGCAGCGGCAGCAGGAGCTGCAGACTTTCCCACCTGTATTGTTGTGTCAATCATAAATCACACTGTAAGCTCCTGCAGCACTGAGCTGTCAGAGCAAGGAGTCAAAGGTGCAGCACAGCGCTTTCTCCACACATCTTCCCAGAGATGATAGGAAATGATATCTGAGGCTGATCTATCAGTGCAAGATGGAACAGAGTTAGATATCCACCATTTCATGTGTGTTTTTTTTTAATCTTACTCAATTATTATCTAGAAATTAATCCATTTTCTTCCCTTGATTTCTTAGGTGCTGGCATTTCATCAGGGATTTTTCAAGGCACCCATGCAATCTCAAGTTCAACCCCGTTCAACCCTTCCCAACAAGTGAGTATTAACCTGACTGACTGTTCACTATCAACTCTACAAGGCCGCCGACGAATAGTGATCAGTTGTTTTCTCGATGGTGTTGTGGAGTATTGATGACACCGACTAACCATAACCCTGTTTGTGTTGTCAGGAGTTTTCAGCATATTCAAGCTACAGCCAGAGTCAATATTCCCCGTATTATAACTCCCATCACTACAACAGCCCGTACCTAACCAGCAGCAACATCAGCCCCGCTGCCATCACAGCTCCGTTAGCCTATCAGCACCCAGAACACCCTGCGATGATGGCCAATCACAGCCCCGAGTCACACACAGGTAAGGATCTGGCTTCAAGTTCCTCTCCCTGCTGTTCCTATATACCATGAGAACACTTCAGTCAGTACAGTCGAAGTATTAAGTCAGACATTTTTTCCACAAGAATCTGTTCCTCCACTCAAGTAAAAAAGTGAAAACATTTTCCATCTCTGGCACAAACTAAGGGTTCTTGCATTTTTGTGTCAGGAATTTTACAATTCTTTATTCTCTATTCTCACTCTGTAAAATTAAAAGAAGTTTACAACTTAACATAGAATATATGTTGAAGGCTGATGTTTTTCTGCATGGGTGTTTCAGGAGAGTACCACCCGCCTCCCAGCCCGACGACGCCAGGTAAAGAGGAGGGGGTCCCGACACGGAGGGGGTCAGACGGCAAGTTGAGAGGAAGAAAAAGAGTCAGTGACCCTGCTCCACCCCTGGACTCGGATATAGAGGTAAACAAACACTTCACATGGTGTTGGAGATTATCAGTATTTTCTCTACCATATTTATCTTTCTCCCTCTCTCCCTCTCTCTCTCTCTCTCTCTCTCTCTCTTTCACATACACAGACACACACACGCACGCACACGCACATAAACTGTCATGTGGTTAACATTACATATCTGTTATTTCACTACAGCGAGTGTTTATCTGGGATCTGGATGAAACCATCATCATTTTCCATTCGCTCCTCACGGGAACCTTCTCCTCGCGATTTGGCAAGGTAAGAATCCGCGACCCCTCCTGTTGTCCTTTACTGTAAGAGGAATGCGCCGTGCACAATCACACTCTGACAACAGCTAATGACGGAGGATCCTCTTATAATCACCTTTTGTCTTAACGGTCGGGCGTTTATTTGACTAACAGTCAAAGGTTTTGTCTTTGTGAGACGCGTCCGTGACCTCCGAGCCTCATCCCGGAGCTTTTTCACACGCTGGCTGTTTTGCCTTCCTGCCCTCTTGTTTCTTTTCATAATGCACCGGGGCTGTTTAGCTGCCCCGACAACCCGCGGCGTGATTGACAGCCTGCGGGACCTTTACATAACAGACAGGCAGCTGACGAGGGGCGGACAGTGGTGTGTTTCTTGTTTTTGGCCGGGGATCAGTGTTTTGAATTCTCACGGTCCCCCTGCGGGTCGACACAAGGCTGACGGGAGTTTGAGAGCAGCGTTTCTGATCGGTTCAGCCCCCGGCAGGCTATGCATGGCTGTTGTTTCTTTTTCTTTCTTTCTTTCTTTCTTTTTTTTTTTTTTTTTGCCACAGATGGGGAGGAAGGGGGAGAAAAGAGAGGATAGAGCCAGAGAGAGAGAGAGAGAGGAGTGAGTTTGACTGTGTGGATGTGTTGAAATGTGACTCATGTGCCAAAAATCCCTGATTCCTCCCATCACCCAAACACCTCACTGCGGGATTTAGGGAAGCTCCATTGGACACACTCTGACTTCAAAACTTAGCCATGCAGCAGAGGAATTAAACGAGTGACAGAAAAAACAGAAAAGCAGATTAACAGCCCAGCAGGTCCGTGCAGTTTATGAACTGGTGTTGTTTTTCTGTTTGCCTCCTGCTTTATACGCAGGTAACTCATCCTCCGCAGACAGCCGACTCATTCCTGGTATTAATTACCTCCAAACTCTTCCCATTGGATCAGCTTCTTTAAATACTTATCATTAACAAATGTTTGGACCCGTGCAAAGGCAAGTCTGGGCCCAGCCTCAGGGAAGACTAATGGGGGTGTTGAAAGACTCTTGTTTTCACCGGCTTGATGAGCCAGAGGTGAGCGGAGACTCACAATGAGCCGACCCCTATTCCTGCAGCATCCATTCCATTCGCTCATCTATCACACGGCACCCCGGTCCGTCCTGCAGCGTGTGAATCTTCACCGCCAGTCTGTCTTCCGCATCCAACAGTCTCCAGCATGAAAACTTTTTCGATCTCCTTTTCTTTTTTTTTTCCTTTGGGTTTATATTAAAGAGGCTTTATACGTCCACCATAGTAGCTGTGTTGAGAGAAAGGTGATTACCAATAATCATTTCAATCATGAGACTAACAGAACAATCCGTCCTTAAGCCGTTAACCCCTCCCTCGTCATCCTTTCTATTCATCTAACCCCCCCCCCCCTTCGTTTTCTTGCTGCCGTCCTTTCACTCCCTGTTCTTTCTGCTGAACTCTCGTCGCCCTTTATCCTCAATTACCTCCCTCACACCCTTCTTCTGGAGTCGGCCGCTCTGTAATTGCCGTCATTTGCTTTATTTGTGTCATTAGGCGTATTTTTCCCTCGGCGAGCGAGGAGACGGCCCACGCCTGTCATTTCAGACGCACTAATCAAACGCTCACCTCTGGCTGACACCTCTCCGCTGAGCCCTTCCTGCTGTCAACGGGGGAGCCAGCGCTTCCATCAAAACAATACACCTCACACACTAACACACACCTGCTTTTGTAGTCTCCAACCCCAGCACGCCCACGCCGTTTGCCAGCCCGACTGGCTGCGCGTCGTGATTAATGTTTTTCCTCCGAGTGATGATTTACAATTTGCTTATTAAAAAACAGAAATGAAGTTGATGTAATGAAACACCTGGGTTATTATTTGGTCGTCTTTCCACCGGAGAGAAGAAGAAATGAAGGAAGGCGGCTGGGCGTTGTGAGGACAGAATGTGAAAGACTAGATAATTCACCATATCATATATAAATGCTGTGTATGATACCTGTTTTTAAGTTATTTAATCCATTGCAGGTATTCAGTGCAGATATAGTGGAGGTGGGGCGGCACAGTGACACATTCCTCTTCCTTGTTCCGAGTCTGGTTGGGCCTGGAGGACTGTCTGTGTGCAGTTTGCATGTTTTCCCTGTGCGTATTTGGCTTTTTATAACACAAACAAACAAAAAAAGAAAATCCATTAGAGTATAATTTTGACTTTTTTAGACTGTTTACGTCACATTTTTAGGTGTTCACGAGCTTAAAGAAGAAACGAGGCATTTACAGAATATGACTTGACACCGATTCTGAGGCAGGTTTGGTAATGTTCTAGTTATCCAGCTCGGGTTCTCAAGGAATTGGCCTTGGCTCATGTACAAATTTGTCGTGGCTGTCTGATTTCCTGCGTGTTGCATCTTATCTGCATTGTTGAGTCTGGTCTACCTCTCCTGAGGTGAAACGGCTCCTGTTGAACCGACACCGGCTTTCTTACAGACATCAAACAAGAAGAGGCAGATTATGATATCGAAGATCGGAATAGGAGTCGGTAATAAGGATGTTACAGTAAATGTGGCAAAAAGCAGCTCAGCCATCAGCAGACACGCTGCTCTTAGTATGACGAGAGATATTTCCTCAACTTGCTCTCTGATTTTTTCTTTCTTTATTTATTTTTTTTTAACTTTACTATAATTAAGTATAATATAAGTAAGTATGTATTTTTTGTGTTTTACCCCAAACTTTAAGTTTGTGCTCATCTCCCATCCTCCATGGTCTTCCATCATTTGACAGCTCATGTTTGCATGTGATGTGACTCACGGCGTTATTCTTCGTCGATCACCTGCGTAACACACAGAAACTCAGAGCGCAATTGATTTGCGTAAGCATGCAGTTCAGCAGACTCCACGCAGGATTTCAGTTAATCCTGCCCCAGGGCCAATCCCAACTGACTGTGGGCAACTGACAGGGTACGATCTGGACAGAGCACCACACACACACACACACACACACACACACACACACACACACACACACACACACACACACACACACACACACACACACACACACTCATCCACAATTTTGAATCACCAATCAGCAGAGATTTCCAAGCACATGGAACACACAGGAAGACCAATCCTGGACTCACACCAAGGAGCTGCAACCGCTACAGTGACTCCAGGTCGTAAGGTCATAGTTTACTTTTAACGGAAGATTAGCAAGTAGATAATTTTATGTTGATCACTTTGTGCTCAGTTCAGTGGAATGAAACACGACCAAGAACACCAGGGCAGTTGGATTACAGAGCGCCAAAGAAAATAATTTTTTTTGCAGAGATAGTAAAGATAAGCCTGAGCAGGGAGTTTGACTGGCAGATAAATTATCACTCCTGCCTCTCCCTGAAACCTGTTTACATCAATCCAGTCGGCGACTTTGCCGAGGAAGTCGACGGAAAGTCACGTAGTGAGACAAGGCGGCGGCTGCTCCGACATGATAGCAGCAGTGATGATTTTAAACAACGTCAGACATTTGAAACTCAGATTAATGTCATCATTTCATATGCTGTTATTTCATTTGAATATAGGTTTAACCTCTCCCGTTTTAAGTTGTGAAGTGCTTTGAGCTGCAGTTTATGAATGGAGTATTAATGAATTTATTATTATATTTGATCAAACCACATCTGCCGTTTTTTAAATTGATTTAAATCTGCAGTCAGTGGGACAAAGCACTGTTTACACAGCACATATAGTCCATCCATGTTTGGACAAAATTCCATTTTTAAGGGTTTAGATTATTTCATTAGTCTAAGTTCGTCTTGATTTCAGGATGAATTGGATCTTTTTGTCTTAACTTGAATGATTATTTCATTTAAATCGATGAATCAGTGCTTTCACTCAATATCACCTTGTTAGATGTTTATGCATATTATTTCCAGCACGTGAAAAATCATCATATAACATAAAAGATGTGTACCTGAACACGCATTTGAAGAAGTCTAACAGTAGAGAAAAGGTGCTGACTGTGAAGTCCATGACAAAGAAAGCCAATATTGACTTAGCTGGAACTGAACCTGATAACATTTTTAATGGAGCTTCTTCCATCGAAAAAACGTCTCCTTCTGTATTTGTTCAGGACAAATATTTGACTTGATCAGCCGAACGAACTGCAACTGTTTTCGGATGTCCTACTATCTTTATTATTTACTTGAGTAGATGTACAGATACATGTGGTTAAAAAAAAGTGAATTTTATTTAAAGCACTGATTGAACTTTTTATATTAGTCAAATGAAAGATTTCAAAATGTGTTCAGTAATTAATATATGAAGGTAAAGTTTAGTAATAATATGTTTAAGGGGTCTTGATTTCTCTTGGTTGTGATGGTGGCCTTTTTTGAAATGGAAACAAATGGAAGACTTTTTAAAACTGTTGATGTAAGTTGATCACTCAGCTTGACTGTGAACTCCTGCAGCTTTGGTGCAGATAACTGTTCATGGTCTAGAGACAATTACCATTGAAGTTTGAAATGAGTGAGTGAAAAGTGCAGATATTGGTCTTCAAATAAAAGTTAAAAGTATTATTAGTATCTGTTGAGGAATAAATACTAATAAATACTATCTGCTACTTCTGCCTAGCTTTAGTCTTTTGAATCGGTTCGTGAATTATTCCATTTTTTTCCTGTTTTATGAAAGTATCTATACCTCTACTCATCTGGAAAATGTGTACTTTTGCCAGCGCTGCTTGTGTACTCTTGTTTGAATGCATCAGTGACAAACAGATTCACAGTAATTGTAACCAGCTGAGAGGATTTTGTTCCTCTTCACAATGCCACCTCATTTTACTACCTCAGATCTCTGTGAATGGATCCAGTCTTCAGAAGTAACAACACTTTTCGGTTTGATTACATTTAAACTCATCAGTGTTTATTTCACTGTCTGTGTGTGTATCAGGATTCTTCAAAGGCCGTGTCTCTGGGCTTGTGGATGGAAGAAATGATCTTTAATCTTGCAGACTCCAGACTCTTCTTCAATGATCTAGAGGTGAGTTTTAAAGTTTGTATTGTGACTCATGGCTCGTGCAGGATTCACACAGAGGCCCATTGAGACAGAATCAGACTTTGTGTTTTTTGACAAGCTTTTCTTCCAGCTGGATTCCTGAACCGCACTTCAATAATCTTACCACCTAAATCGTTTGCCTTGTCCTCACACGCCGCTGAATCTTAACTATTTTTCATTATTTGTTAAAAGTTTCCAGCCAGCTGGAAAACTGCTGCAGTTTCAACATATTCAGCAGTGTGCGCTGGCATACTGTTCTCCAGGAAAGCCTTCCCTCTAACACCCGCGCAGGAGGTTTGACATTTGGGTGCTGTTTTCGTATCTGGCATAAAGCACACTGGCTATCATTGTAAACGTCCCCTCACACAACAGCTATCCTCTATTAATTCTTTCTGCAGCATTTTCCTAACTTTTCTTTTTCTTTTTCTTTTTTTTTCCTGGAGTGACAGCACAGCAAGAATATTAAAAGGACAGTTGGTGGAATAAATGCTCCACATTTAGAAGTTACATGCGCTCCTAACAATCCGCTGGAATGGAACGTCGACCAGTGATGACTCCTTAAGATAAAATTTAAAGAAACTCATTAAAATGCAGTTATAGTAGCTGTGAGACACTCAATCTGGTCTGCATTGGACATTCCTCTTCCTTGTTCTGACAAAGAAAGATTAAAGGGGAACAGGGAGAAAGAGAACAAGTACACTTTGTGCTGTAATTGTAGGTGTGTGTCTGAGTATCCGAGAGGAAAATTAGTCAAATGGGAGGAGGAACAGTCAAGAGGAGGGAAAGGAGCCAACAAAGCCATTTGCAAATCCACTTTTTATCCCCTCTTTTGTTGTCAGGAACCAGTAAAGCTCTGAAGCTTTATTCTGCAGCGGGCTGACAGCTCCCCTTCAGTCTTGAGGTACAATTATCGTGTCCCCGCTCTGTCAGTAGCTACACCGGCGGTTACAAGTGCTGCTGCCGTAATTATAGGACCTTAATTGTAAACGCAATCTTGGACATTCAAGTATTCAATTTTCCTGATTAAAACAAAGATGGATTTACTTTTCTGAAATTAGCGAATTATAAATGTTTTCACTTGGTAGACCATACTGGAGTGACTGGCGCTGTGGCGGTCAGCAGTTGTAGCTCTGCGCGGGCAGATGACACCTGAGTGGGAGGTGGGCCGGAGCCCCGGGGAATTGAGTTATGCCGCAGCGTAAAGAAGATGAGGTAGCGTCTCTGTCTGGACCCGTGAAAGGCGATAGGACGCACTGTCTGTCCGGGGTCGTTTCGTGACAGTCTGGAGTTACACTGGGACCAGGACGGGCTACGTGCGTGCCACTGTGTGTGTGCTACATGCACGTGAAGGTGGAATTTTGAGGGTTGAAGATGGACTTTGCATAAACGCATTGAGACGGAGAGACTTCTGCTTTTTGTTTTGGCCCCACACTGAAAATCTCAACAAGTGTTTATAATTCCACGCTTTATCTACATATTGCTCGAAGTGATTTGTCTGCAGCCAGATGTTTCAGTTCCAGTGTGGTTTAAACTCCTGCAGTTCGCTTGGTTGCATTAGTATCAAATAGAGAGGAAAAACATGCACACTGCTGCCTTTTGCTACAGACAATGGGACGTTCTTTTGAAGATCTACACACTATATATACAATATAAACAGTAAAAATGTAGATTTGCTTTAATTACTGTGTGGTTACAGTGTAAATGCACCACTATGTTGACTGTCTTAAATCTCCGGCGCCTCGCAGTCCCGTATCAGGATACCTTATTTCCTCCGTCCTTGCCTTTTATTTTAGCTCCATCTTTTTTTTTTTTTTTTTTTTTTATTCGCTCGGTGCTGTCACTCCCGGAGGCTCCCTTACAGAGGGGAGACCTGCCTGTGCAGGGCTTTACTCTGAAACGGATCTCTTCATATATCCGCCCTCCCTTTCATTTCCCAGGAATGTGACCAGGTTCATATCGATGACGTGGCTTCAGACGACAATGGACAGGACCTGAGGTAAAGGCTCCGCTCTGCTCCTGCGCTTCAGGCTCTGCTGGGAGACTTTGACGTTTCGGCTGTGGCTCGTGAACCAGACTTGCCCTCTGGGTTTTAGAGAAGACGAAGAAGAAGAAAAAAAAAAAAAGAATATCAGGGAGATGAGAGGCAGAGTGTGAGCATTTGTGTGCATCCGTGCGTGCTCATGCATGCAGGCATGTGCATGTCTTTTATTTTCCCCGACTTCCACGGCCATATAATATGTCACGGGATTATCCGACGCTTTCATTTCTCATCAAAATATCTCTTTCTCATTCCCTCTGTCTCCCTCGGTCCAGACGTTTTATTGCATAAACTTGTTGAAGCACTTTAGGATACTTTTGAGAGTGAATTGAGAAAAAAACCAGACTGTACCAAAGTACTTTTGGACGTATTTATTTTATTGAACTTGGCGCATTTCATTCAAATATGTTTTTGTATTTATCCTAGCCGTGCTCTTTGTATGTGTTTTTTTTTTTTCAAGACAGACTCATTCACAGCTTCAATCATATTTTAAAGGGACTTTTAGTTCTAATGTATTTGTCACTTTGCCAACATTCCTCCAAATTGTCTGAATTGTTTAACTTTGACAGATCTTTTAACAAATTGTTCCCACCACCAGAAAATACTTTTTTGAGAACTATTTGTATCGATTCCTATGAAGTATGCTTGGAATTACTGACATTAGTGCTATAGCACAGTATGAAAACTGCAGATGTTGACTTTCTAATCTATATCCTGGCTGTTTCCTGTATTGTGATCCTGCAGCACTTACAACTTTGGGTCGGATGGCTTTCAGAGCCCAGCGGGAGCCGGCTCCCTGTGCCTGGGCTCGGGAGTCCACGGAGGGGTGGACTGGATGAGGAAGCTGGCTTTCCGATACCGCCGGGTCAAGGAGGTCTACAACACGTACAAGAACAACGTTGGGGGTAGGTTCCTGGTTTATACAAATAAATAATAAAAAAAAAAAACCTGAAATGTTTGACTATCTCAGCCGTTTTAAAAATCTGAGCCGGTCCATGTGTGGTTTCCTTGCACATATAAACCACTAATAGTCACAAGAAATTAGTAAGTTGATATAATTAAAAGCTGAAAGAAAGCAGAGAGGTTTGTTTGTTTTGGTGAGTCACTGCGGAGTTGTGCGCTCGCACACGGACCGCTGATTACTGCCGGCTGCTTTTGCTTCTGCGTCTTGAGGTTTAGGACGCTGCAGATACATAGCCTGCTGAAAGAAGGAAACTAAATACTGCAAGGCGAGATTCAGACGTCTCTCGTTTTGCACAAAAACTGACCATCGAGCTTACGCGCAGGTTTGCTGGGCAGCCCCAAGCGAGAAGAGTGGCTGCAGCTGAGGAGAGAGATGGAAGTCCTGACTGATCTGTGGTTGACTCATGCGCTCAAAGCTCTGGCTCTCATTAACTCAAGGTCAGATTGTCTGTTTTAATTTATTTCTCTTTTTTTTCCCCCACATTATTGGTTTTAGGAATTAAACAAAATTTCCTGTTTGAAGTGTGTCAGTAAAAGTTGCCAGACTTTTAACAGCGGCGTTATTCCGCGCCGTTTCCTCCTCCAGGCCGAACTGTGTGAACGTGTTGGTGACGACCACACAGCTGATCCCCGCCCTGTCCAAAGTGCTGCTGTACGGCCTGGGCTCAGCCTTCCCCATAGAGAACATATACAGCGCCACCAAGACAGGTGAAAGTTTTGTGTTTTGCGTCTATAGTTTAGTTTTTATTTCACATCGATTTGACTAAAGCTATAGCTAATATTTCTTCCCATCTGACTTCCTGTCTGCTTGCAGGCAAAGAGAGCTGTTTTGAGCGTGTGTCTCAGCGGTTCGGTCGCAGGGCCGTGTATGTAGTGATTGGAGACGGAGCCGAGGAGGAAACCGTGGCCAAGAAGGTATAACTCAATCTGTTTTATTTATGACTGCGACTGCTGAAAAATGGCCCACAACTAATCAGTTAACCTTACGACGTGCTCGGCCCTCTGGAGCTTTTGGATCTGCATTTTTTCTCATTTCTCTCAAAGATAATGTTTGCTCTGAAATGCGATCTTTTTTTTTGTGGGTCTGGCAGCGGGGAAGTCGCAGGCTTTTTCATGTTGTCCAGATGTACTTTGTCACACGTCAGAGTCTTCATCCCGAACCATAAAACACATTTCACTTACGCTTCGGAAGCTTCTGTACTGCCGCCGCTTTGAGTTTGCACGTTTTTCTTCACCCCATGAAACGTCGACTGGAGACTGTGAGGAATACACAGTAAATCTGCTTGTTTTTTCTCTGGTTTTCTCAGAAGAACATGCCATTCTGGAGGGTGTCCTGTCGGGCGGATCTGGAGGCCCTGAGCCATGCACTGGAGCTCGACTACCTCTAGAGGGCGCTAGCAGACAGATTTTGCCATCCCACTATAAACCACGAGAAGCTCCTGAACTCCTGAGTACAGCCTGAGGGCGAGGGCGAAGGCGCCCCCCAGAGACTGATTCAGAGTGGGTATTTTCATTTTGAGCTGCACTCCTGCGGACGTCTTTCCACCACAGCTGAGCGAGGACTGCGAGGACGAACCTTATCTTTTACTCCCTTGAAGCAAAGTGTTTCGGACCAAATCGAAGAGACCAGAGTAACACCAGGGACCAAAAACTTCATAAGTGTCTCCAGGGAATGGTGGTTACAAGTCCTTTTATAAACGTGTTCATCTCTACTTTATATAAATGGTGTCCCACTTTAGTACACAAAGAAAGTGTTGCACTGAATTCTTAGATCCTGTTTTGTGAACTGCGTGTTTGCAATGGTGTTTTTTTTTTTTAATTTGTTTTTAGATTAAACTGTGGCCAATATTATTAAAAAACAAATTCATAGAAAAATAGATTTGCCTTCACTATTATTTTACAACTGCTTTTTGCAAACCCGATTAACATCTGATAATATTTTATTCATAGTTAGAGGCTATAAGGAATAGCCTTATTGTGCCCTTAAAACAAGAGTTATTTATTTTGGTAGAATTTCTAGCACACTTACATGTTTCAGTAGTTTTCTGCACTATGCATTAAAAAGAAAAATCAACCCAAATTTCGCCCAAATCATGCGCTTGTAAAAAATGTTTGATAGGACATTGCCTTGAAGATCCTCTCATCAGGTGGCGCTCCTTTGACCTTTGACACTTGGTTGTATATTGTTTCCTTTCTGCAATGGTTAAATTTCCTAATAACCTGTTTGTAATGTAAATGAACTGGTGTGGTTGTGCATGTGCGGATTACACTGCCTGTCTGCTTAGCTATGATTTGTATATAAGGCTTGATTGTCGGTTTGTTTTGACAGACAGTTAGGGTAGATTAATAAAGATAAATTAATTGCATTGTGGGGAAAGCTGAGTTGAGTGTCACCTCATTTCACACAGTTACAGAACCCAGCGGCATCTTAGAAAGAGAATAGATGAATGAATGACAAACGAAAAGAATTTGTTGAGGAAAATGTCTCCCTCTTTTGGGCAAAAGGCAAACTGCAATGACAAAAGTCCAGAATCACTTGCGATGACATTTGAATTTATTCTTGAAAAGCGGCAGAAAATGCAACAGTTATAGCCAGGATGTATTTGACATTTTGCTTAAAATATACATATCCATAGCACTGTAGTATGTTCATAATACGAGTAACACTGAACCAGTTATTTCATGTTTTCATCCTCATGTGAAGCTGGTGAATTGCAATTTCCATTCCTTTTGCTCGCATATATTCATATGTTCAGGCAGCAATGTTTTTTTTTATTCCATTCAAAGTTTAAAAAATATAAATAACATAAATATTTAAATAAATAACATTCATATGAAACAGAACAGTGCATGTGAAAATGGCTGCAGGAGCTACTGCCTCTGGACAGAAATCATCCTGAAGCCTCTGACGGTGGTCCTTGTGTTGAAGAGAGACAGGCTGGCCTGCAGCATCCTCACTCCCACCATGCTGGGGGTGAAAGTGATGCGCTGCTCCACTCTTCCACCTGGAAGCAGGGGAGGCATCCTGCAGACAGACAAAAAAAACAAGTTTACAACATGTGCAAAACATCTGAAACTGATTGAATAATAATTTTGCATGGCTGACAAATCAAGTGGTTTGTGCATTATCTTCTTAATAGCTCAGGTAAATGTTGATGTCTGAGCTCTGAAGTTTTCCCTGGCAACTAAAATCACTTTTGATCAAACTGCTTTAAATAACAACCCTGTGCTTGGAAATAATTGCTGCCCTACCTCTGGCATGTGACAGTGGAACATTTGTCGGTTATCCTTGCCACGCCAGTTTATAGTTAGAGATGCAGCGCAGAACAAAACAAGATAACAACCGTGGCAAGCCCAAATTCCTTCAGCGGAGACAGTCTGTACTGTAACCTGCTGCTCGGGGACGCTCCTCTGTAATTTCATGTTCTCGTGTGAAGCCAGTCACGTTTCCAAAAATCACGAACGTGACGCCGGTGGCAAGAAAATTACGAGCATAGTACGGTGATGAGAACAAAATAAATAAAAGCTCGTACCTGTAGTGCACCTTGCCCTGCATGAGCCCGGCCCCGGCCACAATCAGCACCCCGGTCACCGGGTGTGAGAACGGGTTGGTGAAGGACACGACGGCCGACTGCTCTTTGTTTGGCACGATGGAGGAGTCTTCATCGATCTGGAGGGAAACACGCTTCAGTCAGTCTCAGATTGATGTGAGTCACCAGTTTAAACAGAAGAGCACTTAGGAAACGTCAGACAGTGAATCTCTAAAATGAAGTAATGTTCAATCACCTGTATGATGAGCTCTGGGCTGGAGATGTTGAACTCCTCTGAAGCGAGGACCCGCTCCTGACTGGAGGTGTCCTCCAGGACGACAGCGAGGTTGATCAAGTCGTCTCCCACCACGTCTTCATACTGAGCGGGGAGGATCTGCTGCTTCAGCACTTTGACTGAAAAGAGAGAAGAAGAGCCTGGAGGTGAATTTCATGATCAAATCAAATTAGAGGGAAAATCTCTCTTTCTAGATGAGAAATGCTGATCTACCTTCCATGGGCGCCAGCTGGATGGTGCCGTGTAGTTCCCAGAAGGTTTCTGAGGGGCTGTGGTTGTATTCCTTTGCCTGAGCGTTGAGGTGAACCTTCATGGACTTGGCGACTCTGTGCTTGTTTATGATTTGCACGACGAAGCGGACGGGCTCCCCGGCAACGGGAGATTTCTCCAGGGACAGGGACACAAACACTCCTCTGGACGACCCTGTGGAAGCGACAAGCGGCTCGTTAGATGTGGTGAACAAACTTGACTTGAATCTAAATGAATAGAAACGACGTTTTGAAATTACCATTTCTTAATGTTGAGTCTTCATTACTGGAGGAACTTCTCGATGAGAGCGTGGAAGTCGGGCCTGTTTTGGTAGAAAGACACAACTTTTAGATTGAACACTTCATTAAATCATCCCGGATTTACTGATTTTGTTTTTTGGCTTCCATTGATCGTACTTTTGATGAATTTGTAGTCTGCTGTGATGTTCAGCGGTCTGGGAAATCCAATGGCCTTGGTGCAGATCAGCGATCCGACTCTTTCCGTGTCTTTGTTGACGCCGAGCACGCGACCCTGGCTCACGATGATCTGGTGGACGTCTGCGTTGACCTCGGCGTAGACGAACCGGGTGTCGTGAACCATGTCCAGACAGCGGTTCTTGATGGCTTTGACGGGAGCCGGGCCGCAGCAGAAAACTCCTGAGAGGACGGAGGGAACACACAGGTATGGGTAAGTTCAAAGATGGCTGAAAAGAACGAAAAAATAATAAATGATTTAAAAGATCTGAAATTTTGTTGCACACCTCCACTCCTCTGCTGGGGAGTTGGGTCCAGAACTTGCCAGCCGTTCATTTCTGATCCCAGATCCCTGCGATCCATCCAGCACTCCACCCACACATGGAAGTTCCTGTTAAAAAAAAAAAAAGTTTTTATATAAAAAAAATTGTAGCTATATTTAAAATGAATTCATTAAGCGTATTTGTGACATGAGAGTGATTTAATTTCTCCTCACCATATGCTGTCCTGGCTTTGCTTCAGCTTCTGTCCCGTCTCGCTGTAGAACTCCTCAATCACCAGGTTGTCGTTGGTGTCGTGAGCCGAGTTGAAGTTTGTGACGACGCGACAAGGAATGCCAAGAACTCTCATGACTGCAAGACAGCGAGGACAATTTAGATGCTGAGTCAGATATCTGAACACTGTGTCATGGAAAAAAGGAGACGCAGTGTTTGGATAAACAGAGACGTCGTCAATGATTGTGATGGAATTGTAAAGGGGGGGTTTGGCACAAGATGACGAACGCAACATATAATTTAGTACGTTTGAATACATTTGCTTTTTTTAACAGAATACAATCCCCTTTTTTTGACTTGACTGTTATTCGCCTGAGAAGTTAGTCGGTTTGGACGTCTCCTGTTGGACATACCTGTACACATGACGGCTGCGAACACCCAGCACTGGCCGTACTTGACCGGACTGTAGCGGGACTGGGCCCACTGCTGCAGGATGTCCCCGCTGCCCGTCCACATGGAGGGATTCACGCCTTCTTCGAAATCCTTGGACCAGTTGCCTTTCAGCACACCTCGATCGTCCTCACTGTTGATCTGCACAAAACAAACCAAAAAAAATGAATAAAACAGGAGTTTATCACCCAAAGCAGGTTCGGGCAGTGCGCACGTTCTGCTATTATTATTTGATTCAAAGTGTTACATAACAACTACAACATAATGACGACTCCACCTGAGTTTTTTTTCTATATTCATAATTATAATGCCCTTGAGGAAGAACGGCTCTCATCTCAACATGAGCAGGACAGAGTGCAACACTTCAAGCTGTGACTTGTTTTAATGAGACGTGGTGATGCTCACGTTGTCATGGAAATAAAACACAAACACTCGCTGACGGTGGGATAGCACGGTGGTGAAGATCGGTTAATTCTTAGCTTGATGGGTTTTGTATAAGTTGTGTTTGACGCTCACCATGGCTGAGACGACCCGGCTGATGTAAATGGGGCTGTTTCGCCTCAAGTAGTCCTTTTTTCGATTCCTCTTGTGCAGAGGACTCACTTGGAGCAGATTCAGGCAGGCCTCGAGGACACCGGGCTCGTACTTCAAAGAGAGAAAGTATGAAAATATATTCATTGCTCAATCATTCATTATGAATTAAAAAAAAACACACACACTACTCATTGACAGCAACCAATCACTGATCCGAGGTTTGATGATAAAGGTGCAAAAGATATCAACATTTACACGTTTTACTTAAAAAAAATGGCAATTTTTTTTTTTTATTTTGCCTTTTAATTAAAAAAAATGTTGGGGTATTTTTTTGGAAAAAAGGGCTTGTTAGCCTCACTAGTAGAAATTAAATAGTCTGCAGTCTGTTATATCCGATGCAACAGAACTATTCAAAGTGAGTGGAAAGACTTACGTTCAGCAAACTGAACGACGCCTCTAAACACTCACATTCAGGTGCATTTTACTTTTTCCAGATTTCTGCCTTTATTTGTTTGGTGTTTTTAGCTTTCCTTTGATTTTCCATTTTGCCTGTTTTGTATTTCAACATTTTGGAACATGAGTAACTTTAGTTTTTAGCAAACCAGCATTGACCAGAGACCAATATGCATTACATCAGTTTTGGGTTTCAAATGAAATAATCCTGTTATACCTGGTCAAAGGACCACGGCCTGGACACCACGTTCATGGGCGTCCCTATGAACAGCAGCCCAGAGTCGCTCTGGATGTATTCTTCTCTCTGGTCCTCAAACGGAATATAAACCACATCATCTGCAAAAGAAACAGCACATTAATATCAGCGATCATTATCATAACTTCTTGGCCTTTAAAGGATGACTCTGATGATCAGTGTGTGGTTTTGTTCTCACCGGAGCACCAGGGGTTGCAGAGCATGATGAACCTGCCGGTGGCGCAGCTCCTCTTGTTGTTCTTAGTGAAAACGAACAGCTGAAACCTGTAGCAGCCCACCGAGGCCGAGGCGGGAGAGCAGATGTAGATGGACGGCGCCTGGGGATTCAAGCCCTGAGGGTCGATGTAGGCCCTCCAGTTGGAGGACGACGGCTTCCTGGAGAAAGTCACGGGCATCACCACGTACAGGCGTCCTGAGGGGGGAGAGGAAGGGAAAGCAGTTAATAAAAACTGTTCTGGTCAGAGTCAGTCTGCTGGACTGCATCAGGATCTTAGATACCTAGCATGACTTTAATCCGAACAGAGTCGGTCTTGGGGTTGAAGGGTCGACCCTCCAGCCGCACG
This sequence comes from Salarias fasciatus, assembly GCF_902148845.1. NCBI lineage: Eukaryota > Metazoa > Chordata > Actinopteri > Blenniiformes > Blenniidae > Salarias > Salarias fasciatus. The sequence goes on from NC_043749.1 coordinate 18,579,669, forward strand.
CTGATCTTGAACGGCTCTCCTCGCCGCACCACCAGAGCTTTGGAGCTGCTGAAGCCTTCTGTGTGGTGCCTCTCCAGGTTCTCAGACTGCTCCAGGTTGACATATTGAATGCTCAAGTCTGCAGAGAGAAATGGAAAAAAAACATATACAGATCGTGCACCAACAAAATGCTTTCAATGATCAGAAGAAGAAACTTTTATGGAAACTTAACTGAGAAAGGATAGCTTGAAGAGAAAAGGAGAATTCCTGGAGAGAGCTCTTACCTTCCATTTCTTAGTGTCTCTTGTTCGCTGCTGTTACTGTATGCTGCTACAGTCACTCTCTACCTCCATATAAACCACTGTCCCACCCTTCGTAAGCGCAACAAGAATGTCCCGCCTTCATTTTGTGTGTGTGTGTGTGTGTGTGTGTGTGTGTGTGTGTGTGTGTGTGTGTGTGTGTGTGTGTGTGTGTGTGTGTGCGTGTGTGTGCGTGCGTGCGTGTGTGTTTGGCACTTCTACACATTCATGTACCAACTAAGCTGTGGGTAAACAATCAGACTCAATGGGAGGCCAGATATGGATCATTACGTCTGTTCTCTGGGTGTGAGATTCTGGAACATTCGTGATTCGTCAGATCCAGACAAAAGATGTGATTTTCAGGAGTGACCAGACGAACGCAAACCTTATAATTATCGCATGTACTAAGTGGTTTCACGTTTTTTTATCTTTTTTTTTCACAGTCACGTGCAGTTACATGAAAATGTGACATGAGAAAATTTTGTATCACCTGTTTAGGAATTGAAGTTCTTTGGAGTAATGGTTTTTCTCTCACCTCTCCAGGGGAACAGCCCTGGTTTGAGTCCATAGAGCCGGGGGGGCTTTATGTGTGGAGTTTGCATGTTCTTCCTGTGCATGAATTTCCTCTACAGGCTTGAAGAAGTTACATCAGTTGCAGTTAAAGCTGATAAGTTAATTAATTTCCTGTTAATGTGAGTTTGCTCTAATAACTTTCTTTACTTTAATACTTAAATATCAATGCATATCACATTCAATGTCCTTGTGTACGGATGCTGATGTGCAAACACACTTTAGAAGAATGATCTTTTTCAGTTTTCCATGTGACAGCCTCCACACAAACACCTTTTGGTCCACTGCGAACAGCCTTGAACAGTTTGAACAGAGACACAGTAACTTTTTCCCCAGAATAGAAGCGTGGGAGGCTCCCTGGGCCGGAAGCGTCCTCTCTGTTTGGGCTTGCCTCCAAAGCAAATGAAAGTCCATTGCGCAAATCAGACTTGAGGTTGAGAACAGTCATAATGGCAGGTATGTCGTTGATGGAAGGCATTGAAAAAAAAAAACAAAAAACATATTGACGTAAAGTCATGACAACGTTTGATACTTTATCTCTCCAACGCAAAATTGTCACTGTATTTAAGCCCTCCTCGTTTGGATGAATGACTTCTTTTATATGTTAAGATGCGATTAATTCCATTCATGGCTGACTTTTCACTGCAGACACTATCAGCACTGAGCTGCTGCATTTTTGGGGAAACCCGAGGCTGAGCCACCCTGAGCTCACCGCCTGCAGCAGGAGTTGAACCTTCTAAAACGGATTTTCTTGTTTTACCAAAATGCTGAATTATGTCAACACTTGAAAGAAAATGGTCGAAAGATTTTATCAGGATGCTCACAGACGCCACCAGAATAATCCTAAACATGATCAGGTTCTTCTTCTTTTCCTGCTGCAGTTCCTTGAGATCGGACAGTTTTGAGAGAAAACTTTTATGGAAACGACTGGTGCGAGTGTTTGGATGTGTAAATGTGATTGATGGTGTAAAGCGCTTGGAAACTGATCAAGGAGTTCAGGTAAAGACCATTTAGAATATTGAAAATAATAATAAAAAAATCTTCCATAAAGTCTGCTAAAAGACTTAAAAGAATCATTAAGAAATACAGACTGAATACTCTATCATTTTAACTATTAACAGTTCTCAACATATATTCCCTGTCAAAAAAGAAAATAAAGGGGGGAAAAAATGACCGTTGTTTCAAATCAGGACTGCAGTATAGTTATATATTTGTTCATGCATAGAGAATGCAGCAACTCAACAGTGTTTCAATACTAATCACACTGTGAATGATGTCAATGTTCATCAAGAGTCTCCCCAGACGCCAAACCGTGACTCATGTCGTGCGAGTGATTGACAAGAGACACGTCAGATATGCTGGGCAGATATGCATGTTCTCAGCTGGCGTCCGAGTGGCAGATTAAGCAACATTTTTATGAATCAGCTTCAGCGGAAAAAAGGAAACCGGTTTGAGCAACTGTTTCACCTTTCACTAGAACTTTTAGTTGACATAAATGCTGATGTGCACGTCAGGTTTGTCTTGGGTGTGGGCCGTCAGAGGGGGTTGACTGTCACCGAGATCCAGCTGTGAGAGGGAATCCTCCATAAAAGTGTGAGTCACAGTGTTGCCATGATCTGAGCACTGAAGCAAAATTTAAACCTCGGTCGTTTCATGACTGAACGGTTGTGACACAAACTGCTTCTGGGTCTCATTGATGGTTCTACGAGAAACACTATTGATTGGCAAATGTTTTATTTTAAACAAACAGGAAATTAAAACACTATGCAGATTCAAAAATATATAATCAAACAAGTAAAAGAGGATTAAATAATACTCGGTTGTTACATAGTTTTTCATACTGTTTACAGTACAGATGTGCAGATGTGCACTTGCACTCTTTAACAGGAAACCTGGTGGAAGTTGACAAAAAAAATGCTCATGAAACAACATAAGCAGTTTTATAACATAAAATAAATCCTCATAATAAGCTTAAAAGGCATAATTTGATCATGTCTGGAATATCGATGATTAAAAATAATCAAATATCAAAGAAGGCTTATTCACCTTAGTGGCTGCTGGAACAATGCAAAATGCATTGTGGGAGAATATATCTGACTGACAGAAGAACCACAAGCTTCATTTCTATGAGGCAGTCCTGGGTTTGTTATATACAAGGAAATCTGAAATGTCGTGCCACACGTTGCTGTCATGGTAAAGGTAGTTCATGGAGGACTGCAGAGACGGCTGAAGGGTGTGTGGGTGATACTCAAACAGCCACAAGACGATGCCCCACACCAGCGTGGCAAAGAGGGGGAAAGGGTCGTGTTTGGGCTGAGGGATGAATCCTTTCTCTACAGCCAGTCGGGACAAGGCAAACAGGATCCGGGACAGCAAGTACATGTTGATCTAGAATGGGAAGTCAATAATTTGTAATCAATATTTTATTTATAAATAACCTCAATGTCAAACATAAAACTGCACATTAAGAATAATGTGATTTCACTTGAGAATGCATTGGGTTTGTCTATATAATGAGCTATATGTCTGTAATACTACTAACTATGTAGGATGCTTTTGTAATTCCTAAAAAATTCAAATCAAAACTGAAAAAGTTTCAAATATTAAGGTAACGGAGTTCAGGCTTCAATTATTCATACATATCACAGCAGCGTGACGGACAAAACAGGATGCTGCAGGAGGGAGGAGCCACGACAGGGTTCACACACTTTTTCACCTGTGGTTTCAATGACTTCATTATTTTTCACCAAATTTCCTTGACCAAAACACTGATTCACTCTTCACTTAAGTGTATTTTGATTCCAGTATTCAAACAAAAGGTGCTCCTCAATAAGAAAATATGTGCTGTATTAGAATATAAATATTCACAGTTTATTCCCATCTGCTCATTTTTGAGTAAATAAAACACCAGATAGTTGTTCATTTTCAGCAGAATAATAGATCATAAAAATAATACTGAGTTTTTACACCTTCTCACCTTATTTTTTTGCTGTTAACATATTCCCTCTGATGCAAATATGCATCACTCACCTAAACACTTCTACAGCCACTTTGCTGAATACTTTCATAACAAACCAAACACTAAACACAGAATAAATAGACTCAAGATTTAACAGATGTCTCAGTCACTATGTAAGATTGATCATCATATTTATTCTTGATCTGCATATTCAAATTTTATGTTGACCACCGTGCATGCACATAAGTTAAAATCAGACCCCTTCTGGACGTGGATCGTATCTGTTATGACACCTGAGGCAAAAATCACTGAATGTGTGTATCGTACACCACTGATAATTAATTATATTTGAAATCAACAATCATTATTATATCTTCCCAAACTATCAATTATGGTACCTGGGTGATTCTCTGAATTCGGTGCTCTTTGAGCTTTCCGAGTATTGAAAAATATTGCACAAAAAATTGTGTTTCTAATAATTGCATCTAATGAAGGCATATTTGAACCTCAGAGAAAATAGGAATTCCCACCTTAAGCATGAAATCCAAATGAATGTGAAATATTATTGCTTTAAAATGGACTGGCTGGTGCAACATTCAACCCCGTAACAGCGCTTCAACCATGTACATAAAAGTGCTTTTTTGTTACGGGGTTGAATGTTACGGGGTTGAAGATTTTAGCTAAAAGTAGTCACACATCCATCATTAGCTAGGGTGTAGACCATCATATACCATGAGGAAAACAAGAAATTCATGTATTTTACTAAGACAATTATTTGCTTTTACTCAAACAATAGTAAGTATCATTTATGTATGTAACAGAGTTGAAAGGTTGAGCTTGATGATGTCAATCTGATGATAAAAACAATTAAATATCACAAAGAAAGTATACTAACACTTTCCTCTCTTAACAGAATGTGCGGGAAAATTATGAGAGATGTCACTTTCTGGATGCTGAAGAACTTGGGCTGAACCATTATTTTGAAAAGGGGGGGGGGGTGATATGGTTTTACGGGGTTGAACAAAACTGAGTGACATGGTTAAATATAGCCATTGTATAAATTTTTAATGTATTTTTCTTATATTTCTTCAATTTAGGTAATCATAGACAAGAAAATTATTATATTAGCAAAAATATATATATTTACTGGATATTTTTATTTGGTTTATATTCAATGAAAAAGTAACTTTGGTAAGTGGGGACATGTACATTTGGCAGACCTCTAGGCCTCAACAAGTCATAAAATTTTTCTAAACATAATTTTAAAAATATATTTGTGTGCTATAATGCAAATACACATGGATCCTTCAATTTCTTGATTTAAAATGCCTTTGTGATTCACTTTATATGAAAATCTTTGAGGTAAAAGCGTGGGACACCAAAGTGCACCGAATTCAGAGAATTACCCATCTGCATTCCCATGACTTTCAACACAAAATAGAAAATCAAAACTTTTCCATGTTTTCTATGGCTGAATGAACCCTACACAATGCCACGAGGTGACTGTTAAACATAACTTAAGGATGTTTTGGGGATAAAAACAAAGATTGTATTAAAGTGTATTCCTGATGTGACCAAAGAACTCCGGTGGAATGTGGATGGAAACATGCAAATTTGAAAACCTGACCATAAAACATTGCTTATGCTGCTGGAAAAATGAGAAACAAAGATTCTCAATGTAGAATTAGATTGTGATAAGACCATTTAAAAAAAGCCCCACTTAATTGACATGTAAACACTGAAAAAAAAAAAAGATTTGTAGCCTACAGTTCATTTTACCTGGCTATTAATGTTGTTGTTGTCTCCGAAGACTAGCCATCCTCCCACACAGGCAGCCAGAAAGGAGTGAGACTGGAAGCTTTTCCCCTGGATCTTCTGCTGCAGGGTTTGCAGGCCTTTGTAAGTGAACACGAAGTATGCCAAGTTTCGAGAGTGGGTATATGTGGCTTTCAGAATGGCTCTCAGCTTATCCTTCAGACTAAGAAATGGAAGAGGGAAAAGAAAAAAAAAAGGAGTTCAAAGTTATCACAATGAAGAGATCAAAGTTATCACATTGCATGAGAGTCTGTATCTGTTGAGGGACATTCAAGTTAATGATTAATCCTGATCATACCTGCCACTTCTAAATAGAAATGTCATGACCAGGGCGTGAGGTGCCCTGATTTTGGCTCCATATCTGAGAAATAAACACATGGAAATGTCACTGAAAAAGTTTCAGGGAACAGAAGTGAAAATTTGGCAAACAACATCGAGAGTCAGCTGATTAGGAGAGGGGCTAAAAAAACATTAGCAAAAAAACAAAACAAAAACAAGAACAAAAAGAATAGAGAAGCTGAAAAGTTTGGACTCACACGGCGCCGTTCCTAAAGCCCTTCAGAACCGCCAGCGCGGCTCTGTACTTCTCCTGCTGCAGAAGATGATTGATGGTGTACACAAGAGTTCTGACCAGGTCCGGACCCGCCATGACTTTCAATGCAGCCCACAGGACGCAAATAAAGGACGGACCCGATTCCAATACAGGGCTGTGTGTCACATTGAAAAGCCGCCGTGATGCAACACAACATTATGGGTTCCTAGGTGAGTGTGTGAGCGTGCGTTTGTGTTCTTTGCTTGTTTAATGATGTAAATTCGATCAGACTGAATTTCTTCCTATTCAATAAACTTTATAACAGTTTCTAACAACCAACTTAAACCAGTCTGAAATGTGCTTGTACCGAGAAAGAAAAGGATATCAACAATACACGGATCCGAATAGAACATATCTGGAAAGTTTTCATGACAGTCATTTTATTGTATTTTCACGTTTTTTCCAAAATGGAAGAAATTACAACCCCCCCCCCCCCCAAAAAAAAAAAAAAAAAAAAAATCAAAACACTATGCAACATAATGACAATGTAAACATTTTTTTTTTCTTTGCATGCTTGTCAATTTATTAAAAATGCAAATGAAAAAAGATCCAAAAATACTTCTTGCCTATCCTATATCCACTGATCATCCTTGAGGCGTTTTTACAGCTTTGCTGGAGTCCACCTTTGGTAAATCCAGCTGATTGAATTTGATTTGGAAAGGCACACACCACCAGGCCTCACTATTGACAGGATGAAGTCAAAGGAATTGTCTTTAGCCCTCCAGACAGAACTGTCTCAAGGTGCAAATCTGAGGAAGGGTACAGAGAAACTTTGGCTGCTTTGAAGGCCCCAATGAGCACAGAGGCCTCGAACCATAGGACTGTTCTTAGAGCTTTTCGTAATGTGACAGGAACTGGGACAGCCGTAAGGATAGAGGGAAAGATGAATGCTGAATGGGGTGAGACTTCAGTTTTCAGATGGACAATGACTCATAGCACACAGCCAGAATATCAAAGGAGTAGTGACAACACTGTGAATAACCTTGAGTGTCCCAGTCACAGTCCAGACATAAATACAGTTGAACATATTCTCTGAAAGCGTGAAAATGGCCATGCACCTACATTTTCTGACCAACCTGATGGAGTTTGAGAGATGCTGCAAAGAGAAACAGCTCAAGCTACTCGAGATACTGTATGCTTGTCAAGCTTGTGGCATCATATTCAAAAAGACCTAAAGCTGTAATTGCAACCAAAGATGCATCTACAAAGTATTTACAAAAGAAAATTTATGATTAAGATAATTTAATATGTCTGTAAATGTGATTTCTTAGATATTTTTTTTTTCTTATTTCCAAAAAATTGTAAACATTTTGAGAAAAAAAAACCTTTCACATTGTCATGCTGGGGTTGAGTGTAAAATATCAAAGAGAAAAAAAGCCCAACTTTTTTTCCATTTTGGATTAACACTAACAGAAAATACAGAAAAAGTGAAGTGATACGAATACTTAGATTCACTGTATGCAACAATATATCAAAACAGTTCCATTCAATGAGGCAAAAATAAAGGGCAGGCAATATAATGAATGTCAAGAAAATCAGAGATGCCAGTAAGGTAAATTAAAACATGTCAAGTCCAATACAGACTCAAACCAGGGACATTGTCTCTGTGAGGCAGGAATGCTTACCACTACACAATGGTACAGCCTTAATTGGATCAGCTAAAGTAAAACGACTTGTAGATCCTAGTTAATCCAATAAAACCATCTCTGAAATAAGCCTGGTGCAAAGTCATCGGTGGCATCAAATCTGGTTAAAAGAACATTTTTTGTTATAGCTGAAGAATCTTAAATATGTGACAGACCTAGTTACATAACAGCATGAGTAGCTCTAACAAATTTCATCCTTGGGCCATTTTGTCCAGGTGAGGTTTCTCACACTAATTACAAAAATAGACTGAGCCGCCTTGAGTAGCTGGCTTACCTGTGTTTACATCTGTTATTTTAGCTCAGATCCAGGGCAACACCCACACAGGCCATTCATCTTTCATCTCTCCCAGACAGACAATCACCACTCAGACAAGTGGAACAGTGTCGTTATGTAACAAACTGAAACCGATCATTTACCCACCTCCCTCTGAACCTACATAACATTGCGAGACAAAAAGACGAGAAGAGAAAGAAAATAACAACTTCATCCAATTCAGGGTTGCAGGTGATCCTGGCTAAAAAGACAAACCAGACACTTCCAAATAGCACAAGTTTAAGTGCAAAAAAACCTGAAGACAAAAACAGATCAGACTTTCAGTGTTTTAAACATTTTATTACATTTTTTTCCTCAGTTGATCCAATCCATTGTTACATGAAACTCATCCTCCTAATAAATAATATTCACCCATGTAATTCCAATTATCAAAAGAAAAAATAGAGCTTTAAAAAAAAAACAGTGATTACACTATCAACATGAATTGCAATGCAATCAGATCAACCAAAACACTATCTTGCATATTTGTAAGTGTTTGTACGTCCAATGATCTGGTACACAGTGGTGATTAGACAGAAGTGGTTAATTCAGCCAAAGGTCAAGGTGCTATTATTAGTTACAACCTGCTAAAGTGTTCAATAGTCAGCATTTTAATCACAAATCCTTTTTTTTTTTCTAAGCTTTATTTTTTAAGACTTATTTCCCCAAATAATCACAAAAAGAGATCTGCAGGAGAGAATACATGTGACGCTAGGTTAGACAATCTAAAATGAAGTGAGCAGCGATCAGACTGTAAAGATTTCAGATAGTCAGATGAGGGAGAGCTTCAGTCACTGTGAACCTGCATTTTTTTTTTTCTCATGGCAGAAAAACTGACATTATGCAACAACATAACGCATAAAGCCACCTGCTTCATACATAGGGTGAATTCACCCAAAAATAAATATCTCTGATAATTTCATTAGGAAATAAAAAGTAAACTTGCTGATATTTAATTTTTTTTTTTTAACTTCTCAGTTCTCTGGGACACATACTGAACTTACAGCACATGGTTTACATCACTCAGCCTATAACACACTACGACTGCTCGATGCATGGAACATTACTCTGATGCTGTGCATAAATATAGTTTATGAAGTTGGCCCGTCACCGTGAAACTCTGTCCGATTTTCAGAATATTAAACACAGAAGTGACATTGATTTGCAGGTGGGATTTATTGTGCAACTGACAATGAATGTGTGAACACTTAGTTATTGTGTGGCAGCTTACGTGGTCATGATCGGAACTCGCCTCTTCATGGTAAGCACACAAGACATTCACAAGAAACTACACATCGAGTTGCTAAAGTCTATTATCCCGCTCCCCCCTGACTCATGAACAGGTCTTTCGCAACAGAATTATGTAACCTTGGATTACAAATGGCTTCTGCCAGTTTTAAGGATTATAATTTTGAAGAAAATCCTGAAATCTGAAGTGATCAGACTAGTAAGGGGCTTCCTAAACATGATCTTGAAGCAAAGTCAGCCAGATTTCTTTACACGGTAGTGAGCAAAATGAGAAAGAAACTATGTTAATAGCGTAGTGATTTAGAGAAACTTAAAAAGTGATTGCTCCTTTGGCTGTGCTAAAGTTATTTTGTTATAGTGACACTCTACTAAAAATAAAGAGGCGTTTTTGGACAAAGACATGAAATACACTGTTACTGTATAAATCTGAGAACTTTACACCCTATAGAACTAGGGCCTCTTACCTTTTCTATTTTTAATTTACCTTTAAACCCTAGTTCTCGTCTTGTCTGCTGTTCAAACGGGTCCAACCGCGTGAATGATTTATATGCACAGAGATACTAAACACATTGTTTAAAACTTTTCAAATATATTTACATCCACTGCATTTGTCTTAGGAATCAATATCTTCATTGATCATCGAGGAGATACGGTGGTTCACAGAGCTCCACACAGCGAAGAGAAACAAATCTGTTTCCATCATGTTTACAAAAAGGCGGTGTGTTTTCAAGCCGATGAGGAGCTCTTCTTTCCAGCTCTCTGAGCTACCGTAAAAATAATACTCTGAACGTCTAAAAGGAAAACTGACTACCATTCGGTGGGAACATTTCATCCCCGAAACAAGTCGCCGCTTTCCCCGGTATACCGTTACACCCCGATGCTCCCCACGTCATCAGTAACAGCTAGCAAGTATGAAGCAAAGCATTCACAGTTTCAGTCTCCCCAACTGACAAATGAAGTGAGTGTACAAATACGCTAATGAAATGCACAAAAAACTGTGATGGGAAGGCAAACCTCGTCAAATCAATTCACAACAAAAGCCGTTTCATCAAATCTATATGAAAGAATGCAAGTATTCTCGACTCAATGTTAGGATTTAAAGAAACAGTAAACGCGAAATCTTACCAAAGTGTTATAAAAACGATCAAACGAATCAGTTTGGCTCTAGAATTGGCGAAAAAGGTTTTTTTTTTGTTACAAAACTATTGCACATAAAAATACAGCTTCTCTGTAGAACAATCACGCCCATCTTCATGCTGGCACGAGCATGTGCAAACTCCCTCCACTTTTTAACTCATTCAGTCGAGAAAGCAATGTGGTTATGCTCATCAAAATTAATAGAATAACTGCAAATGAGCTACAGGAGTCACGTCAAGTCCGTCAATTATTGGAAAAAACAAGTTTCCATTCATTCACCCTTAAAATAAAGACATTAAGTAGTCGGAAAGACCCAAAATAAACATGTGCGAATATCTGACGTCCAGACGAAACGCTTCATAAATGTAGGTTTAAATGCACAGAAATGGTTTCTCCACTGAATTCATTCATTCTACTGCATAAACCTGACAAGGTGTCTGTTCAGAAGGTACTATTTTGCACAGATCTGCAAATGTGCGTGTTGAAACTGTACTTGCGCAACAAACGGCGAGTGCGGACATGACGAGCTGGGAAAGGCTCACGGGGGCGAAGTGAAGTCAAGCAGATAAGGGAGGAATCGGTCATACGAGCGAGACGGTGAGCGGATCGTCATACCTCTGTGGTTGGTTTGTGTGAATGCAACTGTGAGAGACAACAAGTCGTGAGTCCATCTACCGGAGTGTGAGCAGCCGCTCGGCTGCAAAGGGGGGGGGGGAATCTTGTTAAAGGTGCTTTTGGCTGAAATGGATATATGGCTCCTCCATCCAACCGCTGTTTTGTCCCAGCTTGCAGGGGCCCCTCCTCTGGGATTACTCCTGTCCAAAGCCTTCCGTCTCCTCTATGGCGAAAATGAGTTTCTCCTTCAGTTGCTCGTAACTCTTATAAGGAGGAAGGTCCAGACGATTAAAGCTGAATGGAGAATTAAGGAGAAGATCAGAGTCGGCAAAGGTTTTTGAACAATGCATCTCCAAAGACACTACAGCTCTAAAACACCAAGACAAGAAGCTAGTTGTAAAGTCCTCCCATGAAGATTATAAGACCCCGAATCACTCTGAAGTTATTTACAGCTGCAGCTCTGTTCTATGATACTGGAAGCTCTACAGCAGGTGTGCCGAATCAAATTCAGTTTCTTTAGTGTTAATGCAAATACAACAAAACTACATCTTTAACATTTTCAAATTTCACACACTTTCTACAAAATCTGTCATGAAGAACTTCATATTTCCTCCAGAAAATAATCTGAACTCCTACCAGTCACAGCTGAAGTGTTCAAAAGCTTCCTACTTCTCAAAACACAGCACTTCTGAAGCTTTTAGTACAGTAACTTTTACATTTTAAAAAATTCTCCTGCATGCTGGATCTGGCCTGTTTGATGCTTCTGCTCTTCAGGAATTTGGTGATTAAATAACTGCAAATCAGCACTGAATTGTGCTATTGCAACTTTTCATACCGTATTGCATAATGAGAATAAAGGAATGCTTTTAGCCCTCGAAACAGGAATGACTCAGAGGGTTTGGTCTTGAAAGTTTAATCCTCTGATTGTTTGGAGGAGCCATCAAGTCAAATATGTGAGAATCAAAAGGATGACAGAAAGTAAAAAAACTGGCGTTACCATGTGTGGCTTCGTGGAAGCCAGTTTTCTTTGCCCACTTTCTCAATGCAAAACTTCTGCGGACCATTGCTTCCTGTATTGATTAAAAAAGACCATAATTTGAATTTTCAAATCTAACAAGATGTAATGAATTCCTGAAGCGTTGGTGTGTGTGTCCTGCTGACGTACCCATCAGGTCGGCGAAGCCTCCCACGGGGAGACGACAAGTTCCCGTGACAAACTGCAGCAGCCTCATCCTCTTCTCGTTGTCCATCTCCTTCACAAACTGCCAGCAGATCAATTTCCATCAATAGAGGTATAACAAATCAGACTAAAAATCTGTTATCGCATCACTATTTCTCATTACATCCATCATGACAGCTGTGGATGCTGTTTCAGCAGCATCTGAAGCCTTGAAATTGTAATAAATAAACAATAATAAAATGTACAAACCTGCCAGAACCAAAGAATTTGCTTGCTACTTCTGGCATAATGTCTATAGATTGTGTTTCTTTGCCAGTCCACCAAATCGATCTCCTGCATTCCACACAGCATCACCTGCAGACAAGAAAGATGCATGTTTTCCGCTCGCAATCCCAAAGATTCATTTAAGTTTTATCAACAACACCATCGCTTCCCTGCAAAAACCAACGTATAAAATAACCAAGAACACCTAAGATATGTACACAGACTGTACAGAATAGCTTTAAAGAGCTGAGCACCTCTAACTCCTTTGCATCAAAGTATTGAAGGTATTGCTGAGGAAGAACTTCATTGAAGCCCTCGAAGAACGCCTGGGTCTGTTCCTCCACACCTCTGGATAGCCTCCACTCCGCCACCAACCTACAGGGACAATTAAATACAAATGGATACAGTGAATAACGCCAAGTCAAAATAAATAAATAGGAGGTAATGAATGAACAATAACATGAAATTACCAGACTGAATTCCAAAAGCAAAATTTAAACATCACCACATTGATTTATATGTGCAATTCAAACAGTTCATATGTGTCTTAGTCATTACCCTAATATTATTACTATTATTCTGATAGGACTATAAATCCTGACTGTAAATGGCATCAAAAGGGAAAACATATGAATACCTGATATATTCCTCCTTGTTTTCTTCAGTCACTTGGATGTTCTCGCCACCTGGTTTCAGCTCGTGAGTGGTGACCTCCCCAAGGATCTCCTTATCGACCGAGAAGAACATCTCCAGACCACACTCCTCCAGATTATTATCCCTAGAAGAAAAGAGACAATCAATATCAGAGATGATGGTTTAATTCACAAAGATGATGAATAATTGTAGAATAATCGTGTCATTTTGGATACCATAAAACTAGTTTACAGGCGATACCAAGAAAACGTGAACACTGGATCATGAAAGTATTTAGACGGATAGATATTTAAGTCTACACAATTGGATCATAACAGTGTAAAGCACATTGAGAATGCTGAATAAGTCTGTTGCTTTAAAACACCCATCATGCATAAAGCTACAACTCCCTTGACCTACTTGATCCAAATCAGCGAATTGTAGAATTCAGGATCTATGGACTCCAGATCTTTGAGAGCGAGGGGTTTGTTCAGGATTCGCTTGTAGAAAGGCAGCGAGAAGCCCGTGTCAATGAATTTCCCATGGAACAAGGCCTGGAGAGGAATGATACAGAGTTGTCATGGAAACAAATACTTCAGAAACAAATATTATGCTTCAGAGATACGAGAAGAAACAGCAAAACTTTTAACCCAAGAATGCATTGTCTTATTTTTTAACAGTGATTTTGAAATGTGATTTTCATCTGGGAGCCTCAATAATCAAAAGATGCGATGGCGCTGTACCATGGCGATGAAGCGCCCGATGAACTTGAAGTATTTGAGGTGATCAGGGTTGATGTACGAGGCGGGGTTGATCTGAAGGCAGTAGTTGTCCTTGCCAGCGTACTCGAACAAACAGTACATGGGGTTCAGTACTTCGTGCGAAAGCAGGAAAAACCATTCCCTGAAAGAGTAAACACAAGACGACAAAAAGAATCAAGAAACAGTATTCGTAACGGATGAATGAATGACCCAGTTCAAAAAAATCTGGGTGAACAGGATTTCATTTAAATACTCAGGACATGTTCTACTGTACTTATTGAAGCATTTGTGCTTTATGAGGCATGGGTGGATTCGAAAGACTCAGCACAAGAACAACACACACCTAGAAAGTCACACAATGTAACAAAAGCACGCACATACACACACAAAAAGAAATATTTGAGATTACCTAGCCACGCCTCCATAGTCCAAGCCCTCCTCTCCAGGGAAAATAATCCACAGCCTCCGCCTCAGGTCTTGAGGGTGAAAACTCATGATCTTCGTATGCAAACAAGGAATTAAATCAGTCATATTAGTCACTCTGCAGCAGACACAGAAACAGACCAATGAAATGTGATATGCTCAGATGATTACCTGCTGAAATGACTCTTCAAACAAGGTTTTCCTTGAGACAGTAATTTTTATGTGCTGAGGCATCGACAATTGCTAAGAGGCAACAAAAACAGAAGTAAATGCTCTGATTCTCCTAAAAAAACAAACTTTATTACATGAGAATTAACATAACCTATTACAATTCATAATAAGTACAATATAGTATGAGGAGCAGGTACCTGACACCAGAACCTGAAGTATTGCACTTTGGCTTTGAAGTCCCTGACGTAGGTTATCTGTGGTCCATTTTCACTGGAGAGAGAAAATACAACTAATATTTATATACAATGAACCCTTAATTAAGAAAAGGTAATGTGGTAGAAAGGATTAATAAGCAGCACAGTAACACAAAATACTATGAAATGGTGCACAGGCTACTAAGATAATATATACAAGGGAATTATATTTAAATGGTGATCACTATGTATAATTTTACAATGAGTGAGCAACACCAGGATCTCTTAATAAAAATCCTTTTAATTGCAGTGAAGTCAGCATGAGCAACATTTTTCATATTTTTTATTCATCTAATTAACAATTGTTTTTTTATGACCAGTGTTGTGTATTCCAAGAAAATGAGTGTGTTTTAAACTCGTGCTCCTAGTACAGCTGCACCAGAAAGATCAGCTTCACAAATTTTGCTGCTCTCTTACTCTTTCTCAGATTGATTTCGTTTAAACATTTGAAGAACAACTCACAGAGAGGATTTCCCTGTGCGAGGGTCAATGTAGGTGGTGGTTCGCCTGTTGTGGTCCACAAAGTAGGGAATGCCATCCACAGTGAACCTCATCTCCCAACCCTCCGGCAGAGGCTTGTCATTCAGCAGCCTGAGGGGGGGAAAAACAAGTATGGACATCAATACAGAAACAGAAAGAAACCGATGCACACAACTAATTTATATCATCTCATGATCTCCAAAGCTCTAAAAAGTAAGAAAGAAAAGCACAAAAAAGATCATTCTATTTAATTCAATAACCTCTCATTACTCCAAATATCAAATGAACACTCAGAAAGATTTAAAAATAAATGTCAGACAATATCTGAATTATAGAACAAGTGAATCACACCATAGACAATCTAACAGCCTGCACCAGCAGTAATCTGATTCCACTACAATGTCTGAATGCAAAGGAAGATTTTGTGAGGCCTGTTGCTCCTGTACAACAAATACTCAAAAACAAATAGAATCCGATATTTCCTTCTGACCTTAATGTCACATCACAGAGGATCAACCTTATTTATTACGTGCACATACAAGCCAGAACACACTCACCCCTGAGTCCTGGGGTCCTCCCACTGAGTCGTCCGAGTCGGGTGATGTACGAAATATACTCTGCCATTTGTGTCTGTTCTTTTCTCTGTTACGGATCGAACAGAAGTCAGTGGTCATTTGCTGCGATGCGTCTCATCCAGAAACATTTCAGTCAACACAGCAGAAAAAAATAGCTGCTGAACATTCTGTGATATTTACCCCAACCGTGCGGCAAAGGTCCGAGCGGGTCAAACTCTTTGTTGGCTGTAGCTGCTAACTGATCTTGAGGCTGAGTCTGAATGTCAAAAAAGAACACAAGTTAAATCTAAAATAACAAAACGTCTTTTCTCAATAAGCTGCTTTGAACAGAAGACTGCAGCAATGTAACAATTATAATGAAACACAGTGAAAGTCTGCAGCTTTTCTCACTTGGTGTAAAGACTTTCTTCAGTCATTCAGTTTATGCACCATAGAACACGCTAGCCATGGATCACAGAGATCTCAATAGCTGTAAAACTACAAGTCACTGAGTCCAGCAGCTCAGGACCTGCCTGCCCTCACCCCATAAATGAACCGCTGGTTGAACTGCTGCATGGCTCCCTGGAGTTGGCTGCGCTGGTGCTGCCACTCCTCATAGTTGCGCACCGACTCCTGTGTGGGGCGCTGCCACGTGGTAGTTCGGGTTATGTGGTCAACATAATAAACCCGATTCATTGGATCCACCCTGCGCTCCCACCTGCCGAAATAAAGGACATAACAAAATTAGTGCTGAACTGACGGTGCAGATTCTTATGGATGCTTCACCAAACACTCACCGACAGCTAAAGACTGAAAACAATTCTGACTTATTTGTAATCAAATTGTTACACAGACATAAGTGGTTAAACATTTTGCCTCAACTAGTCAATAAAATAATGCAACATGGCAAAGTGTTGAAGATATATAGTGTGTTTAGGTACCCAGTGGGGAGAGGCTCCGGTCTGTCCCAAGTTGTCCTTTTTTCAATGTGGTCCACGAAGTACACCCGTCCGTTCTGGTCCACCCTCTGCTCCCAGCTGCAATGACCCAAACAGACCGATACTGACATTTCTTAAAAAAAAACACACATTATTTGCAGAGATGTAATAAACACGGTTAACACGTGTAGAACACAACACTTGTTACCCTGGTGGTAAGGGACAGTTGTTCATGGGAGTGATCCTGGGGTTTGCAGCAGCTGGTGCTGCAGGGGCCGCGCTCCCGGGTTTGGGCCCAGTCGCTGTCTGTGTAGAACTTGCTGCCGTTGCGGCCGCCGCCGCCGCTGCTGCACCCGATTCATCCTGCTGATCTGAACAGCCGCTAGCCGACGCCAGAGAGGAGCCATCGGTAACGGGCCCTTCGCTCAACTCGCTGGGGGAAGAGCTACTGGTAGAGGCTGACGAGAGACAAAGGAGAAGAGAATGTAAAATAAAGTGGAGAGGGGGGATGAAGGAAAATGAATAGGATCTCACTATACTGTTCAAGACAATGAAAAAAAAAAACATTTCAAAGAATTTAAATTACTCATCCAAAGCAAAACAACACCAGATTGTGATGTGGTTTCACCACTACTTCAAACAACGCGTTAGCCACAGTTCTACTATGAGGTGTTTGATGTGCTGGAATCTTTCCTACTTGGAGAGGCTGCAGGTCTGCGTGGCATCGGAGGAGGGGGTCTGGCAGGTCTGGGGGGGCGGGAGGTGGAGGAACCGCCTGGTGACCGGGAGGGAGAGGCGGTGCCGTTGACCGCTTGGCTGGGAACGATGACCCACTCCTCTGAATCACTGGAGGGAGAAGTGTCTCTGCTCGACCTACGGGTGCAAAGTGATAACTCAGAATGCCATCAAAATAAACTTTTCTTGTATAAAAGGCAGATTTTTCAAGAAATGTTTTCACACTAAAATAAAGGTTTACCAGACCTGTTGCCAGTGTCTCCATTTTGCCTTGAATTTCCATTTGGAAGAGCAGCTGAAATTATACAGGAAACCAAAGATGATTAAATTAAACATGTGGTTTGAATGTGGAAATTACAACAATGGCCTGACGAGAAGAAAACGGTCCTTACAGCACATTTACTGAGTAGTAACAAAGCAGAGTAAACGGTGTTACTATTTTTAAGTGTAGACTTTTGAGAATAAGGGGACTGTAAGGAAATCTGTGCACTTTAAGCCAAAGATCTGAATTTTGAGTATTTCTTTAAAATGTGGCCTTAAAGTTAAGCCCAAGGGTTTTCAGACAGACACTATTAGCTGTTAAAAAAACATTTCTACTGCTCTCTGGTGGACAGTATATGCAATAGATTGTCATTTGTAGACTGTAGCTTGTCATTTTCTAAATTAAAAAGAATTCATATTCATCTGACTGTTAGTATTCATTATAAAGAAAAGCAGCCATGTGCAGCAATGAAGGAAAATGGGGCTGTAACACATAGGCATCGCAATGCATCATGGAATCGAATCAAATTGTTGATAAGGTAATGGAATCGAACCGTGAGACCAGTGAAGATGCACAGCCATGTTATTCAGGGGAGTTGAAGACTGACTTGGGTGCAACTACAGTCTTCCTGCACCGCTGTGGTTTAATGGGTTCATGTGTGTGTGCAGCCTGTCACCTTGTTCCCTCTCCGCAGATGCAAAGGTTTCTGGGTCGACCTGCATGCCATCCAAACAAACAGACAAGTCCCCCACGACGTCCCGGGCGTCTCTGTCAGAGCACAGCTGCAGTGTCTGCACCACCTCGCACACTGGGACAGAACAGAGCATGAAACAGATGCTTCAGACTCCCCAGACATGAGAGGCAATCACGACGAGAAAACACAAGGACACATTCTGAGCAACAAAATATTTTGTATTTTCATTTTGCCTCAGCAAGTAAGAATGAAAGCAGACAAGATTACACCGAGAGAGTGGAACAGCGTGTATGAAGTCCTGTATTCCCCAGTAAAAAGATTAAAATGGACAAATTGCTGCTAATTCTGTGAATGTTTTCATCTTTGCTCGTGAGTGTGGAGAGATCAAAGATGGCAGGGTCAGATACTCTGTCAGCTTAAAGCATTTCAGTCACACCGAGCGCAGCACGGATCATGGTGGTAAAGAGCGAGCTTTGGTGTTTTAAATCAACTATAACACTCTGTGTCACATGTTGTGTGTGCTGACCAGATCTGGAAGGAGCTTTTTACACGAGATGAGGTGTTTCCTGAAAAATTCTCCAAGTAAGTGGAATGAATGTTGACTGCAAAGCTAACAAAGTCTTAATCAAACAAAGGGAGATAAACACCTGTATAATGTGTTTACAGAGCACACAGCATTTGCCAAATACCAGATACAGCAGGAAGACACAATCAAAATGAAGGCTGCAAGTGAGATTATAAGAGAAACAACTCAACACCATAGAAAAAAACAAAGCCTGAGGAGGGATTTTGTTTTGATAGCATGATAAAAGGTACAATTAAATACTTCTGTTTCGTGTAAAACATAATCGACAACAACCAGCAAAATGAGGCAAAACAAAAGTCTTGTCTTCTCAAAGACAATTCTGTAAAAAAGCTGCTGGTCTAACTTACAAAGTCAGAAAGTTATTGACCATTAACAGCCTGTTTAGTT
The DNA here is from genome assembly GCF_902148845.1 of Salarias fasciatus. Taxonomy (NCBI): domain Eukaryota; kingdom Metazoa; phylum Chordata; class Actinopteri; order Blenniiformes; family Blenniidae; genus Salarias; species Salarias fasciatus. The sequence continues at coordinate 18,599,164 of NC_043749.1, forward strand.
GAGCGATGCAACTTTGTACAAGACAAAGTACTGACTCAGTCTTTCGACAATCTCTTCAGGGAAAGCAGCAAGTAAGTGTTCCAAAAACAAAGATGGGAGAAGCCACACAGTGGTGCAGTTTACAAGAGAAGCACTTTTATATCATGTCCTTGGAAAAGTTGGCACTATTTAACCACAAGAAAGCGTAGTGAAACCTTTTACAGTCTCTCTAAACTCCTCAGCTAAACTCCCAAAAAAAACATACATACATACTGGCGTCCAAATGACTCAACACTGCAACCTAATGCACAACAGTGATATGACTTCCATTAAACACACTGCTCCTTTAAGTTTCAATAGGAATCTACCTCAATTCTAAAAATATAACTTACATATTTAAGGTTAATGAAAAACATTTGTCAAATGAATCCATTTTGAAAATAGACTGAGGATGCCCTTTGTTGGTGAAGGACAGGGTGTCAAGAACCACAAAAACAAAATCCAGTAAACTCACATTTCAGGTCATTGTCCTTAAGGGTCTTATTGATCTCCAGAGTGGCCGTTCCCAACAAGATGTCTGCTTTCAGTGTCTGATGGCTCCAGACACGGAAGATCAGTTTGCTGACTGGAGTCACAATTCTGCAGAAGTGAGAAGAAGACATGGTGACATGTGTGCTTACAGCAAAGACAATAACAATGACAATGTACACAAACTGATGTCAGACACCTAATCAATAATACTTTAGTTCGTCCATGTTTCTATCTAAGTAAAGTGTACATTGCCATCATATCCATCTTGAATTATATGACCAAGCTGATAGTAGACTGAAGCATAAAGTCACGTTTGTTGGGTCACCCGCCAGGTTGAAGGTTTATTGACTATGTGATGTTTTATATGACTCAGGCTGAATATATTTTAGTCCAGAGATTAGAGCAAAGGCATCACTGGTGCATGAACAGGCAGTAAAATTTATGACTTTAAGATATCACTGTCTTCAATTACGCCACAAAGATTTATAGCTCAGTTTTACTTTGTTGGGAGCTTCACCGAACATCAAGCAGATATTTTTTTTGTTTTGTTTTGTTTGTCAGGAGCAAAACAAGCTCTATAATATTCTACAAGAGTCCCTGGACCATTATCATTATGGATCATTGTGTATAGTCTAACGTGATCCAAAACAATCACCCAAGCCACGTATTTCACTTCAGCGGACTTTACATTTCTGTTTATTTGACAATGATTTCCAAAAAAAAAATTTAAATAAGTGATTAATCTACTTCATTCATTTCAAGTTCATTTTTAAAGCACAGTCCTTTCAAGTTTTATTATTAAGGCTATGGAGGAGGTGGATTGCACTGATTATCAATATTTCAGATGGTTAGAAATAAAAATGAACATGAGTTGCCATGTTTTGGATCGCATTAGTTTTAGATCACTGGCAGTAAATGTAGACAACAAATGCACAACTGAAATGTATACCCTGCATCTAAAATAGAGGTGTAAAAACAATGTTCTATGGAGGCATTATTAATGAAATTGATAATACTACTACAACAATACTATAACAGCAACATATGGAATAATTTGCAAAAATAACAGCTTATATGACACAATTGTACGTACACAGTGAGAGCCTGCTTCCATTTCGGACTATGAGTGTTGTTGCACTTCTCAGTTCTCTTTGACTGTCCATCCACAGTGACTTCGACATAGGGACTCGGGCCAAACCAGTTCTTTTTATTTTCCTTCAGCTTGGCAGAAATGACTAAAAAGAGAAAATCAACACCACGTTACTGTAGATTCTCACAGTTTCATTTATTACTAATCATCACAGGAAATTTCCTCCAACTGTAGGTTATAAAGGTTTAAATGTAGGTAATAAAGAAATTACTGTGCCAGTAAGAAGCAAAACCCTTATTTTACAACTATTCCACTTTCAAGGATAATTCCAGTACTTTCCTTTTCAGGATACTAAAGACATTGTTAAAGAACAGTCAAATATTATAAGGTAAGATAACATTCAATGAGAGAATTTATGAAAAACAAACAGGATACTAAACCCAAAAGATAAACAGCAGCTCCACCCTCTTGTTTCCTTATTAGAGACTAAAGCGACACTCTTTACTGAGCCCAGTGTAGATAAGTGAATTGCAAAAAAAGTTTGAAATGTACTGATGCATCATGTGTGCACATGGTTCTACACAAGGATGCTGTGTGATCTCTGTTAATTTACAATCTTTCTAATTTTGTGATAAAAATAACCTACCAGTAACTTGCAGTTGGGCCTTCATGGTTGATCCATAACACTGGAGACAGCACTTGCACCTGCAACCAGTGACATCTGACATAAACATGGGCCACTTTGTGCAGGTAGCCTATTTAAAGAGTGATTAGGCTATTGGGTTGCTGCAGAGGAAAACAAAACCAACCTTCACAATGGCCGGTCAGTATTGAGAGATATAAAACAAAGGAGGTCGTTTCAGGTATCAGTAGGCCGCAGCTGATGCTCTGATACAAATAAAAGTCAATATGCGGGGGCGACTGATTAATGCTGTCAAAGCCATCTGCTCGCACTGCACGTAGTTTTTAACGCCCCAAAGAGCAAAAGGTGGAGTATCCAAGTAAAATTATAATCGGTCAAAATACATCCCATCCACTGACTTTAGCCTCAGCTATTTCAAGTCGTGCCTGAGTACATTCCATAACTGGAAATCCCATTCTTAACTTGTCTAAGTCTCACTAAACCTACCCTGCTAATCATCCACGCTAACCACAGACAAGACAACAAGTTACGACATATATTACGATCTGATTAAGTAGACAGTTATTATATATTTAAGTCATAACACAGCGAGTAAATTGACTTTTGCCTTGCAAAGCCCAACATGAAGGCATAAATTGTCGCTTATTAGCTTTAACAGTAAGCATAGCGGGAACATTAGCTAACATGTTTGTTTTCGGGAAAGCAATAAATACTCGTCTCGTGGCATATGTAACACTTCTAAGAGGTTCCAATATCCAAGAAGTGATCAGGTTTTAACTGATCGGCGCTAATAAGTAACACCACATGGGGCAACTTTGCCCTCCGTCGCTTTAATCATTGAGGCTTCAGCTAACTACCAACTCACGAAAGTACTGCTAACACCAGCCGACTACCGGGGCTGCCTTACTGGGGGAACACTAGCAGCTGTCCCTCTGGGGGGGAATGGAAGTCCATACCTGACAAAAGCAGACGATATGAAACCAGCGGAACTATAGCTTCATCGAAGTGTTGAGTGTTGACAGGTAGCGTTCAGCCATTAAGCCCGTGTTCCGCTAGCTTGGGCAAGAGCAGTTTTTTTCCGGTTTGATATTTTCATAATAAAAAACAGTCACTCCGAGCCTCGCGCTTTCATGCAATGTCATTTTAATTCGAAATGAACAATACACACACATATCTTAGAATACTTTAATAATATCTACCCTATGTTGTTCATAATTACCAAGATGTTTTATTTTTATTTTTAATTTGTTGCTTGATTGTTCAACATATGCTCAAATAAACTGAACTGAACTGAACTGAACTGAATGTTTCATTTGGAAAATATGTAAAACAATATACATGTCAAAATAACTAATTTCTCAGTTCATTATCTAATTTAATTTCGAAGAAGCATACAAATATTATCAGAATAGCTTCAGAATCACATCACACACTCAATCTTTTTACTTACAGTTTAGTTGTACCGCACATTGTTTATGATTACTCTTTTATTTTGAAAGTCATAGGATATTACGTTTGAAAAATAAAGGCGTCACTGTGCATTAAACTCGAATAACTAGAGCACAGAAAAAGCTTTAAAATATTTTCAATTATGTGTTGCCATGCAGGTATCTTATTAAGTAACATATCAGCATATTAGCACCAGTCTGCAAAAAAATAGGATTGTTTTTCTGACGTTTAGAGATGGACACGCCCACGTCTAAACAGCCTCGAGGATCCGGTCTCGTGACATCATTTATTCTCGCCAGCTGATGACAAAGATAGTCGTTTCATACAATGTCAGTTTGTTAATATAATATAAGCGATATTTTGGAGGTTAAAAAAAAACTGCAACGACCGCTGACACAAGATGTTGTCTCGTTTACTGAAGGAGCATCAGGCGAAGCAGAATGAGCGAAAGGAGCTGCAGGGTGAGAGAGACTCCACAGCTGTCTAGCTTTGATGCTAACCGATGCTAAAAACAAAGCTTTGCTTTCGCCTCAAGAGCCTCCTGCTTGAACTGATCTACTAACTACTTTTATAAATGTTGATCATCTTTCTTCTGCTCCGTTTGTTTGTTTGTTCGTTTTGTCCACAGAGAGACGCAGACGTGAAGCTATCGCTGCGGCGACCTGTTTGACTGAAGCTCTGGTAGACCATCTCAACGTCGGGTAAGACATCTGGCTTTTGGGTCGTTTACCGATTGCGCTGCGCAAATATTGGATCCTCGTTAGGGTTAAGGGGCTTTCCATCTACGCAAAATTAACAACATTCTTAAAACCGATTAACTGTGGAAGTGTAAACCTGTGCGATTCATTAATTGCGATCATTACAAGCACCAAACGCTCACTGCGGTCAAGCCCGCCCTCATTTCAGAAAGCACGGTCAACCTAGCACTCAATTGATTCTGTGGTGCGCGCATACTTTGTGCATTACGGGAACAGCGTTTTCACAGTGACTTCACAATAAAAGCTGGGTTAAGTTGAATGTGATCTTACTTTTGATTTGGTTAACCAAGTTACGCTCTTTAAGTTTTCACGACCTGGACTGACAGGCACAGTAAAATAGATAATCTTCTGCGACAATGTCAGAACTAAATCTATCAAATCAAACACCAACACACACCAAACACCAACAGACGCCAATAACAAATACCCTGTTACCAACAACCCACTCCACTTCTGTCTGATAGAACCCCCCCCCCCCCCCCCCCCCCCCGCCCCCGCAGGGTCCCATTCACCGAGTGTCATCCAGATCTGATGTGTGGTTTCAAAATAAGAGCCCTCTGAAAACTGACATTTTGACTCATCCAAACGAATTCAAAGATGCATTGCTCCAAAACGCCCTGTTGCCGAGATACCATTCCACTTCTCACTGATAGACGCCCCCCCCCCAGGGTCCCAGTCACCGAGTGTCATCCAGATCTGATTTGTAGTTTCAAAATAAGAGCCCTCTGAAATCTCACATTTTGACTCATCCAACCAAATTCAAAGTTGCATTGCTCCAAAACGCCCTGTTGCCGAGCAACCATTCCACTTCTCACTGATAGTCGGCCCCCCCAGGGTCCCAGTCACCGAGTGTCATCCAGATCTGGTTTGTAGTTTCAAAATAAGAGCCCTCTGAAAACTCACATTTTTGACTCGTCCTACCAAATTCAAAGTTGCATTGCTCCAAAACGCCCTGTTGCCGAGCAACCATTCCACTTCTCACTGATAGTCGGCCCCCCCAGGGTCCCAGTCACCGAGTGTCATCCAGATCTGGTTTGTAGTTTCAAAATAAGAGCCCTCTGAAAACTCACATTTTTGACTCATCGAGCCAAATTCAAAGTTGCATTGCTCCAAAACGCCCTGTTGCCGAGCAACCATTCCACTTCTCACTGATAGTCGCCCCCCCCCCAGGGTCCCAGTCACCGAGTGTCATCCAGATCTGATTTGTAGTTTCAAAATAAGAGCCCTCTGAAAACTCACATTTTTGACTCATCCAGCCAAATTCAAAGTTGCATTGCTCCAAAACGCCCTGTTGCCGAGCAACCATTCCACTTCTGACTGATAGTAGGCCCCCCCAGGGTCCCATTCACCAAGTGTCATCCAGATCTGATGTGTATTTTCAAAGTAAGAGCCCTCTGAAAACTGACATTTTTGACTCATCCAACCAAATTCAAAGTTGCATTGCTCCAAAACTCCCAGTTGCCGAGCAACCATTCCACTTCTGACTGATAGTGGGCCCCCCCAGGGTCCCAGTCACCAAGTGTCATCCTGATCTGATTTATAGTTTCAAAATAAGAGCCCTCTGAAAAAGCGCATTTTTAACTCATCCAGCCAAATTCAAAGTTGCATTGCTCCAAAACGCCCTGTTGCCGAGCAACCATTCCACTTCTGACTGATAGTGGGCCCCCCCAGGGTCCCAGTCACCAAGTGTCATTCTGATCTGATGTGTATTTTCAAAGTAACAGCCCTCTGAAAAGCGCATTTTTGACTCATCCAGCCAAATTCAAAGTTGCATTGCTCCAAAACTCCCTGTTGCCGAGCAACCATTCCACTTCTGACTGATAGTCGGCCCCCCCAGGGTCCCATTCACCAAGTGTCATCCAGATCTGATGTGTATTTTCAAAGTAAGAGCCCTCTGAAAAGCGCATTTTTGACTCATCCAGCCAAATTCAAAGTTGCATTGCTCCAAAACTCCCTGTTGCCGAGCAACCATTCCACTTCTGACTGATAGTCGGCCCCCCCAAGGTCCCAGTCACCAAGTGTCATCCAGATCTGATTTGTAGTTTCAAAATAAGAGCCCTCTGAAATCTCACATTTTGACTCATCCAACCAAATTCAAAGTTGCATTGCTCCAAAACGCCCTGTTGCCGAGCAACCATTCCACTTCTGACTGATAGTCGCCCCCCCCAGGGTCCCATTCACCAAGTGTCATCCAGATCTGATGTGTATTTTCAAAGTAAGAGCCCTCTGAAAAAGCGCATTTTTGACTCATCCAGCCAAATTCAAAGTTGCATTGCTCCAAAACGCCCTGTTGCCGAGCAACCATTCCACTTCTGACTGATAGTCGGCCCCCCCAGGCTCCCAGTCACCGAGTGTCATCCAGATCTGATTTGTAGTTTCAAAATAAGAGCCCTCTGAAAAAGCGCATTTTTGACTCATCCAGCCAAATTCAAAGTTGCATTGCTCCAAAACGCCCTGTTGCCGAGCAACCATTCCACTTCTGACTGATAGTAGGCCCCCCCAGGGTCCCATTCAACCAAGTGTCATCCAGATCTGATGTGTATTTTCAAAGTAAGAGTCCTCTGAAAACTGACATTTTTGACTCATCCAACCAAATTCAAAGTTGCATTGCTCCAAAATTCCCTGTTGCCGAGATACCATTCCACTTCTCACTGATAGACGCCCCCCCCCCAGGGTCCCAGTCACCGAGTGTCATCCAGATCTGATTTGTAGTTTCAAAATAAGAGCCCTCTGAAATCTCACATTTTGACTCATCCAACCAAATTCAAAGTTGCGTTGCTCCAAAACGCCCTGTAGCCGAGCAACCATTCCACTTCTCACTGATAGTCGGCCCCCCCAGGGTCCCAGTCACCGAGTGTCATCCAGATCTGATTTGTAGTTTCAAAATAAGAGCCCTCTGAAAACTCACATTTTTGACTCGTCCTACCAAATTCAAAGTTGCATTGCTCCAAAACGCCCTGTTGCCGAGCAACCATTCCACTTCTCACTGATAGTCGCCCCCCCCCCCCAGGGTCCCAGTCACCGAGTGTCATCCAGATCTGATTTGTAGTTTCAAAATAAGAGCCCTCTGAAAACTCACATTTTTGACTCGTCCAACCAAATTCAAAGTTGCATTGCTCCAAAACGCCCTGTTGCCGAGCAACCATTCCACTTCTGACTGATAGTCGCCCCCCCCAGGGTCCCAGTCACCAAGTGTCATTCTGATCTGATTTATAGTTTCAAAATAAGAGCCCTCTGAAAAGGGCATTTTTGACTCATCCAGCAAAATTCAAAGTTGCATTGCTCCAAAACGCCCTGTTGCCGAGCAACCATTCCACTTCTGACTGATAGTCGGCCCCCCCAGGGTCCCATTCACCAAGTGTCATCCAGATCTGATGTGTATTTTCAAAGTAAGAGCCCTCTGAAAAAGCGCATTTTTGACTCATCCAGCCAAATTCAAAGTTGCATTGCTCCAAAACTCCCTGTTGCCGAGCAACCATTCCACTTCTGACTGATAGCCGGCCCCCTCAAGGTCCCAGTCACCAAGTGTCATCCAGATCTGATTTGTATTTCAAAATAAGAGCCCTCTGAAAAAGCGCATTTTTGACTCATCGAGCCAAATTCAAAGTTGCATTGCTCCAAAACGCCCTGTTGCCGAGCAACCATTCCACTTCTGACTGATAGTAGGCCCCCCCAGGGTCCCATTCACCAAGTGTCATCCAGATCTGATGTGTATTTTCAAAGTAAGAGCCCTCTGAAAACTCACATTTTTGACTCGTCCTACCAAATTCAAAGTTGCATTGCTACAAAACGCCCTGTTGCCGAGCAACCATTCCACTTCTCACTGATAGTCGCCCCCCCCAGGGTCCCATTCACCAAGTGTCATCCAGATCTGATTTATAGTTTCAAAATAAGAGCCCTCTGAAAACTCACATTTTTGACTCGTCCTACCAAATTCAAAGTTGCATTGCTCCAAAACGCCCTGTTGCCGAGCAACCATTCCACTTCTCACTGATAGTCGCCCCCCCCCCAGGGTCCCAGTCACCGAGTGTCATCCAGATCTGATTTGTAGTTTCAAAATAAGAGCCCTCTGAAAACTCACATTTTTGACTCGTCCAACCAAATTCAAAGTTGCATTGCTCCAAAACGCCCTGTTGCCGAGCAACCATTCCACTTCTGACTGATAGTCGCCCCCCCCAGGGTCCCAGTCACCGAGTGTCATCCAGATCTGATTTGTAGTTTCAAAATAAGAGCCCTCTGAAAACTCACATTTTTGACTCATCCAACCAAATTCAAAGTTGCATTGCTCCAAAACGCCCTGTTGCCGAGCAACCATTCCACTTCTGACTGATAGTAGGCCCCCCCAGGGTCCCATTCACCAAGTGTCATCCAGATCTGATGTGTATTTTCAAAGTAAGAGCCCTCTGAAAAAGCGCATTTATGACTCATCCATCCAAATTCAAAGTTGCATTGCTCCAAAACGCCCTGTTGCCGAGCAACCATTCCACTTCTGACTGATAGCCGGCCCCCCCAAGGTCCCAGTCACCAAGTGTCATCCAGATCTGATTTGTAGTTTCAAAATCAGAGCCCTCTGAAAAAGCGCATTTTTGACTCATCGAGCCAAATTCAAAGTTGCATTGCTCCAAAACGCCCTATTGCCGAGCAACCATTCCACTTCTGACTGATAGTGGGCCCCCCCAGGGTCCCAGTCACCAAGTGTCATTCTGATCTGATTTATAGTTTCAAAATAAGAGCCCTCTGAAAAGGGCATTTTTGACTCATCCAGCAAAATTCAAAGTTGCATTGCTCCAAAACGCCCTGTTGCCGAGCAACCATTCCACTTCTGACTGATAGTCGGCCCCCCCAGGGTCCCATTCACCAAGTGTCATCCAGATCTGATTTGTATTTTCAAAGTAAGAGCCCTCTGAAAAAGCGCATTTATGACTCATCCATCCAAATTCAAAGTTGCATTGCTCCAAAACTCCCTGTTGCCGAGCAACCATTCCACTTCTGACTGATTGTGGGCCTCCCCAGGGTCCCATTCACCAAGTGTCATCCAGATCTGATTTGTAGTTTCAAAATAAGAGCCCTCTGAAAAAGCGCATTTATGACTCATCCATCCAAATTCAAAGTTGCATTGCTCCAAAACGCCCTGTTGCCGAGCAACCATTCCACTTCTGACTGATAGCCGGCCCCCCCAAGGTCCCAGTCACCAAGTGTCATCCAGATCTGATTTGTATTTTCAAAGTAAGAGCCCTCTGAAAAAGCGCATTTATGACTCATCCATCCAAATTCAAAGTTGCATTGCTCCAAAACTCCCTGTTGCCGAGCAACCATTCCACTTCTGACTGATTGTGGGCCTCCCCAGGGTCCCAGTCACCAAGTGTCATCCAGATCTGATTTGTAGTTTCAAAATAAGAGCCCTCTGAAAAAGCGCATTTTTGACTCATCCAGCCAAATTCAAAGTTGCATTGCTCCAAAACGCCCTGTTGCCGAGCAACCATTCCACTTCTGACTGATAGTCGGCCCCCCCAGGGTCCCATTCACCAAGTGTCATCCAGATCTGATGTGTATTTTCAAAGTAAGAGCCCTCTGAAAACTCACATTTTTGACTCGTCCTACCAAATTCAAAGTTGCATTGCTCCAAAACGCCCTGTTGCCGAGCAACCATTCCACTTCTGACTGATAGTGGCCCCCCCCAGGGTCCCAGTCACCAAGTGTCATCCAGATCTGATTTGTATTGTCAAAGTAAGAGCCCTCTGAAAAAGCGCATTTTTGACTCATCCAACCAAATTCAAAGTGAGATTGCTCCAAAATGCACTGTTGCCAAGCCACCATTCTGACTGATAGTAGGCCCCGGGGGCTGCTGCGTGTGATTTTGCCTGCCGCTGCAAGGCATGATGGGACGCGGGACTGGGTTTTGGGCCATTTCTTGCCGGTTTGCGTATTCTGTGTGGTTTATTTGTGTTTCATTTATTATGCATGTGTTTTGTTCATTGTTGTTCTCTGCTGTTGCCGTGTTTTCCTTCATTTTGTGTTCCTTTTTGTGTGCACCGTGGCTCAGGGGGACCTTTGGGGGAGGGATGCGGCCTTCGCGCCGCTGGGGAGGGCCTGTTGCTTGTGAACCTAAAGGTCAAACTCAGTCTCCTTCGTTGTCTCCGCCGCTCGAAATCGCCACATTGGTGTCAGAAGTTGGATGGAGCCACGGCAAGCTTCAGATAGAAGACGCCCGGAGAACGCAGGAAGGATCGCCGCGCAGTGGGGGACTCCGAGCCGGCCCGACGGGTCCAGCGATCGGCCGAAGCACCGTCCAGAAGCGGCGAGGATGGCTGAGGACGGTGGCGATCGCGTGGATGCGGGAGCTCGCCCACCCACCGCTCCAGCGAGAGCCGCCGTCAAGCTGCCGAAGTATGATGGCGCCGGCTCACTGGAGCTCTTCATCAAGCAGACACGAGTCGCCGCAACGCACAACAGCTGGAGTGGCCAAGACACCGCCGCGCATCGAGCCCTGGCCTTGGAAGGCAAGGCCCAGCAAGTTCTCTTCGACTTCGTGCCCGGACAAGAGCGGATCCTGGCCGCATTAATCACCGCACTCGAGCGGCGCTTCGGGCGGCGCACCATAGAGGCCGCTGAAAGGGAAAAGCTGAATAACCGCCGCCGTCGCCAAGGAGAAAACCTGGGCTCCTTCACCACTGACGTCCAGTTATTCGCACGGCAGGGCTTCCCCACCTTCCCTGTAAGCGTGCTGGAGTAACTGGAGTAACTCCTCCATGCATTCCAGCAAGGACTCCCGCCCCAGGCGGCTGCATCAGCATGTGCAGCTCGCTACACCACAGACCCTGGAGAAGGCCCTCTGGGAAGCAGAACTAACCGAGACAATCTCCTCCACACCGCGGGTCGGCGCCAAATCACCGCCGCCCCGTGTTCAACTGGCTAACGCCGCCAAAGAAGACGCCCTTCTCCTTGAAGGCGGTGGCGGTTATTCAGCTTTTCCCTTTCAGCGGCCTCTATGGTGCGCCGCCCGAAGCGCCGCTCAAGTGCGGTGATTAATGCGGCCAGGATCCGCTCTTGTCCGGGCACGAAGTCGAAGAGAACTTGCTGGGCCTTGCCTTCCAAGGCCAGGGCTCGATGCGCGGCGGTGTCTTGGCCACTCCAGCTGTTGTGCGTTGCGGCGACTCGTGTCTGCTTGATGAAGAGCTCCAGTGAGCCGGCGCCATCATACTTCGGCAGCTTGACGGCGGCTCTCGCTGGAGCGGTGGGTGGGCGAGCTCCCGCATCCACGCGATCGCCACCGTCCTCAGCCATCCTCGCCGCTTCTGGACGGTGCTTCGGCCGATCGCTGGACCCGTCGGGCCGGCTCGGAGTCCCCCACTGCGCGGCGATCCTTCCTGCGTTCTCCGGGCGTCTTCTATCTGAAGCTTGCCGTGGCTCCATCCAACTTCTGACACCAATGTGGCGATTTCGAGCGGCGGAGACAACGAAGGAGACTGAGTTTGACCTTTAGGTTCACAAGCAACAGGCCCTCCCCAGCGGCGCGAAGGCCGCATCCCTCCCCCAAAGGTCCCCCTGAGCCACGGTGCACACAAAAAGGAACACAAAATGAAGGAAAACACGGCAACAGCAGAGAACAACAATGAACAAAACACATGCATAATAAATGAAACACAAATAAACCACACAGAATACGCAAACCGGCAAGAAATGGCCCAAAACCCAGTCCCGCGTCCCATCATGCCTTGCAGCGGCAGGCAAAATCACACGCAGCAGCCCCCGGGGCCTACTATCAGTCAGAATGGTGGCTTGGCAACAGTGCATTTTGGAGCAATCTCACTTTGAATTTGGTTGGATGAGTCAAAAATGCGCTTTTTCAGAGGGCTCTTACTTTGACAATACAAATCAGATCTGGATGACACTTGGTGAATGGGACCCTGGGGGGGCCTACTATCAGTCAGAAGTGGAATGGTTGCTCGGCAACAGGGAATTTTGGAGCAATGCAACTTTGAATTTGGTTGGATGAGTCAAAAATGTCAGTTTTCAGAGGACTCTTACTTTGAAAATACACATCAGATCTGGATGACACTTGGTGAATGGGACCCTGGGGGGGCCTACTATCAGTCAGAAGTGGAATGGTTGCTCGGCAACAGGGCGTTTTGGAGCAATGCAACTTTGAATTTGGCTGGATGAGTCAAAAATGCGCTTTTTCAGAGGGCTCTTATTTTGAAACTACAAATCAGATCTGGATGACACTTGGTGACTGGGACCCTGGGGAGGCCCACAATCAGTCAGAAGTGGAATGGTTGCTCGGCAACAGGGCGTTTTGGAGCAATGCAACTTTGAATTTTGCTGGATGAGTCAAAAATTTGAGTTTTCAGAGGGCTCTTATTTTGAAACTATAAATCAGATCTGGATGACACTCGGTGAATGGGACCCTGGGGGGGCCCACTATCAGTGAGAAGTGGAATGGTTGCTCGGCAACAGGGCGTTTTGGAGCAATGCAACTTTGAATTTGGCTGGATGAGTCAAAAATGTCAGTTTTCAGAGGACTCTTACTTTGAAAATACACATCAGATCTGGATGACACTTGGTGAATGGGACCCTGGGGGGGCCTACTATCAGTCAGAAGTGGAATGGTTGCTCGGCAACTGGGAGTTTTGGAGCAATGCAACTTTGAATTTTGCTGGATGAGTCAAAAATGCGCTTTTTCAGAGGGCTCTTACTTTGAAAATACACATCAGATCTGGATGACACTTGGTGACTGGGACCTTGGGGGGGCCGACTATCAGTCAGAAGTGGAATAGTTGCTCGGCAACAGGGCGTTTTGGAGCAATGCAACTTTGAATTTGGCTGGATGAGTCAAAAATGCGCTTTTTCAGAGGGCTCTTACTTTGAAACTACAAATCAGATCTGGATGACACTTGGTGACTGGGACCCTGGGGGGGCCTACTATCAGTCAGAAGTGGAATGGTTGCTCGGCAACAGGGCGTTTTGGAGCAATGCAACTTTGAATTTGGCTGGATGAGTCAAAAATGTGCTTTTTCAGAGGGCTCTTACTTTGAAAATACACATCAGATCTGGATGACACTTGGTGAATGGGACCCTGGGGGGGCCCACTATCAGTCAGAAGTGGAATGGTTGCTCGGCAACAGGGCGTTTTGGAGCAATGCAACTTTGAATTTGGCTGGATGAGTCAAAAATGTGCTTTTTCAGAGGGCTCTTACTTTGAAAATACACATCAGATCTGGATGACACTTGGTGAATGGGACCCTGGGGGGGCCTACTATCAGTCAGAAGTGGAATGGTTGCTCGGCAACAGGGCGTTTTGGAGCAATGCAACTTTGAATTTGGCTGGATGAGTCAAAAATGTGCTTTTTCAGAGGGCTCTTACTTTGAAAATACACATCAGATCTGGATGACACTTGGTGAATGGGACCCTGGGGGGGCCTACTATCAGTCAGAAGTGGAATGGTTGCTCGGCAACAGGGCGTTTTGGAGCAATGCAACTTTGAATTTGGCTGGATGAGTCAAAAATGTGCTTTTTCAGAGGGCTCTTACTTTGAAAATACACATCAGATCTGGATGACACTTGGTGACTGGGACCCTGGGGGGGCCTACTATCAGTCAGAAGTGGAATGGTTGCTCGGCAACAGGGCGTTTTGGAGCAATGCAACTTTGAATTTGGCTGGATGAGTCAAAAATGTCAGTTTTCAGAGGACTCTTACTTTGAAAAGACACATCAGATCTGCATGACACTTGGTGAATGGGACCCTGGGGGGGCCAACTATCAGTCAGAAGTGGAATGGTTGCTCGGCAACTGGGAGTTTTGGAGCAATGCAATTTTGAATTTGGTTGGATGAGTCAAAAATGTGCTTTTTCAGAGGGCTCTTACTTTGAAAATACACATCAGATCTGGATGACACTTGGTGACTGGGACCCTGGGGGGGCCTACTATCAGTCAGAAGTGGAATGGTTGCTCGGCAACAGGGCGTTTTGGAGCAATGCAACTTTGAATTTTGCTGGATGAGTCAAAAATGCGCTTTTTCAGAGGGCTCTTATTTTGAAACTACAAATCAGATCTGGATGACACTTGGTGACTGGGACCCTGGGGGGGCCTCCTATCAGTCAGAAGTGGAATGGTTGCTCGGCAACAGGGCGTTTTGGAGCAATGCAACTTTGAATTTGGTAGGACGAGTCAAAAATGTGAGTTTTCAGAGGGCTCTTATTTTGAAACTACAAATCAGATCTGGATGACACTCGGTGAATGGGACCCTGGGGGGGCCGACGATCAGTCAGAAGTGGAACTGTTGCTCGGCAACAGGGCGTTTTGGAGCAATGCAACTTTGAATTTGGCTGGATGAGTCAAAAATGCGCTTTTTCAGTGGGCTCTTACTTTGAAACTACAAATCAGATCTGGATGACACTTGGTGACTGGGACCCTGGGGGGGCCTACTATCAGTCAGAAGTGGAATGGTTGCTCGGCAACAGGGCGTTTTGGAGCAATGCAACTTTGAATTTGGCTGGATGAGTCAAAAATGCGCTTTTCAGAGGGCTCTTATTTTGAAACTATAAATCAGATCTGGATGACACTTGGTGACTGGGACCCTGGGGGGGCCTCCTATCAGTCAGAAGTGGAATGGTTGCTCGGCAACAGGGCGTTTTGGAGCAATGCAACTTTGAATTTGGTAGGACGAGTCAAAAATGTGAGTTTTCAGAGGGCTCTTATTTTGAAACTACAAATCAGATCTGGATGACACTCGGTGAATGGGACCCTGGGGGGGCCGACGATCAGTCAGAAGTGGAACTGTTGCTCGGCAACAGGGCGTTTTGGAGCAATGCAACTTTGAATTTGGTTGGATGAGTCAAAAATGTCAGTTTTCAGAGGACTCTTACTTTGAAAATACACATCAGATCTGGATGACACTTGGTGAATGGGACCCTGGGGGGGCCTACTATCAGTCAGAAGTGGAATGGTTGCTCGGCAACAGGGCGTTTTGGAGCAATGCAACTTTGAATTTGGCTGGATGAGTCAAAAATGCGCTTTTCAGAGGGCTCTTATTTTGAAACTATAAATCAGATCTGGATGACACTTGGTGACTGGGACCCTGGGGGGGCCTCCTATCAGTCAGAAGTGGAATGGTTGCTCGGCAACAGGGCGTTTTGGAGCAATGCAACTTTGAATTTGGTAGGACGAGTCAAAAATGTGAGTTTTCAGAGGGCTCTTATTTTGAAACTACAAATCAGATCTGGATGACACTCGGTGAATGGGACCCTGGGGGGGCCGACGATCAGTCAGAAGTGGAACTGTTGCTCGGCAACAGGGCGTTTTGGAGCAATGCAACTTTGAATTTGGTTGGATGAGTCAAAAATGTCAGTTTTCAGAGGACTCTTACTTTGAAAATACACATCAGATCTGGATGACACTTGGTGACTGGGACCTTGGGGGGGCTGACTATCAGTCAGAAGTGGAATGGTTGCTCGGCAACAGGGCGTTTTGGAGCAATGCAACTTTGAATTTGGCTGGATGAGTCAAAAATGCGCTTTTTCAGAGGGCTCTTACTTTGAAACTACAAATCAGATCTGGATGGCACTTGGTGACTGGGACCTTGGGGGGGCCTACTATCAGTCAGAAGTGGAATGGTTGCTCGGCAACAGGGCGTTTTGGAGCAATGCAACTTTGAATTTGGTTGGATGAGTCAAAAATGTCAGTTTTCAGAGGGCTCTTATTTTGAAACTATAAATCAGATCTGGATGACACTTGGTGACTGGGACCCTGGGGGGGCCCACTATCAGTGAGAAGTGGAATGGTTGCTCGGCAACAGGGCGTTTTGGAGCAATGCAACTTTGAATTTGGTTGGACGAGTCAAAAATGTGAGTTTTCAGAGGGCTCTTATTTTGAAACTACAAATCAGATCTGGATGACACTCGGTGACTGGGACCCTGGGGGGGTCGACTATCAGTGAGAAGTGGAATGGTTGCTCGGCAACAGGGCGTTTTGGAGCAATGCAACTTTGAATTTGGTAGGACGAGTCAAAAATGTGAGTTTTCAGAGGGCTCTTATTTTGAAACTACAAATCAGATCTGGATGACACTCGGTGACTGGGACTCTGGGGCGGCCGACTATCAGTGAGAAGTGGAATGGTTGCTCGGCAACAAGGCGTTTTGGAGCAATGCAACTTTGAATTTGGCTGGATGAGTCAAAAATGCGCTTTTTCAGAGGGCTCTAACTTTGAAAATACACATCAGATCTGGATGACACTTGGTGAATTGCACCCTGGGGGGGCCTACTTTCAGTGAGAAGTGGACTGGGTTGTTGCCAACAGGATTTTTTTTTTTTTTTTTTTGGGCGTCTGTTCGTGTTTGGTGTGTGTTCGTGTTTATTTTGATACTTTGTATTGTCGCAGGAGAATATCAGTTTCACTGTGCCTGTCACTCCAGGTCGTGAAAACTTAAGAAAACTAACTCGGTTAACCAAATCAAAAGGAAGATCTCATTCAACTTAACCCAACTTTTATTGTGAAGTCACTGTGAAAACGCTGTTCCCGTAATGCACAGAGTATGCGCGCACCACAGAGTCAATTGAGTGCTCGGTTGACCGTGCTTTCTGAAATGAGGGCGGGCTTGACCGCAGTAAACGCTCGTAAGTCTACACATATATTGTGATTAAACTTATTACCAGAAAAAAATTATTATTAAAAATAACAAAATGACAACTGTGACAGTATTTTACATTTTTTGAAAGGTAATGTTGGTGGTGATTGGAAATATAGCAAAGATTATATTATTTCACAGAATAAAAGAATATGATACAGCTCACAAAAGAACAGTAATTAAAAAAGTAAAGTTTGTAAATTTTCCAGGATTTTGATGTTTAGCTCTACAGCTTCAGTACTATTAATTTTCGAATCATGAATATAATAGATCCATAAAATAAAATAGGTCTGCACTTTCAGTGCAACAGTGCATTTCCTTGAAATGTGTAGATTTTTTGTTTTTACCAGGACATTTAGTGGGCAATACTTCAGTAGTTTTTCCTCATCTTTATAGAATTGTGAGTGAAACCATGGTTTCAGAGAGTACTATTTCTGAAACTTTAATAAAGGTGTATGAGGAATATGTAGACAACAAGAAATCTGTCAGATTAAATTCCTGAAAACAGCCAAACATGACTGTCAGTGTTACAAAAGGAAGTGATGCAGCAGTCGCCTATCCCAAAGGAAATAATTGCCGTCATGGTTCAGGAGATCCAGCTTCAGCACAGTCCAATAAGAATTAATAAACACAACATTACTAGCTGGCTATTTCTAGACAATTATAAATAATCAATTTTATTGTTCCATGAATGTCAGTTGGTTGAAGTGAGTACGTGAGCCCACTCTTCCAACATATAAACTGACGTTTCAGTGACGAGGCTTTCAA
The DNA here is from genome assembly GCF_902148845.1 of Salarias fasciatus. Lineage (NCBI taxonomy): Eukaryota > Metazoa > Chordata > Actinopteri > Blenniiformes > Blenniidae > Salarias > Salarias fasciatus. The sequence continues at coordinate 18,617,006 of NC_043749.1, forward strand.
TCCTGTTTGCATCAGGATGGGCATTCGATGGAAAAACAAGCCCACAGTGCAGTTTCCCAATACTTGCTTTCGCAAATCCTATGAAAAATTAGGTGGAGCTGGGGGAATCTTAGGCGTTTTTCCAGGTCCACTTAGAACTTCTTCTTTCTTTCTTTTTTAATCCTGTGACAGCAGATGAGTGTGCTGCACTCACTTGACATGTATACATGGTAGTTGTTTGAAAAAATGAAAAACAACTTTCTCGAGGCTTTTTATTTTGCATTGCCTGTATAGATTAACTAGATGAAATAAGTTCTTTCACAGATTTCTGTCAATCTGACTTTTTTAGATTTGCTTTTGCCAACAGTTTGTTTTCCACCACCAATGAAATTAAGCAATCTAATCCGGCAAGACAGACTTAAACTAATATGCAATGCAACTGCAGACATGTGGCAATTATTAACACTGAAAAAAACAAGACAATCGCCTTAAAATCTGGGAGAGTTATTCATTGTTGCTTTATTACTCTATTAAACAGATTATGATCAAAAGCATGTTTTCAGCAGAACAAATTCAGACTGTCAAACACAGATTCAGTCTTCTTTAACCTATTGGAAATACAATAAAACACAAACTTTATTTACTTAATGTAAAGCTCATTGTTGTGTTTCACTTTGCTTCAGTGTTGCACAGGCTTACGTAAACCAACGCAAGCTGGATCATGAGGTGAAGACGCTTCAAGTGCAGGCGAGCCAGTTCTCCAAACAGACCGCTCAGTGGATCAGCATGGTGGAAGGATTCAACCAAGCTCTAAAGGTGAGTAGGACGCCCTGTATCAGGGCGAAGGGTCCTGATGTGGTTATTCGTGATGTAGGACGCTGCAGTTATGCAGTGCTGGTATCAATGATACATTTTATGATACTCACAGATTAAAATAATGGGTGTTTATGACAGCATTTTCACTTTTCACATATTGTGTTAAATTTAGTTTTTCTGAATTTGTAGTGAAAATGTGATTCTCTGCACTGTATGTGTATCATGGATTATGCCGTGCTCGTCTTCTATAAATGGGGCTGCAGGCTTGCTTTAACCGTATTGTAGTTATCGCTCAGTGTTTCAAAAATATACTCCCTTTTAATCTCTGTAACTAAAGGCAAGATTCCCTTGAAGGGACTGGTTCCAATTGAAGGTAATTTTTTTTTTCCAAACATCTTTTTAAATTCTTTGTGGATTTCACTCTGAAAGCTAGTGGACTTACGCAGGCCCCAAACGAGTGCGACTGATTGAGAGAAGCAGTTCCTAGCAGCAAGATAAGCCTGACTTATTTGATTTCTGAATAGGTGTCATATAATATACGATAAGGCTTTTCCAACCAAAGGTTCTCCATCAAATCAAGCTGTTTTTTTTCCACTGGAATTCACTGTTTTTATTTCCCCTGAGTTTCTTGATCTTAGAATTTTTTCCCCCCCCGAAGTTGCCAAATAACAAAGAGCATACACAAATATCCAATATTTATTGTTTTATTATAGCACTGTTGTATGATTTCTAAACACTTGGTATGTTGCTATACTGCAGTGTTAAAAAAAACCCTCAAGGGTTTAGGCTATTTTAGAAGAGGTGGATAACATCATAAAGGTGTGTGTGTGTGTGTGTGTGTGTGTGGGGGGGGGGGGGGGGGGGGGGGGGTTATTTTGATCAATGGGCTATTAATTTAGGATGTTTTTGACATATCTGAGTTCTCTGAAAAATATGAGATCTCAGTCTTATCCACCAGAGAGCCATGTGAATTAGACATGTCTACTTTTATGGGCCCATAGGAGTATCCTGGTCCTGGAGCTACGTTTATGTCAGTTGCACCCCTCTTGAGTCCATCAGTATTTTCCACCTCCCACTCCGATCATTTCCATAAAGTCACACTTGAAGACACGCTCTTGGACAGCCTTATCTTTTCCACCTGTCACGCTGACTGCATAAGTCAAAAGTTCATTCAGTGTTTTCGCCAAAATGAAAACAGCTTTGCAACACTGCCATCCAGTGGTTCTTTCTAAAAACGCCACCAGAGTGTCACCTCTGAACACATTGTAAACTGTGGCTATAATTAATCCAACACATTGTCCATGAGCTATATTAAGAGCATGGCAATGTATTAGGTGGTGCAAGGTGGGTGTGTGCATCTGTTAGGCCTGTGTGGCTGGATACTGCTGACTCAGTTAACTAGTCTGAACCGGGCTCAGACAGCACGGCAAAGTTCACCCAAGGGTATCCAAAAAAAGAAAAAGTTTTGTTTTTTTGTTCAAATGTGAGTTTTGTTCTGTGTATTGATTCATATCGGTCTGTAACTGCTCATGCCGTTACCATTCAAAGTAAGAAATGGATACTTGTTGTGTTGTCAATGATTAAATTCCTTGTCCTGTCCTGATCCTGGCTGTATCTTCTGCTGGCAAGAAGGTTGAACAAGGTTTGTGAACCTCTTGGGGGGGAAAAAAAAATCCTGGAACAAATCCAGGAAAAATGATGACAGTATGAATCAGTCTCGTCAGTTATTTACAGCACAATGCTGCTGTGGTGGCTAATAGTGTTGACAAGCATTTATGAGAATCTGCAGCAAATCTACTCTGAGTTTTATAGAAAATTATTCATTTAACTCAAAGGTTTTAGGCAGGTGGAACAAACTTCAGAGGGACTTTCTCATGAGAGACAGTCAGCCAGGCAAACTGTCATTTTCCAAAACACAAATGCAAAGAACATGGTTAAAACCAGATTTTGTTGCAAGTTAGGCTTTTTCCTTAATGCTGCTTCTAATTGCAGATGAATTTTGTATTGATGTATCGATTGGAACCTGCTGATTTTGCAATCTGTCTGTTTGTGAACAGGAAATCGGAGACGTGGAGAACTGGGCTCGCAGTATTGAGATGGACATGAGGACAATCGCCACAGCCCTGGAGTATGTGCACAAGGGTCAGCTGCAGTCTGCTTGCTCATAAGCTGTGTGATGTTTGCGTGGGATGTTTACAGATAAAAGTAAATGCACTGGAACAGAAATGTAGATGATCGGGTCCAGTCGGGCCTTGTCAGCACAAGATCAATGGCAGCGTTTATTTTGCTCCCGGCAGCCGGCAGCCAGCCGCTGGCGGACGGTCACAGCAGTCTGAAGAGTGTGGAAAGTGTGTCATGTTCGATACTCCAGACGATCACAGCTCCGCTTAAGGTCCTGTCTTAGCAACAGTATTGACAGAATTGCAAGATGTTGCTCAAAGGTCAAGCTTGTTTGTAATATTGTGATAGAGAGGACACTTTCCTGTAACAACAACGTTTGGTAGTGAAGGATTTGTCATGAAATTTGGGTAAAAGTCAAATCCATGTGGCTTTGTGAAGGTGTTGCATGCACAGAATTGGTTGTATTATAAAACAGACAAATTGTTTATCAATGTATTTAAAAAGTTCCCCCTCATTGCCTGCTATGCCTGACATGTTTATGAATTATGTGACCGTGCAAACTGAGGACTGTATTTGGCTTTGAATGTTGGTCCGATGTATTAAAGGAACTTTATTTTTTATTAAAGATGGAAAAAAGCAATACAGATGTTTCCTTTTTTTTTTTTTTTTAATGAAATCAGTTATTTTAATTATGCCATCAAGAAGAGTAAGAAAATCCTAATTCAAGAAATTCAATCAAAACATTCGTGGAGACGATATGTGAGAGTTGAAGCTTTGAGGCAAGAATGCAGAAATATTTTCACTAAAAAACAAACTCCGCCATGAAAGACTGGCTTTCATATGATGGCTTATTCGCATCTGTTATAAAAGTGGGGGGCTTTACAGGGTCTTACAGTTTATGTAAGTTTAAAGTTCTTGTCAACCATAACTGGATAAGCTTTTACCTGCTGCGACTGACTGAAAATTTCTGGAATGTGTGACGAGAGAGGAAATAATTACTCACATGTGACTGCTGAGTTCATTCACGTAATGACAGACACGCTTGGTACCTGTTTGTTCATTTTATTATGAGAGTAAAAAGTAACTTGTTTTTTTCCTGCAAGGGGGGATAAAACTCATCCTTCACTCACTTCATCATCAGGCGGGACAATGTTCATTATATAATTTAAGATAAAAAAAAAAGCTTTTATATTGAGAGTTAAACTTGGAAATAACATTATTATGGTTTTGCTTTTTATTTTATCAGTATCACATGTATGGCACTATATTTTACATACTATTTTAGTTATTTTTAGTCTCCACTCATTGCTCTTTAGATTTTCCTTTCCTTTTAGCACACCAAGTGATCATAAAGTAATTCCTTATGTTTTTATCATAAATCACTGAAATAAAGACATAAAAAAATAATAATACAGATATATGTGTAGGTATGGAAATAATATAAATGTCAGTTTATAGCTGTATACATTAGACGTCAATTTTATTTAGGTACTTACTGTATACCTACTGTGTATTCTGCTTTAACAAGATAATAGTTTTCAGTTGTACTTGAGATCACAGAGGGTTCACAGATACACTGACTGTCTAGTAGTTTGTTGTTTTAAAAGAAAATAACTTAGAGTGCACTTTTGATGAAATGGCATTATTGGGAACTGACTCAAATGTGGCCTGAATTTATTACATTTTGGAAATTGATGAAGATTTTTTGATGGGGTTGACAGTGTGCCAGTGATCCAGCTCGGATTTATTTATAATTTTTGAGGGTGTAGTTATACATATGAGAGAGACCAGTACGGTAGCTGGTGAGTGACACAGAAATGTAAGACGAATAGATTTATAGTATAGGATCACAAGGAATCACTTCTTCCAAGTTGTTAGAGCTTCAAAATGGAAAGGGAAAAAAATGTGAAAGCGAGTGAGGCCACTAACCTGACCCTTACGTTGAGTGCACAGGGCTTTGATATGTGGGATTATCATATTTTAACAATCTCGTAAATTCCTTATATGTGAATGACAAATACCACATTCTGAAATATCAGCAAACTTTCCCGTCTGCCACTGCGTGAAGCGTGATGAAATTTTGTATTTGTGAAGTTGAGTTTTTCTTTTTTCACATTTTTTTCCCCCTCTTAAGTACACAAATGCAGTGGTTATGGAATGGGGATTATCAACAGTGGACTTGTCTTAAGGGATAAACCACAGGAATAAAGCTTCTCTCTGACCAGCCCCTCTGAGCAAAGACAGAGGAATAGCCAGAAAGGGAAAGTGAAGCGTGTGGAGATCCATCACCTCTGATTAGAAAAACTCAAGGTAAGATAATACAGTCTTTGTAATTAGTCCTTATCTTTCTACTGGAGCTCCTGTCACTCGCTCTCCCTCTTTGATTCATCTATTTCTGTCTGATTCATCTCTGTGTTATTGGTATTGAACCTGTTAAATCTTTAATGTGAATGTGTTTCACAGCAGTTCATAACATAAAGAAATTGAGTCTTTCTTTTTGCTACGAGTTAAAACTCATTGAATTATGTATAAAATGTAAATTTTTTTTTGCATTTGTTAGACTTCATTGTGAAATTAAAAGCAGATGTGAAACTGTTTACATAAATCCTGATAATAACAGATTTTACTGGATAACTTAGATTTTAATCAAGGTTCTTATTCCAGTTGCAACAGCATTTAATTCCCATCTTTAAGTTTTTTCCATATTTTGGACAATCCACAGAAGTTTTCTTGTCGTGTTACTCACTAATACGCCTGCAAACTAATTGGTTTTCAGCCTAAGCAGCTTCGTCACGGGTATTAAAACTGTGCCTCAAAACAATGCACCCCCGTCACTGAGGCTCACCCCCATTACAAACGTCGCCCTTTCTTCTTTAAGAGCATTATCCAAAGATTTCTCATGTGCCCGGAGCAGCCAGAGCAGTGTTGTAATAAAAGCACCTCTCATACTAGGGCTCCTCGGAGAACAAATTCATTGCGAGCCCCAGCTGTCAAAAACATTGCAACACATCTATATATTATGAAATCAACCAAGAATTTTCAAACTGAAGGCTCCCTGAAATTAATCTAATTTCTTCATTTCATTCCACTCTCTGAATTCTCTGGCGGTTTGCCTTATCAGTGCTTGAGTAACCTTTGATCAACATGTTTTTTTTTCAGCAACCAACAAGTCATCCAGGTGATCAAAAGCCCACTTCAAGTGCTGAGGGCAACATGGACACACAGTTTCTCTACGACCTTTTAGGGTAAGACACGTCTTCACGCTTTACTAGATTCGACCTGACGACAGTAGCTCAACTCTTCAATTCACTTATGTTCACATGAGGTTCGGTCGACTTGAAAGGTTCAGTGATTATCTTGGAAGCTGTGATTTACAGGATATCCTCGGTGTTGAAGTCGCGCGTAAGAACAATGACAGGTAACCACAGGTCAAATGTACTGTACTGAATGCGATTGTAAGACGAGTCTGAATCCTGTTTTGTTTCAGTTTGATTGAGATTGTGGTGTTTTGAAATCTGCTGAGCAAACAGATCTGCCCTGTGTTCTTGCAGAGATTGTGTTTTCAATCCCAGCAGCTGTTTTAGATTGTTGTAATGAGAAATGGGAAATGGGAATTTAAGTAGGTTATTTGAGATAAAGGAAATCCTTGATTTGTTTTGCTTTTTTATTGAATAATGTACATTACAGTAAGTCTCGCTAAAATATCCAGATGTCATTACTGCAGTATGTGTTTTCTGATTCAGCTTCTGTGCCGAGCTGCCAGAAAATCATATTTCTGACAGTAGAAGTGACAATATGACACAACTAAAGCTGAAGTTTTTTTTTTTTTTTTTTTTTTGCTTTTAAGAAGTCAGATGAAGTTTACATGTGTGCATGTCTCTGCATAGTGTTCTTAGTATTTCAGTTGCTTATAACAGGATTGTACTTGTCTCTATTCTTACATTACATTGATTATTTTATCTCTGTTGATCATACTTGTCTTGCAGAAAGAAAACGTTTTCTCCTCTAAGTTCAAATATGATTTGTATACACATTTATTTTTAGTTTGTTTTATACGGTTAAAAAACAGGATGATTTTTCATTGTGTTATGAATCAGTTTACTGGGGCTGGTGTTTGAAGAGGATTGCAGCCTTGAGTCTGCAGACTGTATTCGGGAGGAGGCGCTGACTCTTTGTACCAAAATGACACATGGGGCACTTTTCAGATCTCTGGACTCACGGGGGTGAGGGGGGCTGGATTTAAGGAGATTAAAGTTTGAGCTCATTCTTTGAGGGTGAAATATCATGTCTCACCTTGACAAATTCTGCTTTCAGTCAATTGATGTTTCTGTCTAAGCCTCTCTACGTGCAATGTAGAGCTGCTTAGTTTTCAGGCCAGGCGTGCTTCCAGCTATAAACATGTGTCTCCCACATTATAGGTCAACACGTAACCCAGTGTGTCATCAGAAAACCCGTCCCACATCAGGAAGTCAAACCTCATGAATTCTCCTTTCTCCTCTTTTCTCAGGGAAAATGCTTGGTGGTACATCTGTTCTTCCTTCGTGGTGCTGTGGGTTCTGGTGTGGCTGTACAGAGACAGCCTTGAGATTGAGAACATCACCGACAAGTACGTTTTTGTGACCGGCTGCGACTCTGGGTTTGGGAACCTCCTTTGTAGAAAGCTTGACCGTAAAGGTTTCCGCGTGCTGGCCGGCTGCCTCACGGAAAAAGGAGCCGATGATTTAAAACGAGTGGCGGGGCCGTATTTGAAGACTGTGCTGCTCGATGTAACCAGTCACGACAGCATTCAAAAAGCTATGGAGTGGACCAAGCAGGAGGTTGGCGATAAAGGTGAGAGTTGATCCACGCTGCTGGGACGACCTCTCAAGACAGGTCTCTCAAGCTCTCTCCTTACGCTTTGGTGCTTCATTTGCTTTCAAGGACTCTGGGGCATCGTCAACAATGCTGGTCGCTCGTTACCCATGGGTCCTTCTGAGTGGATGAGAGTAGAGGACTTCCACAGCACGCTCAAAGTCAACATGAACGGAGTGATCGGCATGACAATGACGTTTCTGCCCCTCGTCAAGAAGGCTCGCGGACGCATCGTGAATGTGGCGTCGGTGCTGGGTAGGGTGGCGGCAAATGGTGGCGGATACTGCATCTCCAAGTTCGCTGTAGAGAGTTTTTCAGACTGCCTCAGGTAAAGACTGACACTCACTCATCAAATCATGCAAAATGTCAATGAAAAGCAGTAGAGAAAGTCAACTCAGGGATTAGTTCAGTCTCAAATTGATTATAAAGAGATGCAAACATAAAAACCAATAAACAGTTTAAAACACAGACAGTAAAACTATATCATTAAAGTGACATTTACAGACATATGATGACTATGGAAACAAACATGAAAGAATGCTTGTCTTCCTCACTGCTTTTTAACCCATTCCATTCCTGTAAAGCAAAAGATACAAAAACATTATAAAATATTCTAGTAGAATACTCAATATGCAGTCATATAATAGATAGCTTTTCTGTCTTTTCAGGAGAGACATCAGCTACTTTGGGATCAACGTGTGCATCATTGAGCCTGGCTTTTTCAAGACAGCAGTGACCAGCCTGGACCCGATAGAGAGGGAGCTGCACCGCCTGTGGAACCAGCTCACTCCTGAAGTACAAGCCAGCTACGGAGACAAGTACCTAGATAAGTGTGAGTTAAATGGGCTGTTGATCCTCATTTTGGCAGAGTGAAGCATTTTTGCAAGCATTTTAATATCTTTTTTTTTTTTTGGGGTGGGAAAATTAGTCATAAATCCTATGGGTGCAGTTTTTACTGTTGACTGTGATCCAAAGATGCAGTTTTATCCAAAATTCTTGCACTTCTTACATATTATTAAAAAAAAAATAGTAGCATTAAAACCAATTTCTTTAACAAGAATATTTATGAGATGTGATGTTTGTTGGACTACATTAAATGTGCTTCTCCTTTGCAGATATTAAGATCCAACGTTTGATCATGAATGCCGTCTGTGACTCGGACCTCAGCAAGGTGACCAACTGCATGGAGCACGCTCTGACCGCCGCTTACCCCCGTACCCGATACAGTGCCGGCTGGGATGCCAAGCTCCTCTGGATCCCCCTCTCTTACATGCCTTCCTGTGTAGTTGACATTGGACTGAGGCTGGTGCTGCCACGTCCTTCAAAGAGTGTGTGATTCGCTGGCTTCAAAGAGACTTCTTCAAAGCTGTCAGCCTTTTTTAGTAATTATATTTCGTTTTGATGCAGCACTGAGACTGATATTTAAAAAAATCCTTATCTTCCAAAATATATATATATATATATATATATATATATATATATATATATATATATATATATGAATAGTCAATGAAATGTAGTTTCCCTCTGTAATGTTTGCTTCACTCTTTCCGAATAATTTTACACCAAATTATTAGTGCAACTGACTGTAAACATACAATTTCGTTTGTTGATGCTTTGCTGTGCCTTTTATCTGGGTTATTTATGTTGCTTGATGTAAAATGTGGTTAACCGCCAAAGTGTATTTTACTATAAATAAACTGTTTTTCAGAAGTAAATAATGATCACAAATAAAACATTAAGCAACATTGTTGATGTGATGGTCTTGAATATTCTTGCTTAATGCTCAAAATATGCACCTTTTTTGTGCCTATTGTCACTTTGTTCTGGTTTGACACAGAGTTGAATCCAAGAAGATGCTTTTCGGTCTAAGCTGATGTTTTGTAGTCTCATCAGTGCTCACATACTTTCAAACTTGGCCCAGGACTCGGACTATCAACAGCAGGATGAGAGAAGAAGATCCCTGGATAGAGGCGACTTTCCCTTTCCTTATCTTCCTTTTACTGACTAGACTTTTGCAAATATCACTCAGTATTATATTGTATTATATTATATTATATTCAGTTTTGTCAGTATTCCTGTTTTTAAATCGTTCTTCCATAAATAGTCCTCATCCATGTCCCATTAGCCATTGCCATTATTCAGTGTGAGTACTTTACATCTGATGTCTTCAGTGGGAGAAGGTTTTCAACAGAAGGCAATGGAAGGGGTGAAAGAGTGGCATTAACAGTTTCTGCCACACGGGGGCACTGCAGTCAGAGTCAACAGCTTGATGTAAAAAAAAGTCAACAATAAACATAACTGAAAGGAAGAAACTATTTGCACAGTTATCAAAACTCCACAATAGGGATGTCCAGACTAGAGACCGTCAATGGGCAGGTAGTCCTGCAGGTCCTGTAGAACCTGTAGCAAATCCTTTGGGATTAGGCGGTTTTTACGCAGCGACGGACAGGAGCAGATAAAAAGTGAGTTGTGGGCGTGACTGAATCTACTTGAAGCGTGAAAACCTTTGTGTCTGTGAGATAATGTGTGATCTGGGCAGTCTTTCTTGTGGTGCCATTATGTGTGCAGAGTTCAGTGTTGGGGCGATGTCCCTTGTATCTTCAGCAGAGGAGAGCACATCAGCCATCATCGCCGCCATGAAGCTGTAGTCTTTACCCACAGCCACAGGTCTTGCTGTCAAGTTTTTGTGAACCTTGCTCCAGGAGATTTTGTACTTTGGTTCACCAACACTCTCCCCATCTTGATAAACAGCCTGTTAAAGCACATAAATACAATGCATGTTGTAATTACAGCCTGTTTATTTAAAACAAGGCAGAACACAATCAACATTTATTAAATGAAAACAAAAATATGTATTGAAATGATGATATCAAACTCTGCAATTTAGACTTCTAGTAACATGATCAAAGGTGAATAACATTAAAATATACAGTATTCTGATGTATAAGCTCAAACTGCAACAAAAGGACAGTGGACATACCTGCTTTCTGTTGACATTGTTATTGTGATCCAAGGCAGCGAGCATGGAGGCGTGGACCATGACATCATAACCAAAGTGTGTCCTCTTGGGGAGGTACTTCAAATACATGGAGTGATACACCTGCATTTGAAATTGAACAAATGAATTATGCATAATACCAGGACCTTTTCATACAAAAGAAGTTTACGTACCTCTAATGTTGTTGTGTGGACACATTTGGTGAGGTGATCCAGGTCACTCAGGAGCCGCTTGTCTGTTGCGATCTTCACCAATGCAGTGTGAGCCTCAGTCCCAGATTTCATCCACAATTTGTTCCTTTGACTTTCCTCATCAAGGGGCTCATGAGCACAGCGGTGGTAAAGTCTGTTCCCAGGCCAGTCATGCCGATTGGTCACATGATGGATGACAGACACCCACTTTTCTTTCAGAAGAACAGCATCCTCCTCACAGGTCTGAGCACTCCACCAGAGATGGCTAATGATAGATGGTATCCATGCTCCCAAGTCTTCACATCCCTTTCTCTTGGCCTCTGCTGTGAGTTTCTTGGACACGCCTTTTGCCACATGCCACGGGTCAAATTCATGGGAAATGTCAGGATTATTTACCTTCATCTCCTTAACAATTTGGGGGTGTCGGTCAGTTGAGATGGTTGAGATCCGCACTTCCTTATCTTGAATATTTTTGAGAGTCCCTTTAAACCCTTTCAGTTCCATAGCATTGGAGTTTTTCACTTCAGTGACACTCACAACATTGAAATCCACAACCTTACTGCTCTGGGCGTCTAAAAACGTGTAGGTGCAGTATTTGGCCGAGTGTCCTGGAGAATCACACCTGCCATCTCCACAGAGCACCACCTCCTCTTGAGATTTAATCTCTGACAGCACTGCCTCCTGCTCAGCGATCCAGGTTTTGTTTATAACAGGAAACACGTGCTTTTTTCTCAGGGCTGCGTAAGTGTCTTCACTTATCGTTTTTAGGTTCATGTTACTGCAAAACCTGTCAAACTTTGCAAAATGAATGCCACTGAAAAAAATGGATGCAGATAGAAGGATGTTTCCAGCGCCTTTGGTCGCACTCAGAGGTGGCTGTGACTGCCAGCTGTAAGTGCAGTTGTTTGAACAAGTGAGCTCAAGAGTCAGCTGCGAGCCTTCATTCTGGAACTCTTTTGTGTACTCTTGAATAATAGGGGAGCCACACTTCATACACCGCAGAAGAAGCTCGTTCAATTGATCTTCGTAAACCAGAAATACTCTTGGATTCGTGCGCGTATCGAGAGACTCTGACACAGAGGGCTGTGGCTGACAGCAATCACGGGAGTCATCAGGTGAAATAAATAGATCTTCTGAGTTAGCCTCGCTGTCTGAATCCAGGTCAATGCCGTGTTTACTGAAGTAGTTGTGGTCAATGATCGGTGGATTAGCATTAGCTTGCCACTGCACAGCCACGTCGGACACATACATCTCGGTTTGAGTTGAAGCATCTGCCAAAAGGGGGGAACACTGCACACTTACAGATGTGTTCATCAGGACTTCTGTCTCCTCCGTAGCAAACTCCGTGTAACGTGTCGGGTCGTTTGTAGCTGCGGCTAACGTTAGCGAAGCAGAAGCAGCAGCGGTCTCACTATGCAGACAGGCATCCGGCACCTCTCTTCTTTCGCGTGCTTCAAAACGGCTTTCGCTCGACACTCGTGGGCGCTTGATCCGTTTGTGAACAAAAATGGTTGGCACTGCATCTTTTTTAAGCTGCCTCTTATAACCAGGGATACCTGCAAGCTCTTTCATCAGCTGATGGCGATGGAAATTCTCAAATGAATCGGCGCTGAAATGGCGGGAGCACAGGTATGGATACTTGGGGAGCTGAACTCTCCCACAGGCATCTTCCCACTTTTTTCTTAAATTTCTGTCCTTGGGAAAGCTGTGGATGCTCACCGCACTTCCTTTATTTCCCTTGTTTTCGAAATGACATCCAAAAGCGACGCAATGCGGCATTTTGATCGGTTGAGGCTGACGACAGAAGCGCTCTGTGACTGGTTTGTGGGTTTGCTCGATGAACAGACAACTACCTGACGTCATCACTCCCAGAATGCTTTGCGTGGCCAAAACATGGCCGCAGCCATGTAAACAATAGGTGCGTTCACGATGGCAAAGCCAGAGGCAGACGGAGCTAGACGAAGTAAACGGCGCAGCCGTGGGACGGAGTTATAAGTCAGCCTCCAACTCGGACAACCCTATGTTCTCCCATGTTTGCGTTTGTCATGACTCCCACAGTGGGGGGTGTTCACAGCCGCCCCCCCCCCCCCCCCCCCCCCCCCCGTCAGAGGGGTAACTTTTTTTTTCTTATTAAAAACAAAAGAATTCATAATTTCTTTCGTGTGTCACATTGTGTTAATTCATATTCAGTTAACTGAAATCAAAAAAATTAAAAAAAACAAAATAATTTTAAGTTACATGTGAAGCGTGCGTGCTGCTGCAAATGTGGACCGGCGTCAAGGGGGGGGGGGGGCAGACTGCCTCGCCCCCTCAGTCAAAATATAGTAAACATTAAAGTTTTCGCGAGCGCGCTCTGAACCAGGGCCAGTGCACGCCATTGAAATGAACGCGCAGGGGGCTGGTAGAACGGCGAAGGGATTTGATTGGTTTCTGAAGAGCGGTCCGCGCGATACGATTGGTTGGAGTTTATACACTCCTGTGGCCGCTACAGTGGTCAAATTTTTTTCCGCACTTTTTTCCGTCCACATTATGTGTTAACTTCTCCCAGGGGGCAAGGAGCATTTCACTCAGTATGACAAAAAATGCTTTTGGACAACATCGTCTACCCTAACTTTAATATTTGTTTCCATTCCAATTTGGTTCTAAACTGGTGTTTGTGTAATATGCTATTTATGCTTTGTTTAATAATTAGTCAAATTAATAATATTGTCATTGAATAATTACTATTTTGTAGAACACCATTTCTGTCCAATTGTTTTGGGATATTTCAGATATCATTTGCTAACCACCTCTGACCATGGAGAATAGGTTTAATTGCATTTAACTTGGCCTCTTCTAACATCTGAGTTATTTTTTTATTTGTTGCTCTTGAGGAAGGCACAACCCTTTTATTATTCTACAGTGTGTTTCTCATATATCAGGTTCTGTTGCTATGATGTGAGTAGAAGAAATGAGAAGTGAAAACCTCAAGTGAAGGTAATAATAATAATATGACCATCCAGTGTTGCAATCCAGTGATCTTTCTTTGTGCACAACACCATGGGAAAACTCATAGTAGAGGTTGATAGTAACTCCAAAGAGTTTAGAACCTTCCTTAGTGCTGGTGCAATACAATAGTGAGGCTGAAGAAATACAGTTAACATATTTGAACTAACATGTTTATACTAAGCACCATGTTATAACCTGTGGCAGTAAGCAGTGTTGGGTAAGTTACTTTAAAAAAGAAACATTTAGCATAATGTCCAGAAAATACCAACAAATATTTCAATTGTATTATAAACACAAGGTTTTAGAAGCTTTTTTTCATAACATTCATGTATTCACCCTCATGAGATGACTTTTATGCTATTGCTGTTCCTCAGTCAATAATTTAGGGAACTGTTAAATCTTAACTATAAACATTGCTGCCATCTGTTGGTCAAATTTCAAAGTGCACCCCTCAATTAATATTACATAATCACTATCGCCTCACATTACCAGTGATACTTCAATAGCCCTCCTTCCAACAAATAACAAAAATCATTTTCCAAATGTCAGTGAACTCCAAGGCTCCCTCCAACCCCTGTGCCTCATGCACATTTAATTGGACATTTTGCAAGATTATCCGGCAGATCCGATGAAATGCTATCGACGATTTTTAGTATGGAGTTTGCATGTTCTCACCGTGTGTGCATTTTTTTTCTCAGAATATTCCCATTTCCTCCCACAGTCCTAAAACATGCACGCGAGGTTATTCAATGGCCCTAAATTGTCCCTTGGTGTGAGGGTCAGTATGTGGGTGGGATTGTCTGTTTTTGTCTGTTGCCCTGTGATGGACTGGTGAGCTGACCAATCCAAGGTGTGTCCTGCCCTCTCGCATGGTTATCTGGCATTGAACATCCTGAGACTCTGCACTGAAAAAACAAAATTGGCATAGAAGATGGATGAATGGATGGATCATCATGGTCATTTTTTTATTTTGGAAATATAGTTTTTATTCATCATGCAGGTATAGTGCATAGTGCCCCCCCCCCCAAAAACAAACAAACAAACAAAAAACCAAACAAACAAAGACCAAGAATTCTTACAATTACAGAGAAAAACTAAATACACAGACAAAAATACACACTCTCTTCTCTACTTGATGGATCTATATCTGTATAGAGAGACATATACATCAGCAGAAACTTGAGCGGCTCGTGGCTCTTCTTCTTTTGTAATAATAATAATAATAATGTATTATTATTATTATTATTATTATTATTATTATTATTATTATTATTATTATTATTATTATTATTATTATTATTATTATAAGTAGTAGTAGTAGTTGCAATAGAACAAGGCACCTGAAAGTATCATTAATAGATGCATAATAATCCACACAAACCTAAATCTCCATAAAATACAGCTGTTCTGCAGGAGCACTGCACAGGTTCCTGTCAGGAGGAGTGTAATTTCCTAGTGGCCGTGAAGGCAGCAGGGTTTTGCCACATGCAGTCAGTGACCTGACCTCGCGGGAGCCGCTGGCATTCAGCTCGCGGACCAGCAGGGAGCTCGGTGTTCCCTTGTCCCGCTGCCAGGCCGCTGCCATGCACTGTCTGAGGGCGCTGCGTGTGTGCGGCTCCGCACAGCTCGTCGTCAAAAGTACAGATGCGGCGAAGAAGGCGCTCCACATGCAGCCGGCATGTTGTTTGGGCACCAAGTCAACAACCGAGTACCAGCGGCGGCCGCCGGATCATTCCCATCTAAAAATGTAAGTGCGTGCGTGCAACAGTGTGCAGAGTGTCATCACCCTGCTGCAGGGGAGAGAGGGGGGAAACACATTTGTGCATGTGCTGCAGTTTGGTGTGAAACTCCCGACATCGAGGAAATAATCACCTGACGAGTATTTTGGTCGACCTCGAGTTGTCAGGCAGATATAAATAAAGCAACTTTGATTTCAGATGTTTTTTGTTTTTTTTTTGCATAACCACTTGAGACGTGTAACGGAGCTCCTATGAGACCATCCTCACCTGCTCATAAACCGCAGGCACCTGTTAAAGTTGGAACACTCCCAAAGAAGCAAAACACACAAGGCAGCAACACCAAAAGCAGTTTTATTATTTTCTGCTTGTTCCATTTGCATTGCATAGAGGTTTGCACGATTGCCTATTGACATGATGGATTTCTGCTGTTAAAAATATTTTTGTGGACGTTATCATTCTCCCAGAAACTGATGTAAAAGTGTCTGATGAAGGGAAGCACACACAAGTATGACTGCTTTTCTCTTTTCAAGAGTGTACTCTTCACTTCACCAGGCATACCCAACCAAAGTGCCCCTCATCCGGAGTGGAAAACATGCTTTTTTACACCATCACGGAGGGAAAAGAGCAAGTGCCCATCTCACACTTCACAGCAGTAAGCAATGATTTACTTTTCTTCGGTCCATCCTGTATCTCTCTATCAAAGAGCATATCCCTCGGAGGAGCTGGAAAGCTTGTGCGTGGCTCAGCAGCAGGAAATCCCAGTGGTCAGGGGGAGGCCTTTTCATTCTAGGTGTTTTAATTAAAGCCGTCTTACACACAGGAGAATGCTCATGTTTTCCATTGCGCATGCGCAGAGGTTTGCAGGTAACCCAGTATTTGTACTTACTGGTAGGTACAGTTTTCAGGGATCTGTACTTTACTCCAGTATTTATTTTTCTGACAATTTTTTACTTTTACAACAGTGTATCTTTGCTTTCTG
Source organism: Salarias fasciatus (assembly GCF_902148845.1). NCBI lineage: Eukaryota > Metazoa > Chordata > Actinopteri > Blenniiformes > Blenniidae > Salarias > Salarias fasciatus. Next base: position 18,633,671 of record NC_043749.1, read on the forward strand.
CCATCTGGGTCGTCACCTCTTGCACCCCCGAGATATGATTCAGAGTTACAGCGGAATTATCAAAGCAGGTGACGATAATAGATATCACTAATGAAGCTCCAGAAGTTCACACAGCTAAGAAGATTTAAGAAGCTTTATGTTGAATGAATAGGACATAGTGCAATTTCCGACACAAAAGTTGAATTTACTTATGAAAAGCTGGTGTATCACCACTTAGATGACATAACAGTAGTTATCATCTGAGTGTGTGTGCACATCTGCATGCATGTACATACACATGACCCCTTACTACCATCACCACCACTACAAAAGGCTCCAGATGCCTTAAAAATGCATAGTGTAACAATAAAGTTAAAACATACTTTCATATTTTTGTACTTTTGCAAACCTGCACTTTTTCTTTTTTACTGTTCTACATCTAATAACTCTTTTGTTTATAATGTCTCAGTTTATCGTGCATTGTCATGCCCGCAGTGTGCACTGACAGCCACATGACTTCTTGTTTGCAGGCCTTGAGAAAAACCGGCCTTCACCCATCAGACCCCCGTCTGAAGGACTGCATGGAGAAGATCCGGCGGGCCATGAGACTGTCTGTCGGCGAGGTGATGATGGACAAAGATCTGTTCCACAGGTTAGACAAGGAAGAGCGTGTTTACTCAACAACTGCATGACACTGTGTCTACAGCCTTTTCAACATGGGGTCTTTTCAGTTGGACTTCTACTTCCATGTGTGAACTGCTGGAAGTCATGGTGACCAAATCAAACAAACAAAGAAATTCTGAGATAACATTAACCATGAAATGCTCTTCAAGGTGAAACAATAGAGACAATCATGCAAATATGACAAAAAAAAAAACAGCTTCTCTCTCATCACTAGTGCAGTCCACAGAGATTCTGCTGTTCATTGTAAATGTTTGACGGGCTGTAATGTACTCAGATGTGAAATGTGGTTTGTGCTACATGCTTTTCTAGTTAGAGAAACATAACTGCTGATGGCGACCTGTCGACAGATGTTTCAGTCAACACTTTGCTCAATGAATTGGACCCATGAGGTAAAAGCTAGACTGGGCTCCAGTACAATCAGTGATCATGGCGTGTAAATGGCCTGCACTTATAAAGTTATTTTTACCCTTAAGAGATAAAATACTTGACACATTTTCCACTATCAGTTCTCCTTAATTGCGGAAAAGCCTTTCTGTCGTCATTAACTCTATCCAAATGGTTATAGGAGAAATCTGCAATGCAGGGCTGCTAAAAGCTGCCTTTTGTCTTTCACAGCAAATTTGTTGAGTTTCGGTGCATTGGGATCGGTTTGCAGAAGTATCTCCAGGCTTGTATGAATAAGCTGTGAGTGCACTGGTTGGCAATTACCTCCGAGTCCTGTCTCCTCCTCCAGTGGCAGGAAGATTATTCAGCTGTCTTTGTTCTTAGATCTTTGTGTCTGACTGACGCAGTGTTAGTGACCTTCAGTCTATTCAGCTCATTGAATGAGAGGGTTACTTCTTTTAAATTAGAACTCACGTCTTAATCATAAACACTTGCCTAGAGGGTTGCAGTTTTATTTCCTTGTATTCCCTTGACAGACTCAAGAAGTATATATAAGAAAAGGGTTTTTACATGACTTGTGAGATTTATGTCCAACAGATCAATAAATGAAATGGAGGGAAGGAGATTTTTCAGGGAGATGTAATGGGAATTCTATGAGTTCATCAGGAATAAGCAGTTAAATTTTTCTGGTGATTATCGTGGCCTGCAGGGCTGTGCTGAACTTCCCAGCCCATCAGATTGCACTTGTGGCTCAGCACTGCTGCTCTCACAGTGTTTAGTTTTTTTCCGTGCAGCACCCGGCATGAGGCAGATGCCAGCACAAGACCAAACTATTTATAGTCTGACCTTCCAACAACAATCCATTTTAATGCAGGATTTGTTGACTTGCTGCATAATTTTCCCTCTCTCTCTTTCTCTCTCTCTTCTTTTGTCTTATTTCTTCACTCTTCTTTAACACATGCTTCACATGACTGATGAAACTAATTTGAGGCAACTTTCTTTCCAAGATCACACTTCAAGTTTCATTTGATTTATTTCTGTATTTGTTTCTGAGGCAGTGGTTTTTATTGTGATGGATTATTTAGAATTTAATGTAACTGTTGCTCTCCATCTATATTAGCAGACCAAAATAATGATCCTTTATACTATATAATGCAACTTATTACCTTAACTTCTGAATTAAGTAGCCATTAATCCATTCATCTTTTGTTATACCGCTGAAATAATTGAGAAATCAACATAAACAGTGTTCTTCAGGTAGTCTAGTTTAACAGGTCTTGGCAAGAAAAGGCTTCAGCTTAAGCTAACAAGTGTACAGGCAGCCTGAAAGTGAGCTGCGAGTTACAAAATCTTCCTTTTCAAGTGCCTATCTGAAGAACTTGGCAGTGTCTGGGAGTGTGCATCAGTACATGACAGCATTATTTATGGTCATGTTGATCAAAGCAGAGGCCTGTCATTCAGCCTGAGAGCTGGCAGCTGCTGCCATCCACACGCGAGGCTGCAGGCGAAATACAATCGAAAGTGTTTCATTTTCAGTAAATGCTCCTGAGTCACTCTGCATTGGGTTGCCTTTTTTTTCTTTTCTGTCTCACAGGTGTGTTGGTGGAAACATTTTCCTGATGATGAAGGCCTTCAAAAAGAAGTTCATCATCCCAGAGTTTGAGGAGTTTACAAGAAAAATAAATGAAATTTACCAAACTGTGTCGAAAGAAAGTGATGGAAAGGTATTTTAGTGCTGGTTTTTTCGCTCGTACCTATTGAGTTGCAACTTTTTCATTGCTATGATTTTTCGGTATTTCACCAAGGTAATGCGATGTCCCTAATTTTAGCACTGATTGATAATGGCCTACTTTAAATTTATGGCGCTTCCTAATAATCTGCATGCAGTAAATTTTGCTACTTCATCTTTGTTCATCCTCCTTTAGAAAGGGGGAAATCACAGCCACATTGCGACTCTCGGCTAAATGTCTCTGGTTTCGCCGTCTGTCTCCTCTGTGGCCGCAGGTTGCAGACTACATTCCACAGCTGGCCAAGTTCAGCCCAGAGCTGTGGGGAGTTTCTTTGTGTACAGTGGATGGCCAGAGGTGAGAAAGAATTTTCCATTTTCTTTTTCCAGGATCAATCCAGCATCTGCTTTTGAAATCTCAGTGACATGAAATTATCTTGAAAAAACCAGAAGGGTTTTCTTCCTTCATTCAAAGATCAATCAGTGTGATGCAAACAAAAGGTTCTGATCAATTTGTAAAGAATTCTCATTGTATTTCTGCTATTTATAACCAAAATCACTAGTTAAGTTTCAGGCCCTTGATTCCTTTTCCTATTTAATTATTACATCTTTTAATGAATAATTTAATTTTCCTTTCAAGTTCCATCTGTTTGCTTTATCACCAGATCTACATGAGATTTCACTCTTTCACAATAAAACACGTGAAGTAAATCTGTCAGTTCAGTGTCGCTTCAAGCATGATGTTTTCATGAAGGTCCAACATTTCTCTTTTCGATAGACACGCGGTGGGCGACACTAAGCAGCCGTTCTGCCTGCAGTCATGCGTGAAGCCCCTCCAGTATGCGATCGCAGTCCACGAATCAGGAACGGACGAGGTCCACCGCTATGTGGGCATGGAGCCCAGCGGTCTCAAATTCAACATGCTCTCACTGGACGATGAAGGTGTGTGAGACTCCGTTCCTCCCCACAGGACTGCAAAGGCTTCTGTCGCACTTCTATCAGTGTGTGGAAGTGACAATCCCCCAGATATGAGCAGACACATGTCTTGCCGCAGATTAAAGGCTTCTGCTTTCTCTCTATCTATCTACTGTATATCAGGGCTGATTGTATTTATCACTCTGTAGAATGCGTTTTCCCTGAAAACATATTTCCCAATGGCAAATGTATTATACAATATATTATAAAGCACCATTCACATGCAAGGCAGTTCACAGTACTGTACAAGGAAATAAAGGAAATTCATAAAAACAAGCTGATTAAGATTATGTTATGTAATGGATTAAAACAAAGGGATTAAGAAAATAAAAATTGTGGTGAATACATAAAGTATTGGCATTATTAAGATACTAAAAAGAAACTAAAATCTGAATTCAAACTCAACAAACATTTTCAGATTCCTCCTTTTAATATGATTTGATTTACTTTCAAACCAGCGCTGAATATTACTCATTGATTTTAATGGCATTCCTTTAGTAAGAAGAAAAAACATTTAATTTAAGGATGTGCAGTATATCCAGACCATGCTTCACATGTATCAATGATTGATATCTGTAATGTCTTTTTAATTAAGTAGTTTCCCCTATATATTTGTGTGAATAATTTATGAAGCCGTCAGTCCAAGTCGGTCAGCTTATTGGTTTATTGATTGAATCAAGTACCTACTAGAGAGCCTTGTACAAACGGATTATTCAGATAACTTCTCATCAGCTGTGTGTGTTATCTTCCGATCAATTTCCCCAGATAAGCCTCATAACCCGATGGTGAACGCCGGAGCCATAGTGATCAGCTCTCTTATCAAGGTAAACAGGTGGAAATGGGAACAACTAGTTCAGTCTTTTTTTTCTTAGATAAAGTCAGTTTTAAAAGTGATTACTTTCGTACTGGGAGTCACATAAATGTAAAATTAAATCAGTTTAAATATATTTATTTGTTATATTCATGACAGTAGTTTTAGATATTTCTTAATTAAAAAAAAAAACTTCAATTTTTGTGAAAACCAGGGACTGTTGGTGAATTAATCGCCACATTTAGACCCTTAGTACGCCGTTTATTGCTTGAGTCTGTTGCTTAAATTCCGGGGAGGGGATATACCATGAAGCAGCTGTCGCAAGCTAATGATAATACTTCACAACATCCATATATAAGAGCAGTTTCTCTGACTGCTTTTCCTCAAAAGACTCCAGCAGGAACAACAGGATCAACTGGAGGTCGTTTCACTCATGACTGCAGTGTTGTGTTGCGAAATCTTCCTGAGGTGTGTGTGATTCATAATCACCGCCTATCTTCCCTCGTGCTGTACCAGCTGATAATGGAATACTAAATTATGCAATCAGTTGTGCATTCATGTTTTCATCCGCACCGCGTAATTATTAGAAGATCACGTCTGTGGGAACCGAATGAACGGGGCCAATTATAATCAGCATATTTTTATATGAGCAAATGACTCTGGCTTTGTTTTCAGCCTCGCTCAAATAAGGCAGAGAAGTTCGACTACGTAAGTTGTGCGCAATCAATTCTCTCCCCCGTGTTCAGTCCATGAAATCGAAAACATGCCATAATTATCTCAGTGGTCAAGGATCTCATGATCTCCAGATTTAGACCTTTGTTTTCCTCAGGTAATGGAGTTTGTGAAAAAGATGACTGGACAGGAATACGTGGGATTCAACAATGCCACGTGAGTGTATTTACAAATATATTTAGAGCATTGTGCCTGCGTGTGGCTGTTCGGCGTGCCTGTTCGGAGAACCGCCTGTCCACTGCCGCCGCTGCATTATTGATGGCGCAGTATTGACCTCCTCTGCTCCTCCGTCTCAGGTTTCAGTCAGAAAAAGAAACCGGCGACAGAAATTTTGCCATCGGATACTACATGAAAGAGAAGAAGGTCAGCGACAGAACGTCTTCGCTGTGTTCGAAATGTGGAATGTGGTTTTCCTTAGATTTGCAGCGGTTCAACATGCCGCCTGTTTATGCAATAACACACACGTTTATGTTCTGTGTGTTTACGGAACACGTGATGCAAGGTAGTTTTTTTTTCCTTTCCACTGTTGAATGATTTGTGATTTGTTTTTTGTTCTTTTGTTTACTGAACTCATAGACCTTCCAATTTTGTCCAAACACTTATTGGTGTTTAATTTTTTTTTTTTTTTTTCTCCCCCAGTGTTTTCCTCCAGGAGTGGAGATGATCGATGCCCTCGACTTCTACTTTCAGGTGAACAGCTTTTGCTTCATTACACAGTCTCAGCCAGCTCTTTGTTGGTATTGTCTCAAAAAATCGTTTTAGTGACAAACCGACCTTTCTTTACCCAGCTGTGCTCTATCGAGGTGACCTGTGAGTCCGGGAGCATCATGGCCGCCACCTTGGCCAACGGAGGGATCTGCCCAATCACAGGCGAGCGTGTCCTCAGTGCCGAGGCGGTGCGAAACACCTTGAGCCTCATGCACTCCTGCGGCATGTACGATTTCTCTGGCCAGATGGCCTTCCACGTGAGTTGAGTTGACATGCATGATCACCACGCTGCTTCCACTCTTCTTCTCCTGGCGTTCATCACGCCATCCCCCCGGCCTTTCTCTTCCAGGTGGGCCTGCCTGCAAAATCAGGGGTCTCGGGGGCAATTCTGCTGGTGATTCCCAACGTTATGGGAGTGATGTGTTGGTCTCCACCACTGGACAGAGTTGGAAACAGCGTTCGGGGAATTCACTTCTGTCAGGCAAGAGGAAAAGTGTTATTTATGTCTCTGCAGCTGCACACTGAGGAAAAAAACAAAAACAAAATGCTTGTAATAACTGAACAATTGCCACTGAAACAAGATTCAATCATATTTACTTTGGAATGCTGCCTCTAAAAATATCTCTCTCTAACTCAATACATTCTTTATTATTAGATAGATTAGCTTCTCATATTCAGTGTCGTTAGCTGCAATTCTACAAATGTGCTTGGTTGGATTTTGACCTTTCGCAGTGTCGTCTACGGCTCATCAAGTACACTTATTCAATTCTGTTGAAGGATTTTTATTTTTCCTGCACACGCCTCACTTTGCTAATCTGAGATATGGCACAAACTGTTTGTAACTTCCTCTATAAATCCACATTGACTTTTAAAGTCCTAAATTAAAGTGACACCCTCGTGGGAATTCATCAAATTCACACTTGTTTGTGTTTCGGTCCAGTTCTGTTTTTGGTGCCACTGGCAGCGCAGTAATTTTAAGCACTTTAATTAAATAAAGACAAACACTTATTACAAACCAGCCCACATAACTGATAACAGTGGCAACTCATCAACTTTTAAATGTTTGCTCTCCTACTAACTGGCTGAGTGTTGGCAACGAAAACGTCTCTATGGAGGAGGATGAAGATGAAGATGATGTCCAACCCTCAAACTGAACCAATGAACCATTCATTGGTGAACTAGAGGACTGAATTTGAGCTTAGACTCAAAGCTTTGCTAAAACAACTCACATATAAACACTGACGACTACATCTCAGTTACTCTGTATCTTATAACTTCTAGATTTTACAACCCAGCGACTCCTTCTGAGGAGCTGTTTGTGTTTTCCTCATGGAAACAGTTTGTTTTTTCTCTTCTAACCGTCACCCTCTGCTGTACCTTATGTTGTCAGGAGCTGGTGTCACACTTCAATTTCCATAATTATGACAATCTGAGGCATTTTGTAAAGAAGCAAGACCCTCGCAGGCAGGATGGCGATGACAGCGTAAGTCGCTTTTTCTTTGTTCGGCATCTCAGATGCATTTTAAATTCCTGCCTTGATGCTACTTTATTATATTTACAGATCAAGTCTGTTTTCAAATTGATGTTTGCTGCGTACAGCGGGGACGTGTCGGCTCTGAGAAGGTACATTTACCAAAGCTCTTATCCTCCATTGTGGGCATAAACATAACTTCATGTCATACCTGGGTAATAAAATAAAATAACACTCAGACAGGGAACAAATGAAGGGAAGCACACACAGTAAGGTGTAGTAAACAGTCTCAGTGCTGCGTGACATGAACTTCCAAGTACTTTGAAGTTTAGAGCTCCAATCGTCTTTTCTCTCAATTCATGAATCAACTTTTTTGTGCACAAATAATCACCAGCAATTAATTTTTTTTGTCTGTTATTCTGTCAAATTTATATTCATTAATTGAACTGAAAATATCAAAGAGAGTAAGACAATACTATATATGAAAGATTTGTAGTTGTGTATATCATTTTACTCCAAAAGTGGATTATCCAAATGACTTTTCATTACATGTTGCAGATTTGCACTTTCCTCTATGGACATGGATCAGAAAGACTACGACTCTCGCACGGCGCTCCACATCGCTGCAGCGGAGGGTAAGCTCCACCTGTTCAGACCATCTGTGCTCCAGGGATCCCCCGAAACCCAAAACTACACGCCTCGGCCCATGTGGCGGTCTGAGCTATGCTGCTGTACTGTGCTGTAGGGCCATTTCTGAAGATTGAGTCAGAACAAAGATGGTAGTAAAATACCTTTATATTTCTCATTCATCCACTCATTTATTCATTCATTCATTCATCTTCTGTTCTGCTGATCCTGTCCAGAGTCGCAGGCTTTATAGTACTCATTCTCTTTGAAATAGGTCTTGGAAAAAGCATAATTTAACTCTGTATATATTGAAAAAGTAGTCTTTTATATTGATACTTGTACAAGAACTGAGCAATGTGTGTTTTCCTCAGCTCTGGTTTTGGTGTTCACTCAGGTTAATCTCGACATATCAGTAGGGTGAATGTTTTATTTTCTCTCGTGTGTTTACTCTTGTACAATTGGATAATAAATCAATGTGGGAGTCGTTCTTGCCGAAGAGCGTACCCGTAGCCTACGTTTACTATTTTCTCCCATCTCCTCTCAGGAGTCACTTCAGGTTCTGGTGAATTATGAAATGCACTGGCCTCAACTGACTTTTCTTCTTCAAAAAATACAACAAAACAAATAAGCCTCTGAGTTCCTGTGGACTATGTATCCACATTTACTTGGTGCCTCCATGTCGTCTGAAGCACACAGCAGCAATGCGTGCTCGTATGCTAATGACAGCAAAGCAGCTGAAACATGTTTGACGGTGCATCTGCTGCCCTACTTCTGATAGCTGTGAGCTGAAATGCAGCAGTTACAGATTTCACCTCACTTTTAATGAGGATTGCTCGACGTAGCAACCACAGATATTACACTCCAACAGACAAACTGAGCTGCAGGAATGATTGCGTTTCACTTGCATCGGATGTTGACAGTTAATACACGGCTCCATTCCCCCCCGATCTGTCATTTGGACGTTCACTTGCCATCTGAGGAAAGCAAAGATCTTAAATTTATGTTTAATCGATGTTATAACACTCAAACCTGATCAATTGTTCGTCTTGTTGCTCACAGCTGCAGTGAGAGGAAATTTGGTTCCTCACTTCATTTTCAAGATTAACTATCCGGATTCATTACCTCTGGCTCTCATTATACAAACAACTATCGGATCAGCTTTATAAGGCCTCGCAGAGCAACATATGGTGGATTATTTGTCGTTTGTTGTGTTCCAAGTTCATTCACAGAACAGATTCAAAGCTTCGCTGTCGGGTCTTTAACGGGAGCGTTTTTCAAAAAAGCGCGTCGCATGCAAGCACGCTGTATGTTTACTAGATAAAAATAAGTAACAACTGCTTTCTTCCAAATAGAGATAAGCTTTGCTCTATCAAATCTGATTCTGAGCAGGAATTCAGGAGGGTTTTTTTTCTCATGCAGTTTGTATTTTTAGCTGTTTTTTTCCACTCCTCCCACAGTGTCGTGCTCTTAGATAAACTCGCAAGTCCTGAAATCTTGTCTAGTTTGTGTTGGTATTTTATTTTGTTGTTTCCGTCATCACACTGACACCTATCTGAAATGAGGTGGTTTCTGAATCAGCAACAAGAGATTTGTCTCAATTTGACAGTCCATGATAGAAAATTGAAATGTGTCTTCTGTTTTTTTTTTTTTTTTTCTTTTTTCCCCTGCTTCATTTCAGGACATATAGATGTGGTGAAGTTCCTCACAGAAATCTGCAAAGTTGATCCTTTTGCAGAAGACAGGTGAGACTGACACCTTGTTTTCTCTCCTCCATAAAAAGGAATAAATGTAATTTTGATTTAATTTACTGTTTATTGAGAACATAGTTTGTGTTATATACAGTTAAAGATAATTTAATTCCAAATGAGCAATATACATTTTCAGTGCCACTTTATAACAACAATAATTATTGTTATAACTTGCCTTTTTTACTGTGATCCACCACTTTGGCTGATCCTTTACGATATGATCAGTGTTTTCTTTGCCACATGCAGGTGGGGGAACCTGGCCGTGGACGACGCCTTACAGTTTGGACACGACCAAGTGGTGAAGATGCTCAAAGATTATCAGCAGGAGTGCAGGCAGCGGGACGAGCAGGACAAAGAAGCCGAGCACCCCCAGAAGCTGGACACCGTCGAGGGCATGGCGTGACGTCTGTCAGTGTTCGGACTGAAACATATCAGGGAATCTGTGCAATCTGTCCAGTTCAGGAAGGCGGAGGTGTGAAACGAGTGTCAGACGGCAGAAACTGGCTTGTAAATATAAATCGACTATGGAAACTTCTGCAAATGCAAAGACCAATTGAAAATGACATTTTGTTAACCAAGAATAACACAAAGAACATAACATTCAGAAGATTATAACTATGGAAATATAAAACACGACATTTGATGTTTAGCGTTCTCAAATGACACTGTAAAACATACATAAAATGGATGTGATTTTTTAATAAACTGATAATGAGGGATTGCCTTGATGAGTTAAAAAACAGTTGTTTTTTTTTGTCTCTTTTGACAGACCGCAATATATTTACTATCATGTTTCCTCTTATTTATTATGTATTTTGAACCCTTTAAATAATTAAAATTGAAAAGTGATGGAAAGTGTTGCACATTTTGAATGGTAAATGATTTACCTTATGTAGTGTTTTTCCACCACCTCAGTCATCTCCAAAGTGATTGATACTTCAGCGTCTTGCTGGATTATCAATCAGCTGGATGACGGCCACTCCACGAAACAGTTTTAGATTCCACAAATTGGCTTACATTTTGTACTATTTTCTCAGTAAGTGCTTTTCATAAGCAATAATACAGGTGCAGTGCGAGAAATAACATTACTGTTGTTTTTTTAAGAGATTTTAGTGAAATTAGAAAGAATAAAAATATTTCTCTTCATACATTTCATTCTCAAATGAAATTAAAAAGTTGAAACCTTTGCAATTTTTTTTTAATATTTTTTGAAATGCACCTGCCCCTGATTGAATATAATTGCTATAATCTTTACATTTGATGGTTTGTTTGTTTTTTTTTTGCAAGAGTTTGCTCTGCTGATATTTTTAGGAAGAAGATAAGATAATGCCATGTCAGTTCAGCTGCTCCCTTTTACAGAGGTTTCATGGAAAGCCAGTGCAACTTACACAACACGCTGACCAGTTTACACTGCTTGCTCTTCCTGACGCTACTGGAGCCGCTGCTGCAGGACTGCATGCTGACTCAGGGCCCGTTTATTCTCACACAGTCCCCCCCCCACCCCCCACCCCCCTGGCAACATTTCATCTATGTATGTGGAGTTAATCAGTAATGTCAGGTTGTCCCCTTTCTGACCTGACTCAGGCAACCCATAAAGGCAGAGATAAGAGGCAAATATGGGGCAAAACGTGCTTCAGTTTGCCCCAAATCCACCAGGTGGCTCTGTGTACCCGTCCAACAAACGTGTCCCCTGACCACCAGAGAACCCAAAGCTCACTTATACAGAGCATGCTTCCTCAGATCCCTGCAGGAAAAGAGAATAACTGAGCAATGAAGAGCTTATGTAAGACTGAGCTGACAAGCAGAGAGACAGCTGCCACCTGAACGGACCCTGGTGGTCTTGACAAATCCTTCAACCCTGAAGGCCTAAAGAGCTGCAGACAGGCAACGCCAGACAATGAAATTCAATCTGCACATTTTTCCCTGTCCTTCAGATGCTTTTCAAACATTTTAATCTGCCAGAGAGGACGTGACCTCTGCGTGGAGCAGAGTGGATGTAGCACAAATGTAGATGTCCAGCACTTCCATCGATTGCAGAAAAAAATCCATCACCCTTTGCTCAATCGATTATGTAAACATATTGATGGGAGCGGAACAGTTTACTTTGTAAACTGGCCGCTCCTTGTTATCTCAAAAGCATTCGATAAAATCGACCGATTGTTGGCGGTCATTGCCGTGTGGAAGCTTGCTGTTTCCTCTCCGCCTTCGCTGTGAAAGCACGCGAGGTATCGGGCCCTTTTTTTTTTTCTAAATGAGATGCACTTTATTCTCGCCTTTCTCAATTACAGCTTTGAACTCAGGACAGTTCCTGGCTGAAATAAATTAGGCCTCAATCACTATCTCTCAGGCCGGCAGACATTTATGCTTCAGAACTTCTTCGCATTCAGGACGTCTAATGAACTCAGACCAATAAAAATGACATTAATGAGTTGGACCTGAGATGAACTTCTCTCCAGCTCAGAGGACGCGTAGTACTCGCCAAAACATTTTAAAGATTGGACTGTGGGAGGATTGTATTTATAGTTATTTTTGTCATTCTGTAATTTGTAGTGCCTTAAATCATCTTGACTTTCCCGAGACTACAGTGTTTGTAGATGATTGATGTTGATATTCTTAGACTTGCCGGCAGCCGTGGGTCCCCGGGGATTTCGGTCTGTTTTGCTGGGCCGCCGCTTTAGTTTCCTCTGAAACATCTCAAACACAAACTTATGAATTTCCATCACATTTAGTTTTGTCATTCATGGTTCCCTAAAGGATGGCGCGGTGAGGTAGTGGTTCGCACTCTCGCCTCACAGCACAAAGACCCGGGTTTGCGTCCTTCTGTGTTTGCATGTTCTCCCTGTGCCTGCATGGCATCTTTACATCATCCAAACTGTGAATGTCTTCAATCGCTCACTTGGATAAAAAAAAAAAAAAAAAAATAGAATGTACTGTAAGTAAATTCTGGTAAATTTCTCTTTCTTTCATTCTTTCCTTCATTGTTTCCGCATTGTTTGCGGACGACACAAATATCTTTTGTTCCGGTGAGAATTTGCAGCAGATTTTGGAGACCATCACAACAGAAATGAATAAATTAAAACTATGGTTTGATAAAAATAAATTATCATTAAATCTAAGTAAAACAAAGATCATGCTGTTTGGGAGACACAGAATGGATTGTAATGTAGAACTTATAATAGATGATAACAAAATAGAGAGAGTAAGTGAAATTAAATTTCTTGGCGTGATTCTGGACAACAAAATCTGCTGGAAACCTCATGTGAGCTACATACGAGCAAAACTGGCAAAATGCACATCAATACTGTGGAAAACTAAACATATCCTGGACATTAAGTCACTGCACACCTTATATTGCGCACTTTTTTTGCCATATCTGTCTTATTGTGTTGAGGTCTGGGGAAACAGCTACAGAACCACTCTACAGCCGATATGCACGATACAGAAAAGAGCAATTAGGATAATAAACAATGTAGGATACAGAGACCACACTAACCCACTATTCATAAAATCACACTTGTTGAAATTCATGGATCTGGTCAAATTCAAAACAGCACAAATAATGTTCAAAGCAAGAAATAATTTACTGCCAAAAAATATACAGGGGATGTTTGCGGAAAGGGAGGGTGGATATAATCTAAGAGGAGACCTGAACTATAAAAAAACCAAAAGTTCGAACTACACTGAAAAGTATGTGCATGTCAAGCTGTGGAGTGGCTCTGTGGAACAGTCTGGAGACAGAAATAAAACAAAGTAGCAACATAAATCTGTTTAAAAAAATGTACAAAAAAATATTTCTTAATAAGTATATGGAGGAGGAAGTCTGGAACTCTGGACGATGATAACAAATGGTGTTGAGTATTATACATATAGTGGAAATTGATATATTGCTGTTATACTGTAGTTATATTATAATTATTCTGTTATATAGTATATATTTATGGGGATAACTATATGGTATGTGTGGGTATATATTATGTATTTATAGGGATATCTGCACGGTATATGTATACATATATTATGTGATGTCCTATGATGTATGATGTTAAAACTTGTTAATAGTTAAAAAGGGGTAGGAATCTCTAAAAAGTGTTTACTTCTTCCTACTCCTTTTTTCGAACAATGCTGTTATGTTTTTTTTTTTGTTCTGTTTGTTTTTGTTTGGTTTTATTTTTCTTTGATTCGCATTAACTTTCCTTTTTATCTTTTTTCTTTTTATACATGTTCGAAAAATAAATTCATTCATTCATTCATTCATTCATTCATTCTGAAAAGTGTGGAACTCCCTGATTTGTACTTTGCTCCCTCGGTGCTGATTGGGATTGTGAAATTTTTAACTGTAAATTAGCACTTTTTCATGCTAAATGATAATAAAGAGCAGCAATCTGAAACTTCAAGCAGAAAACTGAAATGCTTGACAATTTTCACATGAAATATTCAATAAATCATTTTTTTTCCCCACTGAATTAAAAGCCACCAATCATGTAGTTATCTCTGAAAATAATCACAACAGATCGACAAAGATCAGATAAAACTGTGAAACATTTGTAGGCATCTAGTTTTATTATTTTCATTTCCTGGAACTAGTTATAAGTCAGCCCTGCAGACCTGAGGCCTTCACAGTGATTAAACAGTGGAAATGTCAGTTTCTCACAAAAAACGCCTGAATTTACAGTAAAGTAATCGGCCCACTTCAGTCTGAGATTCCTCCTGACCGTTCATCTTCACAGTGTAAATTGATAGGTGAACATTTTTCATCGCTAAAATAGGATCAATCAAACAGTGAAAATGATGAATGCATTGCAATTAGTCCTACAAGTGAACAGTTTCTCATTAATGCGGAGGACATAACCTTCTCGCAGAGATATTACAGATACACTGACCTTTTGATTTAGTTCCACCAGCGGAGAAAGTGGTAGAAAATGTTCTTATCCATTAATTCTGTGCTGATTAACTCTTCTAATAATCTCCAATTAGTATGGAAATCTTGACAAGATATCTCAAAGGAGTGCGCTGAGTTTATTAAATATTCATAGAGACACTAAAGTAGGTTTTGTTAAGGAGTAGGAATGGAGGATCGACAAAACACTAGACAACAGTGAAACTTGCCAAACTGCAGAGAGTATTCACGAAGTTCATTCTTGCAAAGTCTTATTAGATTTCTTTGAGATGTTTAGTGTTTATATGTAGATTAAGACCAGGAGTTAAACACTACAGGCTGACAAACTTGACCTTTAGAGTCTTCACTTTCAGGCTTGTGCATTTCTCTAAACACACAAAGTGTTACTTCCTCTGATGTGCAGGAGCTCAGTTCATGATTCAACATCTTTCAAAACTGCAGCTCTTAACATCCAGGTTGGCTTCTTCACACCCAAAAGACTGTTTGAGCAGTGTCCTTGATGCTATTTCACATTTTCCTGACCCATTCTAACTGAAATTTCTCGGTTACTGGATCACTGACAATCAGCGTTGACTTGACTTTCAGCTGAAAAATGAAAAGACTTGAGCTGTGTTTTCACCGCTACATCATCAAGCAGCTCCTCGTCTGTTAGTCTAGCCTTAAAATGTATTTAATAATAATAATACAGTAGCTTAGTTATTGATAGTTGCATTTTCTTTCACATTTCAGAGTTCATATTAACATTTTCTTCACACCTTTTAAGCTTGACTGTTCTGACTCATTAGTGATGCAGCTGATGTTCCAGTTACCACAGATTTACATCAGGTGCCCGCTGTATAACAAGACGCCATGACAGGAATCCTCTGTGGGACATGGAGCCATCATCACTGCCATATGGCCACTGCACCGCAGAGACACTGCGCTTAAAAAAATAAAAATAATAAGAAGAAGAATAGAACCCAAATAACTGAATGCTCCCTGACCAGAATAGCAGGTTTGTGATAGATGTATTCAGAAAATCTTGTTAAAAAAAAAAAAAAAAAAATCAGGTGGTTTTGCATTCTGGATTCTCCACATTGGTTCATATGGTCTGAATATATTAGCTTTTTTGACCCACATAGATTTACTTTCTGCTCAGGAAGCCTTTCTAATTGAGGTTTACAAGTTCTCTCAGAGCACGTATGAGTTTTCCCTGAATATTGAAGTTTGTTTCAAAGAACAAAAACATGCATGCTTGGTGACTTCAGTTTTGGACTCTCTCTCTTATTCTCCTATTTTCTTAATTAAACATAATCTGCAAGTCAACTTTGATAAGAATTAGTTCCTAACTTTGTACACATCTCCTTTTGCATCAAGACCTGCTGTTGAGGACTGATAATAATTTGCTTCTTCAAAGCTGGCAGAGCTGTGAGGAGCAGCCGGTCTCCAGTGTGTCTGGGTTATATAGAAAACTCAGATCAGACTCCGTTTCACACAGTGTGTGTTCACTGGAAACGGGCTGTTCACGTCTCCCCAGCCCAGATGTGCTTCATCTCATGCTCATCAGCAACAGTCCACTCCGTCTTTACCCTGTGAACTTTATTTTCAGTTTTTCCTGCTATTTTTTGTGCTTCTTTAAAAAAATCTCACAGCTTGTTTTCTCGCTGACTCTTTCTGAATGGCGCATGTCTTTTCAACGTAATGAATGAGGAAGTTTGGCATTTCCACCCAGGGCAACATTCATCTGTACATTATTTGTTTGTTTGGCTCTCCTGAAGGGACTCTGATCTCTTCATGTTGGAATAACTTTAAAAAGGGGCTTCATTTGTCAATAAAACTGAATACAGACAGTGAAGATAACAGCACGGATGAATGAAGACTCTTGAACCTAACCCAAGTTTGAATTTGCATGTGTATGTGCAATTCTGTGTGTCACTCAGACCTCGAAAGGCATGCTTTATTTATAATTTACCATTATTTAATTTAGCCTGTGTAATTGAATTGACTCTGTTTATTTCTGGCATCCAAACAATAGCTAAGTATAGAAGCATACAACCACGGAATCTCAGCTCATTAGTCCTTCATTGTTTTGTTTTTTTTTCTTGTTCCGTCAAGTCATTAAATTATAATTACTAATAAATTATAACTGAGTTCTCTAATAGTTCTTCATGAGGCGTAATAACTTCAGATTTTGTTTTATGTAACTATCGCTTTAATTTGTCAAGTCTTTTCATTGCCTTATAGAGCTCAATTGTTCACAGAGTGTTCTTGAAATTGTTTAGTCACTTCTTCGTTCTTCAGTGGTTAAAACAGTATGATTCACTCTGTTTCATAGTGTTGTGTTTAAGTTTTTTAATCAGTTGACTCTTATTTCTTAACAATAAGAAATAATCCCTCACATAAAAGATGTTCATTGAAATCTTTGTCTAACCAGATTGTGTATCTTTATCAAAATTATACCTCAGTGTATTTAGTGTTCGAAGTGCATTATTTATCACATGCATAAACTAAGGCAAGGCAAATGTTCATTGAATGATGTTTTATTCTGTTGAGGTTAGAAATTGAGGAGAATCCAGAGTTTTCTCTCGTTTCCATGGAGATCGTCCCTCTCAACCCATGATCTGGCAAAGCAAGGACAAATGAATCATTACATGACAATACTGGAGAAACAAGCTGCAAAAGACTGAGCAAATATGAACATATATAGAAAATGCAATGGAGAAGTGACTTGCCAGTGTGGATGGGGTCTATATTATACAAATCCCTCCTGCTCTAAATATCCGTCTTCTTCTGATTCCCTCTAATCAAAAGTGGGCATGTAATCTATCTTTCGCTCATTAAAATTACTTCTCTAGCACATGGGACATAAACATATCAATTAAAAGCAATTTAAAATCAAAGAAAAGCAGGGTCGCCAGATCTCAAGGGTAAAAAGTAATGTAATTATTGTTATTTACTCTACATATATGTTTTTACTTGATCTGTTCTATTTGTTTGGATTATAAAACATCATATAATTCAAAATATGAAGCATTCTGGTTTCTTCACAGACTGCATCTTGATGGTGATTTATGGGAAACAAATAATTAGTGTAATATCTGAGAGGCTGTGCTTGTTCTGCGTGGAGTTAAATACTGACGCCGTTCATCCAGCTGATGTAGGCGGAGACACGGGTGAAGACGGTGGGCTTCTTGTGGGCGTTGCATCCGGAGGATGACACGAAGCTGGTCACACCGTGCACGACCCACTTGCCGTTGACGCTGCAGTTCAGGGGGCCGCCGGAGTCACCCTGCATGGCAAAAACATCACAGACAAACCGCATTTTCATAACTGATGCTGTAATTCAATCATATTAAATTCAAGATTGAATTGTTCGAGGTAAATAGCCTATCTGCACATCCATATCTCATATCTGTCTCCAATCTCAGTCAGCCTGGAGCAACTTTTTTCAGCTTGCAAGACTTTTGACACTTTGTGCTGCTTAAGCAGCAGCTTGGATCATTGCAAGTGACTTATGGCCCTGCTGATGCAGCAGGCAATCCTGCAAGTGTCCTCCAAAATATCATCCTTGACAGTAAGGGGTCAGCTCAGCGCTCAGTGGGAGACACTGAGGATGGCTCTGTCATGGCGGAGTGGGACTGAGGTCTGACAACTTCTCTCCATTGTCGACTCTGTTTACACACAATCATCATTCAGGAGTTTTTCAAGAAAAACTTAAGAAACTTTGAAGGAAAAATTGAGCTGTACTGAATCAAAAAGTAATTTTTTTCTTTTAAATAAATAAAAACAATGCTTATATGAAAAATATATATATCATTTGTTGGAAACTCACACAAGATTGTAATTAAAATGCATTATCTCACCTGGCAACCGGACTCTTTGCCGCCACCGGCGCAAACCATGGAGTTCTTCACGGTGCTGCCCCACCATCCGTAGCTGGAGCAGGTCTTGTGGTCAACAGTAGGCAGGTAGGCCTGCTTGAGCTGGGCAGACAGCTGACCTCCAGCTGGAGAAAGCAGGTGAAAAAAAACACACATGCATAATGACACCTGTGTAACAGCCCGAGATGGTATTGCTCATGTGAGACATACTCTGGGTGCGACCCCATCCAGAGATGTAGCAGGGGTTGTTGTGGGGCAGAACCTGGCCGGAGGGAGGCAGAGCGCCAAGCTGCACGTTGTTGTTGAGAGAAGCATCGGAGGACAGACGCAGCAGAGCGATGTCCCATCTGTGAAGGTCAGACCACAATGTCCTCATATTGGTGAAAAAAAAAAATCCATTTCTATACTGATAAAACATCATTGTGGTTGCTGCTTTATGAACATGGCGTGTCCTTCAAAGTGACTGATGTATTTTTCTCAGGGTATCATGTCGGGGCTTTTTTTCAGCGCTGTTGTTAATAGTGTTTATCTGTGTCTGCATGGTGATAAAGTGGTTCGTGCACATCTTGATCAAAAAATCCTCTGCTTGATCTGGAATTGGGGCCTTTTCCATGTGAACAGCTCCCTGCATGTTACAGTATCTTTGAGTATGTTGGTTTTCTCTCACGTGCTAGGAAAGTGATTTATGGATTGGCTGTAGGTGAGAATGAGAATTGTTTGGGGTTGTTTCTCTGTGTTTGCACTGTGATAGACTCATGAACTGCCCAAGGAATAATCTGTATTTTCCCTTTAATGTTCGCCTCAGCCTCACTGTGACCCTAAGTTGGATAAAGCTTTATAAAAGAGGGATGTGTGTCTATTTATTTGTTTTGTATCTAGCATATCTCACAGCTGAAGTGATTTTATATTGAGTCCCCCCACAGTCAAGGTTATCTATAGGTAATTTGTTCTTTCTTTCTTTCTTTTTTCATGTTTTCCATTAGTGGACCAGACTATGACAAATAAATAATGGATTAAAAAACAAACAAACCCTGCAGCAACGTTGTTGGAGTTCCAGTTGGGGTGGATGTAGACGCGGCTCACACTCATGTACTGCTCTTTGCCCTCATGGGAGTTGATGTTGTGATCTCCAAGAACAACACGCCAAGTCCTGGACCTGTGATGCACAGACAGGGGCAAAGGACATGTTTCATGACGCATTTGACAAACTGACAAATGGGGTACTTGGTTTTTGGCTTGTCACAGCTAAGTGAAACTGCTCCATATGAATTAATTCAGAGCTAAAAAAAAATCAAACACTTCTTTTTTTTTTTTTTTTTTTTTACTGATAATGTCTCATCCCACTTGGTTTAAGATTAATTCACTTGGAAAATATATTTCAGCAAGATAAATGGACTTGTTTTCAGACAATGCATCTTAAATGGAGACATTTTTCTCTTGTTCTACTGGCAGATTTTTTTCACTGATTTAGAGGTAAAAGTACCAGAAATTAAATTAATTTAACTTGATGTAAGATCTATTGTCTTAAAAAAAATAATTTTATCTTGCTGAAATATATTTTTTAAGTGAATTTGTCTAAAAATCAAGTGGGATGAGACATTTTGACTAAAAACAAGTCTAAAAACATTTGGTAGGATTTTCTCACTTCCAAAAAAGGATCCGGACATTTTATTGTACTTCATCACATGACTTCATTATTTCTATGATCATTTATCATTTCCAAGACAAGGACAAACTCATTGGAGATTCCAGAAAACTCTGCTTACAAATCCATATCCGGCACAGAAACGCTGCTTGAAGAATAGTGAAAAGAGAAATAATCACCAGCTACAAAGTAAAAAATGTCTCTTTAAAGCATTTACACCTCCAAAGCTCTGGCGAGGAAACAGATCAAGCCATTTCATCAGAGATACTACTGGTTTTAAGCTGAGCTGCTTGTCTGTGAAGCATGAATCTCCCACCTGTCCACACAGTGAGCAGCGGTCATGACCCATCCTCTCCTGATCAGGGTTCCTCCACAGGTGTGGTGGAAGTTGCTGCCAGACTTGAACTGAAGAGAGATCTACAGACACAACGGGGCATTTTTATAGTTACAACAAACTGAACTGCTAAGATTTTTTTTATGACTTCACTCGAATAGTCACAATACAGTATTCATAAGACAGACATTGAGCTGCTGCACTGTAAGACTGTGTTTCTTTCACCATAATAAAATGTGTTATTCTTTAAAAATAATTATGACTTAAATTGAATCCAAGTTTTCAGTAGTGTGGTTAAATGTCTTCACTATGCTGATGTTGTGTAAACCATCACTGGAATCTACAAGGAATAGAAGTTCCATGAAAACATCACAAAAATGTGTTTTCCGGGATATAATATCTTTAGTACACAGAGTGAGTTATAGACTGTGCCACAGAGTGTTGATTTTATTTAGGTTGAGTATTCAAACTATATTATGCCTGCAGTTTACTCTATTTCAAAAATAATGGTGACACATTTTCTACAGTATAATCATTAAACTGTTAGTAACTAGTTACTTGGATTTAACGGTGAGAATTGTTAAAATTTAAGCTGTCATCCTCAGTGTATCTTCAGCAACGTGTCCCTTTACATCGGGGTGTTGAACACACCATTGCTGGAATCTTTTAGAGACTACAGGTACTGTCAGGAATGAGAAAATGCCTCATAAGTCAGTGATTTTTACATACCACAGTGTATCGATTTTGCATGGCTTAAGCGATGGATCGGAATATTTTCAGTGCAGTTGTTATAAAGTAAGAGAAAGCAAACGGAATACCTGCCAGGGCCAGGAGTTGGGTCTCGCCACCTCACCTCCCACTACTCTCTCCTCAGCGCTGCCATCCTCCAGATACCTGGGCTGGGGCTCCAGCTCAGCCAGCACTGAACAAACAGACACACACACAAGATTTACAGCCGACAGACGGAGTGTGAGGAGCAGTGTGGCTGGGTGTATGCAGAATATCAAAGGAGATGGAGTTCGTTTTACCGAGGGCTGCGAGAGAGGTCAACAACAGAAACCTGAGCATGTCTGCAGTCTCCAGAAACTTTACTCACTCCAGACTTCTGCCCACTACTCTTTTATACCCTCAGGGCTGCTCCGCTGATAGTGTGTCTGCGTGAGTGTTCTATACCAGCACATGTCCACCTGTGTCTATCTCACAGTTATCGCTATAGGGGGACCAGAGGGAACCATTCACCCAAATAGCTGACTCAGCGAACGAGTACATTTTTTTTCACTTACATTAGCAGCAACACTGTCGGTACTGATTGGATTCTCAGTTTTTCAATACAGGACAAATAAGTTTTGTCACTCGAAACTGTGATAGTGCATCAATTCTGATGTTGTGTGTGCACAATGTACTCTTATCTGCACTGCTGTTAGAAAGAAAAAGGTGTAGATGTGACGAACACACACACACACACACCATTCTGATATTCTCTGCAAGTGCATTCCTACTGTTAAAAGCCGTCTCCAGATGTATTTTACTCTGCACAGCTGCTGTGCGTACAACTTTCTCCTTTCACTTTGTTCTCCTTTGCATCATGTGAATAACCTGCAGGAGGCAGTTATGTGGCCGTGACGGTTTACATGTCAGCAATTAGTTTAAACGTGTGTGTGTGACACACACAATGTCAGGCAGTTTCGCATTTTACTTCTGTTAAACTCCAAATAGAGAAAGTCTTCTACCCTCAAGTTACCTACATCGATCTTTGCACTTTTCTTTTTTATGTTTTCTTACGTTGCTAAATCAAAAGAATGAAAATTGAAATGGTGACGACGTTACATGATTGCCTTCTGATGTAAGACAGGAAAGTGTCACACATGTAAATGTGACCTATGCTGAAAAGGTTTTAACTCATTGCTGTGGTGCCTTGGCATGTAGTATCATATCATAATGTATTCTGTCAAATTGTATCATAGCATCTTGTCACATTGTGTTGCATTCAGTTAGACTCTGTGCTATGATATGCTAAGCTCTGTATTGTATTGTGTCTCATCAATGCATCCTTATTTTAACATATACAGTATATTGTACTCGGCAGCATTTTGTACAGTGTCACTGTGCATCTCTCTTATTGCAGAATCATATGACTCAATATTATAAATGTGCACACTTCCAGCTGTTTAACATACAGACAACACTTGTATTGGATTTGAATGATGAATTTAAAAAATGATCACATGAACATCCACTGTGATATTTGTATTTGTATCTTCATAATATTTCACTTGTTTCTCAATATGCGGATGCTGTAGTCATGCAGCTGAAACACAAATCTCCACCACCCTTTAACAGGATGACTGGGCTGCCAGCCAGTATGCACCAAAGAGCTGAGCTCCAGCTATTGAAAGGGTAGAGGTGAACAGGTACACAGGAGGTGCATTAAGGGGATTATACTCCACACCATGCGTGGATATCTTTGAAGGCTGTTGATAAATATAGATTTAGATTAGCATTTAAAGCTTACAATAACAAGCCTCGGGCTACAACTTCAAGTCTTTGATATGTATTCATGAGGCCCTGTAGAGGTAATATTCAGTAGGATTCGATGCTGAAGTACAGAAGCTGTTCTAAGGTGCTATCCATATTTAATGGCCTACGGCCCGCACAATTCTTCCTTTTAACCTTTGACTTTGTCTTCAGTAGATTGTTGGAGTTAATCTTGTAAGACATATGCTTCCTTGCAAGTCTAATTGATCTAAGTTATTGATGTTATAAAAAAAAAAAGGAAAAAGACAAATATTTTTACCATCATTCATTCATTCATCTCATATCCCGTCTATCTAACAGTGGTGTGTTCCTGGAGTCGACCCAGCTGACTATGGGAGAACACAAGGCACCCCACGGACAGGCTCGCCATCCATCACAGGCCAAGCACACAGATTGACAACCAGACACACTCACATTCAAACCTATGGGCAATGAACTGAGGAGAGTGCGCAAACTCCTCACTGGTCCAGGCGGTATGCTGAAGCCAGAAATTCTTGTTCTAAGGTGAGAACGCTCACCATTGTGCTACTATGTGGCCTTTAATGTGACAAATTAACTTCACATTCATGTTTGTGGGCTGTGTGATGGAATAGCACCTGTAGAGAACACATCTACGCACTAGAAGGAAGCACTAAGCAACAAGTGGAACTGCTGGATCAAAACCCAGTGAGGACCTTGCAAAAACACTGGAAATGTACAGAGTGAGTAGGATATCGTCAGTCTGGCAGACTGTGAAGTGCTACTGCCGTTATCACCCTCCTCCAACTGCAACATGTGCTCGGTTCCCACCAGGTAGACACTTATCATGAGTCTAGTCTCTGCTTGGGATTGAGTGTTCAGTGCAGCATGAACCTGTCAAAATGAAAAAAAAAAAAAAAAGCTACCAAAAACAGAATGATACAGAGAGAAACAGAAAGAGATAGACCAACCATGTCAACATTCAACCAATTAAGAGCATTTTTAGATAACAAAATTCTAAAGGGATCAGAAAGGAAAGAAAGCTTCGTTTTGAAAATTACAGAAAAGATAGAAAAGGACAGCCAAAGGACACTCAGCTGCAAACAGAATGTCAACATGTTTCTTGGAGCGGCTTGCTGTCAGGACTGAGTATCAGAACATAATGCATCATGTCAAAAAGCAAAAAGAATTTTTTTTGGGTCCCTGGTACACCCCCTCAGTCTGGTTGTCTGTGTATTTGTCCTATTTCTGTCAGAGAAGTAAGATGCTGAGTGCTGACAATTCTCACATGCTGCCTTGAATGAGATGTTCAATGGAAACTTTTAAGAGGTCTGATAAAACCAGGAGCAGGTTGATGATTAGGAACCAAGGAAGAAGTGCTTCAGGCCTTTTTTGCCATCATGCCTCACGGTTTCAAAATGAAAATAAATAAATGAATAAATAAGCTTTTGCCATCTATCTTCAATACCATTGTTTTCTAATTGGGGTTCAAGCCTCCAGCTGACCCCAGCTGACTATGATTGAATAATTTCAACATTTGTAGCATAAACAAGTATCTGACAACAGTCCCTCACTGGATACTTGAAGAAGGTTGGCTCAGATCTGCTCTTAATATTATTTTCAGATGCATACTGCAGCTTACACTACTTTTATGCGAGCAGTGAAAGTAATCAACCACAGTGTCTCATATGTCTTAATCATTTAAAATTAAACGCATCAATTAGGTGAACCAACCGAAAAACACATTAGTGTTAAAACAGAAGTGACAATGAATTTTCATTGAGGAAAACTTGAAGCTTCATTAATGCTACAAAATCAACACCAATCACAATATCCAGCTTAACAACTTCATCAAAGATTAAATTAACGAATTGTCACCAGCTGACATCACTTTCAGAGAAACCCAGAGAATTGCAAAAGCTTCTAAATTTGTTATAAATGTGGTACAAAAAAAAAAAAAAGCAATACAATGCAGCATTTTGTTGTACATTCATTTATTTCTGTATATGCCTCCCAGTATTTCTACAAGATCTGGAAAACACTGATAGTCCATATTCATGAAACAAAGACACTAAAAAGACAGTGTGTGTTGTTTTGCATTTTAAGGCCCATAGTCAAAATTTGTGCCGATTGTGTTGGCATCAATTAAAGATTGTCAGAGCAGAACATAACATAATGATCATTTTCATTTGAAATTTTATTAGACTGTCTCAACTTCAGAGAAAGAAACATGTTCAACAAAAAGACCTGAATGTTCATCAGAATTTGTTAATTATATTAACAACACCAAGCTGGGAGTACCAAATGTTCAATTAAGCCAATAACAACTGCTGAGAGAAGCCGTGTGGCATTGTTATGCATCTATGACAAAGAGGGCACAGTTTTAAATGTACTAGTGAAAAAGAAACGTTCAAAGAAAGAAAGTTGAAATATGTGTAAAGAGTCTCGTTCACTTGAACAATAGAAGCAATCCTAAAGATTATCCAGTGGATGTCAAACTGCATTTTGTGTGTGTTTGCCTTCTCCCTGCAGGGCAACAAAGGCATGTTGCACTCCTATGATCTTCTCTTCATGACGGTGTCTTGCTGGGTGATGCATTCAAGACCAGGAGGTGTGATGAGGCACTGCGGTGGCACCCACAATACTCCCTGCTGCGCTGCTCTCTGTTTTACTGGACTGAACGTCCAGCTCCGCCGGCAGCCGCAGAGCAAATTTTTTTCAATGTTAAATGTGTTTATGCCTACCATTCATGTGTCCTGTGTCTAAAGTTTGAAAACACCATGTATCATATTTTCCATTTCTTGCAGTCGAGCTGTGAAGTGACAGACTTTCAGTTCAAGTCTAACAGCAGTTAGAAACACACCTACTGTGTGAAACTTTATCAGTTTGTCAAATTGTCTGACAACATGTTGCTATCACAGTGAATTCAATCACAACGTTACTTGGATCTTGTCATTTATCAGGAATTTGAAGAGGACACTGAAAAGTTAGTTGTCTATCAGGATAAGTACAACCCACACTCTCTATTCATCCATTCATCGTACTGCTTTAGCCATCTTACAAGTACAGGTGACTGGAGCCAATCCGAGCTGGCGATGGGTGAAGGCACAGAACAGAAATGCTGTCTCATGTTCACACATAAAAATTTCAAGTTCCCAATCAACTGTAAATTCATGTTTTTAGATTGTACAAGGAGCTACCTCAAAACAGCACAGTGAAAACTCTTCATAAATGCTGAAAGCCCAGATGAAACCATCAACATTATCACAGTGAGGCAGTAGTACTTAATCTCTACATCTCAATGTGGTGAGTTTCCGTTCAAATTCATATAAAATTCTGTTGTAATTTTCTGAATTGAATATGCTCGTTTTGTATTTGCAACATATTTGATGGCATTTCTTGAAACGTAAGTAAGTATGTAAGTATTAAGTCCTGACTTAATGTTACTTGCATCTCATACTCTCATGTCCAACGATCCTCCACAGCAGAATTTTGTTCATTAGGAACTCTTGGCTTTCCCCACAAAGAGAGGAGAGGCAAATAAACTGCACAGGATTAATGCAAAGGACAGTGGATTATGTGGATCTCCTGTAAGTATGAGTGACTGACTGGCTGACAGATAAAACAGCTGATAGAATGTGAGGAAGCAAAGCAGACAGACAGAGATCAATAATGAAGAGTTATCCAGAGCCCTGGTGCTGTCAGTTTATCATCCACTCCTGCGAGACTCGTCAACAGAACAAACTTCAGCATGTCTGCAGTGCACCACACTCTTCTGAATGGAGTGAATGTTTCTGCTTCTCTCATTCTCTGATAAGTGAAATAAACCTTTGGTTGATACAGACAAGTCACTTTATCCCTGTTGACGGTAGAGAGACCGTGTGAATATTGACTTAATCCAAATTTAGTAATAATAATAAATAAAGCTGGACATGTTGTTGCGGAATAGCTATATGGACCAGAAACACTCTACCGGCAAACTTTGGTTGGACCTTGGGTCATTTGTGAGTGGAGAGCGTGGCAGGTTTTTAGCGTATGCACCTGCAGGATGAAAATAGAACTTAGCATTCATACAACCTATGCATGACTGTGTCTTCCTATTGGATGCTGCATCATCCACGGCCAGGATGTGTGATGCAGCACTGCGTCACCACCCACAACTCCTCCTGCAGCTCTGCTCTCTTTGTCAACACTGAGGTACATAGGAAACTCGTCTTATACATCATATAATATAATTTTCTTAAAAGGTAAATGCAATTTCCTGCTCGAATTATGACAGTAGGAACCATAGGAATAGTAGGACCACTGAAGGCTGAATGAAGCTTATTTTGGTGAAGTGAGACCAGAAAAGTCAGCTGGCACAGCAGATGATGACCTTTTCCTGTGGCCTCTGTGTCTGAGCTCCTTCATGGATGGTCCGTTCATTTAGTTAATGATCTGGGAAGCAGAACAAGTGATTAAACATCACATGCAACCACAATGCTACAATTATGTGCTGTAAGGACAACATAATAAATTCAACAGCCACCCTGGAAAATATGGAGTTTCCGATGACTTTTCTTTCATATATGTCACAGATATGCGTGTAGTGTGTACAAACCGAGTTAATCCAGTCAATGTAGGCAGAGACACGGGTGAAGACAGTAGGCTTCTGGGGATAATTGCAGCCCCATGAAGACACAAAGCTGGCAATACCGTGCACGTAGTACTTTCCATTGTACAGGCAGTTCAGAGGACCGCCAGAGTCACCCTGCGAGACAAAAGAAACCAGAGAATTTTGAAAGGCTGAAACTTTTCACGTCGCCACTTTCATCATCTGTATCATTTTTTATGTTGGCCAGAACTCACATTGCATCCAGACTCAGCACCACCTCCTCCGCACACCATGGTGTTCTTCACGGTGCTGCCCCACCAGCCAGAGCTGGAGCAAGTCTTGTAGTCCACCAGGGGAAGGTAAGCCTGCTTGAGCTGAGCGGAGATGCTTCCACCAGCTGTTTGAAAAAAAAGGTGTGTTTAATTTACACTGAGCCTGACAAAAGATGAGTGTGGGTGTAGATATCGGCAAGAATTGACTTACTGGAGGTAAGTCCCCATCCGGTGATGTAGCAGAGGTTGTTGTTGGGCAGAATCTGACCAGAAGGAGGCAGAGAGCCAAGCTGGACGTAGGAGTTCAGAGTAGCTGAAGAAGACAGCTTGAGAAGGGCAATGTCGTATCTGGAAAGGAAAACCCCCACCAAGAAATTTTATAACCAAAAATCTCTATTTTATGATCACATTCAGTCCAAAAAAAACCAAAAAACAGCACAAGTTCAATTTCATGAATATGTTTTCTCAGAAATTTGCACTGAAAACTATTCAAATACATGAAGCGTCCTCACCCACTATCCAAACTGTCGCTGTTCCAGTTGGAGTGGATGAAAACCTGGCTGACATCGAGCTCCTGCTCCCTGCCGCTATTGCTGAACAGGTCATGTTCTCCAAGAAGAACACGCCAAGTCCTAGAACTGCATCATGTCAAAGAAAGAAAAAATAAATCAACCGAACATGTCCAACAATCACCGAACTCTCACCAAATCAACTGTATTTTTTGTTTGTTACCTCCGCCAGGAGATTATGCAATCATATCGGTTTGTTGGTTTGTTGGATTGTTAGCAAGATTACGGAAAAAGTAATGGACGGATTGCAATGAAACTTTGTGGAAAGGTGGGTCTTGGGCTAACTTAGAATCCATTAAATTTTGGTGATGATCCGGATCACTGTCTGGATCGAGGACTTTTTTAAAGGATTCTTTATCATTGAGAAATAGGGAGTCTTTCACATGGTTGGGCAGGCCTGCCGACAGGGGGGGACAAACGCCTGGTTCACACAGGACGCGCCGCTTCTGACGCGGAAGTGGGAAGCACCGCGCACCGACTGTCAGATCGGCGCCCCTGTTAACCTATTTGACGGTTCATACAAGAGGCGCGGGACAGCGCCGCATGCGTAGCGGCTCGTGCCGTGGAGCGCAGCCACCCCGCTCCTCTCTGTTTTCTCCGCGAGCTGCGCGCGCCGTGCACCGCCAGTTGTAAAGCTGGACAGAGCAGATCGCACTACACAGGAAGTCGGGAACGGAAAATACGAGAGAATCCGGTCAATTTTCAAATTAAAATGAAGTAAAATAACATAAATTATGTTGCTTTTCAGTTTTCCTTTTCAGATAAACACACACACACACACACACACACAAACACACACTCACACACATACACAGGGAGAGAGGGAGACAGGGCGACAGAGAGAGGCACCGCACGCTGCAGCGCTCCGCTCTGATCACACCCCCGATCACAATGTTGTGTGATTATATATGGTGTTCTTATTGTTGTTGGTGACTGATTTGAGCTGTGGCGGAGGTCTGCGCTCTCTGAGTGCCAAATTCTAGTTTGTTTATGTTTTGATTGACTTCTTCTGATGACTTTATCCCTCCCCTTTCCAATCAAGTAAATTGATTCCCTCAGCATGTGGCAGTTTTAAACAAGATCAAGAGCTGTGACATTTAGAACCACAGGAATAAACTATAAACTAAATGCTGCAAAAACAGTAGTGTCAGAGATAAAATTCAAATATGAAAAAGATTTCACACAGCCTGAGAAGAGCAAAATGTTTGAGTTTGTGGTTAATCATTATCGTACGTATCCACGCAGTGAGCGGCGGTCAGAACCCAGTTTGCCCTGATCAGGGTTCCTCCACAGGTGAGGTAGTAACTGCCATCAGACACGAACTGAAGAGAGACCTGGAGAAACAGCACAAGCAAAAGCTCTTTGGTTTGACACAATGCTGTATGTCATATCCCTGGGCACGACTCTGAGTCCTCAGTCCCTCTCAATGATGATTGAATATTCGCGACAGGATAAATATATGAAAACTGGAGTGGTTTGAAAAAGCTATAAAACCGTGAAAACATCATCAGTTCTCCTTTGGCCATATTCAGATGTTGCTTTACGTTTCAACTCTGAGCTAAAGGAGTTCTTACCTGCCAGGGCCAGGAGTTGGGGCTGGCCACCTCACCTCCGATCACTCTCTGGGACATTTCCTCCAGATACCTGGGCTGGGGCTTAGCCAGCACTGGTTACAAAACATTAAAAAAAGGGATTTATTTGACATGCGTATGTGGTGCACACGAGTGTGCAACCACATTTGTTGTTATTTTGTGATTTTACATGCATGCAGTACACAAACACATTTTTTGTAATTTGGATCATTATTCTAAATTTTTGTTCGGTAGCCCTGATTAAATTCTAAAAACTTTCTGAATGAATTGTTAATAAGTAAAAGTTATAGTAGTCGATGCTTGGACAGGAACAATGTAATATCGTCTATCACCACTAGGGGGCAGCCCCCGCTGTGAGACGGCTTTAGGGTGCTGCGTCTCCTGCTTCCTGTTACTCGGCAGAAGCAGAGAGCTAAGGCAACACAACTATAGTCTCTGTCTCCTTTCTTTATTTTATTTACAGGTTAGTATTGTTTCACCAACCATCACAACACATACGTTTTGGCTGTATATAAGTGTATTTGTCCCGTAGTTTGTGCGAGCGTCAGGTGTTATGTATTTAGAAGGTGACGGTTAGAAGTTAGCCGTCGCGCTAACGTTATGCTAACGTAACGGCTATTGTTTAGGAATGTGAGTCCGTCCCTTGAACGTAGTATTGGCTTGCTGTGTATTTGTATGTTTTGTAAAGAGAAGAAAAAGTGTGACCTGTGCTGTTCTACTGCTTAAAATGTTTTATGACAGAAATGTATTAGTGAAAACTAAAAGGAAATACTGGTGTATTACAACGGATTTAAGTAAAGTGAAAGAAGAACATGGATTAAGGAAAACGTTGTCAATGAAGCCAGGAGGTGAAGATGATGTAAAGTTAAAATGTGAAGTGCAAACTTTATTGTGAAAAGAGTAAAGTTACTCGGCAGAAGCAGAGAGCTAAGGCAACACAACTATAGTCTCTGTCTCCTTTCTTTATTTTATTTACAGTTGCATGTCCAGTCACCGATCCTCCCCCACAAAATAAATAGAAACTGTTGTTGGGGAGAGTGTGGTGCACACGAGTGTGCAACCACATTTGTTGTTATTTTGTGATTTTACATGCATGCAGTACACAAACACATTTTTTGTAATTTGGATCATTATTCTAAATTTTTGTTCGGTAGCCCTGATTAAATTCTAAAAACTTTCTGAATGAATTGTTAATAAGTAAAAGTTATAGTAGTCGATGCTTGGACAGGAACAATGTAATATCGTCTATCACCACTAGGGGGCAGCCCCCGCTGTGAGACGGCTTTAGGGTGCTGCGTCTCCTGCTTCCTGTTACTCGGCAGAAGCAGAGAGCTAAGGCAACACAACTATAGTCTCTGTCTCCTTTCTTTATTTTATTTACAGGTTAGTATTGTTTCACCAACCATCACAACACATACGTTTTGGCTGTATATAAGTGTATTTGTCCCGTAGTTTGTGCGAGCGTCAGGTGTTATGTATTTAGAAGGTGACGGTTAGAAGTTAGCCGTCGCGCTAACGTTATGCTAACGTAACGGCTATTGTTTAGGAATGTGAGTCCGTCCCTTGAACGTAGTATTGGCTTGCTGTGTATTTGTATGTTTTGTAAAGAGAAGAAAAAGTGTGACCTGTGCTGTTCTACTGCTTAAAATGTTTTATGACAGAAATGTATTAGTGAAAACTAAAAGGAAATACTGGTGTATTACAACGGATTTAAGTAAAGTGAAAGAAGAACATGGATTAAGGAAAACGTTGTCAATGAAGCCAGGAGGTGAAGATGATGTAAAGTTAAAATGTGAAGTGCAAACTTTATTGTGAAAAGAGTAAAGTTACTCGGCAGAAGCAGAGAGCTAAGGCAACACAACTATAGTCTCTGTCTCCTTTCTTTATTTTATTTACAGTTGCATGTCCAGTCACCGATCCTCCCCCACAAAATAAATATAAACTGTTAGTGGTGATCGTACCGGCCCGATACCTGCAACACGTACACAGAGAAATCTCTCAAAACAATCTGTGGATTGACTATCAAGAAGAATGTAAGGAGAGCGGAGTAGCTGTATTTCTTTTTTGTTGACTAAACTACAAAACCTGTGGGACAAACAGTGACTCATAGTTTCAGAAAGTGAGTCTGACACAAATCAACAATGAATAGTTTTACCATGTGTACTGCCATTTTCTTACCCAAGGCTGCAAGACTCGTCAACAACAGAAACCTGAGCATGTCTGCAGTGTGTCGAAACCTTTCTGCATGGAACGATTCCCTCGCCCATTCGTTTATACCTTAATGTGACCTTCAGCTGATGTGGAAAAGTGTAACTATTCCAACATCCACCCCAAAACTAAATCCAAGAATGCACCTGTGGTCAGTCACACACAGTCTTATCAGGTAAAACACACCTCCTGTTCTGACCAATGAAATGAGGTTCGGAGTGACAAATGTCCCTGATACTTTTATCACTAATTGCCAGGAGTCTCATTGATTTGAAGGATTTAGAAGATAATATTTATCCTTATTTTTATTTTCAAATATTTTTGTTGGTCTTTTATCATTGAAAAACACACATCAACACAATGACAGAACTCAAAATGAAAGAGAAAAAAAAACAAAAAAAGTGAATAAATGCTATTAAGAATAAAATGTATATAAATTAGCAAAGTAAAAATAAATAAATAAATATTTGCATACATACACATATACATTAATTAAATAAATAAATAAATAAATAACAATTAAGAAAATAAATAGAGGGCAGGGTTGCAGAGTAACCTCCAATATTTTCACAGATAATGTACTCATGTGAAAAACCTATGTGTGACAGCCCTTCCCAACCCTCCCACACCCAGTGGTATATAAAAAGCTAACAACAGATAGATAAGGCACATTACATAGAAGCGTATATTACCATGCACTACACAGAGTCAAACGGCACTTCATGTCAAGGGTCAGTTAATCCAATTATGGATTTGCCTTGATACTATAAAAAGTACGTTAGAAAAGGTTCACATGTCTCATAGAACCCCCTCCTCGAGCCATTCACAGAAGAATGCAGCATCTCAAGTGTGAGACGGGACATGACATCCTGACGCCACTGGTTAAGCGTGGGCAGGGCAGCACCCTTCCACCTCAGTAGAATCGCAAGTCTGGCCAAGAGCAAGGCAAAAGCAACCATATGGTGTTCTGATGGCGTCAGATGAGGCTTATCTGCACCAGCAGCACCGAGCAGAGCAAGAGGGTTAAATTCTTCTTTAGTCTCATAGATAGAGCATGAAATACATCATGCCAAAATATTTGCAATTTCGGACATAGCCAATACATATGTAATAGGGTGGCATCACCCTGATTGTATTTGTCACAGATGGGAGATATATCAGGATTAATGTTAGATAGTTTGGTCTTGGACGTGTGAGCTCTGTGAACCACCTTGAACTGGAGCAAGCAGAGTCTAGCACAGATGAAAAATGTATGTATTGATGAGAGAATAGAATCCCATTGGTTATCAGGAATGTGTCCTCGGCCCTGTTCCCAGGCCACCCTAATCCTTTGAAGCTGTGGGTGTTTCTGCATTGTAATAATACTATAGAGCTTGGACAGAGCGCCCCTAGAGAGTGGGTCAAAAGATAGAAAGGTGTCGATAGGGTTGGCAATAGGTGTTGAGGGGAAAGTAGGCAAGTTTGTGCGAACATACTGTCTCACCTGCAAATACTGAAAGAAGTGTGTTTTGGGAAGATTGTATTTTTTGTTCAGTTGACTAAAGGAAACAAAATGGCCATCCTGAAACATGCTCACAAACGATTTAAAGCCCTTCTCATTAAATCTCTGCGTAAAATTGAATCAGAGTGAGAGGGAGTAAAAAGATGGTTGGAGGCAATTGGACTCAGAAAGGAAAGAGCTTGCTACCCAAAGGCTAACCAAAGGCTCTAAACTGGATCAACACCCGAAGGAAATGGTGTACCACTGGATTATTTAGTGATGTCAGTAGTGTACAGTCAAGCGGTGCACCAAAGAGCGTGGGTTGGGAGAGATCGTGGCATGAATTTAATTCCAGAGATGTTCAGTCGGGACCATTGGGTTGGAGGTAAAAGCGATTCCAAAATGCAATACACCGAATGTTGGTGGCCCAGTAGTAACGGCGGAAATCTGGTAGCCCCATACTGCCATCTTTTGTAGGTCTCTGCGGCTTTGCTGATTCAAGGTCTCTTACCCTGCCATAAGTATGAGGACACAGCTGAATCTAGTAAAGTGAAGAATGATTTCGTAATAAGTATTGGAACACAATGAAACAAATATATAAATTTTGGGAGTATATTCCTTTTTATGGAGTTGATTCGACCAGCGGACGTTAAGGTGAGAAGGGACCACTGTGATAATGATATTTTAAATTGGTTCATCAGGGCAATGGAGTTTTCTTTAAAAAGGTTTTAAAACATAGAGTAACAACCACTTCCATAGGTGAATTGTTCGTCTTGAATTTGAAATGGAATACCACTGTAATCTAGATTAAGCGAATCTTTGTTAAGTGGGAGAAGTTTACTCTTATGCATGTTGATCTTGTAGCCATATATAGAGCGAAATTGCTCCAGTAAGGAAAGAGCAGCTGGAAGGGAGGTATTTGGGTCTAAAATATATAACAGTAGGTCATCTGCATACAGAGACACTCTATGATCCATACCTCCTCTCCAAATGCCAGAGAGCTCCTGGCAGTTCCTGAGAGCAATTGCGAGTGGTTCAATTGCTAGGTCAAAAAGAATTGGACTCATGGGCAGCACTGGCGGGTTCTGCGACCAAGCATAAAGGGTTGAGACAGTGTGCTATTTGTTTGGGCTTTTGTGATGGGAGAGGTGTACAGTAATTTGATCGGAGCTATGAGTTGTGGACCTAAACCAAATGTTTCAAGGACTGTAAATAAGTATTCCCATTCCACATGATCGAACGCCTTTTCGACATCTGATGACACAATACATTCAGGGACGTTGTTGGAAGTCGAGTACATTATGCCAAATAGGTGTCGGACATTAAAGGAGTGTCGGTTCCTCACAAAGCCCTTTTGGTCTTGCGCTAATACCAAAGGAACGCGTCTTCCAGCCTCTGTTCGAGCGCCTTGGCAAGGACTTTAGTGCCTGTATTCAACAGAGAGATTGGTCTGTAAGAGGCACATTATGTGAGATCTTTACCTTTTTTGGCTATAAGAGTTATACGCGCCTCGTTCATTGACTGAGGAAGTGAGCCTTGCCTAAGAGATTCTGAGATAACAGTTGCAAGTTGTGGAGAGAGAAGGGATGAGAATTTCTTAAAAAATTCAGATGGAAAGCCATCCGGACCAGGGGATTTCCCAGACTGCATCGATAATATGGTCAAAGAAATCTCTGCCTGAGTCAGGGGAGCCTCAATTTTCTGGGAAGGGTATTTCTGGGAATTGGGAACTGGGAATTTTTTGAGAAAGGTATTGATAGCATCACTGTCACCATTACTGTCACCATTGAACTGTGAGGTATACAGTTGGGAGTAGAAACTTCTAAAGGTGTTATTTATCATTGTGAGATCTCGAGTAGTATCCCCGTTTTCTGTGTGAATATTTGTAATGAGTTCTTTAGCTCTTATTCCTTTTAGTTGATTGGCTAACAATTTGCCAGTTTTTTCAGTGTTCATAGCATTTGCTTTTACTTTTAACAAGAGGCTTTCTATTTGGTAGGTTGTTGAAAAGTCAAACTTAGTTTTCAGTTCAAGTAGTTTGTTATAGAGTTCGGGAGTTTAGTTCAGTGCATATTGTTAGTCTATCTCTTGTATCTTAGATATCAGCTCTTGTTGATCTCTCTGAGACTGTCTCTTTTCATTTGCGGTGAACGCTATAATTTGCACTATTAATTAGGCCTTAAACGCATCCCAAACCACAAGAGCGGAGATATCTGGAGTACAATTAGTTTCAAAGAAAAATGTGTTTTTAAAAGGTGTTGTTGCAATAGTAATCCTACTGAGCAGGATTACTACTGCAACAACACATCATCAGTAGGGTAAAACTAGAAATTAGCAAGGGTGTCCCATGATAAATGATCCCTGAGAGATAGACATTCACAAGATCTGACAAGGTTTTTGAGAGAGAAATAATAATGATTGGATAAAATACCAAGGGGGACAGATAACACAAATATACATTTAGATCCACACACACATACACAGCAGTTGTCAGTGTATTGTTTGAACTCTGGGCTGTTTATCGACATTATGCTTCACAGGACCTGTGGATTATTCGTCCCGTACGTTGCTCCAAAGACTGTGAACCGATTCCCACTCTTCGGAACAAAGGGGGGGGATGTTGGGACCTCAGAAATGACCATGATCATGTTTTCTGTTCGGCCTGCTTCAAACAGCAGGCCGCAGACCAGGCCACATGGCAGGTTTGACCCTCAGACAACGGAGGACAAAGGAGATGCCTTTCCCTCACCAGGAGGCTACCACCATGTTGTCTTTCACAAATGCAAAATGGCGCCCATCTCAACCTCTGCGCAGCAAGAACATGGGAACATGGTGCCTGATCTCAAGCCCCCACAGCAGGGGGGAGGCATTACTTGGCAGTGCAATACTGCCGTCCCACCTCACGAGGGTGCTCATGAGACCCTCTAAAACAGAAACGGCCTGCCGGGTCGCCACCGGATTGGCCAAGTTGGAAGGTTTTTCCACCTCAGGTCTGCTGGACACACAGGCAGCTGTTCATGTATGAGATTGAAGCTGCAACCTCCTTCTGCCTGCTTCACATTGACATCCAACGCGACATTTCAGAGCGAAGCGCATCAGTTGTCAGTTGAATCCCCGCATGCGTCCATGCCGTGCCCACGCCTTGCTCGCCTCCCCCTCCCTCTCTGAGGGAGTTAGAACCGGGCTGACCCATGCTCCTCCTCGCTCTTCCCCTGTGTCCCAATCTAGCACGACCCCTCTCTTTGCCCCACCTCCCCTCTGGGTAAAACAGACCCGTCGACCAAGGGGGTGTCGAGAGACACACCCCTCCTCTCTATTGACGGACATACACACGTCCACACACACTCACTGCTCAGTCACACCAATGGTACACACACACACGCACGCTCACACACACACACACACACACACACACACACACACACACACACACACACACACACACACACACACATCCCCGTGGGGTGGTACTCTAGAAGGGGTGAAACTCGTCCTCCCTCCTGCGTCTCCAGACACACAATCACACTCATACACACGCAGAGACACACACACTCACACACACACTGTTTGCATGCTTTGAATCTGTTCAGATTTGTTATTAGATGTGTTCATTAGGAATAGACATTTTTAATCAATACTCATTCACTGAACTGGACGATTCATTGTGGTTTTTGGTTGTTTTGTGACAATGTTGATGGTTTTAACAGTCTGCGCTTGATTTCACGCTTCTCTGATCATTTAACAGCTGTTTATCCAAAGAATAACAACCAGCCTAAATTACGTTTTCATTTTTGAGACTGAACATTGGTAATTAATTTTCCCCTAATGGGGTGGTGCCCCGGAATTATCGATTAAATAACCGACAGGTTTATTTGATGTGTAATTCACAACTTCTCTCAGCTCATTTTCTGTAATTTACCCATTTCTAGTAATTGGTCATTTCTGGCATTATTGATTAATTATTATCACCTTGTTAATCAATGATTTAATGGTTAAATCACTCTGTGATCTACTCATTCCCAAATAGCTGATTATTTGACATTATTAATAAATAAATAACAGTTTGTTCTGACAAACAATAATTGAAGTTGGGTTAAATTACTTGGTGCTTCACTTTAAACAGTTAATTATGCCATAATTGATTGTCAGTGGTGATTCACAGTTAATGACCTGCAGTTATGAATTGGTAAATAACAATTTACTCAAATTAATAAGTAACTAAATTACTTAAAGTAATCAATTACTCCCGGTAATCAATACTTTAGTAATTTATCCCCAATTACCAATCGTAAAACCCAACAGTCAGTAATTAGAACTACACAGCCATGTCCAAAGCTTATTTTCTAAATTGGAAGCCAACCACTGAAAAGACAGTGAAAAGTTAGTCTTTGAACAGGATAAATACAACCCACACTCTCCATTTATTCATCCATCTAACTGCTTTAGCCTGACAAGTACAGGTGACTGAAGCCAATCCGAGCCGACTATGGGTGAAGTCATTGATCACAGAACAGAAACGTTGTCTCATGTTCACATAAAAAGACAATTTCAAGTTTCCATTTAACTGTAAATTCATGTTTTCAGAGTGTACAAGAATTTACCTCAAAACAGCACAGGGAAAACTCCCCTTCAATTCTCAAAGCCACGATTGAAGTTTCCGTTCAAATTCACATAAAACTCAATTGTAATTTTATAAATGGAATATGCTTATGTTGTTTGCACCTTATTTTATGCCATTTCTTGAAACGCAGCACTAAGTGCTGACTTAACATTACCTGCATCTCATACTTTCATGTCCAATGATCCTCCATAGCAGGATTTTGTTCTTTGAGTATTCTCAGTTTTCCCCACAAAGAGAGGAGAGGCAAATAAACTGCACAGGATTAATGCAAAGGACAGTGGATTATGTGGATCTCCTGTAAGTATGAGTGACTGACTGGCTGACAGATAAAACAGCTGATAGAATGTGAGGAAGTAAAGCAGACAGACAGAGATCAATGATGAAGAGTTATCCAGAGCCCTGTGTGCTGTCAGTTTATCATCCACTCCTGCGAGACTCGTCAACAGAACAAACTTCAGCATGTCTGCAGTGCACCACACTCTCCTGAATGGAGTGAATGTTTCTGCTTCTCTCATTCTCTGATAAGTGAAATAAACCCTTGGTTGATGCAGAGGAGTCACTTTGTCCCTGTTGACGACAGCCAGACCATTTGAATATTTACATAATCCAAATTTAGTAATCGTAATAAATAAAGATGGACATGTTGAGGAATAGCTTTATGGACCAGAAACACTATCCCTGCAAACTTTGGTTGGACCTTAAAGCACACATCAATCTGGCTTGTAAAACAGCACATTTCCACTTGCGCAACATAGCTAAAATAAGAAACATTCTACCTAGAAGCGATGCAGAAAACTCATCCATCCATTTGTTTCTACTAGACTGGACTACTACAACTCCCTTCTTGCAGCCTGCCCAAAAATTTTCAGCTGGTTCAAAATGCGGCCGCCAGATTATTAACCGGAACTAGAAGATGCGAACACATTACTCCTGTTCTAAAATCTCTGCACTGGCTTCCTGTCGAGTTTAGAGTTAGATTTAAAATCCTTCTCCTCACTTACAAAATCCTAAATGGGATGGCTCCGACCTATCTCCAAGATGCTTTAATGCCTTATCAACCAATCAGAACACTTCGCTCTCAAAATGCAGGGTTACTGGTGACTCCTAGGGTCTCTAAATGGACATTAGGTGGAAGAGCCTTTAGCTATCAGGCACCGTTTTTATGGAACCAGCTTCCAAGTGGTGTCAAAGAGGCAAACACAGTCTCCACATTTAAGGTTAGGCTCAAGACGTTTCTCTTCAATGCAGCCTATGATCAGGTCAGCCAGGGATTTCAAACTAAACTAAACTAAACTAAACTAAACTAAACTAAACTAAACTAAACTAAACTAAACTAAACTAAACTTACTAAATACTAGTTTAAATACTAAACTATCCACAAAGCTGCCCTAGGAGCTAGAATGCTATGGGAAGTACGGTGCACTGAGCCCTATCCTCTAATGTCTGAATGTTATTCCCTTTAGTCCGTTCATTGCTTTTCACCTGTTGTCCCCCCCTTCGAGGGTGAGTCTTCTCGAGTTTCAGTTGCTGACTCCACTATCACGAGGGCCTACGAACAAGCTCCGTCCGGACCGGGAGGACACTCCTGTCGGTGCTGTGCCATCGGACTGGCTTCGGTTCTACTTCTGGGATCCGTGCTTCTTGTGCTGGACCGTCCAACGGACTGTACTCAACATAGTCCTAGGCTTTACTTCTTATTGTCTCATGCTAGCTGTTGCCAAAGCTGTCCGTCCCTGGGAGTGGGATTCCTCCATACTGTGGTTCTCAACAAGATTTCTTCTTTTCCCATTGGATTTTTGGAGTTTTTTCTTGCCGGATGTGAGGGTCTAAGGTGGTGGTTGCTTCGTTTTGTCTCGTTACTGTGAATTTGACACATTAACATTATGCTTATTCACTGTTTTTATTTTTACCAACCAATGTAACATCTTGAAGCCCTCTGAGGCAACTGTTGTTGTGATACTGGGCTATACAAAAACAAATTGATTGATTGATTGATTGACCTTGCGTCTTTTGTGAGTGGAGAGCATGGCAGGTTTTTAGCGTATGCACCAGCAGGATGAAAATAGAACTTAACATTCATACAACCTATGCATGACTGTGTCTTCCTATTGGATGCTGCTCTATCATCCAAGGCCAGGATGTGTGATGCAGCACTGCGTCACCACCACCCACAACTACTCTCCCAGCAGTTCTGCTCTGTGTCAACACTGAGGTACATAGGAACCTCATCATATACATCATATAATCTGATTTTTTTTTTAAGTTAAATTTATTCATTTCCTGCATGAATTATGACAGTAGGAACACAAGCATGCTTTTTGTCTTTCAGTAATTACTAAAAAGAGTAGGACAGTAGGACCACTCAAGGCTGAATGAAGTTTATTTTGGTGAAGTGAGACCAGAAAAGTCAGATAGCACAGCAGATGATGACCTTTTCCTGTGGCCTCTGTGTCAGAGCTCCTTCATGGATGGTCCGTTCATTTAGTTAATGATCTGGAAAGCAGAACAAGTGATTAAACATCACATACAACCGCAATGGTAGAATTATGTGCTGTTTAAAGATAGCATAACAAAATTCAACAGACGCTATGGACAATAAGGAGTTTCCAATTACTTTTCTTTCATATATGTCACAGATATGCATGCAGTGTGTACGAACCGAGTTAATCCAATCAATGTAGGCAGAGACACGGGTGAAGACAGTAGGCTTCTGGGGATAATTGCAGCCCCATGAAGACACAAAGCTGGTGACACCGTGCACGTAGTACTTTCCACCGTACAGGCAGTTCAGAGGACCGCCAGAGTCACCCTGCGAGACAAAAGAAACCAGAGATATTTGAAAGGCTGAAACTTTTCACGTCGCCACTTTCATCATCTGTATCATTTTTTATGTTGGCCAGAACTCACATTGCATCCAGACTCAGCACCACCTCCTCCGCACACCATGCTATTCTTCACGGTGCTGCCCCACCAGCCAGAGCTGGAGCAAGTCTTGTAGTCCACCAGGGGAAGGTAAGCCTCCTTGAGCTGAGCGGAGAGGCTTCCACCAGCTGTGTTAAAAAAGGGGGTGTTTAATTTACATTGAGTCTGACAAAAGGTGAGTGTGGGTGTAGATATCGGCATGAATTGACTTACTGGAGGTGCGTCCCCATCCGGTGATGTAGCAGAGGTTGTTGTGGGGCAGAATCTGACCAGAAGGAGGCAGAGAGCCAAGCTGGACGTAGGAGTTCAGAGAAGCTGAAGAAGACAGCCTGAGAAGGGCAATGTCGTATCTGGAAAGGAAAACCCCCGCCAAGAAATTTTATAACCAAAAATCTCTATTTTATGATCACATTCAGTCCAAAAAAAACCCCACTTCAATTCCATGAATACATTTTCTCAGAAAATTGCACTGAAAACTGTTCAAATACATGAAGCATCCTCACCCATTAGCCACACTGTTGCGGTTCCAGTTGGAGTGGATGTAAACCTGGCTGACACCGAGCGTCTGCTCCCTGCCGCTGTTGCTGTACAGGTCATGTTCTCCAAGAAGAACACGCCAAGTCCTAGAACTGCATTATGTCAAAGAAAGAAAAAATAAATCAACGGAACATGTCCACCAATCACTGAACTCTCACCAAATGAACTTTATTTTTTTTTTTGTTTGTTTATGTTTTGATTGACTTCTTCTGATGACTTTATCCCTCCCCTTTCCAATCAAGTAAATTGATTCCCTCAGCATGTGGTAGTTTTAAATAAGATCAAGAGCTGTGACATTTAGAACCACAGGAATAAACTATAAACTAAATGCTGTAAAAACAGTAGTGTCAGAGATAAAGTTCCAATATGAAAAAGATTTCACACAGCCTGAGAAGAGCAAAATGTTTGAGTTTGTGGTTAATCATTATCGTACGTGTCCACGCAGTGAGCGGCGGTCAGAACCCAGTTTGCCCTGATCAGGGTTCCTCCACAGGTGTGGTAGTAACTGCCACCAGACAGGTACTGAAGAGAGATCTGGAGAAACAGCACAAGCAAAAGCTCTTTGGTTTGACTCAATACTGTATGTCGTCCTCGGTCCCTCTCAATGATGATTGAATATGTGTGACAGGGTGAATATATGACAACTCTAAGCTAAAAAACAGTGAAAAAATCATCAGGTTTTTTTTTTTTGCCATATTCAGATGTTGCTTTACGTTTCGACTCTGAGTTGAAGGAGTTCTTACCTGCCAGGGCCAGGAGTTGGGGCTGGCCACCTCACCTCCGACCACTCTCTGGGACATTTCCTCCAGATACCCGGGCTGGTGCTCAGCCAGCACTGGTTACAAAACATTAAAAAAGGGATTTATTT
Organism: Salarias fasciatus; assembly: GCF_902148845.1. Taxonomy (NCBI): domain Eukaryota; kingdom Metazoa; phylum Chordata; class Actinopteri; order Blenniiformes; family Blenniidae; genus Salarias; species Salarias fasciatus. The sequence goes on from NC_043749.1 coordinate 18,676,408, forward strand.
TACATGCGTACACAGAGAAATCTCTCAAAACAATCCGTGGATAGACTCTCAAGAAGAATGAATGGAGAGCAGAGCATCTGGATCTCTTTTGTGTTGACTAAACTACAAAACCTGTGGGACAAACACAGTGACTCATAGTTTCAGAAAGTGAGTCTGACACAAATCAACAATGAATAGTTTTACCATGTGCACTGCTATTTTCTTACCCAAGGCTGCGAGACTCGTCAACAACAGAAACCTCAGCATGTCTGCAGTGTGTCGAAACCTTTCTGCATGGAACGATTCCCTCGCCCATTCTTTTATACCTTAATGTGACCTTCAGCTGATGTGGAAAAGTGTAACCATTCCAAATCCACCCCATAACTAAATCCAAGAACGCATCTGTGGTCAGTCTCACACTGTTATCAGGTAAAATACACCTCCCGTTCTGACCAATAAAATGAAGTTCTGAGTGAGGAATGTCCCTGATACTTTTATCACTGAATGCCAGGAGTCTCATTGATTTAAAGGATTTAGAAGATGATTATCATTATTTTTGAAAATACTGTATTATATATCTGTTTTGGCCAAACTGTTTGAACTCTGGGCTGTTTGTCGACATTATGCTTCACAGGACTCATGGATTATTCGTCCCATACTTTGCTCCAAAGACTGAACCGAATCCCACTCTTCGGAACAAAGGGGGTGATTTTGGGACCTCAGAAATGACCATGATCATGTTTTCTGTTCGGCCTGCTTCACACAGCAGGCCTCAGACCAGGCCACATGGCAGGTTTGACCTTCAGACAACGGAGGACAAAGGAGACGCCTTTCCCTCACCAGGAGGCCACCACCATGTTGTCTTTCATAAACGCAAAATGGCGCCCATCTCAACCTCTGCGCAGCAAGAACATGGGAACATGGTGCCTGATCTCAAGCCCCCACAGCAGGGGGGAGGCATGACTTGGTGGTACAATACTGCTGTCCCACCTCACGAGGGCACTCATGAGACCCCCCAAAACGGAAGCGGCCCGTCAGGTCGCCACCGGATTGGCCAAACTGGAAGCTGGTAGGTGGGAGCTCTGCCTTCCAGTCAAGTAGAGGACAGCTGATCCGGAACTGCAATCTGGCCAAGATTTGTCTTGGGAAGACGTGGACCAACTGCGTCTGACCAACAAACTGATGAATCAATCAATCAATCAAATTTTATTTATATAGCGCTTTACAACAACCAAGGTTGATCAAAGAGCTGAACATGAGTTAAAAAACATGAGTAAAAAACAAATACATATAAAATATGTCAGCTCATTACATAAAGTAAAATCTCAACAGTCAAAGGCTGACCTAAACAAATAAGTCTTTAGCCTGGCCTTGAACAGGGGCAGGTACACGATGGAGCGTAACTCCAGAGACAGAGAGTTCCAGAGTTTGGGCCCGGCCACTGCAAAGGCCCGATCACTCGACTGTTTACACCTGGACCGAGGGACCACCAAGAGGAGCTGATCAGAGGAGCGCAGGGCTCTGCTGGGCTGGTGAGGAGTTAGGAGGTCACACAGGTACGGAAGTGCAAGGCCATGGATGGAGCAGAAGACAAACAGAATGGATTTTGAACTGAATTCTGAACTGAACTGGGAGCCAGTGTAGAGAGAACAGTACAGGGGAGATATGGTCATGTTTGCATGTGTGTTGGTGAGGAGGTGGGCGGCTGCATTCTGCACAAGTTGTAGACGGTGCAGAGAAGCTTGGCTGAGACCGAGGCAGAGGGTGTTACAATAATCCAAACGAGAACTGATGAAGGCTTGGATTGCTGTTTCAAGATCTTGACGGCTGAGAAATGACTTGACTTTGGCCAACTGGCGAAGCTGAAAAAAGCTTGCCCTGACCACAGAGTCTATTTGTTTGTTGAGTCTGAGGTCATTGTCCAAAGTCACACATAGATTCCTGACTGTCTGGCTGAGATGGTTGGTGAGCGGTGTGAAAACTGGAGCTGCGTTTGATGGACTAGAGGCACCAAAGAGGATAAACTCAGTCTTTGACTTGTTCAGACAAAGAAAGTTTTGTGACAGCCATTGCTTAATGTCATTCAGACACCTGTGGATGGACTGTGTATCTGGGGAGTTCTGGGAAACCGGCAGATAGATTTGTGGGTCATCTGCATACAGGTGGAATGAGACATTATGACGGAATATCACAGAGCCCAAGGGCAGCATGTACAGAGAGAACAAAACAGGGCCGAGAATGGAACCATGTGGCACACCGGAGGACAGAGGAGCTGAAGACGAGGAGAGGTCATTAATCATCACAGAGAAAAATGTATCGGTTAGGTAGGACTTGAACCACTGGAGCACAGGTCCCTGAAGGCCCACTTGCTGGGCCAAGCGAGTGAAAAGGACAGAGTGGTCCACTTTGTCAAATACTGCAGTGAGATCAAGCATTACCAACAGCACAGGTTTTTTTGGGTCCAGGGACAGCAACATGTCATTCTGCACTTTAAAAGGAACCCCGACTATAATGATAAATTTGCTCTATGTGGTTCAGCTTGCTGTCAGTAACATATCTATGAATAATTTAAAAAAATATATATATTCAGTTAACTATATTTTAACAAAGTTTATTTCGCATGGAGGCCGCCATTGTTGTGCACGTTGCAAAGCATTCTGGGTAGTGACGTCACAAAGTTGTTTCACCTCTCAGCAGTGTTTTTAGGAGTGATCTGTTCACAGCTTTATAAGCATGAGTGTTCAACCCTTTCAATTCGAACCAACACGAAACCAAATACAGAGCGAGGACGAAAATGAAAGTAACAGAGGAGATGACGATAAAAATGGTAGCTATCAAGAGGAAGAGAGAGTCGGTCACAGCCGCTGGTGCCTTTGTGGATGCTGCCTCTCAGTGGCGACCGAGAGAGAGCGTCTGCTGCAAAGAGCTCAATTTTCTTTCTGTCGCTGTTCATGGTACTTATTTACTTTACATCGTCACGATTAACATAATTAACACAAAAATGACAAACGGAGATGGTTGCTCTCTCTACTTTACCATAGATCTCCCCTGTATCACAGCGCATCCAAACTTTCAGGCTGTCTGCATAAACCCGGACGTCTTGTGGGCCCCGGCCAGCAGGGCCGTGGTGGGGCTGAAATTCAGCCCGGGAGCGTCGTGTGGAGACGCGTTTTATCTGAGGAGCGGGGGGGGGGGGGGGGGGGGTGCGGTCATACTTCGGTTTGCGGAGCGGGAGCAAATATATAACATACCGGAGAGCGGCCACGCACACGGTCGGGAGAGCACACACAAATCTTGTGTTATCATTTAAAATCTGGCACGGCGGCCTAATAACAGACAGTGTTCTTACCATATTTAACAGTCCAAAACACTCCACATCACGGCCATGTCCGGATTCTCCTCCTCCTCCCTGCTTCAGCTGAGCGTCACTTGCTGGTGTTATTCGGACTCGTTTTGAGTCATCATCGCGTTCCCCTTCCTTCTTTTTAAAAAATGACAGTAAATTTAACTGTCTTTTAGACATGTTTGATTCGCCCTTTGCTTACTCTCTTCATGAATAATCTCAGATGCAACAACTTCCTGTCAGAGGCGGGTTTGATTCACTGCGTCAGCAGATCTGTGGCTCTTTTAAATGACTTTTTTTTTAACCTTTAATTGTATTAAACAATCTGAAATTAGTAACAGTTGTTCTGTGAATTAATGTTAGAATATTATTATTTTATGCAGTTAACGTGATTTCTGAGCACAGGTATGGGGAGCTGAACTCTCCCACAGGCATCTTCCCACTCTTTTCTTAATTTTCTCTCCTTAGGAAAGGTGTGGATGCTCACCACACTTCTTTTAATTCCCTTGTTTTCAAAATTACATCCAAAAGTGACGCAATGTGGCATTTTGTTCAGTTGTAGCTGACGAGAGAAGTACTTTGTGAGTAATTTGTGGCTTTGCTCGGTGAACAGACAACTACCTGACGTCATCACTCCCAGAATGCATTGCGCGGCCAAAACATGGCCGCCACCATGTAAGCAATAATCCTATAAACGAGTGGCATTTTATAACTTATGCATTATGTTTATACTTTTCTAACAGCGTATTTTAAGTGTAGACATCAGCGACAACATTTGTAGAGCTAATAGACATTTTAATCGGGGTTCGCTTTAAGTAAGGCCGACTCTGTGCTGTGGCGTGTTCTGAAGCCAGACTGAAATCTTTCAAAAATGTGATTCTGATCCAAAAATGGCTGTAATTGTAAGAAAACCAGTTTTTCCGATACTTTAGAGAGAAATGGCAGATGGGACATGGGTCTGAAATTTGAAAGAACTGCTGGGTCTAGGTTAGGTTTTTTGATAAGTGGCCTCACCACGGCCTGCTTAAAAACAGCTGGAACAGACCCTGACCTCAGGCAGGTGTTGAAAAATGAGAGTAGACATGGCCCCACTGTGTCAAAAAACTGTTTTAAAACTCTAGATGGGACAATTTGTTGGTCTCAATTTTTGAATCACATCAGAGAGCTGAGAGAGTGACACTGGCTCGAACACAGTCAAGACAACAGTAGGGGCAGAAGGTGGGGCAGTAGCTGCAACACTACTGTTGCTGATGCTCTGTCTGACAGAGGCCACCTTGTCAGTAAAGTGATGGAAAAATGAGTCACAGGTGGATTTAGACACATTTTTCAACACATTATCTGCGGGATTTGTCACAGGCTGAGTTGTATTGAACAAAACTTGGGGACAATTACTGCTAGTGGAAATGACAGTTGAAAGATATTTACGTTTGGCTTCCTTAACAGAATTTTGATAGTCAGAAAGACAGTCTCTCAGTATGCCCAGAGACACATGCAGCTTGTCTTTCTTCCATCTCCGTTCAGCCTGCCTGCAGCGCCTTCTCAGGGCACGTGTGGTGTCATTCAGCCAGGGATCTGGTTTAGGCTTGATGGATCTCAGCTTAAAGGGTGCAACAGAGTCCAGAATATCTGAGCAGCTGGAATCAAAAGAGGAAATAAATTCCTCTGGGCACAGAGGGGCCAGTTCACCCTGAACATAAAAACCAGTGTGCATAAATGCAGCAGCAAATTCACCTGCTGTAGCAGAAGTAATGATACGACTGCTACAAGCTGGGGCAGAAGTTTTTGCTAGAGCTGAAGAAGCTGTGAAGTCGAATATAATGGGGAGATGGTCTGAAATGCAAGTGTCCAATATTTCTGAGATTTGTACTGGGAGGCTGTGTGACAAAATGAGGTCCAATATGTGTGTTTATGTGTGGGGTTTTTTACTGACTGAGTTAGATCAAACAAGGTTAACAGGTTTTGAAAGTCAGTGGCCAAAATGCTGGATGGACAACAGACGTGGATGTTTAAATCACCACAAATAAGAAAACTGTTATATTTGGGCATTATATCAAAGAGAAAATCAGAAAATTCAGAAATGAAATCCTTATTATAGGAGGGCGATAGAGAACAGCACACAGCATGGGGGATGCCAGTTGAAACAGAAATACTTGGTGTTCAAAGCTACTGTAGCTCTTACAAGGGATAGAGCGACAGCTGATGTTTTGCTTGTACACAGTGGCAACCCCGCCTCCGCGGCCTTTCAATCTCGGTGCACTCAGGAAGGAGTAGCCAAGGGGGAGGAGCTCGAAAAAAGCGCTGTTGTCACCTGGTCTAAGCCAGGTTTCTGTGACCATGAGGAAATCCATATCGTGCGTGGAAATGAAGTCATACAAGACAAATATCTTATTTGAGATTGAACGAGCGTTCAACAGAGCTGTGTGCACCGGCATGGATTTCACAGGTGGCAGAGGAGCAGCACAACAGAGCGAGCGGAGATTCTCTTCCACGCAGCCCCGCCGCTGGATCCACGTAGGGCGGCAACAAGGAACTGGACCAGGACAGCCGGTGTCAGAGAGAGCCGGACGGAGCCATTGATAGCTGTATTGCAGAGACCGATGTGGATCCAATCCTCCGTATTCTGTGGATATTTCCTTAAGATGGGCTGGATCACCCGAATCGGTTAAACTGGATGTGAAGTAAGCTTTTATTTTGACTTGTACACCACCTCTCCTTCCTCCTCTCCTATGCTTCTTGCTGCGAGGCAATGCACAGACAGGACGTCACAGATAGGCTGGCACAGAGGCTAGGAACGGCAGCGGCGGGTTTGAATGTCCATTTTCGGCACATCCAGGCAAGTTATCCGGTGGATGGATTGCGCCTTGCATGGCAGCCGCCTCCACCGGCGTGTGAATGTGTGTGTGAATGGGTGAATGTGATCCTGCAGTGTAAAGCGCTTTGGTCTCTGCTAATGCAGATGAAAAAGCGCTATATAAGTGTAGTCCATTTACCATTTTTACCAAGTTGGTTATATTGTAACGTATTTGTAGCAGTGTTAGGCGATCGTACACAAGTAGAGATGATACATTGCGAATGACAACAAAGATAAATACTAAAACTGACCACAAACTTAGCAGACCAGGACGGTGTGCCAGACACAGCGGAGCCATCTCGCTTGCTTGATGAAGGCCTGAACCGTCTCGCTGGCGGGACATGACGAAACGGATCCATCTTTCCCTTTCACTGGTGATTCCCTCTCCTCATCGGAGGAGCAGGAGGGCAGAAGCTGCCCTCAAGCGGACTGAACCCCCGTCTACACACCCAGCTGCGCAGGGCCGCTGTCTCCTCCTCCTCCAGCAGCCTGACGATGCCCAGCTGAGGACCAAACGCCTCTTTCTTCACGTGAAAACCCAAAAGAGCCACCCAGGTCTGACTGGAGGCAGTCGAGGCTTGTGCTGTGACATTCAATGAACGAGTCTTTCGTTTGAACAGCTCTTTTAATTGAATGACGAGAGCCGGTTCACAGCTGTCTGAGAGCCGTTCCTTTGTGCAAATTGTCCACGCTTCCTTCACGTGTCTGCTGTGTGCCTTGTTAGTCCAACTGTCACCGCTGCCTTCATATGAACGACCAAGTTTCCTTTTTCCGCAGCACGCTCCAGAACGTAGCAGCTAACTAGCGAAGGAGGAGTGTCTCGAAACCGAAGAGGAGCCAGTGGTTTCCCCATTAATTGGCAGCTGGGTTTCTTTCACGTCCCTTGTTGCTGATAGATATTAAAAACCAGACAAAAAGCTGTGTCGGACCTTTTGTGAGTCTGATTTCAACATCTGCTGCTTCTCGCAGCAGCAGCAGGAAATGCTAAAGGAAGTCAGACACCAGTTAACAAGGAAACCTGTTAATTTGAAGCACAGTATTGACAGCTTTATCAACGGTTTTAGTTACAACTAACAGGCACCAGGTTCTACGCCACATCTAACACCTTGGGTTTGTGGTGAACGAGGACAAGAGTGCGCTCCTTCCAGCCCAGCAGATGACGTATCTGGGCCTGGAACTGGATGCAGCGTCCATGATGGCTCGCCTCTCAGGGGAGAGGCGGGGCTCACTCCTGTCCCTCCTACGGACCCTGGTTGTGTCACCCGTGATCCGGGTCCACCAGGTGAGGACCGTTCTGATGGGACTGATGGTGTGTCCGGGCCTCCTTCATATGTGCAGGCTTCAGCAATGGTTCAGTCGCCTCCGTCTATCTTCGGTGCGGGACAGGCACAGGAAGGTCTCGATTCCACCGCAGGCGCACAAATAACTCCTGTTCTGGCTGGACCCACTTCTTCTCCAGCAAGGAGTCCCCATGGGCTGCGTCTCGCATCACATAGAGGTGTTCACGGATGCGTCCTAGCAGGTTGGGGAGGTACTCTAGGCCACTCCGCAATGGGCGGTGTCTGGGATTCCATGCCCACTCACATCAATGTTTTGGAAATGACTGCGGTGCAGCCCAGGCTGCAGGGCAAACACGTCTTGGTCAGGTCAGACAACACTACGGTGATAGCCTACCTGAACAGGCAGGGGGCAGACCACATCCCCACCCCCCCTCCTTCGCAGGGCGGTGGTAATTCTGCTGTGGGCAGATCGCCACCTAGCCTCTCTGAAAGCGCAACACATGCCAGGCGCACTCAATTGGCACAGACTGATTGTCTCGGGGAGGCCCACTTCCTGAGGAATGGTGCCTGTCGCCCCGAATGGTGACCCGGATCTGGCGCAGGTTCGGCCAACCGGTGAGCGACCTTTTCGCCAGTGCAGAGAGCGCACAGTGCCCAATCTGGTTCTCCCTCAGGTCGTCAGATGAACCCCCTCACGGGGTAGATGCCTTGGCTCACAGGGTCTGGCTTTTGGGCCTCCTGTACGACTTCCCTCCAACCCACCTCTTAAACCGCCGGGTACGGTTGCAGGGCCTTCACATTCTGGTGGTAGCCCCGGACAACCTGAGCACCAGGTGGTTCCCGGACCTGGTTCAGTTGGCGGTCGGGGATCCCTGGCCAATCCCAGACGAACTCAACACTTTACTCCAAGTGGGGGGTGCCCTGCGGTCCCACTCGGTCTTGGGCAGGAGACTCCGGGTCTGGATGCTGAGAGGGTGAGACTAGCAGGGCGAGATCTCTCCCCAGGTGTTGTGTATACTATCCAGAGTGCCAGGGCCCCCTCTACTATCAGACTTACTACAGGTCTCAGTGGCGCCTTTTCGTGTCGTAGTGCTAGGAGAGGGGTGTGGACCCCGGCTCCTGCGCCGTTGGCAGGGTTCTGGAGTTCCTGCAAACCCTCACGGTGTTTGCATCGGCCATCACGACACGCACACGTCCACACATACTCACTGCTCCATCAGACCGACGGTACCTGACATCCACATACAACCACACACACACACACACACACACACACACACACACACACACACACACACACACACACACACACACACACACACACACACACACACACAGGGTGGTACTCTAGAAGGGGTGAAACTCCCCCTCCCTGCTGCGTCTCCACACACACACTCACACGCAGAGACACACACACACACACACACACACACACACACACACACACACACACACACACACACACACACACTGTTTGCTTGATTTCAATGTGTTCAGATTTGTTATTAGATGTGTTCATTAGGAATTGACATTTTTAATAAATACTCATTCACAGAACTGGACGATTCATTGTGGTTTTTGGTTTTTTGTGACAATGTTGATGGTTTTAACAGCCTGAACTCGATTTTACGCTTCACTGATGAGTTAACAGTTGTTTATCCAAAGATCAACAACCAACCTAAATTACCTTTCCATTTTTGAAACAGAACATTGGTAATTAATTTTCCTCTAACGAGGTGGTGCCCTGGAAATATTGATTAAATAACCCACAGGTTAATTTAATGCATAATTCACAACTTCTCTCAGCTCATTTTCTGTAATTTACCCATTTCCAGTAATTGGTAATTGGTAATTGGTACCTTATTAATCGATGATTTAATGGTTAAATCACTCTGTAATCTACTCATTCCCAAATAGCTGATTATTTGACATTATTAACGAATAATTAACAGTTTATTCTGATAAACACTAATTGAAAGTGGGTTAAATTACTTGGTGTTTCACTTTAAACAGTTAATTACGCCGTAATTGATTGTTAGTGGTGATTCACTGTTAATGACCTGCAGCTATGAATTGGTAAATAACAATTTACTCAAATTAATGAGTATCTAAATTACTTAAAGTAATCAATTACTCCAGGTAATCAACACTTTAGTAATTTATCCCCAATTACCAATCCAAACCCCAACAGTCCCCCTAATTTTAATAAGTGAATTAAACCTTTGGTTGATACAGAGGAGTCACTTTGTCCCCGTTGACGAAGCATAGAAGGTGGTTATAATAATAATAATAATAACAAATAAAGCTGGACATGTCAAGGAACAGCTACGTGGATCAGAAACACTCTCCTGGCAAACTTTGGTTGGTTAGACCTTCTGTTATGTGTATGTGGAGAGTGTGGCAGATTGCGCCTGCAGGATGAAAATAGGACTTAACATTCATACAACCGATGCATGACTGTGTCTTCCTATTGGATGCTACATCATCCAAGGCCAGGATGCGTGATGCAGCACTGTGTCACCGCCCACAACTCTTCCTGCAGTTCTGCTCTCTGTGTCAACACTGAGGTACATAGGAAACTCGTCATATACATCATATAATTTGATTTTCCTTGAAGGTAAATGCATTCATTTCCTGCATGAATTATGACAGTAGGAACACAAGCATGCTTTTTGTCTTTCAGTAATTACTAAAAAGAGCAGGACAGTAGGACCACTGAAGACTGAATGAAGTTTATTTTGGTGAAGTGAGACCAGAAAAGTCAGCTAGCACAGCAGATGATGACCTTTTCCCGTGGCCTCTGTGTCTGAGCTCCTTCATGGATGGTCCGTTCATTTAGTTAATGATCTGGGAAGCAGAACAAGTGATTAAGCATCACATGCAACCACAATGGTTCAATTATGTGCTGTTTAAGGATAACATAACAAAATTCAACAGACACTATGGACAATGAAGAGATTCCAATTATTTTTGTTTCATACATGTCACAGATATGCATGTAGTGTGTACAAACCGAGTTAATCCAGTCAATGTAGGCAGAGACACGGGTGAAGACAGTAGGCTTCTGGGGATAATTGCAGCCCCATGAAGACACAAAGCTGGCAATACCGTGCACGTAGTACTTTCCGCCGTACTGGCAGTTCAGAGGACCGCCAGAGTCACCCTGCGAGACAAAAGAAATATTTGAAAGGCTGAAACTTTTCACGTCGCCACTTTCATCATCTGTATCATTTTTTATGTTGGCCGGAACTCACATTGCATCCAGACTCAGCACCACCTCCTCCGCACACCATGGTATTCTTCACGGTGCTGCCCCACCAGCCAGAGCTGGAGCAAGTCTTGTAGTCCACCAGGGGAAGGTAAGCCTCCTTGAGCTGAGCGGAGAGGCTTCCACCAGCTGTTTGAAAAAGGGGGTGTTTAATTTACACTGAGCCTGACAAAAGGTGAGTCTGGGTGTAGATATCGGCATGAAATGACTTACTGGAGGTGCGTCCCCATCCGGTGATGTAGCAGAGGTTGTTGTGGGGCAGAATCTGACCAGAAGGAGGCAGAGAGCCAAGCTGGACGTAGGAGTTCAGAGAAGCTGAAGAAGACAGCCTGAGAAGGGCAATGTCGTATCTGGAAAGGAAAACCCCCACCAAGAAATTTTATAACCAAAATCTCTATTTCATGATCACATTCAGTAAAAAAAAAAAAAAAAAAAAAAACACCAATTCAAGAAAAATTATGTTTTCTCAGAAAATTGCACTGAAAACTGTTCAAATACATGAAGCGTCCTCACCCATTGGACACACTGTTGCGGTTCCAGTTGGAGTGGACGTAAACCTGGCTGACACCGAGTGTCTGCTCCCTGCCGCTGTTGCTGTACAGGTCATGTTCTCCAAGAAGAATACGCCAAGTCCTAGAACTGCATCACGTCAAAGAAAGAAAAAGTAAATCAACGGAACATGTCCACCAATCACTGAACTCTCATCAAATCAACTGTTTTTTTTTTGGTTTATGTTTTGATTGACTTCTTCTGATGACTTTATCCCTCCCCTTTCCAATCAAGTAAATTGATTCCCTCAGCATGTGGTAGTTTTAAATAAGATCAAGAGCTGTGACATTTAGAACCACAGGAATAAACTATAAACTAAATGCTGTAAAAACAGTAGTGTCAGAGATAAAGTTCCAATATGAAAAAGATTTCACACAGCCTGAGAAGAGCAAAATGTTTGAGTTTGTGGTTAATCATTATCGTACGTGTCCACGCAGTGAGCGGCGGTCAGAACCCAGTTTGCCCTGATCAGGGTTCCTCCACAGGTGTGGTAGTAACTGCCACCAGACAGGTACTGAAGAGAGACCTGAAGACACAGCACAAGCAAAAGCTCTTTGGTTTGACACAATACTGTATGACATATCCCTGGGCAAGACACTGAGTCCGCGGTCCCTCTCAATGATGATTAAATATGTGTGACAGGGTGAATATATGACAACTGCAGTGGTTTGAAACAGCTAAAACACTGTGAAAACATCATCAGTTCTCCTTTGGCCATATTCAGATGTTGCTTTACGTTTCGACTCTGAGTTGAAGGAGTTCTTACCTGCCAGGGCCAGGAGTTGGGGCTGGCCACCTCACCTCCGACCACTCTCTGGGACATTTCCTCCAGATACCCGGGCTGGTGCTCAGCCAGCACTAGTTACAAAACATTAAAAAAAGGAATTTATTTTACATGCGTACACAGAGAATTCTCCGAAAACAATCTTTGGATTGACTATCGAGAAGAATGTATGGAGAGCAGAGTAGCTGTATTTCTTTTTCTTTTTCTTTTTTTTTTTTTTTTTTTGACTAAGCTACAAAACCTGTGGGACAAACACAGTGACTCATAGTTTCAGAAAGTGAGTCTGACACAAATCAACAATGAATAGTTTTACTATGTGTGCTGCTATTTTCTTACCCAAGGCTGCGAGACTCGTCAACAACAGAAACCTGAGCATGTCTGCAGTGTGTCGAAACCTTTCTGCATGGAACGATTCCCTCTCCCATTCTTTTATACCTTAATGTGACCTTCAGCTGATGTGGAAAAGTCTAACTATTCCTATCCATCCCATAACTAAATCCAAGCATGCACCTGTGGTCAGTCTCACACAGTGTTATCAGGTAAAATACACCTCCCGTTCTGACCAAAAAAATGAAGTTCGGAGTGAAGAATGTTCCTTGATACCTTTGTCACTGAATGCCAGGAGTCTCATTGACTTGAAGGATTTAGAAGATAATATTAATCCTTATTTTTATGGCAGTGTATTCTCCATCTCTTTTGTTCAAACTTCTTCCTGAAAAATAAAATTTGACTCAGAAGAGAAGGTGGCTGGCCTTGAATGGGCTGAGTATCATCAAAGTTGTCACCAAATCAGAAGAGTTTTTTTTTGTGTGTGTGTGTGTGACATCTGTGACATCATGTATGAACATTTCTGGTATTACTCTCAAGTGTGGAGTCCTGACATGAGTTGTCTGATGTAATGTTGAGCTATTTCTCAGAATTATTTGTGTCAGATCTTGACCACGTGTCCATCTGAACCTGAGTGAGATATGAAGAATGCATGGGAAAACAGGCGGCTGTGCCACAACTGGATACACAAGTTCTAAAAGAAAATTACATCTTGTAAATCATTCTGTTTCCTGACACAACAGAACAACTGGATCAGTCTGTTGTACATTAAAAAAAAAAAAAACTTTTGTAATTACTTTCAGAATTTTAAAGTACTGCTAACATCTTTGGAAGTTGGGAACAGTTCCAGTACCTGGAAGTAACCATTTTAATTTTAATTCTAATTATTTAATTGATTGATTGGGGCTGCACGGTGGCGTGGTGGTTAGCGCTCTTGCCTCACAGCAAGAAGGTCCTGGGTTCAAATACCGGCCGGGGCTCGGGGCCTTTCTGTGTGGAGTTTGCATGTTCTCCCCGTGTGTGCGTGGGTTCCCTCCGGGTACTCCGGCTTCCTCCCACGGTCCAAAAACATGCATGGTAGGTTAATTGGTCACCCTAAATTGCCCCTAGGTATGAATGCGTGAGTGAATGGTTGTCTGTCTCTATATATGTCAGCCCTGCGACAGACTGGCGACCTGTCCAGGGTGTACCCTGCCTTCGCCCACAGCAGCTGGGATCGGCTCCAGCCACCCGCGACCCCGAAAGGGAGCAGCGGCAGAAAATGAATGAATGATTGATTCATTCATTCATTCATTCAAAGATTAATTTCTCCATTATTGCCATGTGAATATGAAGTCATAAGTTCTAACACTGTAATTTTTTTTTCCATGATTTTATTTTGAAGCTGTGACATTTAGGATTGCTTAATTCAGTTTGTTTCAAGACAAAAGGTCAGTAGAATCTATTGATAAAATGACACATTTTTCTGGGTTTCTGCTTTTGTTTTTGTGTTTGAAAAAGCAGAGTGAGTGGAACACTTTGGGATGTGGAATTGAATTGTTCGCTAAGAAATAGTTTTATTGTTGAACTGGTATTTAATCAAAGCGAATGTTACTTTGAATGATCTGGGATTATGAGGCCACACTGTGAGGACAGTCAGGACACTGTTCCAGGCCAACACTAGAGGGGACTAAAGACTAACAAACATGGCGCCTGCAGTTGGCCACACAGGGACAGATATGTCATTTCATCTGTATTTCATAAAACTCGCATGACATTTGGTCTTGGTCTGTGTGACTCTTCAAAATGTTAGTATAATATAGTATAGTAGTAAATGTAAGTATTTTTTGACAAGTTAATGTCTTGAATTAAAAAAAGAAAAAATAAATAAATAAAATAACAATAATAATAATAATAATAATAATAATAATAATAATAATAATAATAATAATAATAATTGAATGTATGATTTAGAAAAAAATCCAAAAGTATTTTCCAACTGGATGAATTTAAATCCAGTGTGAGAACTGAGTTGTGAAAGATTTCTCTTCTCTACTTTGCTCTGACCTCTCTGACATTGGCCTGCAGAATCACAGATGGATTACTTGATGATTTATGCACAGCAAGTCTCTAAGTAAAATATATATAATTGTACTTTTTAAAAGACATTTAGAATTCTGAGAGACCTAACAATAGATGTTTAGACAATGAAGGGGCCTCTGATGTGTCCGTCTTTTATAAAACAGTCCTTAATTAGAAAGAAAGTCATTAAAACTGTATGGATTTTGGATTATTGCCTTATCAGGCTATTAAAGAGATAACTGCGAAAACTGGTAATTGAGCCGGCCCCCTGACACAGGGAAGAGGTTCTAATGCTGCAAGACTTCCTGATCAACAGGGGCTCCACAGTGTCATTATTTTCTCATAGAGCATCGTCGTCCCCTCCGAACTTCTTGCGTGCCCCTCCACCACCGCAACCTTTTTCTTGCCGAGGCATAAATCAAACGGGGAGATCAAAGACAGGAAGTACTGGGGATGTGTTAATTAAAGATGTTTGTTCTTGATACAGCTTCCTCTCGTTAATGAACAGTCGATTTGGTTCCCATAAAGATGTCTCACACACACGGGCAGGAAATTGAGGTTCCCAAAAAAAAAAAAAAAAAAAAAAAAAAAAATTAATGGGATGCTCTGATTGCGCCTGTGATAGAAAGTCTGGGAGGGTTATCACTGGGTAAATGTTGATTATGCCAATGTGACACTATTTAGAAAAACATTTTGAAAAAGGAGCTAAGAGATTTAAACCCCATTTATATGACCATAACTGTTCACATACAGCCATTATTCCAGTGTATTTAGTTATTGATGCTGCTATTCAATACCGTTATGATCAGGAAGAGGACAGCTTCATGTAACATAGTTTACTGTGCCACTTTTATTTCTGCTGTGTTCATAGGAGTTCATAAGACAATTACAGACTCTGGCAGTTTCTATATTAGTAACAGTGAAAATTTTTTTTTCAAGTTTTGTAGAACAACAACAGAAAAATATCTTATTTTGATGGTGGATGGTGGAAAGACAAATGTACCCTCTTGGTTGTGCATCGGATTGAGTGTTGACCGTGATGGAGGGGGACTAAGGTTAGAATGCTGGTTGCTGCAGTGAAGGACATTCAATAGGAAAATTCTTTTTATGGTGTAAGTTGTAGAGACTTTCAGCAGCAGGCCTTGTCAAAGCGGATGGTCAATAGACGGGATTTTAGTGATGCGACTCTTATTGTTGGAAGCAGTGGTGCTGAGTGATGACCCAGATGGAGTCACGGCCAGACCTGTTGTGGTGTTTTCCCTTGTTATAAGTTCTCATGGCTTATGCCTCCTCTAGTCTGTCCTTCCAGTGTATAATTCCCACATTGTTCTTGTGATATTGTCTCAGGCGATGTCAGTTCCTTCATGTTTTTTGTGTTTTATTCGATTTAGTGCTGTCATTGAGCTTTTCTCCTTTCGTCACACCTGACTGTCTTGTTATCCCCTCGTGTTGATCATTCCCACCTCTGATTATTCCTGGTATGTTTTGTTTTGCTTCTCAGTTTCAATGTCTCCTAGTGTTGTTATCGATGTTGTGACTAAAGGCTCTTTCAGACTGTATGCTCTTAACCGGATTATTACCTGAAACACTGCCCGATGTATATTTCAGAAACTTGGGTAAAACAATAAGTTTGAGTGCACGACTTCACTCTCCACTGAATCCAAGGTGACAACTGCTATAACATACTTCTGAACACATTATTCTGTATGTCATTCAAGTATACCACCTGCGCCTTCAGGAAATGAGCGAACAAGCCAAACCGAGAATTCAGCTCTTGTTCTTGTAGCATTTCTCTGCAGGGATAAAACTCAGTACATAAGCAAATGCCACAATGGTCCAGCTTTCAGAAGATTATCTTAGTTCTTGCATTACTGTGACATTACTGAGACCCTTCTCACTTTAAGTTTTTAAATCACAATCAAACACTTTACTATGATTATCATTACTTATCTTTATTTCCCCCCAAGGCTAGAACCACAGCAGCCACGATAGCCAGCCAAAAAGCCAAGACTTACTTCCTATACAAAAACTAGTATATGTGCATTTCCAATATTTTCATGCATCATTTATGTTTGCAGAGTTGGTTAAGTAATAAATCCTAAAGAAGCCGATGCATGTTAATGAACGCTGCATAGAGCAAAGTTTAGGCTTTGACCCCTGTGGTGCTTTTTGCTTGGAAACCCAAATATTGCCTTTTTTGTATCTCTATCTTTTCCTCGATCCGTTTGAGTCCTTCATTCCTCCACATTGACAATTTGCTTTTTTTGTTTCTGTCTCTGTCCATGAGCCAATGTTGCACAAGAGTCCTGCACTGTCTCAGAAAAAAACAACAAATATTGCAACCTGACACCCTATGATTTCACAAGAGCTGCTTTGTGTTTGTCTCCAAGGCTCTCTTGACCGTGGCGAGGAACTGCGTGGCACAACAAGCTGGCGGTTGAAAAATATTGGGTGAAGCTCAGTAACAGAACCTTCAATAATACCAGAAAGAAATTTTTTATAAGTTCAAAAGAGCAAAAAGGGAAATTTTGATATGTATACAAGTGCAAAGTTTTTCTTCATCTGTATCTGACCCATAATCATATGAAGTGTGTGTGAAGTGTGTGTGGAGTGGGACTAATGTGCAGGCAGTCTACAGGGGCTGACGGTGTGTGTATTCATTTCCCCTGCTGGACAGAGGAATGTGTTTGGATGCATCAGTACAGCCGTGCATCCTGCTTGGTGACTGCAGTGAAAATGATCCACTGGGCTGTTTACAACCTTTAATTGCAATTACACCAAAGTGAAAACAATCGATACATCCTCTCACTACCTAACCCCGCACCCCACCCCCCAAAACATGCCCGCGCTCTCATCAGTTCATTTTCCTGCTCATGTTTCCTTTCTCCTTTTTACAGTCAATTTCTCTTTATGTGTCTGGGAAAAAAAAAATCCTCCATATAGGCAGTGGGGTGATGCAGTTTCTGGGGGTTGGGACAAGACAGTGCTGCAGCAGCACGCTGCTCGGGAAAGATGATCTGCCGTGGCTACGAGAGTCTGATTGATCCTGTGGAGTATTGTTCATCTATCTCCGTCCAGCAGCGACTTGCTTCCGCTACTGCTACCGCTTCCACCTCTGCCTTCTCCCCTCTCCCCTCTGCTCTTGGTCTCAGCTGCTGTGCTGTCAGGTCCCGGCCCTGGGTTGCAGCGGCGATCGGGTCTACTGGAGTGGAAAAGGAGTCTGCAGCTCCAAGCTTTCTCCATTGACTGATAGAGGGAAAAGGAAAGGTGATTAAAAACTGACCTACCATGTTGCTTTATCCTTGACACGCTTGGCGTTCCAGAAGCAGTGTCATTACGCGGCCTCCAAGAGGCAATGCTGCCAAGTTTGCGTCATTCATTATTAACCTTTTAACAAAAATGTGCAATGCATCACAAACAGGGGAATTAAAAAAATCTAATGTAATTGTAAGTGCAGCATTTTGACTGGCAGTCAGTGTTACATGCATAAATCTAATTAAAACAACCATCGGTGAGGAGAGTTTTCTCCTCACCTCAAAACAGCTGTATACAACTGTTTTGCAAAGTAGGCTGCAATTACAGCGTACATTTATGCCTGTCATCGGCTGTCAGCAAAAATATCTCAGAGGGAAAACAGTGGAAGTAGCTGGATATCAATTAGCACATTTCAAAGAGTGTCAGTCAGTATGAATAAGTATGATGTGATAAGAGTAACTTGTTAATTTGTAGGCTAATGTGCCATCACATAAATTGTTAAATTCTTTCACACCATTAACGGTGCTTGTTGTTTTTCCACAACACGATGAAGAATCAAAGGTAACAGGCGTCAGATATGTTACAGAGTAGAATTAATGTGGTGGAATTTGGACGTTTGAAGCTTAAGGATGATGAGTAACTGGAGAAGCACAGTGCTGATATTAAGTAAACCTTGGATTTCTAAATCTATTGTGTATTCTGTCAATCACGTTTCACCACCGACAATTGGCAGCGCTGAGAGATAGAATGTAATCTCGGAGCTTCACTGGTCTGTGCAATATTACTTTCATGCATGACTACTGTCTACATTATGAGAGGAAGTTAGAGAGGAGAAAATTAACTTGGACCTCCGTCGTTTTGAATGGCACAAGGAAATGAAGTTTGAATGCTGAGAGTATGGATGCTCACGATGGTCTTTCTGTGATTGAATGAATACAATAAAAAAAAAAAGAGATGCTTCACACATTATTTGTCGATCTGCAGTGTAGAGTTTGCTCATGCCAAAAGGAAAGTCTGACAGAATGATGACACGCAGTGTGGCTCTGTTTAATTTAACACAACCCATGCTGGTAAATGACGCAGACTGGTGAAATGGCACAAGATGCTTTGATGTAAGATCCAATTGGTTTGCCTTTCCTGATGCGCACGCTCACTCTTTTTCATTTGATTTCATTCAAAATAAAGACTGATCCATTCTCCCGAGAATTGGGAAGCTCTCCTCAGCTTTGCTTCAGTATTTCATTCTGTCCTGCAGAGCTAACAGTATGAGTTAAAACTATTGATTGGAGCCCATGTGGCCAGGCAGCTGCTTGGTAAATCATAAAAAGAGATTCTCAAAATGTCTATATCAAAAAACTACCAGTGTCTCTCTTGGAATTTACTTTGACAAAAAAAACAGCAGCTTTACCGGATTGATTTCAAAACTAGATTTGAAAAATCTGTTTTCTGAAATTTAATGGAAATCAGTCTGAAATGATTTCAATACTGGAAATATCTCTATAAGCACTCTGTGTTCAGCAGTAAAAGTAACTGCTAGCTATTTCATTTCCTTTCATAATAAAAGCTCATTGCTTTCATGTCCTATTATAGAATAGGTGCCTATTATGTGAAGC
The DNA here is from genome assembly GCF_902148845.1 of Salarias fasciatus. Classification (NCBI taxonomy): domain Eukaryota; kingdom Metazoa; phylum Chordata; class Actinopteri; order Blenniiformes; family Blenniidae; genus Salarias; species Salarias fasciatus. The sequence goes on from NC_043749.1 coordinate 18,695,718, forward strand.
TCATATCTCATACATGCAGAGGAAAAAGACAGTTTCTTTCTGTGTTCCTCTCAAGCACAACTGAACGCTGCACAGTAGACCACCAATGAAATACAGAGAAGCGACCAATGAGGCGATGTGAGGCTCCAATGTGAATATTCAATTAGTTGTTAATGAAAAGAAGTCATTAGGATTAATTCCTGCTTAAGGCTAATTTAAATGTTCTTTTGCACTTCTCATGAGAGAATACGTCTGAGTGCAAGGGACCAAGGTGGGATTCCTCTGCTGCCCCATAATAAGGCTTCGGCTGCAGACAATCACTCAAAACTTTGCAGCTATATTGAGCTCACTGCATTGTCACTACGTCATCGCCACGTCACAGATCAGCAGCTTGGCTTGCTTATGAAATATATGAAGAAGGGCTGTCATTATGTTACCAACTAAAACTTGTGGTTGTGGATGTCAGAGCTGTGCAGTATCTGCTTGAGAGCCAAAATATTCGCAACACCACATTAACTGAGGCATTCCACTGGTTTTGCCCTGCACCTCGATTTGACAAAATGTCAACACAGTAAGTGCAAAATAAGTCTAAAGGTCTTGCATTACCATCTCTCCAAATATCTTATGACACTCATCTTGGATCGAGCCCGAGGCTGAGTGTAGCAAAGTTTGTGGATGGTAATTCTGAAAGTTTTCTTCCAGGGGCAGAGAATCAATCTTGCAGGAGAGAGACCTGATGGTGTATTGAACTGGAGACATAGATGAATAACCCATGTTCAGACACAATCACCACACTAAGAGGAGCTGAGATAGTAGTGTTGAGATGACGTTACCTCTTCATCCACAAATTGCATCCCGCCACATTCTTTATCTGAACTAACCACACGGTGCTGTCATACAGTGGCTTGTGATATGATGGGCAGGGGGTGTTGGCAGCGGCTCTAAATAGACAGGCTTTGTCGCTGAACAGGTGTGCATCAAACTTGAGAGTCACAGTAATAGGAGCTGTTTTCTCTCCAAATGACTATGACCATTTCAGTGTGCAAAGGTAGCAGGTACTTTCTTTGGTGACTTGATTTGAAAATTGCTTATACGAAAAACAGACTCATGCAGGGTTGTGAACTTTCTGCAGAGCATTTTTTTTCCCCCAGCATGATTAGCCATCGGAATATCTAGGATGAATGTTGCAGCAGAGTGCAGGCCAAGTGGAGAAGCATTACCCTTGGAGGCAACACATGCCTGTATTGCTTGAGGGAGAATACATCTTTGTGCACAGCGTCATAAAAACCCCATTGCATAATTGAAGTTATTGGCTTTCCAGCAATAAATTCTCCCTGCTGTCAATAGAGGAGTCCTTCACTGATAATGATCATTGCCCACAAAGGTAGCAAGCATTTGTCTATGCTGGAACTTGCAGATACTCATTATTGGATCTAATGACCATCTGTCTGTGAGGACCTTGTCTGTCACCTTCTGACAAAGTCATCTACTGGATCAGCACCAAGACAAAACAACAGTGGCCTGGAAACCCATTTGAGGTGTGAATGGGAGAGAGACTCAAATCATCAGGGTCAAGAGCCTCTTGCTGCCTCTGTGTCCTGCTTGCCGAATGATAAATAAAGAGACTTGTCAATGGGACCCCGGAGTGTGTTCATATTCCCTGCCAGGTCCCTCTGAGTTGCTTGGCACGCCGTGCAGCCTTGGCCAAAGTAAAAGCCAATCTGCATGGTGGGAGCTGAAAGCAAAGGAGGACACAAGACCGGGGAGAGGAGAGACTGGAGAGAGAGAATTATCTACCTCTGTAAGACTGAACGCCATAAAGACAAACCTTTTGTTTTCCATGAGGTTTTTTCGTTTTGTTTTTTTGTAAATGTCATGTGTCCTACTATATCAGGCTAACTTATATATTACACATAGTGTCAGGTGTTTGCAATTAGAACCACATTCAGTTTCGATGAGAAAGTATGAACCAGTCTTGTTATCTTACCATTTGCTGTTCTGTACTGTCACTAAACTGAAGTTTATTGCTCACCTGGCATTACCTGATCAAAACAGGTTAAATTTTAAAGAACTGGTAACTGATTGATGTTTGTTGAAGGTTTGTGGAGGTGAATAAAACACGGCACCTACATACTCGAAGTGCTCTTGAGTGACTTTCCTCTGTACACATGAAGCTTCAGATGAGTAATGACAGTCATTGTTTCAACTAATTTCAAAATACAAATACAATACGATCCATCAGCGCCAACAACAATGACATTTCCAAACTCTACTGAACACAACAAGACTTTATTGTCTGTTTAACAGACAAAGCTGTCAGAAATGTTTACTGGGTGTGAAATCAAATGTTGTGGCAATAATTTCTGATAAGTGCTCAGTGGGACTGTGTGATATGAGACGTAACTAATTCATGAATGATTAACACATGACGCAATTAGGTGCATTACTGCTACTACCCTTCATTTTTATTGAACACATTTATTTCAATATGCTCCAGTAAAAGTGATTGTAATTAATATAATAAAGACACTTTAGAATGAAGCAACACAGAAGTGTAACATGTTGCTGGGTGCACCAAAACAGTTATCATAATATACACTGTCACACATTACTGACAATTAGCCACAAAAATTGTTACTGATTTCTTTCACATTAGGAAAATAACCCAGCATCAAATGAAAAAACTAGTGCCAGTTCAGAGTCGATGTTGAGAGCTTCATTCTCAGTACCTCGCTGTTGGCAGCCCACGGCGAGGGACCACTGTGAAGCTGAAATTCCACACAGAGCACAGGTGTGTTCAAGTTCACTCTCCCCTCAGCAGTGGAACAAGCTTAGGCTCTTCTGCATTGCAGCTCTCAAAATATTTGCCCGGCTTTGTCTCATTATTCAAGCAAAGTCACTTCAATGTTTAACTTGGTAAGCATCTCCTCAGTGAACCCTATACGTAATTCTTAATGCAGTTTTTTTAGAAAACTTATGTGATTCAAGTGACTTTTATTTTCACAAAAAATTGCAAAAAAAGAAAGAAACTGCAAGCCATATTGGAGCTTCTTTGACTTCTTATTTCACTACTACTTCATGAATTGAGCCTTTTAATCACTTACTACAATAACAATCAGCATCAGGCATATTCCGAAATGAGCAGCAGCTGGTATATTTGTGAAGAAGTGATATTTGTGTCTCTCCTACCAGAAAATGTGTTTGTGAAAGGACGTGTTCGCCGCATCTTCTGTGACATACCAGAAGACAGAGCTGAGAACAGCTGTCTGGTGCAGCCCAGTCTGGAGCAGGGTGAATATCGCTCTGGTTCTTTGTTGCGGAAAAGTTGTACTCGAGGGTGGAACTCCATTTCTGCTCCACATTGTCCTGAGTGTACAATACTTTCCTCCTCACTTTTTGTGCAAACTACAAGTGAGTTGTATGTGAAATGTGTGAGCAGGTGAAAATGTTTCACCATTCTGATGCCACAATTCCAACTTTTATCACATAACACCTCCTATGTGATACCAAGTCAGTCCTGTTATTTTGAAAATACCACTCCTGCGATGGGTGTTAGTAAATATTGCGATATTCTGGAGAAGAAGGTTAATACAGTGAAAAAGAATTGGCCGCTAGCAACAGCAAAGACAAAAGATAAAAGTACAGTGAAGAATTGGACTGCAGGAGAATAAAGACCGAGAAGCCCTTGTGTGTGTGTGTGTGTGTGTGTGTGTGTGTGTGTGTGTGTGTGTGTGTGTGTGTGTGTGTGTGTGTGTGTGTGTGTGTGTGTGTGTGTGTGTGTGTGTGTGTGTCTTTTACATTCATGCATCAGAAGAGACACACACAAAGGGTTATAGCTGTCAATAATGCATTTTACTCCCCTCTCACTGCCAGCCTCTCTGTGCTTTTTATTCATGGTGGAAACACCTCATTTACCCCACCTAATGCCCTCGGCTTCCATTTAGAGGTTCAATCAGTATTTGCAAGTTTATTTCCATATATTCAAGCAAGTGTTTCACTTGCAAAGAAAAGTAGCATTTTGTTTCTGTCTCAGGAAGAAATAATTGAAAAATACAGGTCTACAATACTTGTGTTTTTCTAAGAAATGCAGGTCTATTACACTGGTTTCCAAACCTACAAGTGGACTAAGAGACCATTCATTCAGATTGGGAGTGACGGTAAATTCAGTTCTATTATTGGTTTCAGGTAGTGGGGCTCTCTTCACTTTTTGAGAATGTATTGTGGCTTCAAACAAGCAAAAAGCACCACCTTGAAAAACAATAAAAATGTCACACTTAATCCATGACACCTGATTACTACGATAAATTGCGTATTGCAGAGAGCAGCTGAACTGATTATGCATGAACAGCGGTTGTATTTTCACTTTATCTGCCACTTGACAGGAGTGTTATGGATAAATCAAACTTTTTTTCTATCTTAAAAAAGACAAAGACACTCCAAGTTACCATTTGAATGGAAATATATTCATAAGAAAGTGTAGGAAGCTAGAAAACCTGAACAGAGTCACACTAAAACTGCTACACTGAAAAATGACTTTGTCAAAAGGGTGCATTCATCCAGGTCTGTTGAGCACCGTACGATCATATCCTTCAAAATAATTTAAGTGACTGGAAGCATCCTGTTTGTGATCTGCTGCTGCATCTCTGTGGCAGTAAGAGGCAATGATAAAGCTAAATCTGGATAAGTGTATATCTCAGCAACTGCGGTCAAAATTCCCCCTACAGTTTTAATATCTGGTGTAATATCAAACCTTTATGTGTCACTGCTGCACAATGTCTACCCAGAATTCACTGGGACAGTGCCTGGCTCATCTTCCCAGAACCGGTGATCAATATAAGATGCAAGCTTTATAGATGACTGCCACATTGTCACAGTCAATACTATGGCAAATAGCAATTATGGACGCATTATGAACAATTTCATGGGTGAGCTCCCCTCGCCTCCTGGCAATACGGTTTCTATGACAGATTTGGCACTGGCAGTCTTGCGACACATCTGCCTTATTGCCTGTGTTTGGCTCACTCGCTCACTGTGACATATTTGGATGTTCCATTCAGGCAACTACAGAAAGTTGGTCAGGAGAGAAAAGTGATTTTCTGTGGGATTCATTTCAGCTTGTGTGTATGGACTCGTGCACAGTCATCTGTGCATGTGTGGTGGAATACATGCAGTCACTGTGAGTGGATCAGAAGTTTATATGGAATTGTTTATAAGAAGCTCTCTGTTGTGTTCGTTCAAATGGTGTGACAGTCGGGGGAAATCATACGTTTCTAGGATTTGTTTTTTAAGTTTAATTTTTCTCTTTGTGAATCTGAAGCCACAACACAGGCGCAAACTTTATAATTTTGAGTGCACTGAAGGGAAGACAGTTGATGAGCTGCTAAATGTATCAGAAAGACTGCTTAACAACTTGGAAGCATCAGATGAATGCACTCAAAAGCCATTTATTTCAGAGTTCTTCACCAGCTGCACTGGATACAAAATAAATGAAGTCGAGCACAAAGCCATCTTTTAACAGAAAAATGCATTTCTAAACATAGGCTTTAAATAAATGTTGACCATTATTTCAAAGCACTAAAAGGACACAGCTACTGGAAATAACTGCTACCTGCACGAAGAGTTGCAAGGTCAACATGCAATATGCATGATGCTGTTGAGTATTGCCATAATGATATGATTTGCAATGAATGCAAACACATAAAAAGGAGTATTTAATGATTTTAGATTTCCTCCTCCATATTAAAAGTTATTAGTTACAGCTAATTTGCACAAGACTGGGCCATGTTTTTGTTTGTATTGGCTTTTTTGTTCTTTTCCACTAAATATGCATCTACAGTTTCAGCTGATATTTCAGAAGAGGGCAGTTTGTTTACTTGTTTTTGGCCAATTTTCCTTTATTTTTATATCTCTGACTCCAGTCCCAGAAGACATGAAGCAATTAGGGCTCTGAACTGATCAGAATTCTTCATTTACTTAATTGTACATTTTGTGAATAATTTAAGATCAGTCGCTTTATTCTTTCATATTCAAAAATGTTTCAATATGAATTTGCAGAACATGAATGGACAATTGAAACATAATTCACCAGATTTCCGACAGTCTTTTATGACATTTGTATTGTGTACATTGATATTTTTATAATGATAAACTTGCAATATTTGTGCAGTTCTAGTTGCCAGATTTACAATAATTACCATACTGACATGACAATTTAAATAATAAATAATCCCGCCCGATAAAACGAATGTACAGATGGTTTCCTGAATGTGAGCCTGCCGTAATCTGTTGGGTGATCGTATATTTATCAAAATCTTTAAGGTATGTCTCCGCATGACACAATTCAAGCCAATTGTGCTCTACTGAAAGTGAAATCCCAGTGTGGTTTGTCTTAGAACAATGAACATGATTGGCTAAATGCTGAGCTGCATCCGCTGCACAGTCAGATGCGGGAAACATTACTGCAGCACAACTGTGAGGTGGAGCTGCTCCTGAAACAATCCGGTACTGAGTGCCTGCAGGATTATCATACAACAGTAGGCTCCATATTCTGGTGAATAGCTTTAAATGATAATTTTCCTGAAATACAGTGATTTAGAGTCTGTTGTACGATAATCCTGCATTTCCGACCTGAAAACTCTGCCTGGAGGATATATCCATCCAGTTTATGACTACATCTACCAAAGCTAGGCTTTGGATCTTGAGCTGATTCCATCTGACTTTGGGAAAAAGACAGGGTACAACATGATCAGATCTCTCTAATGACTCTCTAAAGAGTCACACAATTACTCACACATTCACAGTCACTGAATAACTTGCATGCAAAACATGCATGTCTTTGGATGAAGGCAGATTGCCTGAGAAAATAAAGATGTTCAGCCACATAAAGTCATTTTTAAAACAGCGGGAAAGCAGTCCATCGTCAGTTTTGTTGACTGAATAAGATAACAATGCAAACATTCTAAGGTATTGTCACTGATTAAAATAATTAACAACTCTGGTTTTATTTCAGGCTTGGAGGTTTTTCAATGTCGAGTTTCCACACACCACACACACTCAATTACACAAGTTGTTTCTGTTAAAAATCTGAGTCAAATGAATCAGAACAAACAGACATTTTAGCAATGTCCAACCAATGTTAGTGTGAACAGTTTTTTTTTTTTTTTTTTTTTTACAAATTTTTCTTTACAGAAAGAAATAGTTCATCCAACCCACAAGAACTAGAGAAAGAAGTAAGCACACTGGATGAACTTTGAAAAAGTTTATTCCCAACTTATAGTCTCTGTGTTGATCAGAATCACTGGTGTAATCATTGATGATCACTTTCAGGTGGGTCTCTGGTTTAACTCTTCCTCTGAACCCCACCCTGTGTGCAATTTCGTTTTTTAATTTTCCTCTCCTGTTTTTCAAAATTATCACGGAAGTCTGACAGCATGGCTGGTGTTTGTTTTTCTTATTTATTTATTCATTTATTTATTACAGCACAGTGGATTTTGCCTTTATTTGTAGCGTGGAGCTTGGAGGAACATGATCGCTGTAACATTAGTTCAGTTCCAGTAGTTGGTGTGTGCTGTGCATTGCTGGGCTGCCGTCGACGTCGCACTTCGTCACCCGGTGTAAAACACATGCTGTCCTATCCTTGCTCTCTTCTGTTTGGGGCGAATTTAATTGATCCGGGCACTCGCTGCCGCCTGTGAGGTGGTTTCTCCCTGAATTTATACAGTCCACATCTCAGACGGGAATTGCTTCTTCTCTTTTTTTTTTTTTTTGGCCCAGGTAAATACTTTCCCCACCCCTCTCGGAGGAGTCTTTTATCAAGGATCCACCAGCGGGAATCCAAATCTAACCGGAGTAATTTCCCCTGCATTGTTGTTCGGCAGTTCGGAGGAGGGGATGGATGCGAGCGAGCGAGCAGAGGCGCACGGAGGCAGCGAGCAGACGGATCCGGCTCCTCTGTGATGCAGCTGTTCCTCCTCACTGTGGAAAACCCACGGCAGCCCGGCGACGACCGCGTTTAACAGACAAATCAGCGGCTGTTTATTATTCCACACGTGTTGGGATTGCTTATGAAGATCCGGGGAAAAGCCATGTAGCCAGTCCACTCTCTGCCTTCCCTCAGACACACACACACACACACACGCACGCACGCACAGTGTACCGCTGCTTTGATTCTCAGCTCTTCCTCGCAGAGGTTTGTTTTCTCCCTGTTTTTTTTTTCTTTTTTTAAAACCGTGATCTGTTTTTTGCAGTGTAGATCATTACGTGTCCGTGGTTTCATATCAGAAGAAGTGTGTGAGGAGAAAAGACCAGTTCTGGCATCCATCCATCCATCTCTATCCATCCATCCATCCATGCGCGCTCCACACTGGCTTCTTTATTCTTATTATTATTATGGAACTGTGACCCTAACGGAGCCAGCACACTTACCCTCGCCTGCACTTTTCTCTCCACGCAAGGACTCGGATATTTGCGGGGTGTTTTGGAGGAGATGCTGTGGATGTCGCGCTGTTTTTGCCGGCTGCCAGTGACGCAACATCTCACACGGACTGCATGAGAAATACATGCGTCGAAGGGCGTGAACTTGCAGCCACTAACCGCCTCCTTATTAATAAAGCATCTACTTATTTATAAGAAGCCGGCTTGCTCCCGTGGCGTCCTCACAGCCGTCATTCAGCCAAAAACTCGTATCCCGGGGACATAATGGATCTGAAAGCGGACTCGGAGGACATGGTGGACTACAAGCAGCCCGCTCCCATTGAAGTTTTCGCCACCAGGTCCACGCTGCACGGCATCTCGCACATGTTCACCTACGAGCGGATGTGCATCAAGCGGAGCCTGTGGATTCTGTTTTTCATGGCTTCCGTGGGCGTCCTGGTGATGGTGTGCGTGGACCGCGTGCAGTTCTACTTCGAGTACCCCCACGTTACCAAGCTGGACGAGGTGGCCGCCACGATGATCACCTTCCCCTCCATCACCTTCTGCAACCTCAACTCCTTCCGCTTCAGCCGCGTGACGCGCAACGACCTGTACCACGCAGGGGAGCTGCTCGCCTTGCTCAACGGCAGGTGTGTATGTGTGTGTTTGACTGCTGTTTTCAAACTAGTCCATCGTTTCACAGTGAAGACAAACATCACCATAAACACATTTCCATGTTTTAAAGTTAGACAATAGTTTGGATTGATTCATGTTAGACAATCATCACTCCAGATGAGTTTAGAGTAAGGTGAAAGTTGAAGAATTTTAAGTCAATGCAGTCTGCCAAGGTATGGAGACCGATGTTTGTTGTGTGTGTGTTTACATTTATGTCTGTCGTTGAGGTTGAAATCGCTTTACCCGCTATCAGAAAATGGTTGTCCTTGTGGGGACAAAGCTAATCTCTCCAACTCTAAACTCACAGTTGAGTCTAAAGCAGTGGCTATTAAAATGTGACAGCACCAGAGAGCAGCATATGAAATATTGGGGTCAAGAGGGCAACTTTTCCTAGCAGGATTTTTTTTTTCATTAAATATAGGAAGAATTCATGATAAAACAAAATTAATGGAGACCACAACTATGAAGACTACATGTGCATCATAGGAACTTATGTCTGTATAATGCAGATCAATCAAATTCGGAGAAAACCATCAATCATATACTATCCTCGTAACAACAGCGGGGAACTACATAATGCATGAGGATTTGCAAGATAGTTCAAATTAAAAGCGTCTGATGAGCACAAGAAGAGTTTTTCTTTTCATCGCCAGTGGATCTCGACAGCTGTTACTAATTTCCCATGATATAAACAAAACGGGGGAGTCTGGCACTGTGGGCTCTGGGGACTTTCTCTTTAAGCTCTGGGGGCTGGGAGGCATTCTCCCATACTTAGAGATACAAGCACTAAACATGATAAATATGAGCGGCTGCGATGTTTCCCGTAAGGTATGAAAACCCCAAGTGTGTGTGTACAGGACTTTTTGTTGCATATCATCTGTATTCACCTGTTGCTGTTTTTATAGCCTACATCTTTTTGATTACCTGCCATTCAACAAGCACCTCACCTCACCTCACCTTGGAGCATTCGCTTTTTTCTCTGAAAAAACAGAAACAAACAAAAAAAAAATTCCAACCAGACACACTCTGGCTCCTCAAACCATGAGGTTTCGCCTCAGGGAAACCCATCTGTGTGTATTTAGTATTTGTTGATTTAGGATTTGATTGTGTCCACTGCACAATCTGCACTATGTGAGATAAGCGTAAACTGCCTGGAACGTTTGGCCACCATGGTGCATTTGGTGCTGTGGTTACATTTTACAGGAGTTATCACCAAAATGAGCCGTTCTTTAGTCTGCTAAAACTCAGTGATAACCCCTAATTCCTTAAAGCATGGATTAAGTGACAATGCTCCATGGGGGAAAGATATTGATGCATGTGATGCACAGCAGCTGCGGAGTGTGAGGCTACAAGTGGAAAACACTAGACTAACTTGAAATTTTTGGTGTTGATTCCTGTAGCTGACTGGAACACATGCTAGGCTTTATTACATTTCCCTGATCGTCTCAGGTGGAATCTTATCTGTCGCACGGAAGTGCAAAGCAGTGTTTTAAGACCTGTCTTTACTGATTGTTACTGGTATTCCTCTGGGTGACGTGCAAACAACATGACAAAAGCATGCAAAACCTTTTTAAGTCTCTCAGGGAAGGTGAACTTCAGCTGTCCTTAACCCCTGAGGTAAACGAGACAAAAAAAAAAAAAAAAGAAGAAGAAAAGAACAGATCAGACTGTGAGCAGGCAAGTGTTGTTTGTTTAAATAATGCAGTAACATTACAGAGCAGAGCTTGTCTGCTGACATCCACACTGCACACAACTCACTCGGCGCATGAAGCCCTATGTGACAACTTGAAATAACATAAATCTCTAGAAATGTGTTGATTCAGTGTCTGATTGAAAAAAAGGAGTGTGAGGAAACACGTTTTTATCAGAGATCACTCGAATCCCCCAGGTAACTGATAAAAGATGAGCTGTTTTCAGATGGTTAATGGTGTAGAAAGTACTGCCAGTACGATCTCCTGCCTCATCATTTTAAAATTCATGGAATGCAAATATATAAATATTGGATAAGCAAAAGAGTAGGTTTTTAAATCCCATGCTGACACAGTGTAAAAAGACGTGTGTGATTCACAACTGCCATTCCCTCCCTTTGCACTTGTTGCTTTCTGCTGTGCTTTGATCACTCAGTCTTTTGGCAGCCGTGACAAGCTGCACTGTTTCATGCTGAAACTTTTGGCTTTAAATTTCTCCACTTCTTATTTCTGTGCCACCCAGCCTATTCTGATCATAATTACCAGAGCACGGAGGATAAAAGTACTCCAGCCTGTGTTGACAGTCGTCATCTCTGCATCAGGGCCTGCTGCACTGATGCAAAATGAAAGATGCACTACATATAAACACATCTAAAGACCATCTTGAACACATTATTCAGTCTATTTTTAGCATATTGATCCAAACGGCTCTGCCGCTCAAGGCAGAGAATACATCTGTGCATGCTGCACATGTTGGAATGACATAAATCCAATTCCCCTATTTTCATGCCGAATATCATTTGTCTGTGACCCTTTTATATGCGCCTATATTTCAGGTGATAATCTCACAGGAAAACTAGACATTTCATTGCTTTGAGCTGTAGTTTGAGCGCAGAATTCACTCCGTGCGTCTCCGTCCCACATGGATTTGTTCCTGTATTTGTAGTGTCAGCTGTAATAGCGTATCATTAAAACAGCAACACAGGCTTCAACATTTTTGATTTATCGGCGCAGATTCAAGAAGACGTCATGGAAAAAGCAGTATGCACCTGAGAAAAATCAGGGCACGGTAGAGCCTAAAATGAAAGGCATGACTTTGGTTTGGTCTGACTGTAGATGGAAGGAGGGGACTACAAGCAGAGGCAATTAACTTGTGTCTCATAAGCTGTGTGATGAACAAGTCTTTATCCCTGTGTAATTAGTGCTGTTTGTTAAGCTACAGAGTTGTCCCGCTGATTCACACTCTCATCCCCCTCCCTGTCTTGTGCCGCTCCTTCTCACTTCGGCCGTGGGGGGACTGTCCTTTTAGCTTTCGCTGACTGAAGACGGCAAGGCCAGTTTCATGAAGTAATGTCTTTCGACAGTCTCGGAGAGGTACAAGAACGATGGAACGAATTGAAAGGAAAGAAAATGGACTGATCTCGAATCTGACTTGCAGATGAAAAGTCGGTTGTTGAATGAAACATTGGGCGGACTGTAATTTATTGGCAAGCTTCTTCACAACGCCGCACCTGCTGTTAGCTTGGATTTAAAATAGTAAAAGACAAGCAAAAGGGCTTTATCCTAGCACAAAGCAGCAGCAAGTGCATTGCAAGTGCTCTACTTTTTCAGACCCGCTCAGTTCTGCTTTTGTCCAAGGCCCATGCTGTTTCAATAACAAATGTTCACCCACCTGTCTCTGTGCCCATGGGCGTGTTGGTCTTCAAATGAGGTGTGTAGACAGGTGCTTCAGTGTGCCATTGTGAAGCGGCAGAAAGGGATTTCTCTATTGATCAAATAAAATAATGAAATAGGTCAACGGTTTGTTGTATCTGTGGTTATTTTAGCTGAAAAGCTGAGCTGTGAAGCAGAGCGCTCTGTGTTTACTGGTCGGTGGACATGCCCACACTCACCTGTGTTATGAACTTTGGGTCACGGCCAAGAGAATGAGATCACAGACGCAAGCTGCTGAATGAGTTTTCCCCGCAGGCGGCCAAGCCCCATTCTTTGTGATGGAGTGAGGAGCTCAGACATCCAGGAGAGCCTGACAGGAGAGGCGTCACTCCTCCACATCGAGAGGAGCCACTTGAGCTGGTCCGGGCATCTGATTAGGATGCCCCCGGTCGCCTCCCATTAGTGCTCTGCCAGTCTTGTCCGACTGGGAGGAGGCTCCAGGGTCAGCCCAGGATCTGCTGGAGAGATTATATGGATGTCTGGGCTTCTTTGGTCTCCATACTGCCACTGCTACCCCATGTGGACTGTGGGAGGGAGAATGAATGGATGAAGTACCTGTGTAGACTCTGTTTGCTGCTTGTAATCCACAGGAAATCTTACACTATGTTGAAATGTTTTGCTGGCTCGATCTGTCTGCAGGAGTCCTTTGGTCAGAGTTTAATGAATAACAGCAGGATCTAACAGCTTCATGGTCTCACGCTCACATCCTTATTCAGTTGTGCAGATTTGTGCATGTAGCAGCATTTTACTTATGTTATAAATTATAAGATTGGTCAAAGTGTTTTTGAAAGATGGATAATGTATTCTTTCTGTCACTTCAGAGAGGTGAGCTGTCACGAAGTCACAGTTTGTGACACAGCAGCTGTCATGAGCCCTGAGCTTCATCACAAGTCGACGTTTTCTCTGCAGAAAAATCTTTTTTATCTACCGGTACTGCTTGGCAAATTGTGCCTCATAATAACAATCTGCCAAGGTGTAAGCACACCCAGGTCTTAAAGGGAATTCGAGATGGAGCAATTGTTGCTTCATTTATGACCAAAAAATGCCCAAAATAACCTTTACAACCATATCTGCTGATATTATCTATGCTTAAAATAGAAGACACGGCTTTAACTCCCCTGAATGTACTTGTGTCTTGAACTCAGATGTGCTTTAGAGCTTAGGAAAAAGAACTCGAAGTATCTTTCAACCGGGGCAATGTCTGTCATCATTTCAGCAGAAAGCAGCATGAAGCTTACAGTGACACCACGCTGTCTTAAGTATTATGAAGTTTAAAGCTACTTGAAATTCACCTGAATTTATTCCACTTGAGAGGTTTCCTTATGTGGAAAGAAAAAGGACAAGAAGGCAAATAGCTTTCCCGTGTTACAGCAGGATGAAGTCACAGTCAGCAGTGCAGAGCATCATGGGTAAATTGCTTAGGTTTAATTTTACTACGTTGCATGGGCAATTATATAATTGACAAAAAGAAAGGTCATTGTTGAAGAGGTGTTGGTAAAGTTCTGTCGGCTGTCAAGAAGTGTTAAATCAGCTCATGAAAGTCAGAGAAGCACATCTTCTGCTTACACAGATCTCAACACCTCTCCTGAGCTTGCAAACATGCTTTAAATTCACATAAGAAATATGTGAACTGCCACAAAACGTAATGGCCGGTGACTCCGACCGCAGCGTTTGCCTCAGCAAGATCACAGGGTTCTACGTGACGACTCCACTGGAGTGAAAAATGTCTGGACATAGGCATGCGAAGGCCAGGTCATCATGCGGAACGATTCGCCTCTGAAGCCCCAGAATGCACCAGCGAGAGAGGATTCCCAACGGAGAGGCATATTGTAGTAATAATAGGCATAAAAATTGGACATTACTAATCATTTATGGAAACACAGAGCTTATTGAACTGTATTTGCATCTTTGAGATGTTTGTATGAATGTTTATCACACATCAGCTGAGGTTCACTTCACCTTGTGGTACTGGTTGCTCTTATCTTTGCATTTGCCTCCTTGTCCAAAATGGCATAATAACCATACCACAGCTGCACCATCATTAAGATGTGATTGCATTTTCAAGGACACCACACCAACAATGCTGTCATTGTTGGTGTACGAGCTCAATTACAGCTAATTGGTTAATTACCTGGTTATATCAAGATGTGTTCATGATTTTGTCACGCTGCCCAAAGTATTAAGACCAACCTAATAGAGGGCTGGTTTGTTTTTTAGGGGAGGAAGTTTGTGACCACTGTCAAAGTTCACTCGGCAGATCAATGGCTGCTGCTATTTACTTGCTCTTCTCATGAGGTGGGGAAGTGTCGCAGATGCTCCTCTATTCGTTTTAGTCCCCGCAAGAAAATTAAAGTGCTTGTGGCCCATAATCCAATTTAGTCCTCCCCGCCCCAACCAAGTGAGTTAGCAGTGATTGCTTTAGGGAGCAGTGGCAGGGCAATATTAAAAAATCTACCCATATTATTGTGATTGTATGCGCTTCCACTAAAGCCTCCTGACTCTGGGATGTGAGTATGCCGTCTAAAGTGCTCTCCTGGCAGCTTTGTGTTGCTTATAAGACAGAGGATTTGGATACAATTCAATTAACTTCAAAATATACCACAAAAGGCTGTATCTTCTTATTAGAATAAAGTGTGACAGTGTACTGATAGTGCACTGTGTGGGCAAGCAAGAGTCCTTAAGCTGTTTTAAGCTGTAATTTTTTTGTCCAAATTGCAACATTTTTTCAGTAACTGTCTTGCATTATTCCTTATGTCCTTTTTTGACCCCCTGATCTGCTCCGTCTGAATATTATCATCCCGGCCTTTGGTAAATGTTAGCCTCAGCTGTGTCATACCCACATAATTACAGTTGTGTCCTTTGATGATTGACCAATTAAACCTCCTATGTGGAATGTTTGGTATCTTCTTTTGCCAGCGGGAGTAATTACCCAGACACCTTTGACATATGCTTATGCCAAAGGCCCAGCCAGAATTTACTCTCTTGCTACAGTAAAACCTCAATATTGTGGAAAAACTGTTCCAGTAATTACAAACAAATTCTACAAATGGAGACAAATAAACTTGGCATCAAGGTGAACTGGAAATGAAAATTTTCTGTGTATAGCTTTTGCTTATATTGTGGATGCAATGCATCAAACCAGAATTACTAATGTAAAATGGACGGTTGCCTGCTGGTGAAGATATATAGTATATATCCTGCTGGAGATACCCAAATACATACAGTATACAGTTTCATGTGAATCAATATTGGGAGCTTGACCCATCTTGACCCAGTCAAGTATTTCAGAATTTACTTAATGAAATATCCAAGATCCAATACTTAAAGTGCTGTGTATTCCTGAAGAATGAAGGTAATTTGCAGTAAAGGTCACACACCTGCATTTCGCTTGGTAATGATTCCCATTAAAATCTCAACATCCAGCCAGATCACACATTCACAACACATGGTCACTTAATGCATTCATGATTCCTCCAGATGAGCATTTACATAACATTAATCTGACAGTATGTGCTTCCATAAACATATTCAGGGTAAAAAAAAAAAAAAATGCACTTAAAGAGCAATCTTCCTTAGATTTTTCTTCCTTTTAATTTGACAGCAAAGTGGCCAGCTGCATTGTCTGTCTTGAGTTTGCTGCAACATTCGGTGATACACACACCACTTAAAATTCTAAAAACATGAATATGAAACATTAGTTCATGACTTAGTTCAAGATACAATGAAGGATTAATCATACATGGACAATTCATATTTGCAGATCCATCATAAATATCAAGTCCAAATCATGCAGATGAACACAAACCAAACCATGAACATTTGCAGTACAGCTGTACAGTAGCTGATGCTCTTATTGCAAGGTGACCTGTGCTCATTCCTGGGCTGGTAGCCTGTCAGTTTAAAGAATGAATATCCTCTCTGTGCAGGCGTGGGTTTTCCACAGCTTCCTCCCTGAACCCAAATCCATGCTTGTTAGGTTCAGAGGCCCTCAGAGTTTTGTCGGTGATTGTGTCTCTTCCGTTGGCCTGTGGGAAACTGTCCCACCTTTTAGCTTGCGAAGTATACATATATAGATTTTACAGCAGTATATCCAAACATCCATCTTATATATCACTTTATTCAACCCAGAGTTGCAGCACATTGGAGCCCGTCCTAACTTCCAAAGGATGAAGGAAGGTTACATCCAAGAAAGGTGCTCAGATGATCGAGGGTCACCAATTAACCTTCAAATTCAGATGTTTTGAGTGTGACAGGAAACCGCATCACCTGGCGAAAACCTATGTATACGCAGAGAGAACATGCAAACTCCAAACATCTACTGGAATCCACACTAAAGAACTACTGGGCACCGCTCATCCAGCGGTCTTTGGCCAGCGTCATTTAGAATATACTGCAGTCAGTATGTCTAAAAAGCCCGCTGCCATTCCAAATACAAGCCTAATCCACAATACTTTGAAAACCTTGTCATCGGATTCTGTCTTGCTTCACTTTTATTTTTGAGATCGCAGTTTTGAATTTGAGGACATTATTCTGGGACATGAGGTTCATTTCTTGGCCGCAATAATGGTCCAAATTGTTCCGTTGCCTCCATTCTACATGGAGCATGACAGATCGCACATCTCTCTTCGCCGTTATGAGCAAGGAGGAGAAAAACAGTCCTCATTTGAAATTACAGCACATACTGTCTCTCCTCGTGAGCCGCTTCATTTCATTCAGTTTGTGGCAGGTCAACAACACAGTAGCTACAGTAGAACATATTACGTTTCTCGTAATTTGGTTGCAACATGAACCGAAATCACAGTGGCGGTTGAATATTAAGGCCTCGTTTCACAAAAGAGATAGAATATTTCATTTTTTATTCATGGGTCATCTTACTTCATTCTCATCATCTCAGGGCAAAATCTTGCTCATCAGCACAGACAAAGCTTGACCTTGTGAAATTAAAAATGGAAAAAAAAAAAAAATCCATTAAGTTTTACCGCCAATTACGACTTGAAGTAGTGCCCATATTCATGAGACATAACTGGGCTGTCAGTGTTCACAAAGTCATTCACTAATTTAACGTCTGAGGTGAAGGCTGCGCTTCTTTCTTGGCGCCTTTGGTTTTCACTTCTAATTTTCGGTTCCTCAGCTTTGTCTCACTCATGCTTGCCAGTATAAAATGCGAAGACCAAATTTCTTACAACAACAAAAACATTTGAAGCCCGTAATAAGATGACTGCCACATCCTCACTTTACACAAAAAAAAAGGAAGACGCCACTTTGGAGGACTAATTTGGAAGAGATGGAGGCAACAGCCATTTTATTGCTCAGTTAATTCAAAAACCATTATGCTGTCTTTTACTCTTCATTCTTTGTGTCCTAAAATTACTCTCACAAGTGTCTGTCAGTAGTGGTTAATCATAGCACTATATAATTTGGATACTTGTACAAGCGATGGCCCATCGCTCAGCGGGGGTCATCAGCGGCTTCTTTTTCCCAGCGCCGGGCCATACCATTTAATTGAGGTTAATTTGTGTCTCTCAATGACTGAACAGGTGATGAAGCTTGATGGTTTGTCATAAATGTCTTCTCCAACATTTATCTGGCATTTCGGTGTGTCGCGTATGAGTGTACGACAACACAGTCCCGTGATTTATGTGTTTGTGCGGAGAAAAATAAACCACTTTAAGTGTCTTTGATTTAGCACTGGATTGCTTCTGCACACTTTGAGCGGGAGCCTCAGACTGAATGCGGCATCAGGAGCATTGTTATGCTTTCTACATGAACGCTTTGCCACTGCAGTTAACCCTAATTATTTAGCAGACTGATTAGCTTGATTGTGTGAACAGAAACCCTCCCTTCCTGTAAATAATGAGCTATTTTCTCCTACTCGGTGCTACCCATTGTGGCTGGCTATACACTGCCGGTTTTGAAACTTGAGGATAAAAATGTGAGCCTGCAAAGTGTGCTTCTCAGAGAGCTGGCATCATGCGCATACGGCATATACCTTTGCTTTGATGCTGAAAATGCCCTTTTCGCTCTATCTGCGTTCGTTTTTTTTTTTTTTTTTTTTAACATATTAATCCTCACTGTCCTGCCAAAAATGCCTGTATGCCTGCCAAAACTTTAAAGCATGTATTTAAAACGGTGCTGGGATGTAGCAAAAGGTTGTGTCTCGCTTCCCTTCACAAGCTTAACTGTGCAGAAAACATAACCTGTATGTTTACGGAAACTCTTTGAAGTCATGCCTGTTTTTTTGACATTTCGTTTGACAAATCCATTTTGCAGGGAAAAGCACGCGCACACACACACACACACACACATGCTGCAACTGCATCACATTTGCTGCCAAAACAAAAAGTCAATTAAATGTTGGAGGGTTTTTTGTACAGTTCATTAGAAAAGTACCTTTCTCTATTTGCTCTGTTCTATAACACCATCATGTTAAAAATATATTACCGTATTAAAAAGCGAGCTTATTTTTTAAATTCCTGACATCTGGCACAGACCAATATGTCATCACTTTTGACAACTTACCGGTGTTACCAATAAATTCAAAATGATTAGACATTTCAGAAAATGAGCCCCAGCAGATTCAGCTATCCTGGTTCACTCGAAGCAACTTGGAGCTTCTGGAACAATTTTGAGGTGTGTTGTATAATAGGTTTGATGCAAAATAGCTATTTTTATGACTAATCCATCCATTAAATTTGTGCGTCATAGGACAAATACAGAGAGTCAGACAACAACATACACACATACGCAGTCGCCTCAGTAACCCTCAAATGCAGGTTTTCTTGGCCTTCGGGAGAAAACCAGAGTTCCTTGAGAACACAAGTAAAGCACAAAGACTCCTCACAGAAAGATCCCTAATCAAACTTGATCTATATTTTAAAAGACAGAGAGAGATTAAAGAGCTGTGAGTTATTCGGACACATGCTCTGCAGCTTATTTTATCCATGTATCATGTAATACTTCACATATTTTCAAAGGACTGTTCAAAAATCACTGTGCTTTGCAGGTATGAGATCCGCGACCCACACTTGGTGGAGGAAAACGTCCTGCAAGTCCTGAAGGACAGAGCGGACTTTGACAACTACAAGCCTCGTCCTTTCAACATGCGTGAATTCTACGACCGGACAGGTCACGACATCAAGGACATGCTGCTGGCCTGCTCCTACAGAGGCATGGAGTGCAGCGCCGAAGACTTCAAAGTGGTGAGTGAATGGTTAAGTTGGCTCTGTGGGGACAGCTGAGGCCTGCCAAGATGAGGGTCATCTGAGCAAGTTCGTCATGCAAGGTCAACGTTGCCATCGCTCATAGCTCATTGTAGTCTCTATCTATTATCATCGGTTAAGTTTTCTCTGGGAAAGTATCATGAGGAGATGCAAAAATAGCATTAGCTCTAAAAATTGATCTGTGTTTCGTCCCTCACCCACATTGCTGTGTCCCCGCCTCGGACTGAGACACAGATCTGTAAGTGACGCTGTATGCTGGCAAACTGCCACTGAGCATGGCATTACACACAGACATGCTGCACACTGCCCTCAGTTTGATGGTTTCCCGGTCTCTAAATGGTCGACCAGGCGTTTTTGAGGTTTGGGTCAGCACTGTGATGCTTGGAGGTATGGAGGTGAAAAAAAATCTATCACTCTGGTGTATTTTCTGTAATTGTCTTTCTCATCTATTGAATGGTTTAAGAGATCCTCTTATTACCAGAAACCTTGGTGACCTCTCCATCTGCAGTACAGTGTACCGATTCATCGGATACAGCGACGGCAGAAAGCACTAAACCGTCTAAAGCACATGCAGTTTGCCTCGTCCTGCACCTTGTTTTGTCCCGTCTTTTTAATCTGAGAGATTCACTTGCATTATGAGTGATGCAGACTGTGTGATCCCATCTGATTAGTGATGCATTGTTCTGAATTTTTTACTGTAAGACAGAAGTGTAAATATATGCCCATTAGTTTACGACCTCTTGCAGATAGCAAAAAGCAAGAGCTTGATTCATTTTTGATTTTATTTTTTACAACATAGCAATTTTTTTGTTACCATTTAGTCCTGAAATTTGCCCATCTGCGGTTTGGCTTTGGGTATTTAGCTTGTCGCCTGACAACTGCTGCTTACTGTTGCTGGAAAATGAGACTGATAAGAGAATTAACTCGCAACCACACATTAAATGTGTGGGCTGTAACACAATACAGCAGAACAGAGCCGCTGAGTTGGCTGGTATTTCATTGTTTGTAATTATCAGTGACCACGCTGACACCATACATAGCTTCCCCATTGATAGGAAGTGATTCCTTTTTCGGACATCTCGTTGATATTTTGCTGTAAAAGCTCATGAATGAGGTCAAGAAAGTCCTTGTAATGTAGCTCCAGCAGTCTATGAACTAATGTGGAATTATCAGCAAGAAAAATGTATTTATTTATAGCTGAAAAATGTGATACTTCCTTAACATGAAAAAAAATACGTGTCAGAGTAAAACTTACACATTTCACGAAGTGACAACCTCGTCTGAGGAGAAGGTGCAACTATCCAGCAGATGCCGATACCGGAGCAGAAATACAGTGTCATTAGGAAGAATGCTTTATTGATGAGGTTTTATCACCCTAATAAACACTTTTTACAGAAAATCTCACTTTTAAATTAAGAGACATGCAGTTTGAAACTTAAAAAGACTTTGAAAGGTTTGCTTAGTTTTGTATGCTCTCAAAGTTTCAAATATAACCGTATTAAAGCACACAGATCGACTGATCTCCTCCAACTTGTGATGTTATATAATATTTGGGTTTTGTGTTAATACATTGCAGATGCACTCCTGGTGGTCAACAAACTGCTTTAACAGGTTAGTGTTGACTGTGCATTTCTGTGATGAGACTGCGTGCAGAACACACTTTTAAAGATCAGTAAATTCAGCCTTCAGTCTCATCTTACACCCCGTGTCCTTCAGGGCACTCTTAAAGGTAAAACAGCTCATGTTCTTAATGTTTTTTTTTTCCCTTTCAAATCCCATAAAACCTTGTAGTACATCAGTAGGTTGCAACATGACCCGCGTGGTGTGATTCCTCTAATGTGCTGATATGTCCACATTTTCTGAAGCCGGGTTTGCTTATGGCAGATGGCGCCTCACAGCGCTCCACTGTATTAGCACTGTGGCGGAGCTGGATGGAACAGCTCAGCAGAGAGCAGTAATGGTGTGGAAACAATCTCCATTGCTATAGAGAAAGGTTTTAAACAGTACGATTGCCACCTCGGCCAGCCATGGAAAAGAGAAAAAAAAATCTGTGGTTAACTCTGTCAGCAGCCTCCGCTTGTTTCCAACCCCCGTTGGCAGCGCTCGCTGCCTCCTGACTCCGGCCAGACGGCCTCCACCTCGTATGACATTTAGAAGTCCAGTTTAATCGCTCTGTTAAAGATGTGAAGCAAACTGACCACAGCGACTACAACGCTCGGCGCAGGTATCATCTGATGGGACTGCGAGACTCTCTAGTGCACCACAATCTAATATCCTCCGTCGACAAATTGACTTTGACGGGTTTTGGTTTCATGTTCAGGCGCTGAGTCCAACAAGATCCAATCAGACGTGCAGGATCCTTGTGGAAAGCTGGTGTTGGTGAACAGTGGCCAGAAATAAAATGCATTGAGATAAAACTAATTTTCATTACCCCCGAAAGTACCACAAATGTGTAACTCTGACCTTGTGTATTCCAGTCAGTGTGTCCCTGCTGCATCTTTACTCTTAGAAAGACATCTGCTAATTAGTTTCGGCCTTATGTGTTTTAGCTTAGCTGATATAAAAGAACAGCAGGGCAGAAAAATTACCCCGAATTATTATTAATAAATGGCCCGAGGCTCCTGAAGAGCAGCTGCAGGAGATAATAAGAAACCAGTAAAAAGCAAGTGCATACAAAGTGAGATGGGATTGTTTATGGACTTGTTTATCACTGAAAAGATATACGGTAAATGGCGAATGGATTTCACTTGTCCCCAGAAATGCTTTACACTGTTGTCACACAATCGCACACTGGTGGAGACGGCTGTCATGCAAGGCGCTCAAGCTCACTGGGCGTCAACTTCAACATCTGGGGAATCGAACCTGAGCCACAGCCGTCCCGTCGCACGGACGCATGGAGAAGGAGAGTCGTATATGCACCGAGGCTGAGAGGGAAATCACAGAAGTTGCCATCGCTCTACCTGTGTCCCTACGGAGCGAGCTCCAGGCATCATGTCGATGTGCAGTTGGTGTCACATCCCCTAAGTTATTCCATTTTGAATACTTCGAGGCTCCCACATCTGACTCAGATCACTGGGGAAAAAAACGCTGGTAGACTTATAACTTTGCAGTACTCCAAACCTGAGCTCAGGGGGTTGTCAGGGAGTGCAAGAGAAAGATAGGAAGTACATGACAAAAAAAAAAAAAAAAGAACAAGGAAGATGGAGAGGGAGAGGGCAGATAAACACACACCGAGGCCCAGGTAACAACAAAGTCCTTGGGATGAAACTGAACATATTGGTCAAGTGCTGCAGAGAGCCACAAAGACACAGAACAACAGCTGCCACGGCGGCGGCAGCAGCACAAGTACGGTATCGGCAGACGCACACGTTTGTGCTCACTTAACCTCCAAGACTGCAGGGCTGCGCTGTATCTCCCGTTTCCAGCTGTCCGTTTGTTTGCCCCACACAATGGAGCGTGGCAGCTCCACAGGTCTCCTCCCCGCCGCTCCACTCCGTCTTTATTTATTTATATTATAACAAAATGTCAGGTTTTACTCAAATATGCACAGTGGGAGAGAAAATCTTTTGAATCGTGCTCGCTTCCTCAGTCTGCAGTATCCACCGCGTTTTTGCTTGTTGCTTCCGAACTGAGAAAAGCTCACAAGTCTCAGCTTAATTTCTCCTGTTAATTTGAATTCCATGACACAAACTTAATTGAACTTGCAAAAAAAAATGTGACTTTTAAAACATTTTAAGATTATTACACACAATACAGCAAATGTCTTTGATAAAAAACACACAAAACCATCACTTTAATACTATTCAGTTGAACTGTAAAATGCATGGACTGCCTCAGCACTGCAATGTGAGCATACTTACGTCGATAAAACAGATTTATGCAAACTTGAGATACCACTCTATGTCAGACATGAGATTACCTAGATGGAATAACGCCAGGTTTTTAAAAACAAGTATAATTCAAGTTCAAATGCTGACGAACTTAAAAAGAAAACAATAATCCATCAGCATCAGTCGCCAGTCAGCCGACAGCTGCCAACAGCTGGCATTGGATCAACACCGTCTCTTCATGCAGCACATTTACCCGTCACCTTTTCTGCTGAATGCTGACTATTGTTAAGACATGGCATTTATATACTTATTCTGTACTGGAACAGTTGATCTGATGATGTGGGATTTTACTCTGAATGTGACAAACCTGCAACAATCGTAGTTTCACTAGCTAATTTTTTAGAGTTCATTTTTGCATTAAAATGTGATTGAGTAACCAACTTGCTCCAAATTCAACAAGTGTTGACCGATTGTTTTGCACCAGATACTAAACCTACTCTGAAATACACTCAACGCCTTGTTCATTCTGTAGATTTTTGCAAATCTGAAATGGTCCACAATATCTCTCTTGCATCAATTATAGACATAGTGTTTTTTCAGTGGTGTAGTGCTGGGACTGCATTTGTGCTTCTATATCATAGTCATCACCACTGCAAGCTGCAACTAAAAAAAATTGCATACTGATAAATGAAACCCTCCCTGTTTATATATAAATAAAACTGTCTTTGTAAAGACTGGATTTATGGCAGAAGTGTTGGACTGGATCATATTTTAATAAATATTGCACCTGATGTAGTGGCTTGAGAGCATTTTTGTGAGATGAAGGGTGTCTGTACAAGAATGAGTCATGTTTTTTTTTTTTTTTTTAATCTTTTCAGCTGGGACAGCTTGACGTCTGTCAGTGAACCCCATCAGTGTCTTTAATCTTCCTGCCAAGGATGGCCGTCCCTCCCACTTTTTATAACTCAGGACTCTCGCATAATTGCCATGAATCCATTGAGCTATTGGCTTCATTTCAGCTGTCCATTGACTTTCAGAGCCCACCTTTTGTGGTACAGCGAAGTGTCACTAATGAGATGTGATCAATAGAGAAGCCCTTTCAGAGAGACCCGCCTGTGTGGATCACTTTTCACAAACTAAAGCATAAGGAGAGAATTCTATGGAGTCTTAAATGTCATTTTTTTTTCTACTTTTAAAAAATATTAGTGGGTGCTATTCTTCTGTATGATGTGCATGAACAAAAATACAATATATTTCTTTTTCCTCTTTTGTCTAATATTCCTTTTTTTTTAACTGATGCTGGATTTAATTTGCTGGTCTGTTGTGGAAAAGCAGTCCTGTCTGGGCTTGGAGCTAGGGGCAGCTCAAGACATCTGATTTCTTAGCTTAATTACTGATGTAATCTAATTTAATTATATTAGCCGTTTAAATGTGATTACTGTTGAGGCTGAGCGTCTAAAGAGGTGACTGCCATTTGTATTAGCCAGAAATTCAAACGCGCTTTAATCTCCCAGTCCTCATCAAGTGTTTTTGACGCACTTCACCTTTGTTCCACCTCCGACCTCATCCATCAACACAAAGCCGATGATTCTGCTGTTCTTTTAGGCCGGACAATTCCCAACCCTTTCCCTCCTGAGGATAAATCAATCAATTTGCTATTACTGTAGAACTCAAAGACATGGATCAATTAGGTTGTTGCTGAGCAATGGATGAATTCCTAATGAAAAAAACAGCCTCTTGTTGAGCCTAACGAGGCCTCTGGCTCCCATCAGCATGCTCTTGTCTTTTACTGTTGCCATCTGGCGAGTCAGGTAAGTAATCAGGATTTTATATGGTGCCAATTTCAAAGTGATGTTTTAATCAACCGAGTCATTAAATCTCATTTTTGGGTTTGTGGCGAATCCAGGTGGTTGCGAGCACGCTCACCTTGCTGACAGAAGAGCATGGTTTGATTCTGGTGCAGAAAACCTGTGGAGTTTGCATATTCTCCCTCTGCGTGTATCAGACTTGTCGAGTTAGGTTTTCTCTAAGAGTATGCTGAGACCACCTCCAGTCTGTGTTAGCTGAAGCTGGTTTAGACGATGTTTTCCTGTTTTCCTGTCTGCTGCTGCAGCCCAGGGAGCATGAAGCAACCCTTCACCTCTCTCATCTGCATGTTTTTCTTCAGACTGATTATTTCTTATTATATCACCTCTGACAAAGAGGAATATTTTATTTCCCTTGGATATAACTAGTTTTTATCAGAAATCCATATTTATAATGCCAGATTTTTTTAAATGGTCAAAACTTCTGCTTTTTCACATTCCCATTGTCAAAATGTATGGTTGATATTCAAACTTTTTTTAACTAATTCCCCTCATTATATTGAATAAATTATTTTCAAAAATTCTGTTTAGGGGTCTAGTGTTAAACCTATAACCCAAGATTTAGTATGAAATGTAACACTTGGTGAAGCAAAAGCTCACAGGAAGTTATAGATTTTAAAAGAAAATAGATTAAATGACTGATTTAATATTAAAAAATGACTTTTACGTTTGCAACAAAGAGCAAATTCCTGAAAACATTTTTTTCAAGGAGACTAGAGAAATCATCAAATATAAGAAAATAATCAAACAGGTTAGGGCATGAGTGATAAGAGAACTCTACACAATAACCAAACCTGATGTCCACCAAAATGTTAAGCTTTGAGACTGCAGCTGTAGAAACAAACACCCAGTGTTTCTGCTACCAACACAGCACAAGACATTTACATTAGTCCTGACCTCTTTGTTTGATTTTCAAAATTTTCATTACAAAAGGGAAGACTTTCCATTTATGCGGTGTAAGGTGCACAAAAATGTTAAAAAAAAAAAAAAAAAGGTATGAAACATGGATGAAGGCAAATTCAAAGCCCTGAGAGATCTGAGAGTCAATTTATTCCATGTGACCCCTGCCACTGCTCGAATCTTGACTAAAATTATTTTCAATAATGAGCTGGTTTGGGGAGCTAAACTCTCGGGGCGAGAGGGGCAGAAAGGGGAAAGACAGAGGGAACTTATCCCTTAAAGAATCAATTATAAACACTTTGGTTGAGATCAGAGGATTGCAGAGGGCTTTAGACTGACAGAGAGGGAGGAGAGATGGAAAAGACCGGAGGGTGGAAAGGCTCCTGAATTAAGACCGGCGGAGTGTGCCAGTGGAGGGAGCCTCCGTTTGGCTCCGGGTTAGCGGCGCCGGGCTGCCAGTGGGAACGGAGGGGAGGCGGAAAGAGGTGGGGATTGATAGATGCTGAGGCACACCGGCGAGCGGAGCGCATTAGCTGAATGTGAAGCAGGGCTCTCTGAACCCTCGGTGCTCCAGTCCTCCCTGCATGCAGTGTGCAAAGCTCTCAGCTTTCTCCGAGCTCTGGAGGCAGCCGGACTGATTATTCACATTGGACTGACAGGTGGCACGCTGTCAATTATCATTATTATTATAATTATTACTATTATTGAGATTATTTTTTAACTCAGCCATATTTGAATGAAACCTGTTTAAATGTTATTCCTTACATTATATTTTAGTTTGACTATTCTTCATTATCGCCTCTGAATTCATTAGGAGCGAAATCCTGCAAAACGTGATGAATGGTTTTGCCATTTAAACTTGATCCTGATAATTACAGCGGCTGATTGATGATGGTGAGTAAGAGTATGTGCTGTTTCCTGTGGCTGCGCAATGCTGCTCCCGTCCTAACTGTATTATTAAATGTGACACTTGAGAGTGGGGAGCGACAGACGGGTCAGAGAGATGTTTCTTTATTTCACAGATGACAGGGTGCAGCTGTCATCTTGTGCGCCGGCATCTTGGGATAGACGGAGTGAAAAAAGCAGCTGGAACTTGACTTGCTCCCATTGGGATGCTGTGTTTTCATCCTACCAGTCATTGTCTTGATCATTTTTTTTTTTTTCTTTTTCTTTTTACTTGGGTGCATCCACTTCCTTAAAAAAAAAAAAAAACCCTGTCAAGTTTCATCTTGAATTATTATTTTTTTTTTAGTTAGTGAGGGTTTCAAAGGAGTAAGCATTAATAAATCATTGGTTATTTTCAAGCAGTGATGGAAAAACGCAAACCATTATACTTTATTATCATTTCTTTAAAGTCTAATTTGTACTTTTTAATTGACTGACGTGTTGAAACGTGAAATCAAACTTTTTTTTTTCAGCGCACTACAAACGGCTTCAGAGCAGTCATGCATGTGACCCAGGACAAATTCCTCCCATCCTGATCGGTCCCCCCTGTTGTGATCGCCTCCGCTGAGTCAGTCTCAGACTTCCTCAGTCGGACGTGTCACGATGAGCTGCTTTTGATGTGTTTGCAACACCTGCGCTCGCATGTCAGCGCTGCCCCAGTTAGTCAGCAAGTCAGTCAGTCAGACAAAGTTGTCGAATGAATTAATAAAAGATGCTTTGGATTTGTTGCAGATGGAAATAGAGACTTGTCACTCAACGCTCAGGCAACCTCTGTTTGCCCTTGTTATCATCTGTTCACACACCACAGCCTTTTCTCCGGCGCTGACAGTGTTGCCTGTCTTTGTTGAGTCACATCTTGTGTAAGATTCTATTTTTAATCTTTTAATTCTATTTAACAGAGACAAATGGTGTATAATATATACAGTTCCCAACGTTAGGATTCTGACCAAATAATGCCACAGATCCGCAGTTCTGTGTCCATTAACTATGACCAAAAAACATAACAGCTACCTTTCATGGGGAGATTTCAAAGCGTTTTATGGGCAGACTGGTCTTATTAAACATATAAGGATGAATAAAGATGAAAGATGCATTCTCCACTTGGAATCAAACTAATGACGTCTCCCCCTTTTTTTTTTGCAAATACTGAAGTCAGTCTTGAGTGAGCACTGCGCTCGGAGCAGCTGCCGTTTTCAAAACAGCCTATTTTCTTTGCATCACAAAAATAAGTGACACTGAATGTACGACAAAGATGAGCCCTTGAACTCACACACTCATCGACTGACTTCCTAAAGTAACAGCAATCTTCTACTATTTTGTCTCTTCCCGTCTCCGAGCATGGTGGCGTTTTGCAATTGAGGGAAATGAATGTATTTTGACTTTTAGAAAACTGCCTTTCACTTTTATGTAGATTCTCTTGTTATTACAAATATTGTGGAGAATTTGTTAGAGTTGTTCTGTCGCCTTTGTTTCACTGGAAGTATTGCATCTGCTCTCTGCTGCAGGACTCTTTATTTTATTATTTTCTGACATCCTGTTGCTGGATATAGCACTTTAGGATTCTGGATGTATGTTTGTTGTCGGCGTCATGCACTGTTGCGTGAATTTTCAGGCGCCGCAGACGCCTCATCACAACCCAGTCATTTGAATCAGGTTTGCTGGAGCGGAGAAACGTCTTACATATACAGAGCAGGAGGACTCCGGGGCCGGGAGCGAGAGGCACTGCACTGGTTCACACTAGCAGCTGGCTCCATGGTTCAGAGTGCAAAAAAAAAAAAAAGACTTCTGTAATTGGAAGTCAAAGGTGTGCAGAGTTAGAGGACTGCCCAGTGTTTCAGTGTTTCAGTGGGTGGAGGATTGGAGATTCGAGAGCAGGCTTGCATACCTTCCAGCAGTGTTTCAGTATTCAGCCTCGGTCTGTCCCAGTTGGGGCTCTTTTCTTCTTCTCATCCACTCTCATCTGCATGCTGTCCGAATCACACTTCTTACTTTAATCAATGATATTAAGGAACTGATCAAAAACATGAACACATAAAAATGTTGTAACTTCTGTAAGTCTGGCGCTGTTTTTCCTTTTCTTTTCCAGCCTTGGTCTCTTGGACAACCTTCAGTCAGTTCTGTTTCAAGTCAAGTCTCTTTAGCTCACATTCTTTATCTCACCACTCCCGTGTGATGGATTTTTTTTTCAACCCACAGTGGGGGTTGGTGAGAGAATTTAAAAGCATCAGAAATCACTTACAGATTGCTGAGTGTACAGTTCACACCAGCCCAGTTGACTGTGTGTCGACCGCGAAAAGGTGCAGCCAGCATATTCATGCAGTCCATCTAATTTATGGCACCATTCACTGTTAAGTAGGTGTGCGTGTGTGTGTGTGTATGTGTGTGTGTGTGTATGAACAGGTTACACTCTGTAAAAGTTCCAAAATTAAATATCCATCTTTGAGAGCTTCTGCAATACAGCTTCTGCTGACCTGCAACTTCGTTGGTTAAACCTCCCAAAAGCAAAGTTCATGTTCTTTTTATCTCTGGAGGCAGTGCAGTTGTCAAGAAAACGCTGCCAGTTTGTAATTTACTAAACTGCAGCAGATCAGCTTCTTCTGCTCTCTCCCTAGTGATTAGTGCAACATTTGCATATCTGTGTGAATTCTGTTTATGTATCTGTTGATATGAAATATTTCCAGGCTATTTTTATTTATTTATTTTTTTTTTGTCAAATCTGTTTTTATGTAATGCTGTAAGTGTGGCCACTGCAGCATTTCTCTCTCTTAATATGGGAAAGTCATTTTGTCCTAATGCCAGACTGACAGTTGCAATGAATGTGCCAGGCTGTGGTTACAAATCAGCAGACGAGAGGTGACAGCGGAGTGGACCCGGCTAAAATACTGCCGCAGTCTCTCTGTTCTGCTCCCCAATCTTTGCTCCTGCTCGCCCGAGGAGCAAACAGCTGGGAGCGTAATTACAGAGATGATCATTTCTGAAAGGAAAAATGAAGATTGTATTGGGCCCATGATAACCCGAAGCGCTGCCTAAACAACTAAATTGCCGACTCTTGCGCAGCTTTCTGCTCTGTTTCTTTTGGTTGAATGACAAGCACTGTTCCTCCTGTGTGTCTGAACCCGTTCATAGACTCTCTGCTTCTTTTTAATCATTCGAACTGATCAATTCCCCCAAAGTGACATTAACACAGTGCTGAGAATTATGCAGAATATTATAAATACTGTCTACTTTTAAGTCTTCTTATTGTTATTAGTAGGTCAGAGCTTTCAGTTTGAAAAGGCCACAGTGCTTCTCTAATACCAAATATTGATCAGACGACAAGGCAGGTAATGTATGTTGCTGGTAGTGTGTCGAGACATTCAGGTACTTTCAGAATAGTAACATTTAGAAATGTTTTTGTATATTTGCAGTCATTAAGCAGAATGCTGTGTATGCCGTACTTCATAATTGAGCAATTAAGTTAGCAGTAGGATTTTAAATGTCATGATACTTGGGGCTATTTGAGAAGTAATGAGCATTCACATAAACATGACAAAATATCTTAAATTGGCTCCAATAGATTCTGTTATTGAGATTTTGTGGTATGTGGTTAATAATTTTATGTGAGGTGAGTAGATTTTCTTTTGTGATATTAAAAATCAAATAAAAATGACGCTGGTTAAAAAAAAGGTAACTGGTATTCTGCCTTCACCAGTAATCAGCTGTAGTCAGCTTCAGTTGGACAAGTAGGATAAACTGTAGGATGTGATGTATATCTATTTCTGTCTCGTGTACATTACTATATTTATGGATTGAACACTTATCAAGTCAAAGTGTTGCTCTGTTCTGTTAACTTGACTCTTAAGTAGATGAACGTAGAACAGATGCCACTGTTGCTTCTCTGTTTCTTTCCCACCTCCGATACTGGGGGAAAAAAATACTTCAAAAAGAGGAAAACCTTCATTTTTATACCTGTTGCAACAATAGCACAATCTCTGGAACAACAGTCAACAGTGCCATTTAGAGTTCAGTGTAATCAAGTTTACCACAAATTATATGGATTTTTCAAACAAGCTAAATAATTGATTTGAAGGTTATAAATGTCAAATATATAAATACATATACAAATATGCAAATATATAAAGAGCATAACTGCATTAATGCAACAAGTCTAATGAGGGATGCTGACTAAATTAGAACTCACTGAATTTTGCATTGTGCGAAAATACAGTTAAATAGTCTAATCAATGCACTTAATTTCAACTAATCATGTATGAGCTATTATAATTGAGGAGTTTTTCATACTTACTCTAGGTTTATGCCATCTTAATGAAGTTTGGCTCACATTTGCATTCACCTCACTATTTGCTTAAAGCCGTCGTGCTCCGAGAGCAATAACCCTGAACAGAAACAAACAAACAAATAAATCCAGCTGTGCATGATTTGATTCAACCTGTCAGCTTGTATCAGCTAGAACGGAGAGTAGATAGACCTCTTCTGGGAATTAAATAAAAACAGCTTGTCTCGGAAAGTAATTTAAACCTTTCTGAGTTAAAAAAAAAAAAAAAAGCTTCATCACTGAAAACAGTTTAATGTGAATAAGGCAAGAGACTGAGAATTTAGCAGCCACTTTTGTTTATGCAACATTTCCTAGATAGTTATCAGCCCGAGGTTCTCAAATGCAGCCTGTCCGCTGCCATTACCGTCAACACTTGCCCTACTGCACTGACACAAAACCCGCAATTTTCTAGTTCAAGGCGTTGCAAAGAGTCACAGCTGGAATCATGTCTCTGTCCAGCAGGCTAGAAGAAGTGGGCGGTCAGCGTTAAGTGAGGAAGGATCATTTTAAATATACTGTATATATGTATTTTTTTTAATTCTCTAATATCCCTGCGCTTGTCGTGTCTGCTTCTCGCAGTGTCTTTTCGTTCACGCACAATGTGTAGACAGTCCTTTTTTTCCGGTTCAAAGCTCGGTTTAGTCGGGTAGCAGAGCTTCACTTCATGTGCTGAAGAAATGAAAAGCTTCCGCTTAACGGCGTCTTGCATGACTTCATCCTGCAGATTATGTTCAACTGACTGGAGGCTGGAAGCAGGGCTCACTGTGTCAAAGGGAAGAGTCAGCGCTGGTCTCATTACCTGCATGGGACAGTGAAGACGGGTCCAACTCCACGAAATGATGCAGGGTCAGGAATATGTCTGTGATCAAGTGAATAATGCTGAGAAAGGTTTTTCAGCCTTAAATTAGGATGTATTTTGTCACTTGTCTCAGATTCTGAATTAAAATGATCTTAAACTTTTCAATTGCTTTCAGTCTGATTCCTTGGTATTTGTCTCCTTGAGGTAACTATTAGTTTGAATGCTTCATCGTATTACACGGTGTCATCGTGATTGGCTGTTGTTCTCCGCTAGTTATATAACCTCACTTTATAAAGTTTTAGAATTTTTACATACTTCCTAGTACTTGGTTGGACTTTTGTCTGTCTTCAGAACTGCTTTAATTGGTGTTGGTGTAGAACCAACACTGCTGGAATAATTTCTCTGAGTTTTTGGTCTCTATTGACACGGTAACGTCACACAGTTGCAGCAGATTTGTCGTCTGCACTTCCCGTTCCAACGGATCCCAAAAGTGCTCTACTGAACTGAGACGTGGTGAGTGAGCAGCTCACCAGAGTACAATGAGCTCAACACCTTTTTCCAAGAAACCAGTTTGAGATGATTCTAGCTGTGTGTATGGTGTGGTTTCTTGATGGAAGTCGCCACCAGAAGGTGGTACACTGTGGTCATAAAGGGATTGACATGTTCAGTAATAATCCTGAGAATGTGGCGTTTAAACAATACTGAATTGGTACTTAGGGGCCCAAGTTGAGCCAATAGAATATTCCCCTCACCGCCAGCAACAGCCTGAACCTTCGATACAAGCCAAGACGGAGCCATGCTTTCATGCTGTTTGTTTACATTTGGAAATGAGCGTGCTGTAACTTGCTTATAGGTTTAAGTGCACAATGGATTTCATCAAACACTATGTTGAGATTCCAAAAGGAATTTTTTTTATGTTATTTTCAGAAGTGTGAAGTCGTATAGTAGTGCAGCCATTTTTATAACTGCATCAATTCTAGAAATCTTGCCCAACAGCACCACTTCATATGAAATTATCATGAGGGCATGTGGAGGAGTATAAATTTGGCAAATTGCCTGATAAAAGTGATCAAAGTAACTCAGGTGAGAAGTTGCATTTTTGTTCTAGTTTTCACAACAAATGAATGTTTGTAATGTTTTGTTTGGACACTTTCGTTCTCTTTCCCTCAAACTCTGGAGTTAGATTGGACAGGCTCCTCCAGTGTGAGCGCTCTGTCAAACAGCAAACAAATTATGCCTGAAAACAAGATTTAAAAAGTGAAACTCATATCAATTGCTATTCTTAGATCAAACGCTCTGCTGTCACATTTATGTGATATCGCCGCCCTCGGAGTTCATACTTCGGTAGATTTTTGGTTGAGCGTGTGCATTTACAATTTATGGCACGGGTATGCTTGATCACATGTGAGCACATCCCAAAAGCTCCCTGTCTGTGCCACACAGGTCGTTGCACTCTAACCTGGAGAGCGCCCCGCATCGTCTTGCAGTGACGAGACCTCTCGCATTTTGCAGGAGTGAAGAGAGCAGCACTAAACAGCTATTACTATGCATCCTCACAGTCTGGACCAGCATTACAATTGCTGTTTGTCTTTTGATCCAAGTAAATCCATTTGCCCATTACTGCCATTTATTAAAATGTGAAATACTTTAAAAAAAAAAAAAAAAAAAATGCGAGGTTTCAGGTTCGGGAGCTATGAGGAAGAACAAGCACAAACCAGGCGACTGGCTACTCCGCTTTTTCATAAACTCGCCCTTTCCCCGCCGCTGCAACTGTTTCATTTCTTGGTGTTACTCCTGGTGTGATTTGCTTCGTCTGCTCTCTTACAGCAATATAACACATGGTGTTCACAAAGATAATGCGTTCACTATCTGTTTTCCTCCTGACAGTCGAGCACAGCGCGGTTCTCCCCACATCTGGATGCATGCGGGTGTTCGAGTAAATTTAATGTAAGAAACCACGCAGGGGCTCATCGTAGGCCTTATCGGGTGAAGTCATCAGGGTACGCCAGTGGTATTCAATAAATGACTCACGGACTATAATAAAATATGCGGTGACATATGTTGGAAGCATGTATCATTCATAGGCACCCATCAATTTACCGGCCAGCATGAGTCAACGTCTCAATGGCTGTCATTAGCCGAGGGAAGCGGAGGCTTCATCATTTCAGGATCACTGTTTCAGAATGTGAATCACAACACCTATTTTCCTGCTCTCTGTGGTCTCCTCTGCCTTTTGTGAGGCGTCTGGCAGAGGTGTGGGGACTGAAGTGGACCAGGAAGTGCAACACTGGCTTGTGACCAAGCTGGAAAAATTCAGGGGGCAGAAACAAATGCAAAATAAATAAATAAATAAATAATAATAGCCCTACTTCCCTAGCAACTGCAACTTCAGTACCCTTGAGCAAAACAGTGAAATCGCAATCTTTTCAGTGGCCGTGAGTAAATTACTAGTAAGCCCGTAAAGCACAGAGGAAGATGGGATATAAGAAGAGGAGTCGCAGTGATGAATGAGATGATGAAAGGTGAAGTGATGGCAGGGTGTCATCAGCCTCACACCATTTTAAGTCACATATTTCTGCCCCAAGCAAGGATTCAAATGGGAATTTGATTTTTCTATTTTTATCTTCTACCTCTCACACTTTCTTTTTTTTTCAAGAGTGTTGCTGTAGCACAAAACTAATTCGATTGTTATGAAAACGTGCTTGGGTACAGGCGACAGAGAAACACAGTGTTCTTTGTACTCTGAGGAAATTATTATCCTCTGCTGCTAAAACACAATTTCAGGATCCAACCGTATGAGGTCTGATGAATGTTTTTCCTTTGTGTAGGAAGAGACTGAAATTTGAACCACTATTTCGGTCAAGGCTTGTGGTTAAACGCTTGTAAAATAAATGCACCCATGGCACTAAAATCTCCGATGATTTTGCGAGTGTATCATCACCTCCGTGTGTCTGAGCGATGCAGTAAAGAAAGGTTTAATGCCGCCTGAATCAAGTGTTCAGTTCCTTTCTCCCATAAGCTCCAAGCACCTTATGCAACATTTAGCATCCCAGACTCCTCCAGACTCACTCCAGCGATTACCTCGCGAGGCATTAGCGATGAAATGATAAATATGAATTTATAATACCTGACAAGTGTTAACAGGGACGGAGTTGCTCACACACAATCCTGTGTGGAGCAGTTAAGCATATGATGCAGAAGTCAAGTCTTCATTTGTCTCCCTTAAACTTCTGTGCTCCTAAAGAATTTATTTCAAACACGTTGCGTCTGCCATGAAAGCGCAAACTATTTTTACATCGTCAGAGAGACTTTAATGCAGTGTGGATAACCTGCCCTGTGGTCACAGAGTGATGGATCGCTTTAAGAGTCCTCCACGGTCTAAACACGCAAAAAAAAAAAAAAAAAAGGGGAAAAACAACAGACAACAAAAAAAAGGACATTTTTTATTTCATTTGATAAATATATCGATGCACTTCGGGTCATCTTTGATCTGACTCTCCAAGAGAAGGTGTAATGGAAATAGATAAACAGTGGCAGAGACGCATGGTGCGATTCCTCCAGAGAGGAGACGTGTCTGACAGGACACATGGGAGGAAGAGAAAGGATGAGCAGAAATATCGCTGCAAAGCTGTGAAAGGAGATCTGCCGAGAAGGAAGAGATGAGAGACGAAGATTGAAAAAGAGACGTAGCTGTGCTGTCAGGAAGGCCAGAGGTCCTCAGTCTGGTGGACATGACTATTAATGCTCTGCCTGCACTATTTATGCTTCTGTTGAACACACCTCTGTCATTCCTGTGCCGTGCTAGGAAACCATTTGTAATCATGATTTAATACATTTTCTATGCATTTCCACGATGCTCACTGTGTTTAGACTCAAACGTGTTAATCTGGCTCCATGCTGTCTGCAGGCATTTTGGACAGGTATTCTGAGAGGCTTGGAAAGCTTATTGGAGATTTCAACAACACTTTGTGCTTCTAAATAACCTTAATAGACTCCAGCTTGAATGACACTTAAGTTGGATCAAGTCTGATGGATCCATGGCGTGACAGCAATATTTAAAATATTTAATACAAAATTATTCAGCGTTTTTCAGATGATTTCTTCAATCAAGACTGTTAGTTTTCATGACAGTTGTTGGGTCAGTTTTTTTTCCCTACTTAACTTGGTGTTTTCTATCACCTTTTGGAATTTGTTTTCTTAAATTTTAACTTTTCCATTTTCAACTGTTTTGTTGTTGTTCTTGTTTGCTATTGTGAGACACATTTTGTGACATTTGGATCCTTTTCGACAGAGGTGTACACTAGCACTGTAATCATCAGCTTGTTCTCAGGATTTCTGCTAAGATTCAGTATGACACATTGAATAAAATCTTATTTTACAGGAAGACCATATGAACTGACAGGACTTTCTGGAATCAGAAAGTCCACCTGCTGATTAAAAAATCAAGACGGAGCATGAACTTGTTCAAAACACTCCCCTTGTGTATTTACTATACATGCTGAATATAAATGGACAAAAAAAAACTTTGTATGCAGTGTAACAAGATGAAGCAGACAAGACCGGAGTCCGTGGAGAAACGGCTCTCCTTGAGTGTGATGCCTGTGACAGACAGAACCAGCAGTGACATGTCTGAAAGTGGAGCAGATAGCACTGACGACGGGGCTGGCTCAGAGCAGCATGTCACTGCCCATCCTCGGCCTTTTTCAACAGAAATGTTTGAGCTTGTCGCTCAAACCTACAAAAAGCCTGGTGGAAAGAAGAAGAAGAAGAAAAAAATCTCCCCCAGGTCTCTTTATCCTTCATGCAATGAATATATTTTCAAACCTATACTTTTCTTTAACTTTTACTTAGACTAGAGTTAAAGAAATGGTTGACTATATTTCTTCTTGGCTTTTTCAGTATTTTCTGAGAAAAGAAAATGTACTTTTCCTGCGTCTGCCATTCAACATTTGCAAGATGTTTCAGAGCAAATGAAACATTGCTCTTCCTGCAAAATGCATTAGCTAATGCAAATCGAGTCATATTGTTACAAGGCACAGGAGAGTTTTTGCTATAATGCTTTTTCATTTGATTTCTTTTTTTTTTTTTTTTTTTTTTATTGTTTCCACTGTTGAAAAACAGCTAGAGGCTGCGGCAGGCATTTCTGGCCGTGAAGTGTTAGAAAAATGTCGTAATGCATGAGCGCAATAAGCAGTGTCCGTGGGAGAGTGAAGACCTAAGTGAGTATAATGAATGAATCTGTCAGGAGGCGGCGGGAAATGAGACTGAATGTTTCCACTTTGGCTGCTGATGATGTGCACATTTATTCAGTTTACACTCTGATCGCAAATTACAAAAGGTTAATTGTTTTATGGCTTATTTGTTTGACTATTGAGGCAGCAAAGACTTGAGCACACAGACCACTGTTACCTAAAAAAACTTCCCAAATTTGACTTTGCTGCTCTTGAACTCAGTTCAACAGGCACTTTATCCAACACAGACCACGGGGGGCAACAGTTTAATCTAAATATATAAATATATCATCAACACAGCAAACATTCAAAGATACATTGTGAGAGATGTTGGAGGTGTTTTGTGTTACTGTTGTACATGAGTGTCATTACTACACCTCCGTCAAGTGAAACTATTGAGCACCACGTAGTGAAGATGCGATCCAGCACTCTCACCCCCAACAAGCACATCAATAACACTTCACCCAATACACCGGGGGGAAATATGAGTTTCCTTTTCTCTGCAAAGACACCATAATAGGCAATTAAACAGCTCATCCAGTAGAAGCAAAACAAGGTTGTTGAGAAGGAATGGAGTGTTCAGAGGTTGACTAATTACCATGACATCTGGAATGGAACCAATGTTTCCTTTTTCCCTGCATATTGAACCCTGGCAGCTGATGAGAGGGTTTGTGAATGGTAAATTGTGGCTTTGAGAAAAGTGGCTCGCATTACACCCGTTGAACCCTCTTCCGCAATTGCCGTTAATCATGTTGTGTTTGAGCAGGTAATGAAGTTTCTGGAGCTGAAGAATGCCGTAATCCATCCTCATAATTGTGTTCTTGGTGTGCTTTACATGTTATTGTCTCTCACTTAGCAGAAGGAAATAGGTTTCCCAATAGGTCAGTGTAAACACGACGACATCCAGATGTGTGTGTGTATGTGTGCCTGTGGTGGAATAGCGTGTGAGGATAATATGACAGTGTGATCAATTTAATGTTCTCCTGCAACTAAACTCTGCATGTTTACTCCAGAAATGCTTGGTGTGGGGGGATTTTCACATGGCCTTTCGAATTAGTTTGTTGAATCCGGTGGGGTGGACCACCTTCAGCTCAGCTTCGGTCCAGAATGCATGTGTATTCTGCACTGTACGCGAAACCCAAAGCTCCAACTCAAACCCTTCACTAAAGCGTTTATCAGTTGCCCTTGTACACACACAGACAGCTGTACATGCGTAAATCTATTGCTATCTTATCCTGCTTCCCTCCAGGGTTGCCCGCTCCTTAGCCGCTTGAGCCGAGAGCCTTGCATCATTAGCCACCCGGGACCAGATTTACCCCATATTTCTGTAATTATGATCCAACCTCCCCAGCTGAGAAACAACCTGGAGCTTATTCGGTTTTGATATTTACCGGCCACACATCTGCAGCTCCTGCATACTCTCACACACAGATTTTATGATGCGAGTCACCCAGGCCTCACATGAACCTTCACTATGGAAAATATGTTTTCTTATTTCCCAGATGAGAGGGACGAAATAACAGGTTGAACAGGGTCTATCACCCAACACAGAATACACAAACCAAGACGTAGCCGTGAGATGACTCTGGGGTCACCAAGACGGAAAGAAAAAGCTAAATGTTTTCTGGGTGTACGCATATCTGCTGATGTTTTGCCATGAAAATAAAACACACATTCAATCACATTTAAGTAAAATGAACACCTTTTTCACTCTTTAGCTCGGCGTGTGTTAGAGTCCCCGGTGTTTGAGCTGACGTGGTACGATGTGCTGCAGGGAGGCTTGTGGCGCAACAAAGAAAAGCTAATTCTTCTTCAACTTGAACATTTTTCTCCTTGATGTGTTGATAAAAAAATCAGTGAATGAAACATTACAACTCCCTTTTTTATATATTTTCTTGCTTCTATATATTTTTCACGACAGCTACCTCAATTGTAAGCCTTGTTTTAACACTTGCAGCCTTTACAAAACGTAACACCACATTTCAGCTTGAAAACTCCCCGTCCAAAACGACACAGCAACCTTTTTATGAAATATTTGATTTCATGTTGTGTGCATTTTAATTTAGTTTTTTTTTCCATATAGTATTTTTTTTTATTTGTTCACTTTTTTCTTAGTTTCCTTCCTTCCTTTTTCTCCCTTCCTCTCTTTCTCTGCTGCTTTTTATCTCTCATGTTGACCATTATCTGAGACGACACATCGCTTCCATTATCCATGTTTCCTTTGTCTATTTCTTCTCTTTTGTCCTGACTTCTGTCAATCCATTTATTCCCCTTATTATGGTCCATCTGTGACTGCTACTCTTCCTTTATCGATTTTTTTTTTTTTTTGCTTCATTTTCCTTCTCTTTTCTCCTGTTTCTTTTTTTCTTTTTCTAGATGCATTTGCACTTTGCACATTTTAATGGTTCTGTTCGTTGTAAAGTTCATACTCCTTTAGCTGCACCATTTTTAGAAGCTTGTCATTCAGTGCCTTTCACCTACCTGCAATCATGTTGCAGATATTCCAGAAAATGCACTTCATGGTTATTTTAGCATTCTTTGCATGCACTACGTCACTGTTTCCCTGGTTGTTTTGTTGCAGGAATTGCAAAAACTTTCCTGTTGTAGATTATTATGTTAATATTACAGGTACAGTTTCAGAAGATCAAGATAATTATCATTTAAAGCCTTGGATCTATATCAAGCCTGTTTCATTTTTGCTCCCAAAAATGAATGAATAAGCTAAGTTTTTTTGTTGG
Source organism: Salarias fasciatus (assembly GCF_902148845.1). Classification (NCBI taxonomy): domain Eukaryota; kingdom Metazoa; phylum Chordata; class Actinopteri; order Blenniiformes; family Blenniidae; genus Salarias; species Salarias fasciatus. The sequence goes on from NC_043749.1 coordinate 18,736,028, forward strand.
TAAACACAAAATGCGCCGGCACAATTTCCGTCGCAGCTAAAAAAACTGAAAGGAACAACAACGCAAACACAATTCATAATCCCTCCAAAGAAAGGAGGGATTAGGTTTTTCGCTTGGACAAATAGCTTGTCCTCTGTTTTCCCACATTACAGTTAATACACTACGTTACAAATGAACAAATAATGAACGCGGCGCAGACAATAAGCCTATTGTGTAAACCTGTTAATTCCTTACTCTGCCCCAAGGTCAGATGTGTGGGGCCACCGCATGTCACCTAGGGTGTAATTTATTTTCCATGTTTGCAGCATTTATCAACCCTCCACACCGAAAACTATGCATTCAAACTAGATGATTATGTCACTGTAGACACAGCGTATGGATTAGAGAGTAGAGAGAGAGAGATGATTTGTGTTTGTGTGTCTGCATGGCTGTGTGTGTATGTGAGATTAAGGGACATGCACCTATTCTGTATGTACGGCTGCGTTCGACTGTGTATCACAAAAACGAGCCAAGCCTCGATCGAAAATGTGAAATAATAATGAAAAAAAAAAAGAGAAAAAACAATATTCTCGCAGCAGGATTCACTGTATATACATTGACGGGTGCATGGTAATGTATTTTGGCTTGCCTGTAGCCCTGGCTGGGATGATGATGATGAGGTGCAAATCTAAAAGCCATTACACCTCCCTATGAGTTCTATTATCACTGCCGACTGATAATTGCATTGGGCTGTGGTGCTGCGGGAGCGACAGCCTGGTGCTGGTGCCTTTCTTTATGGTGTGGCCCGATATGATCTTTGAGTGCACTGGCGCGAACACTCAGGACTTTTTATGGTGTCCTTTTGTGTCACACGGGCCAGACGGAGCTGAGACTGTGAGATAGGGGAAGGAAGAAAAGAGAGAAGAAGTTAATGTTAATTAACGGAGAATAATGAAGGAGGGGGAGAGGAAAAATCAAATCTCATTTATGAGAGTATTTACTGGCCCTCTGCTCTCACTTTTATCCATCCTCTTCACTCGAAAAAATGGAATTGATGAGGCTGGTTTTACTATTAAAAAGGGTGACGGTTCATGCAGGGACTGCTGAATGGGGAAAGGTGAACTAAAATGACATCTCTCTCTCTCTCATACCATCACTAATTTAATGCTGTTATTACTGGTGTAAGTGGATTTTCATCTCTTTATATGCATTCCAACATGCAGTCATTGATATTTAACTTTAGATGAGCTTGTCTGAAAAGGCTCCCCGGGGAGACGTCTGTTGGTTTCAATGGGCATTTTTCCTTCTCTAACAGAAATAATGAGGCAGTGTTAGCCAGGAGGTGAGGATAATAAGCTCGTGGTCACTGGTGAGAACCTCAGTCTGACTAAGAAACCCATGGTCAGAGAGGCAAAAGGAGTACACTCCATTAACTGATCAACTACCACTGTGATGCCTTACAGCAAGGCATTAGACTTAATTAGTCCAGCAGAGCTTCACGGTGGCGTAAAGCTGATGTTGTATTAACAAGTTGTGGAGGATTGGGTGTGTTGTCGCAATTAAGGAAAAAAAAATCAGGCTTTTTGTTTACAGATAAGCAACAAAAAATGTAAACTCTGAAAGAAACGATTCAGCTCATATTGCTCAACTCGAAATGCATCCCACTTGTTCATTTTCCTCCAGTGGAACATCATAAACACGGCAGCTGCAGCGGATCAAACATACGTGTTGCATGCGCCCGTTCCCAGGCGGCCGGATCGCAGTGGCGTCGTCATTTACATGGATGTGGTGAAGCAGTCAGGAGGTTGCTCATCTGCCCTCTCTCTCGCTCTTGATCTTTGAAAAGAGATGCATCTGCAATTATTTTCCTTCTCTCCTGTCTCATCATTACTGCGGAGATCTTCCTCCATCCCTCCGTTCGTTCCAGCTTGTCCGTCAAGCGCTCTGCTTTGATATTCATGCAGCAACATTATTGAGATGCAAAGGAGATAGTTACCAGGTCCGAGGTCATGCTCTTTTCCTCATCTGTTTCCTTTTCACCCCTTTCATCCTCCTCACTTCCTCTCTCCTCCTTTCTCCTCTTCTCTGCTGTCCTTCTCCTCTCGTCCTGGTCCGTTGTCTCCTGGAGTCTTTTGTCTCTCCTCCTCCTTTTGACTTTGTATAGCTGGCTTTGTTCACGTTAAAAATCATCAATTTTAACCACAATGCATCATGATGTCCTCGCTGGCCAACTTGAGCTTGATGAAGAGCCAAAAGGAGGAGGTTAGGAACTTTTTCTTTTCATTTTCATGCACCCTGAGCAGTGCGAAGCGTTACACTCCACTGCACGCCGTCCCATCCAGGCTCTTTCTGGCTCTCTGGTCAGTTTCCCTGAAGGTAAATCTGAGCTCGGCACTTGTTGGGATACAAAAACGTTCTGCCCGTTCGCCTGCAGCTACTGCCGCTGGAGTGTAGGATTCGATAATTTGGCCTGGAGGATGAGTTAAACTGTCTAATTCCTGAACTTATGTGTGGAGAAAACTTTGACCCCTTGAGAAAAGAACACATTTGAGAAAGAATTCAGGCGAAGCCACTTGATCCGGCTTTACCGTGGATTTGTGATTTCTTCCTGCAGACTGAACTAAACCAAACCCTTACCCATTTTGCCTCATAGTATTCCTGCGGGGGGCTTCGGAAATACACCGTTTGCAAAGTTTGTCACATATTTTTCTGAAGCCCTTTATTATATTGACGGCATTCAGGATTGTCATTTGGCTCCGTTTCGGTTTTTGATTAAAAAAAATGCTCTAATTCAATCTATTGTTGTACATTAACTCTGTTGGGATTTTGACTCGCACACACACACACACACACACACACACGCACAGATTTATCATGCAGTGCTAGTAAACTGATGCAGCCGTGGCTTTTTGATCCGCAGGTCTTCAGAGTTGCAGAAGGACAAGTTGAGCGGACCTTTGAAATGTGTTAGGCCCCCCCCCCCCCCCCCCCCCCCAGCCACAGCGTTTGCACCACTGACCTTTTCAGACAGGCACGCTTGTACTGAGCCCTGGACACGTCTGTAAAGCCAAAGCCAATAACCAGTGATTTATTTCATTTGGCTTCTCGAGTACATCCTCTCAGCTGAACCTCTCCGCCTTAGGCAAAGATAAAGCCGCGGCCCGAGCCCTGGAGGAACGATGCTGTGAATGCCCACCCCCCCCCCAACTCACATCCGCCAACACATGCAGAAAAACACCACCCTAGTAACAGCAGAGGACAGAGATCAGCATTAAGAGGTTACTCGCCTTGTGCCACGGCCGTGCTTCGCGTTAGGGTTCTGGACAGGGGCCAGACACTTCGACTCGTGCATTAGAACGGCGAATGCATGCAGTAAGGAAAGCAGCGTCGTGGTCAGCGGACCGCTGTTTCACAGACCGTATCTTAGGGGTTTGAACCCTGCTGTATTTGTGTAAGTGAACAAGCGTGGCAGCGGGAGGAGGAGGGGGCAGAGAGGTAGAGGAGGCTAGAAATGGACTTTGGAGGACGTGAACCTAAAGAGGAGCATTGCCTGCAGCAAGACCATTTGGTATTCACCCTCTGAGGGTTGTGTCAGCAAACTCTCAGAGGTCAGCATCCATCGCGCGCGCTCCCACTCACTGTGATTGGATAAATCTCAAAGTTTTTTAAAGAAAGACGTATCATATGAGCCTTTTAAATGCCAGATGCCGACCCCTGATTCTCAGAGAGGCTTCACACTCAAGTCTGCAGAAATTGGATGGTTTTGGTAAAAAGAGCTACGACACAAATGACACGTTGGCATTTTTCCAGCATTTATTCTTTTACTCCCCTTAGTAGGTAATTACTTTTTCTAATTGCAGAAACGCAAAATATATATTATGTTAAAATCAACTGTCTTAATTCTGATTTGCTTCATGAGCATATAGGCAACAAAGAGTCTCAGAAGCAATTATGTAAAACATCATAAATATAAGTTTTAAAAAAATAAACAGACAGGATTTCTTAGTGACTCAATCATCTACTAAAATCAGTTTGAACTGAGAGATATTTGATGTCTTGTACCAAATAATCACATTATTATTTGCAAATGAATACTTACAAAATCTATAAACACTTAGACATAATTTCTGAATCAAGTTCCATCATGAGATGATACGTATTGATGTTAAAAGCTGTCATATCTCAGTCAGTGCAGGAGGAGGGTTCTTCATCTGTAACTGCAGAAAGTAGATCAAAACTTTCTGCAGCATCAGTGAGGTGATAACTGAATCCATATTATCCAAGGTTTCACACTATTCTCAAAACAAAGTCTGACAAAATATCAATGATGGCATAATTAATCTCTTACACCCACACACACATGCATACACAAATTGCAGCTTACTGTATTTCATCAAATACAATTCCATCATCATCCGTCCAACCACCTTCTATACCAGTTTATCCTGTGCTGGGCGACACGGTGGAGCAGTGGTTAGCACTCTTGCCGCAGAGCGAGGCCTTTCTGTGTGCAGGTAGCATGTGGGTTTCTTCTCACAGTCCACAAACATGCATGTGAGGTTAAATACTGAGCCTAATTTGCCCCTAGATGCAAACGCGAATGTGCTTGGCGGTTTGTTTGGCCGATGATAGACTGGCGCCCTGTCCAGGGTGTATCCTGCCCCTGCCCATAGTAGACTGGGATTAGCTCCAGCACCCCATGACCCTGCACAGGATTAAGGGATATAGAAGATGGATGGATGGATGGATGGACGTGTCCATCAAGTAAAATTGAAAGAGACACAAATCCAGGATGCATCAATCTGTCGTGTTCAGCTCCCGTGGGGCATAGTCTGCTTTTTTCTGGAAGTCTTGAAAAGTTAATTGGTTGCTGGATGAATAAATAGATGGTTAGATTGTACCAACAACAAAACTGCCTCCCAAAAATCAATGATTGTCTCTTAGCTGTGGGTATCTGTCATGCTTCTCCGTCTGTAAGGCTGGAAAAGACTCACGGACTATAGATTTACTATTGAAGAACTTCTGCCTCTGACTGACTGGAGGGATGTCTCTGCCGCTGGATGCAACACGTCACATACTGTGACTTATTTCCCTTTGTAAAGGCCTTACAGTGATGCAGTGGTTATCAGTCTAAACCTCATAGCAAGCACACCTAGTTTGAGTTTGGAGTCGTTTCTGTGTGGAGTTTGCACATTGTCTCTAAGCATGGATGGGTTTTATCACACGGTTATATTGGGTTATAGCCCAAAAACATGCATGTTCGATTAAATGGCAATTCTCTGTCCCTCTGTTAGTCTGGAGGTCCAGAGCCATAATGTTCCCTGCTTTTTTCTCAAAATCTATTGATTTTTGTATCAAAAATTGAATGAAATAATCACAAGTTTAATCTGTTTACACCACTTGAAGTTGCATGAAGGTAAAAAGGTGAACTCTGACCCAAACAATTAGAAAAAAAACCCAGAAAAAATCCACTTACCCAAACTGCAGTGTTTTGTCAACTTAATATTCCACACAATTTTTGCCAGATGGCTTTTGGAGAAGGTAATTGAAGTGACCTATTATTGGCGGGAAGGTGGCAAATGGCTTTTTCTAAGACTGTGCAAGAGACATATCCTTCTATCCTTTTAGGGTCCCAGAGGCAGCAGATACCAGATAAATGCCAGGGAGCCGCTGCGGCCGGCTCCGTCTCTCAACTCCTCTCCAAGCTGCCGCTCTCCCAATGTTGTCATTATGTCTCCTTTTTTCTCCAATCATGACTTTCTTTCTTCGTTCTCTTCATCTGTCACTGCACCATTTTTTTTTTTTGAAACGTGGCAATGATAAAGGTAGAAGAGCATTAAATCAAATCTCGGGATTTCACAGCTTTTTTCCATGCGTTGCTGGTGCTGAAGGGTCAGAGGAAGCAAAGAGGAAGTCGGGACGTACGGTACAAAATGAACAAGACATAATGGAAGAAAGCTTTTTATTTTTCCTTCTTTTCCATACTCTTAACATATCTATGAAAGAGTGAGAACGGCCCTTAAGAGTGACCTTAAGAGTGCTTTTTAATCTAATGAATAGTTATTGACGTCAAAGATTTCGCTCCGTCACTGAAGAAAAAGTCATGGAGCAAGGATTTACACTTTCTCTATTTTAAGTGCTCAGAATAGTCTTTGAAAAGCGTCTCGTGCCTGGTGTTGCTGCTGCATGGCTGGATGCCTGTGGGCATTTCTCCAGATGGCGTGTAAGCATGCGTGCGCTCCGTGTTTTTCTCCTTTGCCAAATCTATCTCAGAAGATTGCAAGACTGTGTCGAGATCGGGCCGTCGATACCTATCATCTGAGGATGCTTGTTTTTGGATGAATTCAGATACAAATCTTGCACGTGCGCACGCAGCCAAACCTTTGCATGATCTGTTATGTCAGCTTTATGTGAGGACTGTTGTTGAAGCGCATTTCCTGAACATGACCAACTCAATTTTAGCTCTAACCCTGAAAAGAAAAGTATTCAAAAATTCCCCGCCCCAAAGCCCAATATCAAAAAATAATCCACACAAACACACAGATGTGCACAGCAGCAGATGCTTGTACTTGTTCACTGTTTTCGGCGGTGGACTTTTCAACTTTCACAGTGAAGAGTAATTTGCACACACACACACACACAACACACACACACAGGTTTTAGCTTCAGTGCAAACATGCCTGTGTGTACCTTCATGCTAATGTATTCTTTATTTAAAACATATCAATTCATATCAAATATTGACCGTTCTCCTTCAACAGAGGGTAAATATTGACAGCCGCTCCTCCGGTAGCTGTGTGTGTGTTGTGTTTTTACTGAGAGGACGTCAGTTCAGCTGGCCGGCGAAACCCATGTCAGCTGCCAGCCACTCTCAATTGTATTTAAATCTATTTTTTTTAGTCTTTAGTCTATTTATTAGAATTCTTTTAATATTTGATAAAAGGACAGCTTAGTTTTACAAACAGGGAATACAGTATTGTGTACCCAGACTCTTTCCTCACATGGCAAACCGTCACTAATACAGACAATAACCCTCAGAAATCCACGCTCCAACGTATACGTTCAGCTTTTAATGCTTACTTAAGTACTGCTGCAACATTTTTAAAGCATCTATTTATTATGATTTATTGTATGTTTTTCTGATGATATCATTTGGTTTTATTATAACGCATTTTGATCTCATTCAGACTATTTTCATGTCATATGTAAATACATGTTCAAATTATTTAAACAATGTTTTTAGATTTTGTGCCAGTAACTGTTTTCGATTGATAATTGGTGGTGGAAAGAAAAATAAAACCCCTTTTTAAAGACCAAAACCTCTGCAGCTTTCTGTAGATGTTTTCAGAATATCATTTATACAATCACAGTTATCGTGTTAGAGGACATTATAATCTTGTTTTATGATGCATTCATAAGTTGTTTGAGCATTAAAATATATTTTCTGAGTATGAAGGATACAATTATTAATATTATCCACTATTTGTATTTGTGAAGAAGGGCTTTCCCTCGGGACGCTGACATTTCTGTCAGTTACTTTGCGTTGCTTAAAGACAAATCTTTCTTACAGTGTCATGTTAACTCCTCTCTAAGCCTGCGATTAGAGGCATTGATTGGAATTCTAAGCTAAATACCATTTCAAACATTTACACAATTGTTTACTAAGATCAAATTAGAAAAACAAGTATAGTTAAAGTTATGATACATCCCATTTCTCTTAGTAACAAAGTGATGGGACAGAGCAATGAGGCAGATGTAAGAATTAAAAATGAAACAGTAAAAGTGTTCTGATTGAAACAACTGTGCTTCTCTCCAAAAGTCAGGGAGCAGCGAGTCCTGAATCCTCCTTGATCTCCTTTCCCTGGGGCCGCTCGATCAGTATTACCTCCACTGACACTTCATAATGCATACATAATGCATGCTACGCTGTGATGTGGCTAAAGGGGTGTGACTCCCAGTTTTTTCCTTCACCGGGAGAAATGTTGCTGTTTCGTGCTATCGCTGCTCTCCACACCTTGCTGCACTGAATGTAAAAAGCTGTGGCGAAGCCCCTTTGAGATTGGTGAAATACTGTGAAGTGGAAGTAAAGGTATTGGAGCAAATACAAGTAGAAAAATAGGAAAATGTTGATTGTAAGAAACTTTTTTTTTTGCTTTCATCCGACTTATCTGTGAAAGAGACAGTATTTTTTGGGGGCTTCTATACAGTTAATTTAACATTGAGGCTGTGATGCAAGTTCACCATTCATGCTGGAGTCGAGACCTTCAGGTGTCCTTGTCGGATTGATGGCTCCACACAATGTTAAAAGAATTAAAAAGAAATGCCACCGCTTATGGGAGATTTTTTGTTGTTGTTGTTGTTGTCTTTGTATTTGAAATGTGACACATTGAATGTATCCGACCCTGCAAGATTTCACAAAAGCCAAATCTTAATTATCGTGTCAAGGTTTCGGGGATGATTATAATGAATGAATTAATTAATAATTATCACATGCAATTTTAATTCACAGCACAACAAATCACCTACAGCTCATCTGTTACTGAATGAGTTCCTCTTTCTAGTTCATCAATTTAATTTTAGCAACAAAAGCTCTCCTTTTAAATTTCTTAGCTTGAAACTTTTTCACTGTTTATATTAGTTAGTGGTGTACTTTTTTTTTTTTTTTTTTTTTTTTTTACAATATTTGCCCTTTTCCTGATTGCGATCTGACCGTATGTTCTCAATGCCAGACATTAGATATAATGTGCTGTTTATTAGAATGCATGAATGTTAAATTAGGAGTTATGGAAACACTTCCATGCAGGCTGGAAGTGTTTCCATAACTCCTAAGACGTTGAGCAACCCACAACTCTGAGGTGTTTAAAATTCACAGCAGGAGACCTGTTTAAAAGAGGTCATTGCAGTTAAATCGGCATAATTTACATCTTATACGCACTGTAAATGCTACAAATGAATCAGTAAGTACAGATTTCAAAGATACAGTAGCCCGAGTTACAGTTAAATTTAATTATATAATTGCCTCCAGCAGCAGCTGTTGTTTAATCTGTTATAATCTGTATCAACAGAATTGTGCATATAAATGTAAAATTTAAGTGCGCAGGGCAAAATGTTCCTGTCAGAAACTCTGGTGTTTGTTTGTAGTTTACTTGTTGCCGATTATGACCGAGCACCTTCCAGGAGGCTTTGATAGCATCGAGACAAAATATTCAAATAGAGAGCAAAAGCTACAGGTATTTTAGCTTTTTATTACAACCACTGTTCCAGAAGAACTGCGGCTGACCCGTCCTCTATACCAGAGTTTAGAGTTTCTGCAATCTTGAGAAAACAAAGGCAGATTTTGGAAGAAACTCAAAGTCCATCATGTATACAAGTGGATGATTTTTAAAACACAGAGATCTGTGTAACATATTAAACACACTTATACTCCGATTGGCATGTTGGAGTCATACGAGTCTCAGTTTACACAACATACTGAAGAAATGTGTGAAAAACAGCTTGTACTCTCAGTCACGATGTGCAAACGCCATACAGAGAGTCTCCAAGCTCAGAAGTTAACCAGAGTCTTTTCACTGTGAATCGACAATATTAACCAGTCTGCCATCAGAAGCTAATAACTGTGATATACAATCAATATGAAATAAATCAATTTATTCCTCATATGTGTGGGTTTTGCTTTGGCACTCCAAAGGTGTGTGATCAAAGTGTGGTAATTAGTGTTTTTGTGTGCATCCTGTCCCGGGTGTCCCCTGCCCTTTTACCCGAAGTCAGCTGGAATTGGTTAAAGCACCCGAGGACACAATCATGACTGAATAGATTTATGCTATTCTGGTAAATCTATAATTTATTCTAATTAAATCATTATAACCTGACAGAGCTTAAAATAAAAAAAGAAATCCATTCTTCGTTTTAGCTGTTCCATTGGTACCACTCTGTCTTTTCAAGCATATTTGATTTGCATGCAGACTTTCCATATTAAGAAAAAAGCTGCTGACAATTTGGCTTTTTATTACGGCCCCAAAACAAGTAAAAACAAAACAATGAGTAGAATTCAAGGAACTAAAACAGGATGCAATGATTTACCGTCTCATTAATTATAACATAAACATGACAGATGTAGAAAGTGAAAAATCGAGATAAATTTCTGAAGTTTGTATCGAGTCTTACCTTAGCATCAGGTCACCTGTTGCTACTGATCATCTTTAATCCCGTCTGTCGGGAGGCTTATGCAGGTCAACCAAGGACAGGAGCAGGAAGGAGGAAGTTGTGGCCCGGATATCTGTTATTTTGATATGTGCTCGCTTTAACAGCTGAGATATTGGCAGTCGCTCCCGTCGAGACTAAATCAGACCAATAGCTCGATGGATTCAGAGAGTGCTGACTGACTGATGAGGACACTGCACAGAAATGCACCGGGCCTTTGGTGAGCCGAGTATAGATGCAATAGGGGTTTGGGTTGCAGGAAATATTGTAGTGGCCACGAAATAATTCACCAAAACAGATGAACCGTGAGATTGTGAACAACTACCCGTCTCCCTTTGTGCTGGAGTTGGAGACGATTCGCACCTTTTAAGACGTGCTGTGTTTGATCACACAAAAGAATATGAAACAAGTTGACTTTCTTTTATTGAACGTTTCAAAGGCGTCCGGCTCGCTCGATCCATCCACCGCTGGAGCTGTTCCCTTATTATGTGTTCCTCTGTGTTGCAGACAGACGATGATCGCCTTAGGGTAGCGGCCGCAGTGTGTTCACAGATTGGACTTCATTAAAGCGCAGAAGATTGCGCCGGACAGGGATCACTGAGCCCCTCTGTCTCTCGCTTTCTCTCCTTCACTCGGTTTCACTCGACAGACTGAACCAGTGTCCCGACGGCAGAGATTAAATATAAAAGCGGAAAAAAAATAAATAATGCGGGCAGGGGGAAACGGTGAAAGTTATCGTATTAGGACTTGAAAGAAGAATGCAAAAGAGGAGGAGGCGCTGGAGAGAGGAACTGGGGAATAGATCAAGCCAAATCCAGTCAGTTGACCAGATGGCTACTAAGTATGTGTGTGCATGTCCTCATACATGCAGGCGCACCGTGATCATCATTAGAACCCTGTGAGATCTGTGTGTATTCACATGTCCTTTTCAGACACGGCTGCTGTTTGTGTGCATGTCGTATCAGTGAGTTTATATAATATACTGAGAGGTGAGGGACGGAAGGGCAGAAACGACAACAAGGTTACAGCCGGAGTGACGGTGGGGGACGGTACACTGACACAGCGGACAAACTGACAACACTGAGGACGGCACGTTTATACACCTGGGAGGTTACCGTGCACACCTGACAGAATCAGCACAAAGATGAACATGGAGACGGAGTCGGACAAACACCTGAAACAAGGAGAGTTAGAACGAGCCACAAACACGTCCACACATCCACCACAAACAAACAAGAGAGCAGAACATGTCAAAACAATGTGAACGGTCATTTAGAGCAATGAATGTGGAAGCAGGAACTGCATCCTTTCACTCAGGAAAGCATTGGATGAGAAAAGATGTCTCTAATATCGCAGTATCTGCCAAATTTCTAAGTCGGATGTTTGATTTTTACAGTTCCGTGCTGGCTGGATGAATCCAGATTTTACATATTCTGCAGTCAGAACCTTGTTTTTACAGCCAATCTCTGGTTTAGTTCCGTGCAGACTTGAATTGCAATATATGAAGGGAAAAAAAAAAGGCAAATTGAGCAGACTTTTAAAGCTTTCAAAATGCTACCAGACCATGTGGAGGAAATTATGATGATGAAATGGATCATTTTGTCTCAAATGTGATGCATTAAACAATCCATCCACTTTCACAGCCACACAGCCCCATGACATAAACAGAAATGTGTTTGGGATTTCTCTCACTGGTCAAACGGGTAGAGGCTGAAGTTCCTCGCGGCAAAGTTGAATCTAACAAGCCTCACAAAGTTTAGAGCGTTACCATGAAACCAATGACTGTAATTAGACTCCAAGTAATGTGTCTGACTGCTGCAGTGGACCCCGTTCACTTTTAAAGGCCCACTGATTATCTGACCGCAGTGAATTCTTTGCATACTTTCATATACATGGAAAAAATTACAGCGATTCCGAGGCCGCCCGTATTAAATAGCCACATCTGTGTCGTATACTGTATATTGCATGCGTTCACTGTATATATATTGCACATTTTTTAGGTGATTTATTCCTTATTATATATGTTTATACTGTGGGAGGGCAAGCAAGATAGAATTTCAGTGTTACTGTCTTGCATTTGGAGTAGAAAATGACAATAAGGCTCAGTTTGACTTTTTCAGAAGCATTTATTCAGTGCCGATAATGACAGACCATATTCTTCTCATTTTAATGCATTCTAAGTATGAAGTGCTTCCTGAAAAAGTGTTTTTAATGTCTATGCATAGAAAATTATCATTGTTGTTGACGACCATTTTTTTCTGGCCACGTTAATTTCAGACACAATTGCGTAAATACGATAGTAATCGGTCTCAGTTTGGCATCCCTTAGCAACCAAGAGGTTGATTGCTTTGTTTTCAACATTTGGAAATGTCTTGCATTTGATGCGTCATTGCATTAATTAGGTTTATTTGGGGGGTGATAGTGCTTCAAATTGATGTCAAATTCATGTGTTTTCTGCTTCGGAAACAGGGGAGAACTTAATAAACTGAACTCATTTCATTCAAAAACACACTACCTTTTTTTTTTTTGTTTTTGTTTTTTTTTTTGCACATAAATACAAAACTAATTCACGTTGACTCAATAATTACCTGGCATATTAGCTGGTACAAATGGAGTTTATATTTTATCTGTGCTGCTTTGTTGGTCTGGCTGTATAGTAAATGTTTATTTCTTTATATGAGTTCAAACTCGTCGTGTGAGCAGATAATTCCTTCTTGCAACTTCAAAGTAATTTCTAATCCCATGGAAAGATTTTACAGCTATGTCAAAGCCGTTGACCTGCTGGATGTTAATAATGGTAATATCACTATAACCCACACTGCCTGAAGCATCCAGAGGTGTGAACGTGGACCTTCCCTCCATCGTGTCTCTCCAGAACCAATTCAGTGCAGATGAGACTGTTGTAGACTGGGTTGGTGGACCACGTCTAAAAAAAAAAAAAAGTATTCATAACACTGATGTGTCTATATTTTGATCGTTTACTTGTTGCACTTTTATTGGAGCCACAAAAAATATTAATGATACAAACTCTTGACCTCCTTCTCAATTCATTTATTTATGCTTGATATCCCAGAAGATTATGACTTTTGCTGTTTGGGTATTTATATTGGTGTGTGTGTGTGTGTGTGTGTGTGTGTGTGTGTGTGTCTTTGTGTGTGTAAAAGTACGTCAGCACTCAAGCGTGCTCGGTTTCGGTGGTATTTCCATGCAAATGAGAGCTTGCCTTTTGCCGCCAGACCGAGGAGGGCATGAATAAACAGCACCTGGACAGAGCTGGGAGAACCACTTAGGTAAAATATGCAAGAGTCGGCCGGTTTCCACCGGGCTCACTTTTATTTCTTTAGTGGAGACATTGACAGACGTAAGAACCCAGAAGACAGAGAATCATCAGGGGAGAGAATGAATTCCAGTATCTGTTTTGTTTTCCGCCTCTGCTTCATGTTATGTGTCTATCAGTCAAGCTGAGCAGTGGACCAGACAGAGGGAAGCAGGGGTATGTGTGTATGTAGCCGTGTGGGCGAGTACAATAACTAAATAGAAGAGAAACGGGCTGCAAAGAATGAATGCATTCATTTAAAAAAAATGTATTTGTTCGTCAACAAAAAGTATTTTGATGTGAAAAATGTCCCGATACCCCGAAGAGCTCGGTGGAAAATGCTAACGCAGGGTCACTCATGAAGTACCTGATCTGTTTTTCACATGAAAGTAAGCACCGCTGTTCCATAATGCAAGTATTTTCAAGCTGGACTTCATGTATGTTAATTTAATTAAGGTTGGATTTGTGGCTTTTCACTTTCAGAGTTTGCGTGTCTATCTCTCTGCGTTTGCCCTGTGATGGACCGGTGACCCGGCGTAAAGTCGTTTAAAAGACGGATGGGTTGACACCATGATGTATTTGCTTTCCCGGGAATGCAAACATGCTGTGAAATTGCTCATTTTGAAAAGAAAACGGCACATTCACAGATGTAGGAGAGGCACTTTACATATTTAGTTTTTTACAATTAATGTTTACGTTCTCTCCTGCCTCCTGTGGATTGCAGCTAATGAATCTCTGCAAAGCAAAGCACAAGAGGAATGACACTGATGTGAGGCTGCGAACGGCATGCCGCAGCTGGCGGTTCACCGAGATAACTTCATTTCCTACCTGCCAAGAGACTGATCATTTTTCTTTTACCTAAAGTGTTTAGAATTTTTGATTTGGAAAAAAAAAAAAAAAGAAGAACAATTAACTGACGGTATGGAAACAGTGATAATGAAGCCATCTCATGAATATCTTTGCTCTGTTTTACAGCTATATTTACTGAATCATTGCCTCATTTAATACATCTCGCCTGCCTAAGTTTGTTTTCGTTTGTGTTGTGTTTCATAATTTAACCTAACCTTAAAAAATGAAGGAGTATTTTGATTTTATCTGCAAGTTTACACTTGATAAAAAAGGTTAATAAGTTTAGATTAGTCACATTAACACTGGAATTTTATTTTTCTGTCTGATTATGTTTTGGGAAATAATTGGTAGTCCTTGAAAATGATTCCAAATTTGCACATCATATGATATTAGAGGGTGTTTCAATTCGGTGGCTTTGTAAAGACAAAAAAAAGGAATTTGGAAAGTCATAAATATATTGCTTTTTCTATTGTCTTTTTTGTAGACAAGTAAGTAAAGAATAACGGTTCTTTTTTTTTTTTAAAGCATTTGAGCGTAGGTGGGCAATAATAATTAAAAAAGAAGAGATGCAGTTGTGAGGGTGGAATACCTTAATAATGAGAGGCTGATGGCAGTTTTTCAGGCTGGATTATTACCCAGGGACAAAATAAACACGCTAAAACCAAACTATTCTGCACTTTAGAGCACACCAACTGAACCTTGTTTGCTTTTATTAGGTTTTTATTAGCCTTTCTATGGACAGAAACTGCCATGTGTCACAATAAAGTATCAATTATCTGGAGTGCAGGAGAGGCTAAAAAAAAAAATCATAATATCTGACAAACAGTTATAATTTGTAGTTTTCATCAATCCTATTAGGATCATTGCATTACTTGAGAGTGTTCCTGTCTGGTGAGGCTCATTCACACATGCAGCAGGGACACTGCGAGTGCCATTAGGCAAATATTGGGAATATGAGCCCATCATGATTTACTTAAATTAACTGACTGGTTTAATGGCCTGAAAGAGTGTGAGCCATCACAGCTGTGATGTGTGCAGGCTCTTCCAGCACGAGAAAATAATTTGGAAAGGCTCCCGACTCAGAAATGAAGAAACAAACAATCTGGAGGATAAAACTTTTCCAAGACGTTTTTTTATTGCATCAGAAAATGCGCAAATTACTCATTTTGTAACACAATGGCAAATGAGACATTGTCATTTCCATGAGAGGCCGCGACTCGCTGGCATCCCGGACGTGAAGCACGCATATTTCTACTGTTTTCAATTTCTGAGACCCTCCAGACTGAGTGAGAAATAGGAGGCCTTTTGTCAGATATCCACGCATTTTATAATCTTTTCCCCTGGCCTGGAGAGAAATTTCAACAGGACAAGAGACATCAGAAGAGAGACAATCACAAAAAGAAACCTAATATGTCTGAACCAACGCTTTAAGAGTGAACGCAGTCCGCCCGTGTTATTATTTTTTTAACGTACAGCCCGACTACTCAGACTGACTTATCAATATAACTCGTCCATTTTACTTTCTCCTTGAATGTTTGGCAGGAGGCAGACAGACAACCTTGCTTAACCTCAGGTGTAATAAATTGGTGCTCTGTAAAATGAGGAAGGACGTCTTCCCACCAAATTTAATTGTGGCTCCGTTCCGACGGAGAACAGAGGATATTGCTCTGTGGCTTCTTCGCTTGCATCAAAGCAGGGAAACGCTGCTCGGCTATGTTTTGCTGCAGGGAGTTTAATTTCAATTTGTCCTTAGTGTGTAGAGCTGTCTTCGCCATCCAGGGAGGTGTCTCTCCAACAACCCTATACATAATGGATTGGTTATTTGAAATCCTGAATGTCCCAGTTAAGTTTGTGTCAGTTTAATTCATGAATAATTTCAGCCATGTTTTCCTTGGGCTTGTTAGCGCCTCTCTCCATACGAATCCCCTCTCCTTCCTTCTCCGTGTGTCTCCCCCTCTCCTCCGGCGCTTCTCGCCTCATGAAAAATCGCTTTTTCAACCCCACCGCAAACAGAATGTTCCTGTTTAGCTTTCTTGTGAATCTCAATTCCTCTTTGTGTCATTAATAGCCTCCAGATGTTGTTTTCCTCTGTCGGGAACTTGCTCTTTTGAAGCTCGTCTCGGTGACCCGATGGCCACTCCGACTCCGTCGGATGTGGTCCTCACAGGAGAGGAGAAAAGGGAGAGATCAAAAACGGCGGAGAGATTGCCTCGGCTGGCTCTGCCCTTCACGAGCGACTGTTTTGTTTATGATTTTCTGGTGAACGCCGGCGCACACCGGACTCCACGGCAACGACCGCTCCAGCGCTCACCGCAGTTCTCAGTGCAGAGCGCCATGAGCTTGTAAGCAGGTTGGTCAATCAGTCACGCTGACAGGCTAATAAAGGGTCTCTCTGTTAGCAGAGTCGAGGTAATGGTAACCCACAGGTGGCCAATCCTTCTTCGACATCGCCTCCTCGCTCCTCCACTCCCTCCCCTCTTTAAACAGTTGTTTTCGCTATTTCTGTGTCCAGTTTACATTACACTTCGCCGACCGGCTGCTGATCCATTAATCGCGGGGCTTTTTTTTTTTTTTTTTTTTTTTCCACTGCCTGCCGGAGAGAAATTTTGTTTAAGACCGAGGTCTCCGTGTGCCGACCGCTCATCGGGGCCAGGTGAAGGAAAGCAGCGCCGGCTTTAGGTGGCCTATACATGCTCTACCGCGCCATCATGAAACGCCTCATAAGTTCGCGCTCCTATATGAGCAGTCTATCAAGCTCTTTCTTTGTCCTTCAGCCTCCTCTTGCAGCTGCTTAACACTTCCCCAGTGCTTTCCGTCTCCGTCCCCCGTAAACGCTCCTTCTCCCCTCTTTCCTTGTTCCTCTCCCTTTCATTTTCACTCTTCCCCCGTCTGCCGAGGTCTCAGGGCCATCCTGCACCGTCGCCCGGTCCCAGCAGTGATTCAGACACTCAGGTGGCTCCAGCTAGGGAAATTGGAGCCATGCATCACTTCTCTGTAGATGGAAGATAGAAAAATTCCATTACAGTGTGTTGCATGTCTCTCAAGGGACGTCCAAAAAGAGCAGAGAGAAGAAAGCATGTGATCAGGAGGCGGAGTGGGAATGCTTAAAGAGATACAGAGAACAAGGGAATATTTTGATGAAAAATGTCTGGCGAGGGGACGGACAGGATAAAGGGGTAATGGCGAGAGAGTTTTGCTATTACAATGTATCACTGTCATAACAGCAGCAGCAGCGGGACCATTTGAGCCTGTTCAGCTCTGCCCTGTGAGGAACCGAGACACCGGGACTGTCAGCCACATCCAGAGGGTTTTAATAGAAATCTTTGCAGTTCACAGTGTGGCAGGGTGGCACAGATTGTAAATATGTTGCAGTCGCTGGCTGAACATTGATGGTCAGCAAACAAAACAAAAGCAATGCAGAAGCATCCTGTATCCACTGAAGACAACAGCAGCTGCAAGGCGCTATTTATCATCCAGTCTGTCAACAGTGTCTATATTTAGATCTCTTCTTTAACTGAACCAAAAATGAATCCTTACTCAGTCTATATTTATTCCTTTGATCAAGTTTAACATCCTTATTTTGATTAAACTGTGTTAATTATTGTGTTTAATAAGAAAATGCATTGTCATTCTAAACGGGAAGAGCAGCGGTTCAAACGTATTCAATATAATTTGTTTATTTTAATATAATTTCCTTCTTTTTTTTAAGTGAAACTAATCTTTTGTGATAAAAAGTGCGTTAAAAATGAGCGTGGACACTCTCACCAAACCAATTAAGACATGTGAGAGTGGGTAATTTTTCAGATTTTTTTTTTTGCATCTTCAAATGGTCTTATTCACTTCAAAGTAATTAGACCACACTTATTAATCTGTGAACCCTTTCCAGGAGATAAGATGCTCTTGAGAAACAGTTCTTTGGTTTTACAAACTGTAAAAATAAATGCTAAGGTTACCTTAGTTTTAAGGTAAATTCCATGTCGCTAAAATAGGAAACAATGGATTTAAAGACCCTATTTGAGAAAAGAAAGTATATATTTGAAAACCCCTGTGGATACCGCGGAGGGGAGGCAAGCGGTGTTAACAGCAGATCTGAAGGTGGCGTACCTTGATAATGACAGGGTGAAAGAGAGCGACTCAGAAAATGTGTGAAAATAGTGAGATGTAGCCGAGTCCCTCTGGAGACACAGAATATTGAGTCCGATATTGAAGGATATCCAGCAGCAGACAGCCACACCGGGTTCAGGCTGCTTCCGTAATGATGGGGGATGTTTTTATGGCACATATAAGGTCGAACCAACTGAGGATTGTTTATGTGCTGTTTGTCTGCCTGTTTTCACAAGCTGCTTTAGAAATTATCCTGCACTTTTACTGTAGGTAAATTTACTTTTCAATAGGAGATAGAAGACCAGATGACAGAAGAAGTGTTTGCAAAGAGATGATATTAAAAGGTAGATGCACATTTGGAGCCGATCTTTTATCTTCTCGTGTGTGTTCCTGTCAAATATAGTCTTGAGGAGTTTGGAGAGGGAATATTACAGGATTTCTGCTGTGATTTCTTCATCCAAAGCTGCAGCGAGCCGATAAGATTTCACCGACACTGGCATCCACAAGCTGACCCCCATCTCTCATTCACTGTCATAGAAAAACCGATGGAGAGACAGCAGAATGAGAGAGAGAGAGAGAGAGAGAGAGAGAGAGAGAGAGAGAGAGAGAGAGAGAGAGAGAGAGAGAGAGAGAGAGAGAGAAGGGTGGGGGTGGCGGGGATGGAGACACAGATGAGATTAGGAGGACAAAGAAGGAGATGGGGATGACTTGAAATGACGGGACGGATAGAGGAAAAGACAATGAGACGTCAGGGTAAAGAAGCAAACAAAGGGAGGAAACTTGACAAACAAGGGAAAGACAACATCAAGGTAAAGCAGAGAGCGCCTTGTGGTTCGATAAAAGGTTAAAGTTTCCTTTTCGTTTTGAACCCTGCAATCTGAAAGCTCAACCTGCGAGCTGAGAGTAGCAGCAAGGCCTGAAACGGACGTTGAAATCCATACTCTGTCGCTCACACACTATATGTTGTCACTGTTAGGATTATGTGATTAAAGTTTGGTTATTGGTCGAACATGGAAATTTCTTTTGTGACAAATTTGTTTACTTTCGCGCAATAACAACCCTACCTCATTTAATCTATTTATATCTAGAATTTAAATCACTGTCTTCAACGCTTAATTTGATGTGAACTTGTTTTGATCTCATCAGGATCGCCGGTCCCTGTGTTCTGCATCTGTTAGTAAGTCATCAGGGTGAATTTGGAAGACGTGAGCTTTGCTAAATACAGTCAGTGCCCAGTGAAAAGAGAAAGGGCCAAACACCAATGATGATGGGAGCATTTTTAATTTTTTAGTAAATTAATTTACTTCAGCAACTTCATGTCGGCAATTATGAGATAAATGTGGGGCTACATTAAGTAGTACTGAAATTGGCCACACACACACACACACACACACGCTCTGATTGACACTGTTGTCTTCATAATGCTGTTCAGGCTGTTGAGAACAGCAGGGTACAATAATTGCATTAATCTCTTCAGGATTTTGCGAGTAATCATAAAAACACAGCGTATATCGCTGATAATCAGGAGATAGTCTCCCTCAAAACAATTGCCAGTCGTCTTTTTTTTTTTAAACAGCATTGCTTTCGGGCCTCTGCAGCCTCCATTATGCCTCCGTCTCTGTTATCGGTCTGTGTCTCTGCGGGCTGGCAGCATTCTCTTGCGCCGTCGTTTCAAAATAAAACATCACCGGTCTTTTCACTGGCGCGCCTAACGGTCAGATGGGAACAATCTGGGTTTGAAGCACCGATACCGACTGAAATTGACATTGGGACGGCAGTTTACAGATGTTGATGAAGCCGGCAAACTTGTCTGAGTATTTTCAGAGCCTTTGATGAGTGTGTGCCGTATGTCCATGCGGACATGGACGTCGCCTCACTCACAAGCTGTCTGAATGCGTGTCTGTGTTACGGTGGCTTTTAAGTCTGAAGATGAGGCAGGTGACTGATGGTCTGAAGAGAAAGGGCCTCGCTCGTATGAAAAACAGGTGGAAAGATTGGTTGAACTTTAGCCACGGAGTCGGGAAGTGAGCCAGATGCTGTGAGAAATAAGGAAAGGACGTTAGGTGGGCCAAGAATGAAGCAACAACTGCGGAAAAGAAAAGATGTGAGGACACCGTCTGAGGGATGAGTGGGAATAAAAAAGCAGACAGATGGAGAGTGAGGAAAACACACACACACACACACACACACACACACACACACACACACACACACACACACACACACACACACACACACACACACACACACCTGTTACCTGTTTTCCTGTGGGGTATTTTACAATGCATGTCAATCAGGACAATTCTTTTCAAACGGCTCTTTAACCGATGCAGTTTTTAACTGTCTATACTTTTAACTCTGTGGTCTAAAAGCGTCCGCTCCATCTGAGCAGGATCAGCTCACATCAACTGTTGAAAACACAGGAGAACCAAAGAAACGCATCTATATATACAGTATATATATTGACTTTGTACAGAGGACTTCAGAGTAAAGCAAGCAGACAGGAGCAAAGACACATTTAGCTACAGGCCGAAAAGGCATAGAGAAAAAACAAGAGAGAGAAAAAAAGCACAGATGGGTTCAAAGAAATCTGACAAGAAAGTAGAGAGACAGACATGGGAGGGGGCAGACAGAGGAAATCAGATGGGCTGGGAGCAGACAGGGCACTGCAGAGGGACGGGTTGGCAGGCATGGAGGGGCGGTCCACCTGCTGAGGTCCTACATGGTGGACGTGTGTGTGTTTGTGTGTGTGTGTGTGTGTGTGTGTGTGTGTGCGCGCGTGCGCACGTGCATTGATGTGTATGTCTGTATTCTGTTTGAATATGTTGTCCCTTCATGGTGGATGGCGATGCTTAGTTTGTTTATCTGTGCTTGTGGTTGTCTCGCGATGGCTCTCTGATTAGTGTGTGTGTGTGTGTGTGGCCACGCGCATGTGAGTACATGCACCCGCTTATCTGTTCAGTGTGTACTGAATATGTGAACACCAGATGCCAAACACACTATATGCTAAAATAAACAGCTCCACGATGAGGATAAACCATGGAAGTGGTTTGCAGTCACATCTGCTACATTCGTCCATTGTGATAACCTTCCTCAGATCACTGGAAACGCTGTTTTGTTTGTCACAGAGAAAGTTGATTCTCTCTCTCTTTAAAAAATAATCCCACACATAATATCAGCTTGATCATTTAAAAAAACTGCTATTGTATCATCAGAGTATGAAACATTGGTGTCAGTATAGCAGCTGCCAGCATGCAGTTTCCCCTCCCTCTATATTCCTGCTGCACATATTGATGTATTTCATGGACTCTGTAACTTAAAGTTCACCGACAGTTGTAATGACCTTGAAACAAGATCATCTTCAGATCCAGGGTCGTCGACCGTGTTGAATCTGAAGCTGAAAGGGAACGAAGGACAACATGTTACAGTCGAGTCGCACGTTTCGTCTGTTTGCACAGAGACATGGAGACAGATGTGTGTCTGGTTATTCTACATTGTTTAATAAATTTGATTTGAATGGCATTATCACCTCGTTTCCACATTTCACATCAATCAACATGTCTCTTGATTGTTGTGCCAATATCTTTTTTGATAGTCTTAAAGGAATGAGAACATTTGGTGTGTTTTTTTGTTGAAAATCACAGCTGTTACATTTTGAAGAAATTACTACTTTGGTCACATTTTCTTGTGAAACTCAGTGTCTCACATTTGCAAATGACTGTTTTTAGGAAGTACCTTGCAGGCTACGCACAAGATGTAATGCAAGAAAAGTTTGAAAACACTCTCGAAGGGAAAAGGCACAACTATACCCATCTCTGATTCGATTAAGGTTGACATAATGGAGTTTGCAGAGATCAAACCAAAGTTTAAAGGATCCATGTCGTTTCGTGTAGCTTCTAATACGCTTCCAGGATTGCTACAACAGCACACTGTAGGAGGTTTTAATGAAGTGAGTGTAACATTATCAGTGCAAAGTGAAGATCAGTTTGAATTCAGTCTCCCTGTGTGGTTCTTATGTGGATCATTCTACCGTTTCCCAACAGTACTTGAGGCGGTGCACTTAGCAGATGTCACTTAGGTGGAAGTGTGAAAGAAAAATCAGGTGAAAACAGAAGCACAGTGTCATTCTTCTCATTCAGGTGAGTGTAGGTGTACAGAAGAGAAACGCCTTGACTCCTGAAGGACGTTTCTTTCCTGGCCTTGCTTTGCTGTTGTGAATCTGCTCTGTTGTCAGTGTGATCGACCCCTTCCTCACTTGTGTGACTACTGACATCTTTTTTTTTTTTTTTTTTTGTCCTCTTATTTATTTTCTCACCGTCTTGTTTATGTGTTATTGTTCCATATTGTTAAGTCTTCTACAAACTGTGATTTTAGCAGTCAGATCATTTTATCACCTTCTCTACTGCGTGATGTGAGTTTCTTTTACCTGGACTGCACCATGTCCTCCTGGAACAGACTAACAGTGATCTGGTGTGGGTCATCTCTGTAGACCACCACTGCCTTCAGGATATAAACAAATTATGCAAACGCAGTAATGGTGAATCAAACCCTGCATATGCATTTAAAAGCTGAATGGATTATAAATTTGGACTTCATCCAGAATGTTACCTCCCTGGTCATCTGCTAAGAATTGTTTTTGGCACAGTGCTCGAGTTGTTTTGACGCTCACTCATTCTTCTCTATTCTATTGGCTATTAGCACTTATAGCTGGTAGCAGCAGTCACACTGTGCAGTGTGGCGAGGTGTCGGGCATAATATTTCATACACTGTCAGAAAATAATCTTATTCTTTTTCACTTTTCTCACCACAAAATTTAGGTCACAATCAAGGAAGTTCATATAATTTCCCCATGAAACATCCAAATTAATTATCTAAATTCAGTAACCTATCCGTGTACAAGAAACAAAATATCTATGTTGTTACTTAAACAAGTAAATATCTGATTAAATAAAAAAACTAAACTGAATTATTAATAAAAAAAATATAGTCTCCATATTGGTTCGATAAATGTCAATCGCTATTACTTTGATTTGCACATCAGGTTTTCACACCTGTGTTTTATTTGATTTGACCCCTCAAGCTCCATTGTTTCAATCATGGTACAATCCAAGCACAACACAAGTGGAATAAGCTCAGACCATCTGCTATTTTTATCCCAACACTTCTTGACCACTGAGTTATCATCGTAAAGCCGCTTTGAACATGTGTGAACATGTTCTCTGAGACGGGGGAAGCGCCTTACAAGAAATTGCACTTTTGGAATATAAAAACAGTTTCTTGATGTCCTGCAGTAACTCTATCGAAAATCCACTACTGGGTTATTGTGAAACACCAATCTTGTCCCCAGACTGTGTTAGTGGTGGAGTAATATGTCAGGATGCCAGTGGCTGTGCCTGAACGCACCTCCAAGGAGGGTCTTTATTGACTCACTAAAAAGACCAGCAAATTTCAACATTGAAGTCCCTACACCACCCACCCACACACACACACACACACACACACACACACACACACACACACACACACACACACACACACACACACTGAGAGTTTGGAAGTTATTCGGTATGATTAGGCCCTGGGATCATTGTGTGTAGATTTATGTTGGAAATTACCTGAGACCACATTGAAAGATGTGCAATAAAAAGAATGATGAACCGGTGAGGTATCACACCCTGGCAGGTTATATACACACCTGAAACAACAACAATCCTCTGGATCTGATCGTCTGACAACACACACTAATCAGAGAGACATCTTGAGAGCCAAGAACAGGAAAAACAACCTTTCGCAAGCATGCAGGGTGAGGAGAAAGTTGGGACTCAGTCTTGTTCGCAGACACTTAACATGTGGGCAGGGTGAGAGCTTTTCCGCAGTTTAGGTCTTCATTTGAACTTGTTGCTGCTGCAAGACAGAAAGCATACTTTATTGATCTACTTGGGGAAATTACTCCTCTCCATTTAATATAACCTATTCATATGTGCTCTTTGCAGGGGATCAGTATTACCTGTGGATCTCTGGTAATTTGTGAGTTCCTCTTCACATCTGTGTTTTTTTCTGCAGTGCATTCGGTCGGGAGGAGTGAACTCTGTATTTTACTGGATATGATATGTGCACATCCAACATCCGCCGCTGTGTCGTTCATGCAGTGCTGTTACACACAGCTGAAAATACCCTACAGTCGCACGGGACAAATTTTGGTGTTTGGCGGAATGTGGTCGGTAATTTGCAGTAGAAATTTTACTTTACAAATGACCAAAACGGTGCATTTGAACAGGATTCGAATCTGCAAACTTCAGGTCCCACGTCTGCCTTGTGAAGCTGTAGAAGCTGTAGGCTGCTACTATCACGTATTATTTTAACTAGGGACGTTTTTTCTTTTTTTTACATCATGTGATCAAGACAGCCCAAACGCCTTGAGAAAGAGTTAATTATTCCTCAGTGTCTGGTCACTTCTCCAACTTTTAAGAACCAGCAAAGTGACTGCAGCACTTTTCAAAAGTAATCCTATACTTTTCTTTACTTTCATAACATTGGATGAAAATGTCAGCTGGAAATGACTCATGTAATCCTATCAATTTCCAATCTGATGATTTGTTCTCATCATTTGATTGAAACAAGCTTCCTTGCAGACTGTATCCATTTGACTTTAATAGATTACAAATCTTTACCACTTAACTCTAAAGTCAGACATTTCCAGAAATTACTGTAACAAACTTGGGAAAGCATTTTCTTTCTTTCATAACTGTATTATGTTACAAATGTATAATGTTATGAAGAAACTTGTGTATAAACTTCCTTCCAGTATTTACATCGATTACGAAAGATGTTATGGTAATTTCATTTTGCGATTTACATTTGAAACCTAATGCCTTGTTATAACTTATCATTTCAAAGTTTGAGACGATGAGAGCGTACCTGAATATGGATCGTGCAGCTAAACCAGACATAACTCAGATGGTGGTGCCCCATTAGAGATTCTTATACTGTAGCCTATATTCCTGTGCTGATCCCTTCTGGTGCACAGTTGCTCTGCATAATTCCAGAAACCCACAGAGAGGAGGGCTTTCCTTGTCCGTCAAATCCGGGGTTTGAGCCTGTGCGAATAGGAAAGTACGAAACGTCATGCAGACACGGCGCAGCGTGAGTAGCACCGGAGTGCAAAGACGACACAGGCCTGTGAATGCAAAATCAAGTGGGAAAAATTAAAAAAATCTGAAAGAAAAAAAGAAATTCATTTTTAGAATCTTGTGTACACCTTTCATTAACAAGTTTCATTAACAATATCAAACAATAACGAAATGGAATAGCACCACATGAAAACAAATTTAAAACACGATTATCAGTTTTTAAATTGCTCTGGCATTTTACATGCATTAATTTTGCTCCTAGATAAGTGTTTTTAATCTTGATTTAATTTTGGAGGCGTACCGCTGACAGTGCGTTTAAGCCCGTCTCTCGGCGACCAGCCACTCTGTCTTCGCCGAGCTCCCACAATGCCTGCCTGGTATTGCAGCCTCCTTGTTTTGTCTCCACACTAAAGCTGTGAAACGATCCCATAAACAGCACTTTAAGTCTAATAGCGCCTCTCAGTCGCTCGGCGGAGGCTCGGAGCCGGCTGTCCTGCCTGCCTCCAGCCACAGTACGCTGCCTGTGCGATGGCCCACTGATGGGTATTATCTCCATCACTGCCGCGCGTCTCGGTTTCATCTCTGAGCTGTTTGTTCGCCTCCTCTATTCCTCCGCGTCTTCCCGATTTTTGCCTCTCGCCACATATTTAGATTTATAACCCTGTCATCTTCTTCCTCCTCTGTCTTACGCACAGATGCAGACAGAACTCGGCGGGGAGAGTCTGCAGCTTCTTTCTCTCCCCGTCCTGTTCAATCCCACACAGGATAATGACCCTCGTCCCAGCTGTTTTCCAACTTCTCTCCTGACGACTGTGAAACTGCAGTAACAACTCGGGCCGCCTGTTTTCGGGATCATTTGGTGATCTTTAGTGAGTGAGTTTCAAAATGCTATCCTCCTGCAATGCCATGAGGGATCGTACTCTCCGTTCAGTATAGGTCCATCCATCAACAACAAGTATTTTACATGTAGCCAAAGGCTCCTGTAGCTTTAATTTCACGAAAACCTTTGATTAGAGTGAAGATAATTGCCAGTGATTGTTTTCAAACAGTTTGCGCCTTCGGATTTATCAGTGTGTGTCCATCGTAAGGCCCGAGGGGACTCACACTGGCGGAGAATTATCTGAAAAAAAATGGATTTAACATTTTAAAGAAGGGAGAGCTGATTTTGTTGTCTGCATCAGCCTCAGAGGCAACACGTGTAAAAGACAAGAAAAGCTCTGAAATAATAATTTATTCAACAAGCCTGGAGAATAACGCAGCACCCAGTGGACGTGTAATGTCAGTACTATGGAGTTCAAAGGAGGATTTTGAAAAAATATTCAACTATAACAGCAGAGTTTAAATATCCAAATTTTATTCACTGCATTTACTTCATCCCTGATTTTTCTGAGAGTGAAAAAATAACCTGTTCTATTTAAGCTGACCTGATTTCCACCTAAAAGTCCTTAAATGTGTAAATTAATTGTTACAAATACAGCAAATCGGATACACAGAACAATAACAATAAGAAGAAAAACTCTTGTATAACTTTACTGGGGATTGCAAACTGAAGCCATTCGATGTTCGCGTTTGAATTGTCTCGTGTGTTGATTTACCAGGAGCTTCTGACACCAGAAGTGCTCTGAAGGCCCAGAAAGCTTTAATAATTGATGTACTGTGCAAATATTATGGTACTTTTGTAGGTCTTTGAAGTTACCACCCTATAGGGGCAGAGTGGGAATAAAAATGAACTGCCACACAAACTCCCACACCATATAATCCCTCATCTGGAGACACTCCGTCACATCTGTGTTGGTGTTACAATGTTAAAAAAAAAAAGGAAAAATTAATATGGCAGTATGTGAAACGATATAAAAAACTGCATAATACCTGAATTGCACCTGCATGAGCGATATACTGTTCTAATCATGCTGGTATTTAGACTTCATTTAAAGACTCTACAGCAACAACAAAGTATCTACAGTCTCAGCTGAACGGATTACTGAGTCAACAATCTCCGCGGCATCAGCACAACTCCAACATTAATAAGACAGGTGGCTGGTATTAAGTGCTATTCAGACTGCGCTTAGCAGGATTTGTGTTCCTCGCTCTCTACCTGAATGTTGCCCTCGTATCTCCGTCGCCCGTGCGCCTACTTTTCCCAAGTGGTCCGACCAGCTGCTGCTCGCACGCCCGTGCCGAGCGGCCAAATGTTTACGTGACTGCGTGGGTCTGCCCGTGCGCGCTAAAGCCTCCCCACTTATATCACATGAGCCCCCCTGACAGCTGGGCACGGAGCGGGAATCGCATGTTGCAGCGGTTACGGTTTTGCTGTGAATATTAATGAAGCATGTGAAATTTCATCAGCTACACTCATAATTACCTCTGCATATGGAGGAAGCTCTGACGATATTATTAATCCACAGCCGAGCGCAGTTCCAAGGCGCCAGCCTGTCCTCGCTGATATGAAGAGCATGCAGTGTTTCTCAGCAGATAATTTCAACTTTGTACTTCTCTAAATGCTCTATACATTGCTGACATGTTTCACAGATTGAATTGTTTCAAAAATTGCACCTCTAAAACACATAAAATAGATAACGTGGTCTGAACTGAAGAGTATCAGAAGAACCGCAATAAGTTTTTAACACAGTCGCTTCAGAGTTTGATAAATGTTTTTTTTTTTTTTTACCACAGTTGTTTCAGATGGATTTTTATGGAGGGGGACTTGCAATCCCCGCGTGGATCGGCGCTGAGGGGGGACAGACACTCACTCACTGCCTGAGCCGGTTGGCCATGAGGCTGTCTGTCTGTTGTTCTGTACTTAGAAACCTACTGGGAGATGTCGGACAATGTGTCTGAAATATAGTGCCTCACACCGAGTGCGTGTGTGCGTGTGTGTGTGTGTGTGTGAGCATGCATGAATGTGAGCGAGGGTGTGTGTCTGTGTGTCTCTTTATGAGCGTGTCACACACAGCAGTGATTGATGCTCTACCTGGCGAGCCTGATTAATTACACTCCAGGTCGATGTCACGAGGCAAACTCCAGCAGAATACGTATGTACACACACACGCGCGCCCACACACACACACACTCACGACATCTCACCCTCAGGCCCAAACACATCCATGCAGCTGTAGAACATGCTTACTCTGCATGAGCATTAACATACTGTACATGTTTATAGCAGTGTTGTTCGGTCCCGGTCCTGTGGGGCTACTTCACCGTCTTATTGCTCCGACATCATCGTCAGGCTCTGTAAAAAGCCCATTAATGAGTCACTTATTACAATTGGCAGCATTGGAGCAGGGGGATGTTTAACGGCTGGCCCTACAGGAGCACAGTTAAACAGTGCTGATCTGTGCTGTCTCTTAGTGCCGGCGTGTCGCCGTTCTGGGGCCCACAGCGAGACTCTTAACCCTTAACTGCTCAGGCTGGGCATCAATGGAATGTCCAGGTCACATGATCCAACTGAAGAGATCAGCGCAGTCTCTCCGTGGCTGCGTATTAGTCTTGTCAGAGTAAATTTGTGCAACTTATTTAATACTGAAACTGCAAGAAAAAATGTGTGTTTTTGTTGTGTTTGAGCGCATAAATTGAAGTTACTGTAAACAAAGAGGCGGTGTGGCGCCAACAATTCCTGCTCATTAATGAAGAAGAAAAAAAAATCATCATTATTAAATCTCATGCTTGCAATCACAGCGGTGAAACCTGTTATTATAGACATCCTCTTGCGTCTCGCTCAGCGCCGCTTTCGCTTCATTTTGGCGGCTCCCCTTCCCTCCAGCTCTTCTTTTCATCCTCCATGATGGCGATACAGCCATCCTAAGTGATAAATAGACTTCAATTAAGGGCCTGCTTTGTAGACTGCAATGTGTCATCTGTGCCTGGGTCGCCTTAACATTTATTCAATAAGGGTTCAGCAGTTAGCGAGAGAGAGAGAGAGAGACAGAGAGAGAAAGAGAGAGAGGAAAGACAAATAGATCCCAAAGATTCCAGGTCATGTTTGTCTGCTATCTGGGAAACGACTCTCCAGTGATTGCCGCAGTGGCGTCATGGTGGCAGATCAGCGTTGGTGTTGTATTTATCTAGAAAAAGTTTGAAGGCAGCTTGTGATTAAGTAGTTTCTTGGTTAACTAATATCTAGCTCGGTTTTTGGGAGAAGATTCACTTTGTCTTTGCATTTTGTAAGAAAGCAATCCACTAAGAAAAAGTTGTGTTTGTGTAGTATCTTTTTTAGCATGTTCTTTCTTTCTCTCTTTCTTTCTTTCTTTCTTTCTCTCTCTCTGACACGAATGTCATGTAGATGATGGATACGGCGCTGAGAGGGGAAACGAGGGGTTACCTGTCTCTGCTTTGGCTTTAAAATGCTCATTACCGTGACTCGGTGCAAAGCAACGCAGGTCACCTTGGGGAGAATTGCTTTTCTGTAACATTTGATTAAGGGCCCACTATGTCTTGTGTCATTTCGAATATCATGAAACTCTGCATCAAATGAGCACAAACTGACATTTCGGGAGAAAAAGCACTGTCATACAAACCGCGGTGTTGTAAATATTAAGAGGGAGGGGAGGGGCTTAAGAGGTGACGACAACCACTTTTTTTTCGTGAGCAGTGAGGAGGGTCAGGTAGTGTAGGGGAAAGTTGAAAAATGGAATGTTTGGAGTCAAGAAGAAAGTGAATATGAAGGCATGACAAGAGGAAAAGAGGGGTGTTGGTGAGTGTGAGATTTCTGGCCACAGATTGCTTTCCCTGAATCCCTGACCGGTTTCAGTTTAGTACTTGTTGTTCTGCAGAGTTATGAGCTTTGAGGTTTGCACCATTTGTATGGATGGATAGTTGCTTTCTGAGCTTTGTATTCGTATGCATTTATGTGTGTATGTGCACAGACACACTTGAAATATTATGCAGCCCGAGTTTCCCCCTGCCCATCTGTTCCCAGTGTGTTCCACTTGCATCTCAACTTGGCTTGTTTTGGTTCTGTGTTCCCCTACAGGCAGTCATTTAAAGACATGCATCCGTGTGTCTCTGGCTCACCTCTGCGAGATCCGCTCAGGGTGGTTCAGCTCTGTAAGTGAATTGACCTATGAGCCCCCTTTGTGTGGGCGTATTTCCCAGAATGCTGTGTTTGGACGCAGTCTTCACTGGGCGCCTCATTATGTTGGAGGAGGGGACCCGAGGGAGGAAGACAGGTTTTTGGGAGCAACATCCCTTCTGGCTGTGCTTCACAGAATTTTCTTGGCAGATAAAATTGTGTATATCCTCACTGTTTGTTTTTCTCTCTTCTCGCTCCTGATCGCATTGTTCCATTGCAATGAACGATACCGTGGTGCTGAATACAAATGCAGCGTTTTAATCAAGACGCGCGTCTCGCAGGGACCATTCACCCAATTTCAACTGGTTTGTTCGTCAACCCCAAGGTCTGTGCTAAGTGTTAATTATCTGAAGTTCAGCAAACAATTGAATGCACCATGGGTGTTGCATGTATAGGAAAGGGAATGGTGAGGATGAGGATTTAATAAAGATTTCAATCTTAATGAGCCTTCATAGATGCATAAAACAATTAATTTGATAAGTTATGCATAGAAAATCAAAATGAGTTACTGGTGGTTCAAGATAGTTTAAAAACAATCCCCCTTATCGCTATGAAAAAAACTGTTATGCATGTTTTCAGTGATGCAGAAGCTAATAACAGTTAATTTCAGGTTCAATTAAGATGTTTTAGTTAGGAGTCGGTCCTACAGAGCTGAATCAGACACTGTGTGCTGTGTTGCAAAGTAGTGAAATACCTAATCACATTCCATTTGTCTGTCACACAAGTAACACAGTTCAGCCGTTTACTTCCTCTTACTAATTAAACAATTGTACTGTTGATTGTCTTCACACTTGTTTTTCAATCGGCTGAATCAAATTTGACTTCAGTGTATTCTTAGAGCTTTTAGAAAGTTTAGTGACAGAAATGGGGAAGAAAATATAATTGGTAAGAAAAACAATTCCAGTTTCAAAAATATTCCAAAATGTCCAATTTTTTTTCATCATTATTTTTTTCACATTACAGGTTGTTGTTTTTTTAAAAATATTTGATTATTTCAAAAGTGTTTTGCCTTCTTTTTTTTCTTTCATTTTGTTGTGCCATTTTTTTTAATTATACTATCAGTTTTATTGTCTGCAGAAAGCGGAATATACACACAAAGTTTAATCTGATATTTTATTTACTTATTATTTTGTTGTTCATGGCAACAGAGAAACCTTTAGTTTGAAAAGTCGCTTGCCTGTGACAGTGTAAACGAGTGTGTGGACATCTTGTACACGCTGTTGTCCAAAAAGCATTCAGTCAAGTTTGAAATTCTGAACGTGAACAAATTCATGAAATGGTCCAGAGACCACACGGAAGCAGAAAACAACACAAATGCAGAGAACGAATTTGGCTGAAAAAATAATTTTATTTCACAGTTGCTGCAGTTTGTTATTTAATTAGATTTAAACCAATTCAATCTGCTCAGCCCCTCTCCCAGTGACGCTGGCCCTCCAGATTGACACTGTTTATGAGTCGTACAAAGCCACCGATTTGGCAGACTTTTCACTTCTCATTTGTCATGCCTCTTGTGCTGCACCATGAATGTTAAAAACCTCACAAAGTGCAAAAAGAGTCGCCATTAGGCAGTGTCACTGAGGGCTACCTGCCGCCAACATTTGATTGACTTCATGTTTACCGCTCGTCTTGTCAGTTTCTGGCAAAACTCGTTAGTTGTTTTTTTTGCAGTATACTTTCAGTGCTGACAGGTTTCATCTGAAAGGAAGGTATACGCGTGTTATCTTGACTGTCAGCATTATCTTGAAACAATCTGAAAAGAAGACGGCATTTAATAAACAGAACAGAGATAAACAGATTTTTTTTTTTTTTTTAAAGAAAAAAAGCAATAAGTGAGGAAGACTTGGAGTGATCTGACCGTGGTGATGCACGGCTCTTTGTCTCTTCGTACAGACGTTGTTATTGGCCAGAGTAATGAGCAGCGACAGAGGCCAGAGAGACCCGTCCTGCTGAGACCACGATTCATCACTGCCTTTTCAGAGACTCTGCTGTCTGCTGCTGAACAAGTGGCAGCCACTTACTTGGCCCCGAGTAAGTGTCTGACCATGCTGAGCACATGTGTCACTGAGAGGCAGGCAAAGAGTAAAGAAACACAACGATGGGCGGGGAAAGAAAAGGAAAGGAAACTGAAAACTTAAAATATGCAGCGTGTTTGTGTTTTTAAACATGGATGTTTGTTTTTTTTTTTTCTCTGTCACGCTCTCTGCAGCGTCGCATACACTTCTAAAATAAATGTTTGCACAATTTCTGTAAGGGTTAAAAAGTGTAGTTTGGCTTCATTTATGGATCAGACATGTGCTATGTGTGTCTTGACCATGTGTGAGATCGTATTGGTGAGTTCTCACGGTACACTGTGTTTAAACTGCTGACTCATTATGACAACTATACGATAACGTTAACGTGGCAGGTATGCGATGGTCGAATCCAGATGTGTGGGTCGGTTACGTAAGTCTTCATTCTAACTGTTATATAAGATATCTCTCGAGAATCAAACTTAGGACATATACTGTATAAGGTGGAACAAATAAACAGTCATTTGAGAACTTTGTATGTACATGGAGCGTTCTCCCAGATCTGACAAATGAAGCACGCCATCGGTCGATTGCCATGATTGAATCCAGACGTACGGGTCAGTTATGTAATTCAGTTCAGTTCAGGTTTGTTTATATAGCGCCAATTACAACACAGTCATTTCCAGGCACGTTTACAGAGAAAACCCAACAGTTTCACAAGAGCAAGCATAAGCAACTGTGGAAAGGAAAAACTACCTTTTAAAAGGAAGAAACCTTTGTAAGTCTTCATTGTAATCATTATATATCTCTTTGGAAATAGAACTTTGTGTTTGCATGGAGCGTTCTCCCAGATCTGACGAATAAAGCACCTCGTCCGACGATTGACATCTTAGAGTCCTTCTTACCACGACACAGAAAGCAACCTCTCACTAAGGCTTTTAGTCTGCAGTGCTGGTTTGTGCATCTATTTGGCGTTAAAAAAAAAAAAAATTATCTGGAGAATTTTTTTTTCAATCATTTGCCTGTCAGGACATCACAGCTACCTGCCCTTGTCCGTGGAATGGTAATGGACTGTTATGACGGTCATGATATGGCTAGTTTGACTCATAACTGTGCAGTAATTTGGGTGCTTTCATGCCTGCCGTTTGATGGTGATGTAACAGGCCAGTACTGTACAGTTTAAACTTACACTCGTCTGTGGACCAAAAAACCCCCAAAAAAACACAAATTGCAACATGGTAAAGGAATGACAAATAAAACAAATTCAACTAACAGACATTTTACTTGGTATGTAAGAAACTATTCGACTCATAGAAACGTCGATGTATCTGTTGTGTTCATTTAAAAGCATAAAAGCAATAAAATGCTGCAGAATATATCAATGAGCATTATGCACTACATATGAGGGGAAAGCTCAGTAATGGCTTCGTAAAGTACAAGCTGATTACAAATTCTGCAACACAACCTTGTCTCCCGAACCGTAGCATTTATTACATTAAAACCGTGGCGCAGACGTTATCTCTTCACTGTACAACTGCTTGTTTCTGCAGCATTGACTGTAAACGTGGCAGCTCTTTCAGCCTCACTGCCCTTATTTTTATTTTTTTTTTTCCCCTGTCCGCATCTGTGACCTTTTGAGACTTACAAACATCCCTTTCAGCGGCGTGTCATGACCCCGAGAACACGATCGACCCACCAGCACACCTACTGCACAGCTGGAAGCTTTTGGGCAAACAAGATCTCATACTGCACTTGTAGCTGTCTCCAAGAAATATGTCAATGACTACTCATGCGCTCGTACATGAAGGTTGTTTCTGGCCACTGATTGTATGAGTTCTTGTGTGAAAGGCGGCCTTTCTCTGAGCTAAATGAAAGATGGTACTTAAATATTTAACACATTGTGACCCAAACTAAATATTTTTGGTTCATCTTTCTTTTTTAAGTGGAACATTTGTGTAGCTCTGCTTTAGATTGAAACTATTTCATTTTTTTCTACATCTACCTGAGCAGATTTCTTCCTTTTAATTGGCGACAGGCAGAAGAACCACTGTCACCACCTTGAGCTTTCCCATTTCCCAGCTGTCTAGAAAAGAAGAAGCACATCGCCATTTCTCTGTATCTTAATAAAAGAGGTTGCAGCCTTGCGTGATCCCCGGGGACAGCTGTGTTACGATCATCCATTAAAAAGAAATGCATGCCGCGGCTTATGAAACCTGAAACAGTCGGGAAACAGCAGGTGTACCTGCTTAATCATGCCTTAATCAATCAGTGGTGGCCAGCGTATTCAACAACATGGCATGGCTTGAATAAAATCTCCACAAATGATTCAAAGAACCATTACATCTCATCTTTGGTTTCTTTTCAATAAACATGCAATTTTTTTTTTGCTTTTTTTAATTGACAAACCTTTGTTAAGTCTCTCAATATGAGGATTTGGCAGTATGAGATGAGGATGTCCTCATTTTTAGTCCCACCTACGTAGCTGTGATTTACATGGCAATACGCTTTTTTTTTTTTTTTTTTATTCCAGCCAGGGAAACTGGTGAATAAAACACCTGACTTGCTAGATTTGCTATGAATTATGTGCCGAGGAAGCATTGGGGTGGAACCAGTCTCAACAAGCATGGAGCGGTACAACATTATTATCGGTGTTCGACCTGCGAGCCGTGGTCGCAGGTTTCAGGCTTCCCCTGAGATTTAACATGCGGGGAGAGACACTCGGGTCCAGTGTGAACATGGATACTGTCTCATCAGCTTTTAACAGCATGTAGCATTGGAGCTACAGAGATCAAGAAGCTGCAAGGCCACAGTTACAGTACTATGAGAAAAAAATAAGTCAATAATCATATTTACTTGAATTAAACACAAAGATTTAATATTTAATACAGTTTGGATGCCATATGTGGCGAGTTAACACAGCTTTACCTTTGAAAGTGAAAGTATTTAAATAGCTCCCATCCACAAATTCACTGTGTTTTGAAAGTATCAGCTGTGAACAACAATATCGTTTGATGTGGAAATCCAGGAAGTCTGCATTTAACAAGCACTTTCAGTTTGGCGAGAGACAAAGCGTGGTTAATCCTGTCAACTTCGCTCTCCATGTGTGACAGTGACTGCCCTGCTTCATTTAGATTTCAAAATCCATTCATATTAACTGTTATTTGTGTTTGATTGCTAAAGAAATAGCTTTGATCACTATAACGGTTATTAATATCGTTACAGCAGCAGCGGTGCTGTGACAGGATGGCAGGGTGGCGATTTGCTCCGTCAGCACACTCATTTTTACTAAAGCAAACCATTTATTAGCGACAAGACCCTTCAAGAAAGTAATTCTGCTTTTTTTTTTTTTTTTTTTAAACTGAACCAGCACTGCTTGCATGCTGCTGTGATTTCTGGAAGCACATTTGAGACATGCGATGCAGCGGCATCCAGTCCTGCCTCCTTCACAGAGAAAGGAATTAGGTTCTGTGACCACCTCCACTGCTGGCCAAATTACAAGAAAGTGTCTTGCCTCTTTAGTGTTTTTAGGTTTTTTACATAACTGTGACTAAGAATCATGAAATATTGACATTTAATCAGTCTTCGTATGGAGGATAAAATGAGAGACTGTTTTATTTGGCAAATAAAAAGAGCAATTCATCTAAAATAAGCTTGAATTTCAATGCATGTGAAGATTTAATGCTTCTGATAATGAAAAAAAAACATTTATTTGAATCTTTATGGTCTACTGCAGTCAGAACATGCACATACAGCCTGCTGGAAAGTCACTGAAAGCAATTTTTGATTGCAAAAGATGTCTGCAAGCAAGTAATCAACATTTCAACGATAATGGTGTGAATTCCATTCACTCCTGTTACTAATTAAAGGTTTTAAAATCCCATCCATATTGGACATTCTTTATTGCAGTTATGGTCCCGGGGTCCTTTAAACTATCCAAGCAAGCTGAATTCATTGTAGAAATGTAATCAAAGGTTTCAAAAAGAAAACTGCAAATAGTTCATACACAAAAGTTTTGAAATAGACTTCATTTTTCCCAATTCGTGAGACGGCGAGAGTCACATGCTTAAGTTAATTCTGACTTTTGATACGTGACACGAAGCTTTTCATTGAGTGAAGCAGGTCTTCCATACATCGATGTTTAGCTGCTGAGACAAATTCAGATTATTGAAGTGACCTGATCACTTTGTTCATATAAAGAAGTCAACTAGAAAAAGTTGTTCAACAATGTTTTGCATCCTGAAAACAATTCAAGGTTACATCCCTGTGATTTATGTTCCCAAGGATCTTTTCTTTTGTTCATCTAAATCTTTTTTTTTTTTTTTTGGCAGTTGATACACGTTAATGTTACATTTAAAGCAAACAAGCAGTTTCAGAAAGCAAAGTCCTTTCATCAAGGAGAAGAGAACACTTCAAAAAGCTGCAGCGTGCTCTTTGAACGCTCATGTTGGGGAAAAGTCTGGACTCAGCAAAGCTGTCAACTGCTTTCACACGGGCTGATTGCCCTACTTGTTTTTGAAGCTTTAGTAGAATGAAAAATGCTTCAGAAGAAAGGGTATCATCCCTTAAGCCAGGTGTGTGTGTGTGTGTGTGTGTGTGTGTGTGTGTGTGTGTGTGTGTGTGTGTGTGTGTGTGTGTGTGTGTGTGTGTGTGTGTGTGTGTGTGTGTGTGTGTGTGTGTGTGTGTGTGTGTGTGTGTGTGTGTGTGTGTGTGTGTGTGTGTGTGTGTGTGTGTGTGTGTAAATGCATTACAGCGATGGTGGTGGAAGTGGTGCTTGTTTTTCGTGTGTTTTCACCTAAAAAACACTCTCAAATCCCCGGATCCCTCTCTCTGCGGGGCTGAACATCACTTAAAGCCATCGAGCTGTATTTATGACTTTATTTAGTGTTCTCTTTATTCGTGTCATACCACTCATTCCCTCGTCCACCTTCGCTCATTGCACTTATTTTAATTGAAATGCCATCATGAATAACGCCAAATTGCTGTGGTGGTGGGGGGCAGCGGGGGGGGGGGGGTTGGGCTCTCCTCGTGTATGAAAGTCCTCAAACGCTTGAGTGGCAGCTGTGTGGATCAGGTGGTTATTTGCACAAGATGTTGGCAAGGGTCTTCAAGAAGACATTTCGCCACGAAGAAGCGAGGTCTGGCGACGGCTTTGGAAGACGGGGGGGGGGGGGCCGCGACACGTTCGGAGTCACACTGACTGGTGAGCGATAGTGGAGGAGAGGAGAGGAGAGAATAGTGCTCCCACTTCAGACTGCCTCCTCAATGCAATTTATTTCGAAGTTTGATTCACTCCAGCGGGATCCAGGCAGGCCATTTAGCTGCAGCCGATACACATTCCCATACCCTTCAGTCTGTCCATTAATCGAGATTTGACCAGAATTTATTTGCTGGTTTCCCGAGGTTTAGAGACCGCTTGTTCGCAAGACATTTCTCTTCTTCTCTGCGGTCGAAAATAGCATGGCTGGAGAACAGGGAGTCTAACAAGGACGAAGAAAAAACATGCAAAGCTTCATCTTAAAAATGGGAGCACGTGCTGAGTCTTATCACAGGAAATCACATTTTGGTGTTTGGTCACAGATCAGCTTTTTTTTTTTTTTTTTTAATTTAGTCTGTAAATCTATCCAGCCAAGTGGTGCTGGCAGCCAAACAAATAAAGCTACTCTGGTAAGCCAGATATTATAAGAGCACACAGCTATCTAGTAAACCAGTCTACTCTTAACAGACAGTCCGGTCTTTTCTCAGCCAGATGGTCAGCCGAGCAGCGAGGCTGATGAGAACGCACCGTTTGTCCGATTGACCGAGGCGAGAGGTGGCACATCGGGCCCTCTAGGCTGTAGTCAAGCTTTCATAAAATAACAAAACAGGATGTGCTAAAACAAAGACGCTGCTGGTTCAGTCGCCACGTGAAATGGCTCATGGTCACTCCTGCTCGCTGCTTTAAGAAGTGACACAATAAACAGGTGACCTCGGTTTAGTTTTCAAGCTGATTCTGAACATTCATCTTTTTTGTTGAAGCCATAAAGATTTCAGAAATAACCTTCTTATAAAATTTATTGATTTGTTTTGGCCTTTGTGCAGTTTCTTTTTAGATTTTTTTTTTTTTTTTTTTTTTTTTTTAGCTCCACTTGTGTTGGTGCTATCCTGTCAGTTTGAAACGGCTCCGCTTGAAATCTCCATGATCTCACTCCTAACTCACATTTTGTGGGTTTTATGACACACTTGTAAATCCCAGCCGTCTGGCCGCACTCCCGTGTCCTGTAACCGCCTTTATGATCTGCTCCACTAACAGCATCGCCGAGCTGGTTTTAAGATGGTGACAGGTAAATCCAGCCCCCCTCAGCACAGATCACCAGCCGTCAATCGATGTGGATCCGCTCACCTCCGCTGCAGCCAAGAGAGCTGTAGGTTATTTCGCAGTATTCTACAAATTAGACGATGTCGCGTTGTCTTCCGATTTGAATTACCAGAGAAGATCGTATTGATAGGGAAATAGGAGAAGGTGTTATTAAGAGTGTACATGGTAATTTGCAAACCCCCGCGACCCTTTTCTCTCTGCGTATCATGATTGAATTCTTAATTTAATGAGTCTGCCAGAGAGATCCCGAATAGCGGTGGACCTCGCCTTGTCTTACAGACCGTGTGGAGTACAACCATCTGGAGGAGCTCGAAGCCGAGACATTACTCCGCCACTCTGACAGGAGCCAGTTGAGCTGGTCTGAGCATTAAATTAGAATGCTTTGTAATTACCTCCAGTTAGGGCGAAACGACTCAGCCATCTGGGACGAGGCCCCAAAGTTGATGAAAAAAAATAAATAAATAAAAATCCCACTTGAGGGAGGTAATAATTTCACATTAGAAGTCAAACAAGTATCCATCTATTTGCCTTCTTCAGCGAGATCATCAGAAAGTGAAGATTGTCACGACACAGAAAGGCCAAACATTTAAATGAAGTCATATCAAAATTATTTAATCAGAAGAAACCGAGCTGCTTATCACCAAATGAGTGCAGATGAAAAGAAATGGGAATCTGTAACCGATGATTAGATTTTTTTGTCGACTCACTTGGAGAATTTTCCTGCAGTTTTTCTTTTTTTTTTTTTTTTTTGAAGATTTATAAAAGAAATCAGTCAATTTACGGGGACTAACTAAAACAGAACATGACTATACTATAATATCATACAGCTTTTACTAAGTATCAACAACACAAACCTCTTTAATGGCTCCATAAAACTGATCATCCTCTACAGTGTTTCTAATTAGTGAACAAAATTGAAAAAAAAAACTGTGCAACAGTAATTTAGTAGGAGATTTTTTTAGATTATCATAGAAACCATAAACAGTTATTCTAATTTAGTTTCTCAGAAACTGCGCCGATATCATAGCTAAGTGATGGGATGTAAAATTACATGCAATAACAGAAGATAGTTTTTTTTTTTTTTTTTAAAGTTTCCACTCATAGTTCCAAGTGTGAATTAAAGTAGCTGCAAGAGGGACACAGTTTTGGCAGAGGAGGATGACAGTCAGTGTCACCAGAAGATAAATGTGCAGAGATAAATACAGAGGGACAGATGGTAGAGAAACATGATTCTGATGCTTCCTCTGGATCCATCTACCACCCCCCCCGCCCCCCTCGACACTTCTCCAGAATCTGGTGCGCTCATACATGCCGCCATGCATAGCTACACGTATGAGGGTGCACCAGATTAGAAACACACAAGCGTGCAGGCGCACAAGCCTTCATTAGCTGCTCCCTCATCATTGTTTACCCTGCGCAGAGGCAGAGACGCTCCGCTGCTTTTCACATCAGTCAGCCGCAGCAGTGGCATCGCCGCTCCCCGCCTCGCTCCCGTCTCCCTCCCTGCGCCGACACATGAGCACACTCCGCACAAGACACACTTTAAACAGTACATTTTCACTGTGTGTTGCATCATCCGTCTGTAACGCCAGCAGGA
Organism: Salarias fasciatus; assembly: GCF_902148845.1. NCBI lineage: Eukaryota > Metazoa > Chordata > Actinopteri > Blenniiformes > Blenniidae > Salarias > Salarias fasciatus. Next base: position 18,776,638 of record NC_043749.1, read on the forward strand.
AAGCGCATACCAGTACATAAATATAAACAAGTTACTGAAGCAACACTTCGGCGTCCTCCAATTCATTACTCACAGCAGAGGTGGCCACACACGCACACACACACACTTACACACATACACACACACACACACAACAAAATGCCCCTTAGTCCTTCCAGACTGTTTGTGGCAGATGGTGGTGGACCAACAGCCTCTGGCACTACTCTGATCTTGCTGGGAGGAAAGAGCCAGATAAATGAACAGGTGAACCTGCAAAGAGAGGCAGAAACGGTTTTCCGTGAATCAGAATTCCAACTGCTTCACACACGTCACACACCCAAAGTGGAGAAAATTGTAACTGTGTACACACACACACACAAAAAAAAAAAATTCTCAGCTCTTCTCTGATTTCTGATATCGCAATTGTAAATCTGTTTAGTAAACGACCAGATTGTAAACTGTTGTGGGCAGATTGCAACCCACTGAATTACCCTGACCTCAACCTTCCGGTTTCAGCCATGCAAGAGAACCTGTGGCATTAAGATAATAAAAGCATGCCAAAGCATCATATACACAAAAATAAATAAATAAATTGACAGATTAAAAAGTGGGTTGTGTCTTTATGCTGATTAACCACAAAACATTATCAAATTCATGGAAGCTGAAGCCAAAATGCAATACCCTAAACACTGAAGAGTCTATCACAGGACTAACAGACCGGACTTGTTAGTCCTGTGGACTCCCGTCCATGGAGACATGAGTTCAGCTCGCTGCAGGACCCGATAGTTTTATTTCTTGTCTACATGTTTTCCCTGCAGGCTCATCCTTTCACTCATGGCACATAAAATCCATCTTTGAATAAAAATAATGAAAACTGCCAAATAGCGAGGCTCAATATATATTGTTGTAAAGGAAACTTATTACTGGTGTTTTTTGGACTGGTTCTGCACTTCATCCTCGTTCTGGCAGCCTTCTGTTGTGTACAGTAGCGCTTCATTCAAAGCTAGTTGTTGCCATTGAAGAACACCTTATAACTGTTTGTATATCTTTTTTATTATTCACCCCACAGCTCGATTCTAAATCCATATTTTTTCTTTCGGTTTTTTTTTTTTTTTGGAAAGCCACTTTTTGCACCATATGTTACTGTAATAACAATGCTGTCCTGACTGTGATTCCCTCACTCGCAGCTTTTGCCTCTTTTGATTATGGCTAAAGAGGCAGAAACAATGATGAGATCCTTAATAAGAAAATGACTCTACACGGAAAGTCGAAGTCATTTTTTGAGCATTTGCTGACCTCCCAGCTGAAGTTTCTCCCACACTAAATACATGGAGTATTAAAGCCTCTGAAGATGCCGGATTAGTTTAACTTTTTGCAACATTGCATTTCTACCAGGACGCCATATTACCTGCAGATGCCTGATTTAAGAATACAATATTGAGTCACAGATGGCAGAGAGACGCAGACATTCTGCAGCAACTATCGGTTCAGCAGCCCGAACGTCACAGTTTCAGCCACAACATGAAAAAATATTCCTCATATAATATTAAAACAAGCGTACGACAGATATTTTGACAGCAGAGAGATATCGGACGGCGGGACTGCTCACAATACGTGACAGCACAAACAAAATTTCTGACATGCTAGAAACCCGTCAGCACACAGCAGAGAGAAGCAGGAGTCGGGAGAGAAGAGACAACACAACGCAAACTTCAAGAATTGAAACTCATAGTAAATACAGGGAGTTGCTTCGGGTTTGACTGTATTCACGCATTATATATGTGCTTGGTGTTTGCACTCAGTTTGACTTCTGAGCACTGTTGTCCGTCCTGCGACTGAAAAAAGGTGTTGAGTCTTTTTTTTTTTAACACATATTGGACCCCACAGAGCAAATTCCACACTGAAAATCTAAACTGGTAATTATTTTTCAAAGTCATGTTTTGATTAACCTTCAGTTCTCACTTGTTTTTTTAATTTCATCAAAACATTTTACACACATAAACAGCCCCGCTCCCTGTGATGTTTGGATATGGGAAATTATATAAAAGTGGAGCCTTTCACATTTGAATTTAGAGTGTATTACTGGCTTTGAAATGCTTCAAAGCCAAGCTTAGGTTTCTCTGGTGAAATGAAGTTATCAGAGGGAGCAGATGATCCTTATTTGTTTGCAAAGGCCAACAAAAAGTGCAATAAAGTCTTGAAATGACTTGTCATCCACTTTGATTTTTTTTTCTTTACCCCCTAATGTAACACCACAGTTACATTGGCAGATATAGTTCCTACGAAAAGGAGGGAGTAGCTGTTTTAAATAAATTTCATGTTCAAGCATCAGAGAGGAGCAGGGTTTGTCTTTGTAGCAAACACACTGTAGTTTGAAGTGAACTGTTTATGCTCAGCAGTCGTGTGTTTTTACAAAATGAAGCACCACATTGGGGTGTGTCACTCTTTAACGAACGTTAGTCACGCACAAGATACACTTGTTACTTATTGAGTTTAATAGATGAGCAGATATTGTTCTGTAATCAAACACATTCAAGTTTATTCAAGTGTAAAAGATAAGGTAGAAATGTATATGAATATGGATGTGGATGCTTTTGACTGCAATGACAAATGCTCACTCAGCCAGAAGTATATCCTTAAAATGGAGTGGTTTATATGTTTCAGGGTATGTTTCGAATCTTGGACTTGGTCATAAGTTTCTCTGGATTGTGTTTTCATAATTGAAACTTTGTCACACTAAAAATCAGATGTATTTTGCTCCAGATAAAGATTCTCAGGTATGTGTTTGTACTGTTCTCGCACACTGCTCTTTATAGATTTTCATATCTTTGCTTTAATTCTATTTCTTTTTTTTTTCTCATTGCTTATTGAGTTATTTTGCATTTTTCTCTCATTGCTGCAGACTTATTTTTAAATAGACTACATTCATGCTGTTAACAGTGACGTGGTTTGTGCCACTGGCTCCTCAAAGCAAGGTGATCTGCAGGATTCAATCAAAGTCCTGGGCTTCTCCATGTGGAATTTGCATGTTCTCCCTGCTCCTGCATGCATCTTTATTTCCCACAATCCACACTCATGTTTATCTAAGTTAATTAGTTGATTTAATTGGAAGATTGTGTGTCTCTACTCGTCCTGTGTCAGACCGGCAGCCTGCCCAGAATGCACCCTGCATCCAGCCCAGTGTCAGCAGGGATACGCTCCAGCTCTCAGTGGCCTTCGTCCAAGGAAAAGTGGATATGGACGAGGGATTAATGGATGGACTACATCCACATTGCAAATCTTGGCAATCTCGAGAAATTTATCATTTTATTTATTATTTGCACGCACAACTACACGCCAGTGGCAATGAAACCATGATGGAAGGTATTGGGAAAAACTTGGCATTTAGTATCTTGCCCAAGGGCACCCCAGTATGGAGGGGAGGAGCTGGCGGTTGGAAGCTCAACCGAGGCCAAGTCAGAGCAGCTGAGCCAGCCAAGAGTTAACATCTAGACCGAAAAAAGGAAAGATGATTCCCAAATCATGGAGTATTTCTAATTCCATTACCAACCCTCTGATCTTTGTTTGACCCGGTGTGGGATGTCTTCTGATTGGCTCTTGAGTGAATATTAGTTAGAATTTTAGCTCAAAACCAGATATTCAGATCAGCTGACGATATAGTAATTGTGCAGTTACCTTTGAGCAATGCGATCAATGTAGTTTTTTTTTTTTTTTTTTTTTTTTTCAGTTGATGTGTTCACTAGCATGCAGCAGAAAACTGTGCTTAATAGCCTACAGTAGACATGACTATATGGAGCTTGGTGAAAGTGAGGTAGATACTAAAAAGTGAATGCATAGGTAAATTTATTGTTCCAAACAATAGTTTTATGATGCACCTTGAGGTGAAAGCAAAAAAGCGGAAAGAGACGTGAGAATGCATAGGGGAATGTCCGTTATGTAAGTGGGGGGAAAAATGAAGATAAATAGCTTCCAAACTTTTTTAAGACCACCACACAAGTTTTTTATTGATCAGAACAAAAAGTCTGTCAAAGTGCTGCTTTGAAACAAGTGATTGCACTAAAAGTCTTTCATTCATTGTACAATTAACATTGTCTTTTTTTCTGCCATTGTAATTAAGATGTGGATTTATCCATATGATATATCCAACAAGCATTGTGCACTCACCTCTTTAGCACTTGCAAAATGTTCAAAAGAATGGTGCAGAGCTTGTGCTGAACTCAGTTATTCATAGCGAGCAATTAGTAGAAGAAGTCGATGTGTTTCATTTCTTTCCTTTTGAATCTGCAATACGCAACCTACTTTTAAAAATATGCTGTTTGAGGCCAGATGAGGCACCTCTCTCTGATCGTACATTCATGCTCTGGCATCCTGCGCTCCTGCCAGGCATTATATTTGGCATCAAAGGACAAATAATAGGCCACGATTTACAGGCAAAGACTTCCAAGCGATGGAGGCAGTTGTTTGATGACTGCGGGGGCAAATAGTACAAGTGGAGAATATAAGTATTGTAAAAGGCTGCCGCTGATAGGTGGAGGAAAATGTGTAAATTCTCAAGTATCAAGAATGCTGCCTGTCCTCTTACCTCTCCCTCATGATTTATTCAGGACATTTGTATAGAAGCCCTAGATGTCAATGTGTCACTTGCGATCACTCACGCAGAGGTCAGGATGATTTTTATATCAGTACTTAGTGCATTAGGCGCTGTCAGGCAGCCAATCAATCACGGAGACCTGCTGTTATGGCCGTGTTCTGACTTGTTTTTCTCTGACCCCTCCACTCGAGGTGCCCCTGCTTAGCCCTTATATATATCACTAATACTGCACTAATACAGCCGGACACAGACACTCGGCAGTAGATCACGCTGCTCGCAGACGCTGCACCGGCAGGGGATGAGTGGGTGGCTTAAAGGGATGACCTGGCTCCACGCGGCACTGGGGCCGAGAAGCTGCTGCAAGGAGCGGAAATCCAGAGAAGCTGCAAGACACACGAGGCGACTCATCAGTGTGCTACACCACCGACGTGCACGGAGACCTGTGACATGCACCACTGCGGATTTACCGGTACATATCAGAGATGATGACCAGGTGGTGGCTGTTACTTGGTTGTGCTTCACCTTGAATGAGAAGCATCAGCTACACAGTGATGTGGTGACTGGCACTCTCACATCACAGCCCAGTTCGGTCCAGTTTGAAAATAAAAATAGGAAGATATTGACATATTTTCCTACTTATAAAAAAAAGAAACCTTCTGTACAAAATGCTACACTTTTCCATAAGTCATCTATTTTGAGCAACTCTTGTTATTCATCTAAGATTCAAGGATTTGTTGCTATTCGATCTCTTTACCCTGTAAGATGGTTCAGCCAAGTTCTGGTTTTTGAAAAATGGATCGTTTAAGAATATTTTATAGTTGCGAATTCTGGATATTTGCACTGAATTTTGCTGTCATACGATATATCATTCTATTAATTCACTGTAAGTTGAAAACCAAACAGTCACTTCTCGCTCGTATCTTCAGCCCATATTACCCATAAGAGAAAAAAAGTTAACCAGACAGGCGAACCAACTGCAGGATAGAGCAGTGTTTGCTTCATGATCCATGATAATAGAGTTCTCAGGTTTCACACAGGTTTTGCATGTTTGGTGTGGTCATTTGTTTCAAAACCCACTTCTCCTACTGCAGTCTCAGAAAACCAAAAAAGCAGATTATTTAATCCAATTAAAAGGCCCCACAGCTCATGAAATAATGCCTGATTATAAAGTTGTAGAGTTAATTTTCTTTTCCACTGCAAAATAAGTACATTTATTTAATCTTTCATGAATCATTTCCTCATTTTACACTATAGAAGGGTAACTTTTATATTGCCATTAAATATTGTTCAATGTAATTCGGCAGACTGTAATGCACCAATCTCAGCCATGTACAGTAAATGGAATATTTGTGCAATTTTGAACTACTGAAAGGAAATTCCTGTGAAGGATCAATAAAGTTCTGTTCAATTGTATTACTCTAAGATTGCTAATGTGGATTCCCTCTCCTGTTGCAGACTGTGCTCGTTCTCCGATAAACAAGATTTTAAAGACACAAATTCAGTTAAACAATTAGTTGCTCTTTGGACAAATGAGATCTGTACCACTCGAATGTCACCACTGATAATTGTATTATTGGTTTCAAAAAGCAATTTGCTATCAAGACTTGTGAATTTACAGCAATGTGTTTTTGTCAGTAAAGTGATTTTTCAGTCTTCGTTCGATGCACATATTAAAGTCGACTTTCATAGACTTTCATGGTGTTTGTATTAATGTCAGCTGCTGGTAATGCTTCACTTCAGATGGTGCAGCTGAACGCAAGTGTTTTGTATTCAGAACTTCGTGCTTTGATGTGAGAATATTTAAGCCTGAAAGCAGCTGACAACGTGAATACATAAACCAGCTCTGTGTAAATGTAAAGTCTTGATGCTCGTGCAGCGTTACCTACACTTACAGGAGTGAAGTGACGAAGTGAAACTCCCGGCCCGGTGTGACCGCTGCCCTCCCGCTGCAGACGGAGGGAAAATTGCCCGGACCTCCCAGTCTCGAATGGCGAGATGCCGCATGTCCCATTATACCTTCCTTAGAAAATCTTTTTGATACGTCGAGCCCTGTAATCTCTCTTTCTGTAGCTCTCTTCCTGCCTTATTTACTTGCTGAAGGGAGAGACGGCAGTTGGCCGCCCACAACCTTCAGAAATTGTCCTCAACAATTACTGACTCCGGGGGAGACGGTGCCGTAGGTGCCAGTGTTGTAGGTATGATTGACATTGTAGCACATCGCAGCTTTGAACTAAAACAATATCTGTCACACACCTCGGAGTTGCGGCGGTGAGACAGATACCAGATGATTTACCGCGCTCACAGTCACAGTCTGTCATCTCAGCTCTGCTTTAGGTAAGAAAAAAAAAAAAAAAACACCTCTCAACAGGAGGGCTTTTCCCTACTGGCGAAGCCATTGATTGTTTCAGTGTTCATGCTTTGATGTCACAGTTATTTTACAAAAAAAAAAAATAGATTGCACAAACACACTTAACTCTTTCCTACCTCAAGGTCACATGACTAGTTTGTGTTGTGACGCTGCTTCCTGTGTGGAGTTTGCATGTTCTCCCTGCATGGTTTTCTCCCTCATCCCAAAGAAGCGTCTGCTCTGTGAGTGTGTGCGGATGTGTGTTTGGGCCTATGATTGACTGGCGGCCTGTCTAAGGTGCACCCTGCCTTTCAGCCGCTGTCTGTCGGGATTTGCTCCAGCGCCCCACATATCGAACGTCAATGGATGAACGAGTGCTAACGAGTCGACTGGATCGCAGAATAATTTAACCTATCTCTGGCTTTTGATTGGAGGACCGTGGATGGATCGTTGGCATTTTTTTTTTTTTTTTTCTGTGGACATTCATGATCTTGAGCTCATAAATCCCTCAGATTTTTCAGTTAGTGCCGCGAGGAACTCCTGGGTTGGGGCCATTTGCGCAGACATCTTGTGATAAATCTTAGTCATACCCTCTCCTTCAACAAAAAGTCATATATCCACACACAGGTTTGCATTACAGGTCATCCATGCTGAAACATGCCAATCTGATTTGTCTGTACTTTGAAAAGGTCAATCTGGAACCGGCACTGTGATTTACAGTCCAAGCAATGGACTATCCTGATTAGATGCATCCTAACTTGTCAAATAAAATCTCCCAACTGCTCCGTGGAAAGCAGGTTTGTCATTCCTCACAGAGCTGGCGTTTGGATTTATAGTGTCACTTCCTGATGAATGAGACATTCTGTTTTTTAAGATAATTGAAAACTGAAGTGAGGTACTGAGATGGGGAATCGAGCACGCAGGTGTTGTTACTGTGCATGAATAAGATTTAGAGCAAAACTTAATTTTAATTTAATAGCCACAGAGTAACGCTTTTTGATTTGTTGCACCAGCTTACCCTAAGATGGAATTAATTACTTCAGTGCAGCTATTCGCGCAACGGTTTTTTGGTTTACCTCCATTTATAAGATATTTTCTTACTATATTATAAATATATGGTGTCGTTGGCTCGAATTGACTCCATTTATTTTCTTTATCGGCTTAGAGATTTATCAAAGTGCAGTGATTCAACATGAGTTGCAATCTAATGTGCAACATTCAAGGTGAAAGGGAAGCAGAGGAATGAACTTGTGTGTTCACTCGTGTCACTGATGTTAACGTGTTCGTTATTGTCTCATAAAAGCACAAAATGCATTCAGTTGGAATGTTAAACGTGTCTGACCACTTCTTCCTTACGTGGCAGCCCTTCGGACTCGCACGCTGCCATGTGTTGTAATTATTGAGACACTTGAGTCTAATGGGATGTCTAGACTGTATGGATGTTCTGGTAACAATTTTGTTTCAGATGACAACAACTCTGAGTGCCAATCCTTAATGGGGGGGATTGAACAGTGGGGTCATTTTACTTCAGTTCCACTCGGTCTAGACGCCGTTTTCGTGACTAATTTCATCATCTAAATGAGCTGGAAGGCTCGCGAGGGTGAGAGTACAGGGTATTCAATTACACGCGAATAATGTTTTGCAACTGTAGTGGTAGTCATTTAGTCGCTCGCCGAACAGCTGTTTTCCAGTAGTTACTGTCAAAGAGGCCGGGTCAGTGATACTGTGCAGAACTTTTTCTGATGTTGAAACAAGGACGCTTGCTGGACAGTTGCTGAAAGTGAATCCAGATTCATAGTTCAATCAAAAAATGCACCTTTTCTGTATCGGTATGCCAGTATTATTAGATCTTCCAACAAACTCAAACCTAGGATCTCAGAAATAGCAGGTAGGATTGTAAAAAAGACTGGCTAAACAGAAAAGTGTTTTACTTTCCTCATCTGATAAAAGAAAGAAAAATGTTTTGTTGCGAATAATTACGGCTTCAAGAATTTTTAATCTCTGCAGTCTGACATGACGTTTTGCACATTGTCCCAACTATTGTGGAATTCGGTCATATCTGACAAACAGCCTGATAATTGATCCACTAATCCTTAAACTGTGGTCGGGATTCTCTTTGTGTTATCAGTGCAGATGCATTGTTTTGCAGAAACATTTCATATCAGAGTGGAGCAAATAGCAACAATTATACAAAGTTCACATAGTCTTGCAGCCATTTCGATGGAGTCATTGATAAATTCATAATATTCCGGAAATAAACTGAGTAATATCACACAAGCAAGTCTGAAAGTTTTTTTATTAAATGACCCATTTGTTCCATTCAGACAGCTGGCGTCACATATGTATGTTAATCTGACAAAAGAGGGTAACGATACTATAGTTGTGGCATCAATACGGCTAATGTGTAACTAATGGGTGCTTTTCCCAAGTTGGAATGCGCTGGATGGTTTAATTTGAAGAGGATATTTAAACCGACTGGATGCGTCATGTACATTAGTAAATGGAATGACACCATCGCGCCGTTAATGTTCTTTTTATCTGACACGGCATAAACGTGCCCCGCCTCAACTATAATGGAGTATTTGCTTGTTTGACGTGGTGTCGGAGATGTTCTCGCATTACATTATTACTCGGGGGTTCATATTGTAGCTACTGCAAGGACACGTCTGATGCTGGAAGAGTGCGCGGACCTGTCATATACATGATGGTTTGTGGAAAATTTCCAATTAGTATCATCTTTCAATCTGACACATCTTCTCACATCCACTTCATTTCACATCTCCTCCCTGCTAAAAGCATGTGATCAGACGTTCTGCTGAAGGATGGCTTCTTTAAAGAAGTCTGCCACACAGCGGTGCACAGCGGTCGAGCTAACACCGCTGCAGCACAGTTATTCTTTTTTCAAATTTCTTTTAAGTTTCAGATCGGCGGATTTCGTGCACAGCTGACGCCTGCGTTATTGGTTTGTGCAGCACACAGAAGGATTGCATCAGTACATTTTCCACAGTTTCAGCTCTGTATTTGATACCTTAACCTCCATTCAGTCACCAGCAGATAGCCTTGAAATCCCCGTTAAATATATGCATGTTATGCTTAAGGAAAAACTGAAGAAGCTCTCTTCTTCTTCTTCTCCCTGGCTCTTTACGGATTTTCTCCGATGTGATTTTTCTCTCGTGCTGTGCCCCTCCTGCATTCCACAGGTCTATCTGGGTCTAATCCTAATTTATTGTTTGTGTGATTAAAAACAAATCATATATACTATAAGCTTCAATGCAGAACCACAGTAGCAGTTATTACAGAGGCAGACTATGCACTGCATTGATACCGAATATTTCCAATCAAAACAACCCAAGTAGCATCACAACAAGAATAAAGTGATTTAACTTATGGAAGTGAACTAAATATACCTGATATCAAACTTATGATATTAGCCACACACTGGAACACCTGCTGCTATAGCAAAATTCAACTTAATTCTGGTTAAATTCATCCTTAAATATACAACATGAACCTTTTTTCTTTGCCAGTGTTTCGATATTTTCTCTGATTTTGTAATGGAAGTGGAAAGCTGCTCTGCTGTGATCACTGAGCTATCCACGCTGACGATCTTTTTAGAGGCGCAAAGGAATGAATCATTGATAGTATTGGTGCTATAAATAACTACGTGTGTGTGAGTGTGTGTGTGTGTGTTATGGCCAAGCGTAATGACACCTTCTTTGGTCTTGTTTGCAAAACAGCCTAATGCCACACAGTGTGTTAAATTACACTTTTTCTTGTTTTCATTGATTGATTTTAGGAGTTGTGGAGCAGACAGGATTTCAATTTTTCCATTTATGCTCACACCTGAGTATTAGCTAAAATAAAAAGGTTTTTTTAAACCATACAGAAGCAATATACCTGTCTTTATTTCTAACCTAAGTAAAGCTTTTAGCTTAAGTTTGGTCGCAACTGTCCAGAATTCCTACAATACCAGCAACACTCAAGATTGTAAATTGTATACCGTATGTCTTTTTTTTTTTTTTAAATACAAGAGCTTGACTGAGGCAGAGCAGGCATATTAAACTATTAAACCCAGTAAATACTTGATCAGAATTTATAGATTCAGATTGAATTTATTTCATCTTCATATGGACCAGTTTTTCACCTCATATTTTCATGGTTAGTCCAAATTTCTGTGATTATCTAACCTCTACTTACATTCGACTCATTTTTCATCAAAGCCCGTGCGCCCCATCATGAAAAGGTGGATTAATAACCTCATTGCCCTTTTTTAATGATTAATAATAAAACTTGGGTCTTGTGATTCATCAAAAAAAGCTGCACACTCTTCTCTGCGATGGGGGATTTTTCTGCTTGTGGCACTCGAACAACACCCAGCCATGGGAAAAGTGCTTCCTCTCTCAAATGTCAACCATTACCAGCTGAAAAATGAATCCTCCGTCCAGAAGCTTTATTGGACTGCTGTAACCCACTATCGACCAGGAGAACCACAAATGCGAGCTTCCGCTGGTTTTATAACATGAGAAAGTAAGAGCGGGAGTCACCCTCCGGGAAAATACATTTATCACTCCACGCAGTTATGAAAGAGAATACTGACCTCAAAAATGATGGAAACCTGTTAAACCGCCTTAACTCCAGACATCACCAGTACACACAGAGAGACTTCTCACAACAACTGTTGAACACCCAATGTGTTCACGCACAAATCCCTAAAAGAAAGAACAAACTCTTCTACTTTGACTTTCATTTTAATCTTTAATTTAAAAAAAAGTTAAGACTGTGTTACAAGGGAGAAACATCATGAAAAATGGGACTGGTGTCAGAAGTTAATATTATCACATTAAATTATATCAGCTTTTCTCATCAGCGCTCAGAGGCTTTCAGTTTCAAAACGTGAGCCTCTGAGCAGCACACATCAACGAAATTCATTTACCGCCGCGGATCACCCAATGACGGAAACCCTCAGTTCTACCGAATACGGTTGAATAGATTTCTGCCTGTTGACATGAGGTTCACTCTCAAGGCTCTGCTTTACAAAGACTTTAAAATACATCTATCTGATGTGTTTTGTCCATGATCACACTGTAGAGTAACATTTTAATGATCTGGTGTATCAATAACTATGTTCGTCTTCAATCCTGTGTTCAAGTTTCATCTCACGGTAACTGCAGACGTTACAGGAACACAGACGTCTGAACCTCTTTTTCTCCCATCATGCAGTCACCATGTCGACTGAGCGGCAAAGAAGTAACCGTTTACAAATAGAATGCAAAGGATTTCCATGCAAATGTTATCATAGTGTTGCACACTAGAAGAGAATAGAATGAAGATAGTTTTTTCATCTCTTTTGACAGAACAGCTGCTTCTGCATGAGTCTATTTATTGGATGAATGGATTTGTAGCGCATACACACTCCTGCAATGACATTTTAAAAGTGAGTGTCATGTTTTACTTGCATTCATTTTCGTTGTCGTTGTAAAAAAAAAAAAAAAAAAAAAAAGAAAAAAAGGTAACGAAACAAAAAGAGACAGAATTAAATGACCTTGTTGGTTTCTGCTGTTTTATTCACCTCACATGTTCTCCCCTGTCAGTTTGTCTCCCGTTTCTCTGAGTAACCGTCCGCAGCGTGTTTCCTTACAGTAAATGGTGGCGATCATTGGACACGGGCTCCGTCGCGTCTCCCACTGTAATTGCGTCTCTCATGCTCATCTCATTATCTAAGGAGTTGTCATTATTGAGAAATTTCTCCGCATCGCCTGGTGTGAGATAAAAGCAATATTTCTCCCGATTCTCATTAGCGGCCGTTGAGCACCACCACACAGTAATGAATGACAGAGGAGAAAACACACTATTAGACTGATGGCCTGTCGGGGCAGCCGTGACATTCGGTTATTTCAGCCTCCACGTTTAGGCGCTGTGCTTCTGCGCTCCCATGTCGGGAGGAAAAAAAATAAAGAGACCCCAGAGATGTGGATGCGAACCGCGGTGTGTGTCTGCACTCCCTTCAGACAGCCGCCCCACGTGTAACTGAGCAAAGGAGGCTCATTTAAACAATTGTGACTCAAAGGGTGTTGCAATCAATAGAGAGGCAGAGGACCAAAGGGCAAGGAGTCATCCTCCCACTCAAATCACCGTCTTAACCTTCAGCATATCTGCAGGCCTGACAAGCTCACCTCGGCGCCTGACAGGATCCAAACTCTATCTCGCCTGCTGGCCTCAGAGTTGTGAAAGTGTCCACACACTCCGAGAGGCGCTGAGAGCGATTCTGATGATTGCATCAACCAAATCTCTGTAACCAAGAAATCTGCAAAAACCTGCATGCCCGAGTAATAATGACAACTATCTGTCACATGTTTTGGTTTGTTTTTGAAGCCCGGTGAACAAATGTAATGCAGAGAGACTCTATCATGTCTGCATTTGGTACTGACAGCTATCTATTCATCTTCTCTACCTGCATTATCCAAATTAGGGATGCTGGAGCCGATCCAGGCTGTCAGTAGCCAGAAAGCGGACGATCCATACATATAGGGCCCACACATAAAGACAGATATACTCACACACACCTTCAGCCAGTTTGAACTCAAATTAACACTCATAGTTGGAGAAAAAACAACAGTGGATAAACATTCAGACTCCACACTGAATGCCTGTCAGTCTAACAACTTCACACCGAGGTAGCAATGAAGTAATAATTCAGTAAAGCAGAAAAGGACCAGAACAGAGAGAATAAATAAAAGTTGCTGTTTCTTCTGCAGGTGTCAGAATCTGTCCTCACTTTTCTGGCGTGCTTGACCACCGTGTGAATATAGATCTCGAAAGACAGCGTTGCTCCACACACTCATATTTTTTATGGGGCATTAAATCGTTTCTCCTGAGGATTTTCCTTTCTCTGTCCTCCACCTTTTCGAGTCAAGGGAAGTCACATCCCGCCCACAGTTTTCTTCTGTCTCTTTATCTCTACTCTACATTCTCCATTTGACTTGTTTTCTCTGTTGTTGTTTTTTCTCTTTCCCTCGGTATCCTCCTTCCTCACACAAACACCCACCGCCAATGGTTCTCTCCAGCTCCGTATTGTCTCCCCTGTTCAGAAAAGTCAGTCTGTTTTTAATGAGCTCTGCGTCTGTGGCTCTCAGCCTGAGGCTGTCCACCACTGACCTGTTGGCATTTGCTTCTCTCTGCTTTCTCCTGTCTCTCTCTTCCCTCCTCTGCAGTTTTCCCTCCCTCCCTGCGAGGCTCCTTTTTTCTCTTAGATTAGAAATTAAATGACGGAGGAGACTCTTTGGTGTTGAGTCCGCTGAAGCTTCCCTCGCCGAACACTCTAAATAAAACCTGTTACTTCCCAATCGTCTGGATCGCGGCAGCAGCTATTTGGCGCACGGTCTTGCAAACAGCACCTTTCAATCCACAGGCAGGCTGTTTACCTCAATGCATTTCCCCCTCAGCTCAACCAATTGTTTCCAGAAACGGCTTCAATCTTTCTTATGATACATCAACACTTTAGTTGCCTCGCCGAATAACAGCAAAACACCTCAAACCAATCCCGGCACTTTTCAGGTAGTATTTTCAGCACAATGAGAAATGCGAGGCTGCGCGGGTCGGAACAGCTGGCCTAACAGCCAGACGTTTGATCTCTGGACTGCACTCCATCAAACTGGGAGGCAGTGGGCAGTTGATGAGTAGAATGACCTTTAGCAGCAGAACTGCCACAGCGGCCTTCAATCACGGCTGACTGGGAGACGGGGCTCAGTCACCGGCCGGACCGGAGGTGGTGTGCTGCCGCATGACTGGATGCTACAACTGCTCATTTCATTGATCTGCTCCGCAGCGCTCTGTAAATTACAGAGACACGTTGCATTTGCGACCCAGACGGGCGTCATGCGGACCCACCTTTGCAGGCTGCACTGTAAACATGAGCGAGCAGCGCGGTACTCTAAATCGCTCCTTTTGTTGTTCCTTTCTCTCTGTTTATCTTGTTTTCTTTTGTTATTTTTCATTTATTGCCTTTTCCCTGCCTTTCCAGCTCATCTAACAAACACACGTAGTTACCCTTTACTTGCACTAGAAAGCACATTTTGACCTTTACATTCTCTCAAGCACCTTTTTAAGCTTCAAACTGTTTGTCTCAAAGGAATAAAGCCTCTTGTTTTTGCTCATTATTGTGCCGGGAACGTATTAAATCAGCGTGAACCTGACAAATTCAGAATCGTATCTGTGGTGTAGGCGAGGTTCCTCCACAGGTGTGCGTTGCAGCCGATGAAGCGTTGTATAAACGGTAGCATGGATGTCGTTCGTTTGCGGTAACTCCGCCTCTTTCGTGTTTCTGTGACGGCACTTTGATCCAGTGCAAGAGAAGCAAAGTCACCGCAGCGTGTACGCGTTTTACTTATGTGTTTTTATTGGCGTCACCTTCTGACAGAATGATAGAGCACCATACGCTGGAGCTGGTGTCTGCCGCCATCTGAGCGGGTGCGTCGCAGCCCCCCGTATCTCCACGCAGCACGAGCCACCCACAGAATCAGCCGCCATCAGATCAGATCCTTCCTGTGGGATTCATCGCAGGCTTTGAACAGAGCAACACGTAACCGAACGGCACCGCTAATGCACACGTGCACGCATTTGTTTTCAGATAGCACAAAGAAATGTCACGGTAAAGGGAAGGAATGACGGCGACAGCAGGTTGCCTTCAAAGCAGAGTACCACACCGGTCTGGTTTTTATAATGATGCCATGATGTTCAATGGTGTTTCAAATATTTATACTGCAGTTCCTCTTGGTATCTTTTGCATTTGCTTTTTCAGGACTATACCCACAGACACACACACACACACACACACACACACACACATACACACACACACACACACACACACACTCACACTCACACTCACACACAGACACTATCTTTGTAATGTGCGAGGAGGAGATCGTGCCCAAATAAACTGTGCAGACACAGAAAGATCATGCAAACATCAGTCAATTTGCTGTGAGGAGACAATCGTCAGGCTTCCTTCCATCTGAATGTTTCGAAATTTTTGAGCGAAATTAGTAAAAATGTGCAAAAAAAGGCGAATTTATGCCCGTTTCCATTTGTTATATTGCAATATGTTGCCAGAGGACAGTGGGCCATGAGAACGACATCATTGGAGAGCGTCTCTCTGCCATAAAACAAACACACTCACGCCATTTCATTCGTGTCCACAACATATACTTGTGAGTCCCAGCAGTGGATGCTGGTAAACTTCTAAGGTGGAGCATTTAATCATTCTTCAATTACAGGCCGTTTATAAAGTAGATAGCAATGGGCGACCTAGAATTCACTCAAAGCCGCAGCCGTCACACTGCGCTGGTTGATTTAATTTAGTGCCATTCATTTACATTGTTAATCAGTGATTGGTGGAATCGCTACCTAGACCCACCTCCTCGAGGCGGTTTCTCCACCAGCTGTTTATCTGCTCTTTTGTTTTAGTTTATTTAGAGTAATTGAAGCACATACATTGTTAGTTTCTTTTCGTTTGTTTGACTTGTGTTAATGTGCTCTGCAGTCCAGAATTCTTATTTTCAGAGCCTTCACATAGTTTGTCATTTCTGCTATCTTATTGAAACTACTGTTATTCTTTGAGGTGACTTTTCTGCTTTATTTTACTGATTGATTTGTTTGTTTGTTTTTTGGGGGAGGGGCTTTGTTTTTTTTTTTGTCTAAATCTGAATTTTTTTTTCAAACACTTGAAGTAGAGATTAGATGAAGTTATCGTTGACCATGAAGTTAAGTTTATATCAAGTCAGCATTCATACATACTTTGTGCGGCTTGTTTCTGTAAACAGCCATTTCTTTGTTGAACTTTTGTGTGCTAAGCTTTGCAAATTCAAGGTAAAACATCGAACACTGTTTAGTCTTTCTTTGCTTACGTGTTATTGTTTTCTACGACCATTAAATATGTTTCATATACACAGTATTTTTCATAAATACTGAAAATAGCAATACATTTCTTTACAAGCAATACAAGGGCTGCCACCAATAATTAGTTTGTTTAATGATACACTGTCATATTGTGAGATTTGTCTTGTGATTCTGTTCTCACAGTTTTCATTTTGAAATAATAGCTTTGGTTGTTTAATTGAAAACAGTGAGTTGCAACTCCTGATTGATAATATTCCCTTGATGTCTGGCTTGAATATCAGCTCCTGCATAACATCCAGCCTGGTTTGTTTGTATAATTGATCTCAGGTTTGCATCAAAATCTAGGTTTATTTAAAAAGTTACAATTGCCAAGGTGATGGACGTTTGCAGTTTCATATATGTATTCAGTCTAATCCATCATATCCACACTGGATCCAGGACACTAAAACATTGTCATGTTTTGTCTCATATGTGAAGTTTGTGACACAACATTACACTCACTAATTATTTAGACCTCCTAATATGCAAAATCAGATCAATCTCCCAGCTGCCTTTGTGCTTTTATTAACTGAAATTTTGTGATCTACCAGCTGCACTCGACCAGTAACTTTTTCTTTATTTTTTTATTACATTTTTTTTAATGTACCAAAGGTTCAGACAGACTTGAGAAGAACTGCTTTTACATAACTTGCCCCTGGTCATGGAATGATTTACCAAGACATCTCATGCTAGACACATTCGTATTGTCAAGTTTTCTGGGGAAGAATCACTTTCGCTTCTGAACAAACTTAAAAAAAAAAACAGCTACAAGGACGGTAAGGCTCAATTCAGATCAAGTAACAACTGTTTAAAAACCAACAGAATCAACGTAGACCAGCAGTAAAGTGATGCTCTTCTTTGTCATCTTCTTAACTTCCTTTGTATTTTGAGCTTGAATCATAAACCTGCAGCTTTTTGATGTCGTTTGATGTGTCTTCCTGGTTTTCTTTACTTTCTTCCCTTTCCAAAATTAGTTTTGTTTTTTTCCTGTTTGTTTTAAATATATAACCTCCTGTTCTGTTCTGTTTTTAATGACGTGCGAACATGTGTTGACACTTGATGCTTCATTTGTCGTGCTGTATTATAATGCCATACAACATTTAGGGTTGGAAAAGGACCGTCTTTTAAATGAAGTGATTAGGTTGCGTCTTCATGTCTAATCCTGCTCCCATGTGAGGTCCTTCTTTTTTTAAAAAAACAAAAAAATCGCAATATTTTGCTGCCATTGTGCTTTTAAATTGAGTTGTGAAGTTGCCGTTAAGAGTCGCGGCGGCTAAGGTAATGAATTTTCACTCAGTGTGTTTAGAGAGGTAATTCTGTGCTGTGGTTTGCATAACCTACAAGCCTGACAGCACTCTAAGCCATTTTCACGCACAGAATGCAGCTTCTCAAATAGGAGGTTTGGGGCTTAGAGAAGCTTATACAAGCAAAAGGATTTGAGCCTTCCTCGCACTCTCAGGAATACTCCTGAGGTTTGTATATTTGTCTTTAGACATACACGAAAAATGAGCTTTATTCCCCTCTATTAGAAGTAGCTGTTCAGAAGAGGCGCAGGGAAAGAAGAGAAACTAATTATTGACAACAAAAGGAGCATGTCAGCAAGGACAGCTGTGGATATTCATATACCTCCGACATACCTCTGCCTTCGTTTGCGACCTGTCCCCAGTTCTTTCTCCCCTGCTTTGCATCGCTGCCTCTCTCTTGCTCTTATCCTGATTCTATCTTTTCGAGAGGTTTTGTTACCAAGGGCGCGCGCCGGAGCAGCACTTATTCCGTCTCTTTTTTTCGAGATATGTAACGCCGTCTCGTGTGTCGAAGCAATCAGCGGTGACTGTGAGCAGTTAGTCAATAAGGACATGCAACGTGAAACACTTCAGCGTTTCACACAGGGCCGGCAGGGGGGGGCGTCTGTGTTTTTTTTTTTTTTTTTTTGACTGGCCTTCAGTTAACAGTAAATCTGTCTTTTCAGAACTGCAGAGCGGACACGTGTCACTGAAAGAGTGGGTGGGTTGAAAGGCCTGGTTTCCAAATAGAAGCCAGTATTTCTGAAAAAAATAAATAACAAGTGATATTTTTTTTTTGCACTTGTGGGTACGCTCTTCTTAGAAGAAAGTGGTTAAGGCCAATTAGTTTTCTACATCGCCGAATGCCACTTACTCCCTCCTGAACCCGAAACCTGAAGGCAGCCCCGCTGTAAGGTGCGCATGATAAAAACGTGCTACGAGCCTCCCTCCCGAGGATCCATAAAAAGAAAGCATAAATGCATAATGCTCATCAGATCGGTTCGGCTGCGCTCAGCAACCCGAGGAAGACTTCATCGCTGATATTTCTTCCTCACCCCCCCCCCCCCCCCCCCCCCCTCCTCTCCTCCCCTCACCCTCCGCTGTCTTTCTGCGTGCCAGCTGTAATAAAACACGAGCAGACCTGTTTGTGATATCACACATCAAAGACAGAGTGAGTAAAGTCGCACCGAGTCTCATTTCCATACACTTCTGAAGCAATCTGGCGAATTTGTCCCTGGCTAATGTAACTGCCGTCGTTACCGCCGCGCAAAGGTAGGAATAAGTCGGCGTTGTATTCTGGTGAGGCGCTCCGCAGCTTCGTTTAGGAGCAGATTTTCACCTCGTTAGCTGCATAATAAGGTTAAAGCACGACGGAGCAGAAATTCAATAAGGAAACCCCAGAAATTAATAAAATATTATTTGTAACTCTGGAGATGTTTTTCAGATTGAGGAGAGTTGAGTTTACAGGCGAAGCGTTGCTCTTTTTTTTTTTTTTTTTGAACTGGCTAACTGGCTGAGTCACATTCAAGCATGACTCAAAGAATCACATTAAATTTGTCGCTGTGAAATAATAAGAGGATGAGTCACCCACAGGTCTTATGTACCGGGATATTAAATTTTACTGCCTTCATAATGTCACAACGCATAAAGGGAGTGTGATGTCCAACCTGAGAGCACAAGGTGCCTTTAGCTTATCACTGAACACTTTAAACTGTTTCAGATATTCACATATAGACATTTCATTTCTCTATACTGCTGAATTTCAGGTCAGCATTGGTATATGCACCTTATTTTTCCACAATAGTATTTAAAAAAAAAAAAAAAATCAAAAAAACTTGTTCTTTATCTTTATTTTTTGTCTTTTTTTTCTAAATAGTCAGACCAATGTGGTAAATTGTCATGACAAACATGAATGTATTTTTTTTTCTTCTCAGTCAAACAAATAGTCTGAATAGAAAATTATATATACATTTTTTTAAAAAGTCACTTGACAGGACAATATTGTTCCGTCCCGTTTTTTTGGTTTGTAGTCAAAGGTTCAATTAGGGCTCTGTGGTATTATGCAAGGTTTATTAATGTTTTGGTTATTCAGTACGGAAACTAACAGCCTGCCTGGTTCACTTGGGCCTCTCTGCTCACGTACAGCTTCATTAGAAGGCAAAAAGAGATTTTTTTTTAACTTGTCGGTCACGTTGCACGCGGCGTGAACACGGATTAAGCTTATCTTGTTTTCAGCTGAACCACAAGGTATTCAGCTAACAGTACATCTACACATTCCGATTGCTATCCCACTCATGTCACTATCTCTGAGCAGTGCTGTAAGGATGTATGGATTTGCTTGCTTGTGCTCGCTGGAAAGTTTCTCTTCAGTCTCGCTCAGAATGCAAAATTCATGTATAACATTTTGGGAGGCTGATAAAATATCTCCGCTTCTTTAAGCACGAACTCCCTCAATATATATATATAAAGATGTGTTTATGCATGCGTGTGTGTTTGTATATAAATTTGCAGGCGGGTGTAGAAAATATAGATGTGTATCCGTCGCCTGTGGTTAGCGGGGTGAGACGGAGCGATGGGTGAGCTGTGAGGCTCGCAGGCAGGCGGGGAGAAGGCTAAATGGAGACATATCGATGCAGGTATAGTTCTGCTGCGCTACTCCACAGGACAGCTAATGAGGAAGTTTAGCCACAGGGGGCTTTCTATTAAAAACAGCAACAGCAAGAGACGGACGAGGGGGAAAAAAAATAACTGATGCAAACACAACCTTTATGGCATGAATGGGCAGTTTTCAATCATCCTGGAGAAGAGAGGTGAAAGAATGAAATTAGGCAGATGTGCAGGCTGATGTTTTTGTAAGCAAAGGGGGAAAAAAAATATATGAGTTCCATAAAATGTTGAAATTAAAGAAAGTTGCAGGAAGATGTCAGCAGAAGAGTGAAAATGGAAGAATAACAATTCATCCAGGATAGTTTCTTCAATAGGTTTCCTGAAGGAAGGACTTCACCACGGTTGAATTTGTTACAAGCTTGGTGGAAAAATATACTAGTGCCTCAATTCTGATTTGCTGTCAGCTCCAATATATCAAAGCCACATGAAATTATGGTGTCAGTGTTGTGAAAAATGGTCATATTTTTAACTATAACACCTAGAATATTTCACACTTCAGCCTGCCTTGCAGCCGGTGGATGGGGAAGCCAGAATTCCCTTTATAAAAGCAGTTTGGTCAACTTGTGTACTTCCACACTAAAAGCAAAGTACTGGGCTGTTTTAAATGAAAAAAATGTTGAAATGTTTCACTTTGAATTTGGCATGTACATTTGCAAAAAAAGGGAAAAAAAAAAAGAACAAAAGAAAGTTCAAAACTATGCACAAATTAAGAGTTTGTCTATATTTGGGCTTCATGTTTTTGTTCTATATTAGTAAAACTCGCCTCTGGCCGAGGTGTGAGGCTCAGGAGGAAAAATGAGTTAAATAAAGCCGAGCCTATTGAATTAGGTGAGCATCAGAGATGAAAACACGGATCTGAATGTTGCCTTCAGTTCAGATTGGGGTCAAGCGTCTACGCAGCTACTAGACTGTTGCTTTTGTGTATGCTGTTGAGAGATACTTCAGATGTTTCAGTCTATAAAGTAGCTATTATGGTACTCAACGATTCAATGCATAGTATATTTTCTGTGCTCCACCACACTGAACAAAGCAAATGCTAAACTTTATCTTTTATTAAAGTCCCTATTTTTATTGATTTTGGCTCTGACTCTTAAAAACCTGCAGCATCTACTGAAGGGTTTGTAATCCTGCAGAAGCAGAACAAGCTGGAAACCAAATGTAGGTTATGCAGTTGATGGATAGATGGGTCACAGCTGGATTTTTCAATAAAACTAAACAGCGCGGCTTTCATTCAACTCGCTACTAACATGCGTGGGCAGCGCGGCTCCTCTCCCACGCTGCTCACAGACACCTCGAAGCCTATGGGTAACTCAGGGTAGCCTGCAAACTCATTAAGCACTCCACTCGAGTGTGATGCAACGTTCACACCTAATTTAAATTACTCGCTGCAACAAAGAGCATATCTGACAACACTTTGTGGTTGCCTTATTTAAATCGCTGACGTCTGGCTTCACTCGTTTGGAAACTCTCTTGTAAAAACCTTCCAAGTCTCCTTCTCGTCACGTCGGCTGTCGACATCAAAGAGAGCTTAAAGCTGGAAGTCTTTTTTTTTTTTTTGTCCTGCTGAGATCTTTTGTCCACAGCTGCTCTGCCCTGAGAGTCGACTCTCCTCTGAGATACCAGAGATCGCTGTGTCCCTCCGCCGCGCTGCAGTGTTCGCTGCTTGTCCGAGCAAACATGTCAACAGAGGGTCTCCCTTCAGTTGTCGCTCACCTACGTTAGGAAGGCTGGAAGCACCTTTTTAGCTCCAGTGGTGTGTCCGTGTGCAGATTCAAAGTGCAGGACAGATTTTTAGCTCCTCAAACTGTTTTTATCAGAGACAGTGTCATGGGTGCTCATGTTTTGACGGAGACGGTGAGGCGCTGCCTCGAGGGTCGTGGAGGCCTGAAGCTGATCTTACAAGACAGAGGGGTTAATTACAGGGTACGTCATGGACAGGACTTCCTGCGAAAGAGGCCTTTTATAAACTCAACTCAAGTGACAGTTTGTTGTTCTCATTAAATTCTTATCTTGTAGCTGAATGGCTTCGTCAACAAGTCAGACGATTCAGTGATTGAGATTAAATTCATGTTGACCCTCATATGATCAGATCTGTTCATTCCTGCTGGAATTTTTTTTTTTTTTTTACCTTTAATGATGAACATTTTGTGACAGCAAGCAACCTCATTTACCGTTTCTGAATAAAGTCACATTTTTATTGGGATTTTTTTTTTTATTCTTGTTTTTATTGATGTACAGCACATACAAGTCGATACTGAGGGAGAAATAAAATGAGGCTCACATTTTTGTCCACCTGGGCTTGAGTCTCATTTGTACTCTGCTTTCATTTTTTGTTTTTTTTCATGGCATGCTGCTGGAAACGTTCCACTGAGATTCTGCTCCATATTGACATGATAACATCATACAGATTTGCCGGCTGCACATCCGAGATGTGAATATCCTATTGCACCACATCCCAAAGGTGCTCTTTTGTATTGACATCTGGTGTCACATTGAAGAAACCTTTTTTTGTGACATCTTGTGTCCCCTCCCGTGCATACATAAGAATGAGAAGATGGCTGCTAGTGGAGCAGTGGAGCGATTGACATATTCCCCAGCCGTTCTCAGGAAGGCGGTGGTGTTTCAGCGGTGCTCAGTTGGTACCTCGGGGCCAAAACTGTACCAAGAAAGTCTCTGCCATATAGTCAGACCCCCAGCAGCCTGAACTGGTTATTCAAAACAGACTATCTATGCTTTTTCCTTGCTGATTCGAAAGTCTGACCTGCTGAGAGAGTTCCTGTATGCTGGAAGGCTCTGTATGGAGAAACCAGACTCATTGCAGTACAAACCAGCAAGATGCTGAAAACAGCCACTGTTTTCTACAACTGGTAATACAGATCTCAGTCAGAAGACTTAAAAAAAAAAAAGTTGTTTTCTGCTGTAAATACTCTCAAAAATGTGGATGCCACACTAAATGTACTTGAAACTGTTTCTGTCTGCTGAAGTGTGCCGTTATTTACTGAATCGGCCCTCTGTGTCCTGAAACCGGCCTCAGCGAGGTAGAAACCAGTCGCTGAAAAAAGCGTTTCTCTCTACTGAGATCTGCCGTTCGATGCTGAAACCTCTTTAGGCTTTAATTCCTGCAGAAATCGAGACTCATCAGACCAGGAAATATTTTTCCGATCTCACATGCATTGTGGCGTGCTGGTGGAAATTGTAGAGTCAGGTTTCTGTGCTTCTGCTGCGGCCCAACACACGGCATGCTGTGATTGCACGTGGCTGTCTGCATCCATGCGTTGAAATGTTTTTATAGCCGAGTGACAGATCTTTTATTGTGTAGCTGTCTGAACTATCCCCCTGACCACGGGTATTAACAAAGCATCCAAAAATAACATGAAGACGAGGTAAGAAACATTATTTATCATCATTGCGGGATAATAAATGATAATACTTGTGTCAATATGTTACTTTTAATGATATACGAAATGCATATTCATTGCTTTACATTCGGATTCCACAGTTTTGCCTTGATGTGGGCGGCGTTCAACTCTTTTGACCCTCAAAAAAGAAATTTACATGGCAAAGTTAGAAACGAACTTCATCGCAACAAAACTTTCGTTCTTTGTTCTTCGCTCGGTTTCAATGCGAGTTCTCCTGAGGCCGTCTCAACCGCAGCTACAATGCAAACATGACCTGTTCCACATACTCTGGCTCCCACAATCAAGCACTAATTAAAGCATTGTTCGATTGCCCTGTTGCACTGACAGAAACATTAATTTCAGGCCCATATCAATATTCAATTCTAAAGCTTATGTATGCCAATGCTAATGATGCGCCAATAATTATGTACTGCCATAATTTCCATGTTACCATTAAAATTAAAGGATTCAGTGTTGAGGATTATGGAAGAAGGTTTTTAAATACTGTATTTTGATAATTGGAAAGTAATTTAAATGGCGTTCTTAATTTTGTGCAGATTTTCTTCTTGCCTTTTTTCAGTAATTATATGTTCAACTTTAGTTGAACCGAACAAGATATATGAATGAAGGATGAAGTTTTTATGTGTGTGTTGTTGTTTTTTTTTTTTGTTTTTTTTTAATGAACTTTTTTTAGTTTATTCACAAATGTGCTTCGTACACATCATGGTAGTTCAGGTTGACCATAGAGCTTGACCATTTAAATGCTTTTTTTCCCTGTGTAATTGTGAAGGAACATTGATTAAAATAGATATGTCATTGAAGACCTTACTAATACAGATATAAATCCTTACTTGCTTCAAACTGACTGTGATAAAAATCATCCCTGAAGATGATTCCATTGTTTTATTGTTTTATCAGCCTGTAATCTGTGCAGCAGCTGTAAATACATGCAGAGGAGCGGATGTGCTGCATTACAGTGTGTTAGTGCCCTTGTTTTTTTGTTTTTTTTTTTCTTCGTGTCAAATCAAGACAAAGTCACTCTGGTCATTAACAGCATCGATCTATTTTTTTAAGCCAGGTAATCATGATTGATTTGCTGCGTCCGCCTGATTGGCTCCGCTGACATCGGTGGAGGGTGAAACTGTCCAACCAGCTGAGATCCTGGTGAACCTTTCTGGCCGTCTCCTGTGATGGCACAGCCGTCATTCAGTGTGGTGGTGGAGGAGGGGGCGGCGGGGGGTGCAGGGTGGTGCCGCAGTACGTCCAAGGAAAAAAAAAAAAGATGATCCCAAGATTCAGTCCATTAACCATTGGGCGTCTGTTATGGAAAGGAACGCTGTCTGTGTACGTGTCGGTAATTATAAATGAGTTGTGATATAACGCCAGCGGACGCCCTGCAGTGCCTCGCTGTTTGAGCCTGCGAGTTTCCCCTCGTTTCCTCACTTCTTCTGCTCCTCCATCCCTGCCGTCATCCCTCATGCGTTGCCTTCAACCTCCACCCCCCCCCCCCCCCACCCCCCCCCCCCCCCACCCCCTCTCTCTATAGCACTGCCTGATTCATTTTCTCAGTAACAGCCTCAGTTCCCTGTGATTTATATGTTTATGGTCATTACTGACGTTGAGTAATACATTTCCGTTTTCCCCCCTCTTCTTCGTCTTTTCCCATCTCTCTTTTGGCAGAGCCTTGAGGTCCTGCGAGGAATATCAATTACTGTGTTTCTGTTTAATCACAGTCTTTCACTTCCTCTCACGGTCCAACTCTTAGGCAGGAGAAAATAAGTTTTGTTTTTGAGGTGTTTGCTTTTTTATTCCATCCATCAAAACCTCTCTTAAGCAGAGAGAAACTAAAGGTCTTCATATCTTTTAAATCTAAAAACTGAAGTACAGTTTGCTGTAATTCGTGAAGACTTTTCAGTATTTCCAACTCACTGTTGAGCGTTTCTATTGTATTTGTCACCACTAGTGCGTTACATGATGTTTTCAAACTGTAGTCTTTCGAGCTTGACTCTGAACTGCTGTGAACATTAGCTTTTAGAAATGAAATGTGCATCTCTGGCTTGTTTCGGACACATGTTTTCTTCAATTTTCTTTGGATCTGTGTGAAATAAAACTTGCTTTTTTCACCCTTATTCACATTTCTTGTTTTCAAGTGTTTTTTTTTTTTTTTCACAGGATGAGTGAGTAAAAACTGTCACAGGTTTCAACATGCGATGCAAATTTGCTTATATATAGAACATTTTATAGCTTTTTTTAATGAAAGTTAAGAAGATAGTTATGAAAGGATCTGTGACAAATGAACAATTTATTCTTCAAGGATTGTAGTTTATAATGGCAAGATTTTTGCCAAACAATATTTCGAAAATAATGGTTTTATTTACAGAAGTGGGATAACCACCAATTGTATTAAAAACTTGAAGAAATGTATTAAATTCTTCTTCTTGTTATTGTTATTGTTGTTGTTATTGTTGTATGTTGGAAAGTTGGAATTTAACCAGTTTTCTGGCAGAGAAAGCAACCTGTAGAATTTCTCTGGCAGTTTTATTCATTTTGTGGAAATTCCATAAAGAGGCCTAAAAGCTCGCTGCTGAAAAGAAAGTGTAGTTTCTCTCACAGACGAAATGTGCATTCGTACATGTGCAGCCCTCATTTCTGGCTTTTAACGGGCACAGAACGGAGTCAAATGTTTGGCTCAAGAGTCCGGTCAAGTGCAGCTCTGTGGTGAATTTTGTGTATTGGCAATGATGATGGGTTATTTACTTTCTCTACACAGACTCTCCCAGCTGGTGGAGGGACTCCGTCATTAGCGGGAGGCTTAATGTGACCCCGACGTTCAAACAGTGGCTGCGGGTGTTCGCCAGGGGAGATGAGCAGGACCCACAAACGCACAAGAGCGCATTATCTGCACACTGGCTCGCAATCATTTGATTCAAAGAGGAGAGGGTTTTTTTTTTGTTTTTTTTTTTTTTGGGAAGTGGGGCTCCAGTGAGTGCAAAGTCAACCTCCTCATTACTGGCTTCTTGTCAGCTACATCAAAGTAACTTCCCAGAGTCATTCACTTGAAAGTTGGTGGTTAGCACCGGCTTTACGCTGCCTGATGGAAGACATGCTTGGGCTTCTCTTCAGTTGACTTTATATTTAAGCCAGCTGCAACTATCTTCGGTGTATGTTATCCAGCTTTTTCAGCTCAGAGCCCTAATGAACCCAGACTCCATGTACAGTATGTCCTCTTTCTCTCTTTGAATTTATATCACCCAGGCAGGTAGCGGCTTGCAGCATTCATCAAAGGGTTCTGAAGCACAATCCCTCATAGGCAGGATTTATTTCCCCCCCCCCCCCCCCCCCCCTAGTGAAGTGTCTTAAAGTTTATACGAGTGCAATGAGTTGATTTCTTACATAAGGACGACTGTGAACCAACAAACTGTTTATTATTGCAGTTTGTTTGAGTAAATGGACATTTGCATAAATCCTGAATCAGGGAAATCTGTAGAGGGGGAAAAAAAAAGGAAACATATGACGAATTTTAGGCTCTCAGATGCATTATTTAGTGGGAGAAAAAACATACTGTATAAGGAGCTTACTCTAGAGGCAGAAGCAAAACTAGAAAAAGAAAAAAAAAAATAACAAAGATGCAAGTGTTGCAGTTCTTATCAGTCAGATAACAGAAGATGCTTTTCGTCCCTAAGCTGTGTTTTCACTGAGGAATTTCTCTGCCTCTGATGCAAATATTATCTGGCTTGTAAATTGGACATGGTGCTGTAATACCAAAACTACCCAAAGCTGTCACTGCACCTCCTCAGGACATAGTTTAATGACTGCCTCTTGTTGATGTCGGCACCATGTGGGTTTGCTCTGCTCATGCTGCTTTTTCTAATAGATTTGATTGTCTTCTCTCCCCTTAATGTAAATCTTCACATATGCTGTATTTTTTTGTCACGAGGCTTTAAGTTAGTGCAGATAGAGACAGAGAGACATTTTGTAATATGAAAGTGTTCGTTTCATCCGACATTTATGCATCTCCTCCGGGAAAAGGCAGAGAGTGAGGCACCAAAAGACGAAAACTAAAAAAAAAAGAAAGAAAGAAAGAGGGATTACACAGCAATAACAGAGTAGAAGTGACCTTCAATCTCTGGGCGTTCGCTATCTAAGCTGGCTGAATTAACTTTCCCCATCATTCTCACCTCTCTGATGTAAACGCCATACAAGCCAGCGCTCTCATGTTTATTAATTTCCATCAGAGTGATGCGCTAAATCATTGACCCTCTTTTAGTGCCTTGTGCTCCAGCTGAGCATGGGAACGAGGAGGGCGTATTGATTTTGCGCCCTTCTAATCAGCAGCGGGGCCCTTACTTGGTATGAGGAAATGGTAAATCTCATATAGTGAGCCCCTGTCAGGGCCTGTCTGGATCCTAATCTTCACTGGTTGATGGCTCTCTAATCTTTTCACCATCTACAAGTCATTAGAGGCTGAGAAGGTAAATGTAAGGTATTAAACATCACATTAATTCTTAGGACACTCTCCAAAACTTCATAAAAGCAATCTTTGATCCTCCTTTTGGACATGGCGCTGGAGCACAAACACGCAGAGAACACGACGTCAGCTCCGTTTGAAAAGTGAAGGACATGTGCACATAATGGCGACGTGACTCATTTTTCTCTTAGTAACAAATACCTTGAACAAAGTCACTCGGAAAACAAACGATCCCGGTGACTCTTTTTATTGGGACGTGTGAGTCATGTCAGAACATATCCTTTCAGTTTTTTCAGCACACTGGTCAGTTAACCTTGGGATTTCTATTATTTCTGCTCACACCCAACTAACTATGAATCCAAAACTTTAATAGAAAATCACATTGCCGTCATTTCGCAGCCACATTTTATATGTGCATTGCTGTTTCTGGTCAGTTACTACATATAGAGTTCGAACCATAACCTTACAGGACATTGATGCTGATGGATGGATGGATGGATGGGAGCAAGATCATTCATTATGGAATTCTTGCAGTCTTTGGTTGCCTAACAACAGCTCTGCAGAGTTGGAGAGATCAACAACCATTTCTGATGCTCCCTAAATTAGCCGAACAGTTCGGGTCCCTGATGAATTCTCAGTTTTACGTGAAGATACAACATAATCCCGTTAGCAAATGAACAAAATCCAATCTCGTTTTAAATAGTGATGAGTGTGTCGTTGGCCCTGTGACTGTTGGCACCCTTAGTCTTGCAAATAAATCGAGGTACTCTCATTAATCTCGTTATAACCTCCTTCTCCTTAGAGCGCTTGTCATATTATCTGACATGACAAATGGATCGAAGCTCAGGCTCGCTCACACCCTCCCTCTCCACCACCATTCGCACTCGCTGAAGACTTCACTGGAATTTCTTCACTCCTCGTACACCCTTTCTCCTCCTTGCTTTTCTTAGAGACTCTCTCTGTTGGGGGTGTCCCAGTGGCACCACTGCCGAATGCTGACATTGGGGCGTAAGTGCACAAGGTGTCTGCACTCTGACATCCGTGTGTGTATCGGGCCACGATGAGACAGGTGAACCCAGCCTCGGCTGACAGTCCATCAAGTAACAAAGAACAGCTGCAGGAGAAGAGAAAATGCCGGTGTTAAGAAGGGACCTGCGACTTTTAGGGCATTCTTCCAGTATCTCTCACATGTGTATGACTGCGTGTCAAAGTGACTGAAAGGAATTTACATAACCTTACTGTGCTAAGACGAAGACATGAAACTGATTGAGCATGGCCACAGGTGTGCCCATTGTTTATATTTTAGTGCATTTGTATTAGCAATATGTTTCTCCAACTTTATTTCCCTATATACTCGTATGTTGGTGTGCATGCTTTAGTTACTATAGTTTAATGTTTTGTTGATCATTTGTGGAGTAATTTCAGCTTCATTTTAATGTTGAATGATACCATGTATTAATTGATTGATGATCAATTTGAATTGCTCATCGTGTTTTTACAATAACAGAACCCATAATAATATGCAGAGCCCATCACAGGAAAACTTCCTCTTTCAAGCAATTGGACGAAAACGTATCACTGTACGTACTGACATTGACTCAAGTGGATCAGAAGCTACAGCAGCTTATTTGCTGCAATATTGTATATTTCTTTAGATGTGTTCAACCCTCTTAATTTAACCCCAGTGCCAGCGTTTGGTATTCACCCACCTGTCAATGCCATCATATCCACTTTAACCCCGTTGGAGAACATCAGAAAGAACTGGCTGGAGATTTTCATCAACAATCAAAGCTGTTTAATAACGAAGAAAACAACTTCTATAATTGCACGTGACTTCACAGTTGTCATCAGGCTCCATCTGTTGTTGTTGTGATGATTGAGAGACTCTTAGGGACAGAAATACATGCCGAGTGCTGAGAGACAAAGTGACAAAGGAGTGAAAAGCAGTGACTGGCACCGACTGGCTTCACATCATGGACGCAGTCGTTTGTGACGTTGATGTGTTGGTATACAACACTGATGCCTCTCACATTATCTCCGTCCCGCCCTGTTTGCCCTCTGGCCTCGGTAAAGGAGCGTCGTCGTGTTCCAGCTCATAAGTGATTAGGCTGAGTGCTGTAAAGAGTTGGTGATGCTTTGATATGATAATTTTAACAGCTGTTTTTATGCCGCTACTTTGTGTCAGGAGTGGCAATATAGCACAAAAAAAGGGAGGGTTTTGACACTGAATAGATTTCGCAATTTCACTCGTTGTGGTTTTTTTTTCTTTATCTAAAAAGTACCATCGCATCTGTTTTAGTTAATTTGCATGACAGTTGACAAAGAATACTAACCTGCACCACCTGCAACGTAATTATGCATAGAAAAGAATTATGCCATCACTAGACGCTTCAGCAGTTTAATAATCACTTTTGGCAAAGAAAGTGAGAAAAGTCTGCGGATCTTCAACTCCTGCTGTTTGTTTTATGTCGTCGACGTTGTCGTCTTCACACAAGTCAGACAGGTGCTGCGAACAGTAGTTTCACACCAGGTAGCTTCAGACTGTAATGAGGGAACTCCCAAACTTTTTATCCCACTCCCGTCACGTCTTGTAACCTGAGATGAAGCCTTGTCATTGTCATATGGGATGTAATTTCACTACCACATAGTCACAGCAAGGCAACCATCTGGTGTCGACTACACCTGGCGTCATGACAGTCATGCAAACTGCAGCAGGTGTGTGTATTCCCGTCACACCACCAGCATAACTACGTCCCTTTTTGACTCAAGACTCAAAGTAGCCTGTTAGTACACCGTTTAGCTGCAAAACGGCTGTAAATATGATTAATTTATTTACTCTAGGAGACCAAAGCGGCAGTATGTTGTTGTTTTCTCCTACAGCTGTGATTAAATATGCACATATCCTGTGGTATAACATTTGTCACTGATGGTGTTCAGATGGAGACACGGTGAAGCAAAACTGTCACAAGTTTGGCCTGCAGTTTTCCATTATTCATTGCTTTCCAGAAAATTCTCCTAAGAAACTTGTGGCGAAACGTCGAACTTACATTTTGAACAAAACATTCATCAGTCATGCCAGGTCCATGCTGCGTGTCCATGCATGTGTGTGTGTATGTGTGTGTATGTGTGTGTGTGTGTGTGTGTGGGTGGGGCTGGTTGTTGGAGAAGTTCAGTCTTTGCCTCGTCCTTTAAATCTGAGCTCTCATGCTGTGTGACTCCAAGAAAAGCTGAGTAGCAGTCCATGCTGAGCTTTGAGCAACTCAAGTCCCATTTTAGAGCGATGCAGAATTAATGAGATTTGTTCGGAGACTATTGTGAAAATGATTCAGTGACGCTAAGTTTCTGCGTTTCTAATTTTTGAGATACTTTACAAAAGCCTGACTTTTTTTTTTTTTTATAAGTATATATCTGGAATATAAAGGATTTCTGTGAGTTATTTGCATTGGCGTCAGACAGAAATAATGTCGAGAGGGACAAAATTATGTTATGCCTGAGACAGGGAGAAGAACACCCCCAACATTTAAAAGACAGCCTCAGCATGTTCATGTATTTCTAATATACGAATTCGCCAGATGACTGTTAAAACTTGCAACAACAAAAAAAAAAAAAAAAATCTGCCTTATTGTCTATTTAAAAGGTTCAGAGTAGGCTGAGTAAGTGTATGCACGTCAAGGGAGCCGGCTGAGAATTTATTAGTATGTAGGATGCAATGCAGATGGAGGTCCTGGAAGCAGATTTAGTAATCACTGATATTAGTATTGGGATCCCCAAGCTGTCTGACTCTGGGCTTGCCCTGATGAATTGGCTTTATGAAAATGCCACCGAGTGACATATTTAAATCATTCTGCTTGATAATGGTGTCCCTGTTGGCTTTTTGGCTAAAGGGCCTGCTGCCTCTCTGGCACTAGTCTTAGCAGTAATGCAACAAATAGCACAGGAGGGAGAGAGCGGAGAGGAAAATGTTGGAAATAAAGTCAGTGTGACTCAAATGGACACAGAGGGAGTAAAGTCCGACCCTGAATAGGTGAAAAAGAAGACGGGAGAGACACGGAGAACCTCACCGTGGAGATAATGGGTTAGTCTGAGTGATAATCACATTCAGAGAGGGGCTGCTGCCGCTGTGCAGTGCGGCGGGAAAAAGAGCCAATCAAAGAGTGGCTATTATTGCCCTCTGACCCTGCTGTGTTCACATTTGACATGTCAATCAGATCCAGAGAGAAAATTAGTCTCTCATGCTCCCAACTCTGATCTGAACATGCTGACATCTTAGTGAATTCCATTGATTTCAAAAGCAGACATATGATGTCTCCATTGATTCCAGCTGTCTAAAATCCCATCTGGCATCTATCTCTTGCTCCAATGCCACGCTAATTGCACTGACCTTAACAACATTGCTCTGTATCTATGTCCATTTCTGTCTCATCTTGGGTTGTTTTTTTTGTTTTTTTTCTTACACTAAAAGCACTTGACGGCCCGGCTGCTGCCAGCCGCATATCATCATTAGATAGCCACCAGGACGCTGTGTGAATTTCAAGCATGTGATAAATATCAACACCACTTGAGATGCAGCATACTTCCTGTCTCCTGTTGCTCGCTCTTGTATGAACAAATATTTGCCCGTGTCTTTGAATTCGGTCTGCATCACAATGAAATCCCTCTGAAGACTGTCCGCTGCCGACCGAGCGGCAAACTCCTTTTTCTTCTCTTCTACGGTCTGCCCCTTTCCACATAGCTTTATTGCCAGTGCCCAATTTTGTGCGGTAGAACTATATTTTCAGTCTTAACAAGACGTCTCGTGTCGAAGCCTGTGGGTTTATGCAGCGCTGTGCTTTGCATTGTGTTACAGCATCATGTGTGACGGCTGTGATGGAGCTGCACGTCCGTTCCTATTGCTTTTTTTTTCTTTTCTTTTTTTTTTAATATTTCAAGCTGTGCCCTTGCAATCCAACAGGCAGTTTTGATTGTAAAGCAGCCACGGGATCCGCTCTGTGTCTGCCGTGTTTACGTAATTGGTTCCAGTCTATCTCGTCATGTTTCCTTGCTTCACTGAATTAACACTGTTCAGCCATAAACATGAACACTGACAGGTGAGACTAATAACACTGAAGATCATCATTTGCGAGTGGAGCGGATTCGTCCAGCACCCACCTCGGTGGCGGGGAACCACGTGGCGTGGAAGAGCCCCAGCAACAGAAAACTGGCTCTTGTGATAAACGCAGATCTTCAGAGGTCTCGTGGAGTTCATTCAGTGACAGCCCACGTCTTTCACATCATCCTTCTCCTCTGCTTCTGGTATGCTGTATCTTAAAGCTAATTGTAAGTTGTTGCAAAATGACTGGCAAAGAGGAGACTTAAATATAGGTGTGAGAGAAAGCTGTAAAATGCTTTTTTCTTTTGATTTCAAGACGGTACGCTCGCTGGTGAAGCAGTAATGGCGGTGCATTAATTGGCTATTGTTAGCAACAGTCACACTCTTTAGGGTGAAAGTATACAGTGTGTCAACTTGGTCCTCGATTTTATCCCTCTTTCACTGTGAAACCTTTAGGCTCAAAGCATATGTAAGTGCATATGAAGATACTGTAATGAAATGTGTTGATTTTGGTGTCAATATTGCATTTTATCATATGTGCTGAATATACCTCATAATATACCCTATATAGAGAAAATGAGCATGGAAAGTAGTGTAACACTAATTAAATATAAAAATGTTCTATTTGACAGTGAAGTAAATGACATGTTAATTAAATAATTGAGAAGGACTCAGTGATGACAAGCCACGTACTCCACATCATCCTTACCTTCCATCTGTTATCAGCTGTTATCACCCGTCACTTTTCCATCCTTAACATGATCATATGAAGTCTTATGTTGTTTTAGTTTGAACAGCTTTCACTGAAAACATAGAACATTCCATATTGATATGTAAATGTAGGCAACAGATCACTGAATAGTGATATCTTGTGTAATGAGTTTGGTTAAAGTGAAGGAAAGCTGTAATTATTTGTTTCAAGCGGCGAGACCAGGAAACAGATGCAGTGAAGGACCATGATGTCCTTGCTCTGGTCTCCACATCACACTGCTGAAACTGCCTTCTGCTGCAGCCAACCATCAAGATTTCTTGAGCAAAATCTGTCAAGTGTCGTGTTGAGATGGAAAAGTAGGCAAACCCTCCCTAACAAAGAGGATAGTGGGCCTCCTGTGGATTTGTCAGTCGTCTGTAGCTGTTGAATTGACCTCCAGTGAGGATGAACACACCAGCTGACTCTGGCCAGAGGTACTGCAAACCTCGACTTGGGCAGTAATGGCTGACCAGCCTTGGATCTGTTGAACACCAGTATTGCAAGAAACGGCCTGAAATCGAGTTGATGAAAAAAGTTGTTCCAGCTGCCCAAATGCATGAGGCTGAATGAGTGTTTTGTTTCATACATAAAATAGAAACGTTTGTGAGATATGCTCAATCTCTTTTTTTTATAATCTGATATATCCAGGATCATTAATATTGGGTCAGGTTCTATTTCGTCCCCAAATATTTTTGAAAATAATCCAAATTCTCCTGTGCAGAAGTTCTGCAGATTTGGGCTCATGTTATGTGGAAAGGCTGTCTCTTCTCTTCCGCCTTAAATGTTCCCATCTCTCACCAAGCTGAGAAAATACCATCTATGTTGGGAGGATGGAATGAGGGATTTGCCACTATGGGTACAGAGAAGAACACGGCCCTTTAATTAAACTGTTGGGATATTTGCTCCCAGTATATTGTTGTGAGTAACTGGGTTATTCTTGTAGTTTACTTGACTCAGTAACCTTGGTGAAAAGTAGGCTGCATCTTCAGACCAGTCAGTAACACTGCCGTATCATCAGGCCAATGAATAATTGAGCAGATGTTAACACCAAATGTATGAAATTTGGAAGAGCCGGGGTCTGCAAAGGTTTACCCGAGGCTAAATCAGGATATTCAGTTTTGTAGCTCGTATGCAGGAGAAAATATCCCTAAAAACTGATTCCTAGAACACATGACTTGAGAGCATTATGAGTAAATCTGACTTCCATAAACTGTTTTTCATTAAAACACATCTATAAAAAAATTCTTGATTTATTTCTGGTGAAATCCATCGGCCTTATCCAGGTTATGGTATGGCAGAGCTAGAACCTGTCGCCTGCTTACAGAAAAGTCCAAAATATCTGCTCATTGGCCACATGCAGCACATCCTGCTGCTGCTTCACAATAAAAGCTTACAGGTTTATGAATATGTGGAGGTTTTTGAACCAGGACCAACTACATCTAGTGTTTTTTTTTAAAAGGGCTTGTATTGCAATTGGAAAATTATTAGAGCACTCCTACATGCAGAGGTGGTGGCAAGTACTTCATTACCATAACAGACAGGAGCTTTACTTATTTAAGTATGTATTATTTTTTTTTGGAAGACTTTACTTCCTTCTGCATTTGAACATAAATATCTGTACTTTATATCATTTCCCTCAAACTAGCTTATTTCCTCTTTAGCTTTCTCAGATGACAAATGAAAGTTGCAGTGAAAGCATTAAAGCAGTTGTCTGTGTGTAAGCTGCAGAAGTTGATGTCGTGATCAACAGTAGTGGAATTGTTTGTACGTGTTTATGGAGCAGTAAAATTGTTTTTGTTTCATTTTCTTTACTTGAGTACAATTTATAACTTGTTCTTTGTTAAATAACAGAATCAAAAGCAGATGTTTTTATTACCTTTGCTTGTTTTTTAAAATAATTTTATTTGTTTTTCACTTTTATCACACACCCACAAAATGTGTTTCAACAAGTCTGTCCACTGTGTTTTTTGTTTATCTGGATTTAGGTTTTGAGGTGTTTTTTTTTTTTTATTTGTCTTCAGTGACAGAAGTCTGTTGACCTGCTGATATTAAATAGTATTTATTGAATCGGATTTTTTCATAAGATCAGATTATGTGAAGGAGGTGATCTGTTGCTGCTAATTTTTTTTCTTTTTAATGTCCACGAAAGTCAAAGAATGTCTTTTTCACAGCAGTCATATTTATCTTTCATTTCACTGTGTTGAATACATTAAACCTTGAAATAAATTACCTTGGTGCCACAAACCTTTATGCAAAAAACATGCGGCACAGCCAAACAAACAGACCTGGAGTATTTGTGTTGTATTATTATACACTGTGAACTGTGGCCTGATGATTAATTTGGAAACAAATTGTAAAAAACTGACAGCATTTACGCAAACGAACTGTGCTGGCTCACATTTTAAGCACTTAATGAAAAATTAAATTTGACAAGTCTTTCTTGAACTTGTCAGTCATCCCAGTGTAAAATAAATGATTTTATTCTGGTGAATGACAGAGCAGATCAAAACATAATACGGTGCTCAAATACTATTATTTTTTTCTTACTGTTTTATTTTATAATCAGTTTTAGAAGTTTTCAGACACAGAAATGTCACAGCCACACACTTGTGTTGGTCTCCTGAGAGGAATGTGTGTCGTAACCCTCCTCACTAAATCCATGACTCAACTATATTTCCCTCTATTACGACGCCGGCTCTGTCTGCTTATCTCCGAGCAGGATTTCTTATCATCAACTTTGTCTCGGGATGGACCGTGGAGTTGCGCGTCACCTCTGCACTGCTTTAAATGAGAAATGTGTTGCTCACACACAACAACTCAGTTAAAGAGAAACCAGATCATTGTTCTCCACATATTGTCGCGTCTGTGTGTGCAACACTTGGAGTTCCAGATAGCGATGGCCACCGAAAGGTGAAAACACAATATCATGGTTTGGAGAACAGCGTTGTTGCCTTTGGCCTTCGTCTCACTCTGCTCCGTTCTTATTGGCTTGTTTTTGTTATCTTAGCCATTGCGCAGGCCAAATCCGCTGAATCACACAATAACCAACAAATATGAATTTTAGACTATTGATTGAATGTTGCCTCAGAGCAAGTAATAAAAAAAAAACGCCGTAATGTGTTTTTGCTATTGTGATATCTTTATCTAATCATTTTTAATTTCCTTACGTAAAGTCACATTAGTATGTGTGTGTGCGTGTGTGTCCATGTATGTGCATGTGTGGCTGCATGCATGTTCAGGCTTTGTGCATCCTCTCCCGCTGACGGCCGGGATGTATCCATGGCAACGCCAGGTCGATCCTAGCTGTAAGCGGAGCTGGTAAGAGGGACTTGAAAGGGAGCGTTAAACCTCTCCTCTCATCTGCCCTGCGCTCTTCTCACTCTGACCATAGCGAAATGCATGGCCTTGTTGAAATCCCGGCCCTGGGGCCGCTCGCTCGCTGCTGTGACCGGGGACGCTCACATCGCAACACTGCCACCTTTTGACCCGATGCAAAAAAAAAAGTGTGGAGGAATATTTATTTGTTTTTGGATTCTGTCTTCTCTGTGTGTTTTAGAGGTTCAACTGTGGAAAAACAAAACAAATGAGTTGCACTGAAAGCTCAAACCCTCAGGAGGCTATTTATTCTTTTGAGTTATGGCTTTTTATTTTTTCAGAAAGTTGCTCCTCGAGACGGTAAGCGGAGATGTGGAGAAGTATGTCCCCAGTCGGATTACTGGTCAGCGGTTTGGGCCTTCAGGCCAGCAGGGCTTCCTGTTTTAAAATGTTCCCGCTGATCATAAATGCTCTCACTGATTCATTCAATGAGGATAATTTTAAGGGAGTTGCGTCACATCTGCGTTGTTAAGGGCCTCGGCAATTTGGTGTTGATTTAAAAGCCTGCAGCTGTCCTTTGTGAATCCAAGAAATCAATACCTCTTTCATTGTTTAAAATTTATGGCTTTTTGCAGCCTTTTCCCTTCAATTCATCAGCTCTACAGTTCAACCAGTGAATCAGCTACATGGCTGTAATGTGGAGCTCACCCTTGGAAACTCTGTTAAAGTCAGACAACTACATAACAGCGAGATTCAATCTTGACCCATGGGAAACTGTTCATGTAAAATAACTGGTGCAGAATGCAAAAGACAAATTAAAACTCCTCTTGTTTTCCACAGCTGGATGTGTCACTCGTCAAAATGTTGCCTCTCAAATGTTTTGATGCTTTGTCATGGCAATTACAGCCAGAGGAGGAGGCGGTGAATTGGACGTGTGGTGGTTGCCCCCTAGTGGATATCAACGCGCCTGGTGGAGGAGAGTGATGATCTGCAAGCCAAATAGCGGCAGACAAGAGGGGAGCGGGCATGAAAGGAAGAAAAACATGAGGGGAAGATGGGACGAGGCGCTCATGTCTGCTTTTGGATTTATTCTCTTTGAGAGGTCAAAACAAACACATTCGTAGCGACCTTGTGCGCATCAATATACGTCCCCTGACATTGTAATTAAGAGCTTTCAGTACAAACAACATCAATTTAATTATCTTTTCTGTTTTTGTTTTTTTTTTTTTTTTTTTTTCCAGTGGGTCACTGCACCGGTTCAGTTTTTTTCTAGACTAGTTTCACAACTTAAAATGCGCTGCCAAATTGAGAATGCGAGCACGTGTGAATATTCATGCGATCGTACCTCTCTGAAGACCTCGGTACTGAAGCCGAGGGGAGCTCCGTGACCTTCTTGTTAGGTCAGCCCGGATGCCGGAGGCTATCTAGTGATCTTGTAATGCATATTCAGGAGCCACGGGTCACTGGGGTCTGTTGTTGAAGTGAGCTCCAGGATCGAGCGTGACCGAGGCCAAGTCGCAACACTTTTGTTTTCCGTCTCATTACCAGCAGTTCTCTTTCCCTGTGATCGCCGGCCTTTACAGCTGCAGCTAAACACATATTGACCAAGTCTGCTGCTTTTCTCACCCTCTCAGTTGATATTACCATTTCCTCCCTGATGAAAACGCGCGCCGGTAGGTTGTTATGGTTTTAAAAGCTTAACACAATGGATTGGCTTGGGTAATGTGTTTTCTATCGGTTTTTCCAGGTTTAATGTGCCTGATCCTCTGAGGCATCCTGTGGTATCATTAGCTGTGGGATTTTATTGTAAAGATTGCTGTCATCCCCCCCTAAACACCGTATAACGTTTCATTTTCTGGCACCACTGTGTTTCTGAAAATAATCTGAGCTGACTAATGGAGGCGGATCGATACGAAGGGATCAGTCTCATGCGTTTCCTTTTCATATCACAACCAACACCACCTCTGGGAATCTGCATTTATCTCCATATTCAATAACGACAGCATCCTTTTAAGATGATGCCTTTTTTTCCCCCCCGTCTTCCATACGCTTGTACATATATGATTTCACCTAATCCGTTTTCCACAAAGCTGCTTGTAGCAATGAAAGTTTGCAATTTTGGGAAGATCTGCTGGTGAAATGAGCCATTACGGTGAAATAACAATAAGTAAGTGGGAATTCTGATTGAATTTCTTGATTGCTTTACTTGGCTTTGTTTGTACTGCCGGTATTTTCGGGCTCATCATCTCCGAGGCTCTTTCATGGGTTCTTCTTGGCTTTGTTCCTTGCGGTCTTCAGTCTCTCATTCAGCAGGAAGTCAGCATTTAGGTTTGAATTCTGTGTCCCCCCCTGCACTGTGCTCTTGTCATTTCAGTATCACCAAAGTATTATTTGCATTTGATTACACAACTCTGCTGAAATCATTTCAATTCTCTGCTTTTTCTTTTTTTTTTTAGTGTGGGAGGAGGAGGGAGGTCAGTCCAAACAGTGAAATCAGCAGAAATTACCGAGCCCATTTCGTGCTTTTTCTGCTTCTGTTCGTCAGCGTTTGCATTTCCTTTCTCTCTTACTGCGTCAAACATTGTGTTTTCTTTTTTTTTCTTTCTTTTTTTTTTTTTTCCTGTAAATGGTGAAACTCGGCCTCAGCACGATGACCTGTAGCTCGGCCCTGCGGGAGTATTCTGTGTCCTAATCTCTTCGCAGCCTCACCTTCCTTCCCCTCTTCCCCCCTCCTACTCCTTCTCATCTTCTTCTTCTTCTCTCCTTCGAAATTGCTCTAAGGGATGGATCTTCCCCCAAGACACAAGGACAGACCCGGGCAAGGCGTCTCAGAGTGAAAGTGAATTTGCTTTGCAGGCTGTGCTCTTGGCTTCTGAAGTTGTTTTGGACTTTTGTTTGGGACTTGAACATTTGATTGGCTCTGCACTTTGATTGGCAGCACACTTTTCAGCCAGATTAGCAGTTTTCAGCTTGTCTCCTGCCGTCCTGCTAAAATTCCAGGATTTTGAGTTTGCTCTCGTAGTTTTAACTCGCCTGCCGTCTTTTCAGTTTTGCAAATACTTTGTTGCATTAAGAGCTCAGACTTCGTCGCTGTTTTGTTCCTGCCAACATGCCTGTCCGGATCATGTGCACCATCTCCTTTTCTGCTGATGATGAGCCTGGTGGCGGATACGGCAAGGACGGTTTTGATGACCACTACAAACGCGTCAAGACGAGTTATGGCGACGGGGACTCGGGGGAATACCTGGACGGGGGCAGTCAGGCGGACGATGACAATGACGAGGAGGGCAATGTCAGCGAGGTGGACGACCTGGCCACTTTCTTCAGCGGCTGCTCGCTTCATGGAGCCAACCACGTCTTTGTGGAGAACAAGAAGTTCGGGGTTCGGCAGGGCTTGTGGGCGCTGGTCTTCACCTTGGCCCTGTCCGCCTTCATGTACCAGGTAGCCGACAGAGTCATCTACTACCTGAAGTACGATTATATCACCATGCTGGATGAGATGGTGGCCCCCAACATGACCTTCCCCGCCGTCACCATCTGCAACTACAACTTCGTCCGGAAGTCTCAGATGAGCTACAGCGACCTGATCTTCATGGGCCCCTTGCTGGGCTTCGAGGAGGGCAATGCGCCGGGATTTCCGCTGGCTCCGGAGCCGGACCGCCCGCCGGGCTCTCGCTTCAGCCTGGACGAGTTTTACAGCCGCACGCGACACCGCATGGACGAAATGCTGCTGGAGTGCAGCTTCAAGGGCTTAGAGTGCGGCCCTGAGAACTTCGTGGAAGTAAGTCTCACTGAAAATATGAGACGAGAGATGCTTTTTGAATTAGCTGACTCAAAAACCATCGCTTCAAAATGTTTGGTCTTCATACAACATTTATTCTGTTTGTAGCTTTTATTGGCAGCATTGCATGTGAAGACCTTTAAGCTTAAAAACCCCAGAGTGGGACAGATGTTGCTGACACATCTTCATCATTTACTTTAACTTTACAAATGAAGCGGCATTTTATTTAATTGTTAGAAATGTGATCTGGTGAGTAAATCTGAAATGGGCGTCAGTTCCTGTGAGCGTTAATTGGATTATGGCTTTGAGAAATGCTGATATAAGGGGATGCTGGTTTTTATCAGATTTCTGTTTTGATGAAATGGAAAAAAAAGAATATTGCATAAAAGAGACTTCTTCCTCTCAGAAGAATGTTGGGCAAAAATTACTGATGCAGAGAGAAATATTTAATTATTGCTGTGAGGTAATTGAGTTACTCACATCCAAAGTAAATGAAATGTTTTCTAAGTGAGCTTGTCTGCTTTAATGAAACTCCATTGTAAATTTTCTTTAAAAAAAAAAAAAAAGGGCCTATATAAGCAAGTCGCATTACTTAAAGTGGCAGGACTGGCATTCAGTTGTTGATATTAAATGAAACGGCACACAGTGAGTCTTTGTATAGCCGAGCAGAAACGTCAGGGAAGCCGCCTTCTTGCACACATCCCCTGATCTTTTTTTTTTTTTTTTTTTTTTTTTTTGGTATTTCTGTGATTTGCTGCTGCGGCCCTCTCTCTGTTCCCTTGTGAGTGCACGTCAAATAACACACAAGTTGAATGCTGAATTTCCAAGTAGTGTTGACGATATCCAGCTATTAGTCTATTGATCGGCTTGACCTTTGCACAGTTCCGGGTAGCAATGTGCAGACTGCTAATGGATGTTGTAGAGTTACACGAGTCGCAATTACATCCGTGTTTAAACAGGCAGATTCTTTCATATGCATTTAACACTTTTTCTACTTTAAATATAACCAAACCTTTGACATTGTCTGGTTTATTTTTTGCCATTCATTATATATGCATTAGTTATATGAAAATAGAAGAGCAGAGGTGGAAGTTGTTAGAATTCGTATGTACCAAGCTTTTACACCCTTTAATTAATCTGTCTGTATGTAATCAGCCTTTTTCCTTATTTCAAGCAAATGCGAACGCGTCAGTTAATATAAGCTTTTTAAATTAATAGATGCTTCAAATAAAATTACTTGTACATCAACTAATTCCCTCAAATCCAAAATGTTCTCATTAAATCCACAAGTTGATTAAACTCTGCTCCTATAAAATATGGTAAACTGAATTACCGAGGTGTCACTGGGAAGATTCAAAGGCAGGGAGAGGCAGAGTGACTCTACATTAAAAATTAAAAGGCTGTCCTAACAGGTGATTTTTCATGAGAGGTTTCCCATCATCAGCACTGGAAGCGGCTCTGACATTATGGGGTTGGGCCTCTTCAGAGGCGCAGAGCCGCGCCGGGCTGCGTCCTGTCAGCTGAAATACACGCTCACATGAGAAACGAGGGTCCTGGATGGTGAAGATGTGGAGGTGAAGGTGAATAAATATAAAGGCAGAGCTGTTGAGCATGCTTTATTATACCACAGTAAATCCCAAAGTGGAGGTACAGATAATTGGAGTTTCTCCAGGACAGTGGGTACAACCAGGATGAAATGATTCTGCAGAGAAACCAAGGCACTGTTGCATACATAGAAAAGAAAAAAAAATGCATATTGAGAGGATTGAAAGTCATGTTCTCTTCTTAAGCATGTCTTTGTGATTAACAAGAAGAGAAACCCTGGGAGCAGCTTTTATTTCCTCCTCAACATAAACAGCACAGTACTGCTTTGTCTTATCCTATCAAAACTTTATGAAGTGCCGAGTTCAGGCAGTGAGTGTCAGAAACGGGGAAAAACTGCCGAGATGGCCATTGTCCTTGAGGTGAAGTAGGGCCGGCTGTCATCCAGCACTTTTTGAAAAACAAAGCGCTGCGACTGCAGTGCAGTGCAGTGTGCCGTTTTATTAGCATGAGTTAAAGGCAGTGAGCAGGGTTCATTCAATGACAGACTTTACTGCCATGGCGCAGTTCAAATCTCGGTCTTGTTTTTTTAATTTTTTTACCATCTTATTTGGACTTGAGGATGCTCACAACATCAAGCTGTGACAGATTCATATATTTAAAAAAGAGGTTTGTCCTAATAAATCACCTCATCATAAAAATGTGTTTTTGGAAGC
This sequence comes from Salarias fasciatus, assembly GCF_902148845.1. Classification (NCBI taxonomy): domain Eukaryota; kingdom Metazoa; phylum Chordata; class Actinopteri; order Blenniiformes; family Blenniidae; genus Salarias; species Salarias fasciatus. The sequence continues at coordinate 18,820,501 of NC_043749.1, forward strand.
ATCTATTCTCAATTCCAAGAGTGAAACTTATTTTTAATATCACTTTATTCAGATACAGTAAAAAGTTCTGTTGTACATAAAAAGCATCACTAATAAAACAGACAAAGCAAACTTATTTGTGGCTAACAGTGTTAGTTTTGTGATTCTAGGTGAAATGTGCTCATATTCTTTACTGAAGTAGAATGAATATAAGAACTTGAATACCTGAACAAGCTTAAAGTACCAATTAAAACACTTCACTTGAGTAAAAGTGCAAAAAAGTAATATTCCACAGTACGCACATTGATAGTAAAAATGATTTTTTTTTTTCACTTGTGGTGGTGGTGATCTCTCTCTCTCTCTCTCTCACACACACACACACACACACATACACAGTCTTGGTGTTATTGTGATACTACATCATTGGGGATACACAAGCTGAATTACTATTGTTGCTACTCGAACAGAAGATTTGAGTCAGCAGTTAAATTCTTTTCATGAATGAAAAAGTAAGAATTAGATTCAGATTCAGAATATTTATTGCACCCTTGGGTAAATTCGGTTTGCAGTGAGTGAGTTCTCCCGGATCGTAAACACACAAAACAACGCAAGACAAGACAAAGTGAGGACAGAGCTCAGGCTAGAAGAACAAAGAGGTACGGCCCCGAGATGAAAAGCAAGATAAGTTAAAAAATGAATAGACTAAAAAAAAAAAAAAAAAAAAAAAAGGCTTTAAAATATGTCAAAACCAAGCCAAATGATAAAGATGCGCCAAAAGTGTGCTGGAAATGAAAAGATTATGAAGGGATTTTATTTTCTAAATGATGATAAATCTTCACATTCAGCCCATCATTGATATAAAAAAGGAATTTTTGGCAAAATTCATCCAAGGTTAAAAAGAAGTAAAAATTACAGACATATTTCTTCAGTTGTTGCTATGTGTAAGTAAAAGTTGTTTACGAATTACAAATCATTGCAATTACAATTTTCCCTGTTGTCATGGAGACAGAAAATCTCTCTAGAAGTTGTTTTCACTTCCAACATGGTCATCATGCAATCATACAGTTGCAGTGATTCAGGAAGTTGCTATTTTCACTTGAAAACGTCTAAACAGAGCGTCACACGACTGGAGCAACACAGAGTTAACTTCAGTAATCCATCTACATCTGCTCGCCACCTCTGTTTCTGCCACTATCCTCGTTGAAGGAAGTCATAACGAGGAGTCAAACACCGAAGTGTCTGAGTGACTCTCACCGGAAACTAAATCATTTCACAGTGTCAAACGCATTTCTACATAAAAACAACAGTAACAGCTTATTTAAATCAAGCTGCGCATATGATTGTATAGTTAGTTTTTGTTTTAATGTGGCCTGATCTGCCTGCAGGTTTTCCGGCAGTTGTATGTGCGTATAGGAAGGCCTGAGTCCCACGAGTGGGAAGTAATCATTCCTCTGTCATGATGAAAATGGGATTAATTATAGCCATTGTCAAGTCAGCTTGAACCCCTCCCCTCTGCATGACTGACTCCCACTAATATATCCATTGATTCTTCCTTCAGCTCATGCGCCTCACTGCACCAATTATAAACCAGCGTCTCTCCCTCTGTTTCCACAGCAGACGCTTTGGAATATTTAAATGTGTTTTGTTCCTTGACAGTGTTCAGGAAGAGGCTTTATAACCGGCTATTCAGGGAAAGCATTCTGTGTAAAAGATGATAAGAGGGGATGGCTCAGGCTCCCGTATTCCATACTGTGTGTAACAGTGAAGAAAGATTAACATGTTGATATATTGTGAGAGAAAATATCATGGTTTGATTAATTCAGAGCATCTCAAGTTTTGAAATCTTGTTTCGTTGAACTGTTTTATGTTATGCAGTGTGTCACATTTTGAGTGCAGGGCAAGACGATGCCTACATTGTGAACAGTGCTAGTGAATAAGCTGAAAATTAAGAATTCAGGATTTGAAATAAAGTTTGAAAATGAATCAGCTCATGTATATTTCTGGCCTGATCAAACCTGTGTCATTGATCCGGTCATGAATGGTGCTGTGACCTTACTCCCTGTTATTACAGTTTCTATTCATGATTATGTAAATTAGTGAACTTTACTTATTACCATGCATAAGCATCAACCAGTAGGTTGGAAATGAACGCTTTCAGTTGTTTCTCAAAATGCTGCCTGTCTTGCTTACTCGTAGTGTTACTGGATTGATCTGTATTTTGAATCTCTAAGTTCTGCTCGAGTTACAGCTGTTAGTTGATTGAAGATGCTCTGTGATGCGAATTTCAACCATTCTTTAAAGAAAAAAAAACCAACATCATAAACCAATGAATATGACAAGAATTAGTTAATAAATAGCTGTAAACTATAAAGATGAGCAAAGCAAACCAAGCTGAGCTTTACATGACTGTGCAGCCTCCTGATCTTATTTTTCATGAATATGTTTGCCCTGTTATGACCCACATGTCACTGTCCTGTTATGTAATTTGATAAAAATGTAATCACTAAAATGAAAACTAAAATAATGAACTCTGTAGTGAAGAAAAACCAAAAAGTACATGTCCAAAGGTTCCTGAAAACTCACCGTGTTTCCTGTTAACTAATTTAACATGTTTATGCCCATAATGGATTTAAAAGTGCATCAAGCTTATTCCACAAGAGTTGTTTAAAGTACAAAGCTTTCCTGAAAATTGCAGACTGAAGCACAAAGCAAAACTGATGAAAGACACGAAAAAAAGAGTTTGACATTTGGATATTACACGTTTAAAAAAAGGAAAGTAGTCCCAGACATATTTGCTCCGTCTTAGTGTCATGTAGGGACACATACCAACTGTTGGGTGTTTTTCTCTTTTTTTCATTCGAGGTAACAATAAATTGAATTTATTTTACATAATGGGACAATTGTTGGCAACAGCGGTCTTTCTTTGGAGCCACTGCTTGTTTATTATGTCTCCTAAAGCGCCACTAGTGGTCCCTCTGACTTCATTACTGCTGCTCTGTGGAGGGGAGGTGCCATGATTGATCACCTTTTGTCTCCCTCGGTCTCTGGGGCTTTCTGTCCGTTCCCTCTCTCTTTCAGTGCACCATTTTTCTTCGTGCTTTGTGAGTGGGGATTGTATGTTTCAGCGTGTGTGTGTGTGTGTGTGCTGCAGTGAGCTCATCGGCTCAGAGGTTGGGTCGGGTGGTGAGGCAAGACCGGCGCTCTGCAGATAGACGGTTCAGGTTGCAGAAATTCTGACCCAGAGCAGAATGTGAGCCCCCCTCAGAGCACTGATCCAAATCCCCGCTTCCTGCTCCAGCCTCAGCCCATTAGATACAGCTTGACTTTCTCCCAAGCTCAGCATTGTAATCAGGATCGGCCGGTGGCTCTGGTTACGCCCTTCTCCCGTCTCCTCAAGTGCATCGGTCTGAAAACACGAGCTTGGGTCCCGAACGGACGGACAGAAAGGCGGACAAACTGAGACCGAACGTTTCCAGAGAAAGAAAAATGAAATGCCAGCGCTGGCCTCGCCATCTGCCTCCGAGCTGTAAATACGTGCCATGGTTCAGCACTTCTTCTCAGCCGCTATTGGAAAGAGATTGTATCAGTGAAAGTGTAATGTAATTATCTTCAAGCGTATGCCTTGATAAATTAGATGTTAGAGAAAACAGTGAAGCTCTTTACAAAAAAAAAAAAAGGCTAAATGAATACAGCGCTGGCAGCAGTGAGGCTTTCCTGAAGTCACTCTGTTTCTGTCACTCGCGCAGCAACAGTTCCTTCACACCTTGACCAATTAGGCAAATTAAACTGTCACTTCTTCAAATGGAAATTGATTTTCTGGGTCTGTCGGTAATGTGTTGCCTTTTTTGGTTTATTTATCTGCCATCTTGCAGGTTGGCTGCATTTTCTCGGGCTTGAGCAGTGTTCGATTGTAGTTGTTCCGTTAGTTGGATTGAAAGTAAGATTCATGAGACAACAAAGACGCTGCTGGGGTACATGAATATGTTCAGAACGATAAGCACGCTTCCCACTGGTGTCTGCAGCGTACACGGGAGTCGGTTCGTTTGTTTCTTGTCTCCCAAGTGTCTGTAACCCTGTGCAGGAGCCAATTAAAAGGCAGGGTACACCCTGGACAGGCTGCCATTACAGCCTGTCCACGATTACACTCCATTATCAGCACAGACATTCAATCTCTCAACGTCACCAGTGAACCCAACAGTCTTTCCTTTAAGTTTTGACAAAAAGCTATGCTCAGGGAGAGCATGCAAACTCCACCAGGGAGGGAATGGAAGGGGGCTCAGGATCAATTCACAATCTTATTTTTGTGAGGCGAGAATGTAAAACAACAGTTCCATTGAGTAACCTCTGCAAGCAAACTGCACCAAAAATAAATAAATAAATAAAAAACATATTTAAGATTTCAGGTTGTGAAAATGAGTTTGACGAAGCACAAGAAGGGTCTCGTTGTGAGCGTGGTCATTACCGCCTCTGAGTTATAATAGGCGTTCACGGCTGAAATGATTCCTCCCCTCTGTGAGGTGACGGCACAGGGCCATTAAATATTTATGCCAACACTCAAATACAGATTGCTGTCTGTGATATTCTTTCACCTCCTGGGCCATTATTAGCTGTGTTCAAATGGGGATCACAGAATTATACTCTCTTATGCACAGATACAATTTATCACAATTATAGAGCCTAAAATATGGTTTTAATCTTGCGTCCTCTTACAATAAATGACTGTTTAATGCGCTGCAGAAAGACATCTCCTCGTATTTTCATGCCAGACAGTCATTATCTCATTAGTTGAATACGCATTGACACTCATCTTCTTCATACTTTGTTTTTTAAGGCTTTCCAGCCGTTCATTTTGCTCGCCATCATGTGTAATTTTGCTTTTTTGCTGGCAAGTTCTCATATCGAATGCTGATCACAAGGGGGCAGTGCGACACAATAATTTCTCAACCTAAACCAGTGTCCATTGAGTTTTTGGCACCAACATGCTGCTCTTTTTTTTTCTTCTTCTTCTTTTTGTTTACAAGAAATCACTCAGAAATGTGTCTAATCCCATCTTTAAAAAAAAAAAAAACCCCTTTGATTCCCACCACAGAATCTCAGCCTCGGAGCTGCAGTGACCACCATCCATTTAAAGCTTCATGTCAAAGCAGACCAGCTGCCAGTGGAAAACACAGCGCCTGCGTTTTGTCAAAGAGTCGTTTTCCGAAGGGATTAAACTCCATTTGTGTGTTGTGGGGATCAAAAATAAATAAATAAATATTACAAAATCAAACATTAGCAGAGATTTGCTCGGCGCGGACTGCTTTGGCAGAAACCCCATCGCTCATTTATTCGCTATCTCTCTCTTTCTTTGACGCACACTGTGCCCTTAGATCCCACTCTGGTTATGAACTCAAAGGACAGCAGTCCTGCAGAAGAGGAAGAAAATAACACTGTCATTGCATCCTATCTCCATCCATCTGAATGATGGATCTGTGTTTTCAAATGCACCAATTTTAATTAAATCTTTCATCGGTCTTCTGTGGAAGCTCTTTGACAAGAGGGGCAGCAGCACTCTCTCTCTCTTATAAGATGACTCCTGTGGCTCATTTTAACAGGACAGTGGTTACCTCCTTTCAATATCAGCCAACCCTTCATCTCACAATTGCCGATTAATCACTGAAGTGCCATCAATGTAAGAAAAGTACTTTTACTTTCAGACTAAGATAAATGATGCCTAATGATGTTAAAATGAGGGAAACCGAAGTCTTGTTGGAGCAATTATATATGAATAAGACATACGACTGGTGTCCTATATGGGGCTAATAGCTACTTACCAATAGCTAATTAGGCTGATGAGAAGGCCTTAATGGCTTCCTACAGGATTGTTCCCTGTACTTTTAAAGCACGGCGGAAATTAAAACGTTCGACTCCATGTGACAGGATGACTGTTGAGAGGAGAAAGGTGACGCTCATTTGAGAGCTCTGGACTCTGGCTCAGAGAATTCTCTTCTTCCCATCATTAACGTGTGTGTATACGTCATACCACCTTCTATCCTCAGCATAATTATCTGCAGTTTATTTCTGCTCACATTGTATCAAATACATGGTATTTAACAGAGAAAGACATATTTAAGTGCTCTCTATGCAGTGAGGAAGGACCCGGGAAGGCAAAAAAGTGTATTTGTCTCTAAACCGGTGTATTTGTGCCTCTCTTCTCTGGGGCTTCATAGATGACTGAATCTGTCGTGGTCAGCAGGACTCCATTAGGACCCGGTGGCCTTCCGCCAGAGTGTAGCATCAGCAAGACATCTAACCTCACCTGTTTCTGAGTAAAAAAATGCAACAAAAGAGAAGACAGAATAGAAGAATGAACACTTTTAGATTAAATACTAGGTTAAAAGAACAATAAATCTGCTCTTATACAGATTGAGACGGCATTGTTTAAAGGCACAACACTCTAGATGTGTTTTTTTTTTTTCCTGTAAATCCGTCTCTGTCTAAAAGAAGCTTTATGTGTGTTACAGGTGGAACTGGCAATGATGTGTGACATTCAAGAAATTAAAGGAAAACGTGACGTGTTATGACAAAATTGTCTTTTTTTAATATTGTTTCAAAAACACAACATTCAAATTCCACATAGGTGGACATCCATCACATGCAGTGAAAAAAACTGCATCTATGAGAAATGGGAAATGAAGCCATCGTTCATCCACCTCTTAGCTTAGCTGAGGACAGAAAGGCTGATTTTGAGTATTAGGCTATTGTGTCCCCTCGAGAGGTCGTAAGTCCATCCTGGTCAACACAGAGAGACATATACATCAATAACGTGTCGATTAATGGAGCATTTTTTTTAATCATGTCACATAATGTTTATAAGCAAATTAGAGTTGTTTGAATAATATTATCTCTGGATTGTTGTAACCCCGACTTCAATGTGCCACCCATAGTTTACAAAAAAATATAATATTCCCATGATATTTCAAGCTGTCTTGAGTTTTGTAATCTCTTCTATGTGTCAAAAAAGAAGTCACAGTTTCATTTAACCAAAGCAAGAAGGAGATCTTTCAAACCTGAGCTACATATATACAGTATGTGCACATCTGTGTGTAGGCGTTGGGAAGCCACTTGGAACAGGAAACACAAATCTTTCCTAAATTCAGTAATTATCAGCCAGCTACCCTCCTCTTTCTATCTCAGACAGCTAAAGCGTCTTATTTCTCTTCACTGCACTCACAAGTGCATTGCATGTAAAGAAGTTTTGGGCGGGGTGATTGGAAAACTGATAACATCATCAGGAGCTGTGTGTCCGGTCAACGTTGTACCAGAATCGACTTCTAAATAGAGCTTTGATTTTGCAGAAGAAGATTAGTTTAGGGATTCAATAAAATTACCAGATTTCATAATTTTAGCAACAATCTGTATCGCCTATAAACCTTGTGTAAGAATCTGAACGCCAACCTGCTCTCACACTTCACACATGAGCAGTGGCAAACTGCCTTTAATGTAAATCAGCTCAAAATGCGAACAGGCTGCGATGAGCCGGAAAGCCTGTTGACTGAGCGGTTGCTGCTTCATCCCAGGATGAGACGAGTCCATGTCTGCAGCTCGCGTGCTGCAGCCCTTGGGCAATACCACACAAGGTGTTGATCACATTATTCAGCATCACAACCTAATGTGCACAGCTGATGCAAATCGTAACTCCAATAACGTCGACTGAAGAGGCATACGGTGAAAGAATTAGCGACGCCGGCAGGAAGATATGCCCAGTTGATTCCAACCTTGTTATTCGGGGGTTTATATCAGTTCTTCATTGTTCAGTCAGCTGCACACCAGGAATTATTAAGAGGGGGGGAAAAAAAAGCAAATAAATCACGGCAGCAATTAGCTGGTGCGGCTGCTACCCCCTTCGCACACAACATAACAGAAACGCTGATGGAAGGCTGCAGCAGCCATCATATTACTTTTGGTAAATGTTTCTCCAGAGGGACCATTATGCTGCACGGGAAAATAAAATCAAAATGAAAGATCCATTTAGGTGCAGCCTGCCATGCAGTGTTGGACTGCTTCCTTCATCTGGATTGGGCTGGTCTACCCCACGGCGTGTGTGTGTGTGTTTGTGTCTGTCTGCATGTCAGTTTTTCCAGGAAGTTGTCAGCAGCTTGAACAAGGAGCAACCCTTCTTCGTTAGCGCTGCTGTCGCTGCATGTCTGACATCTCCCCGACTTGAAGTGCAACACAAACACATGCATGCACCCACACACCTCTTACAAGCAATTTAATTAAGCTCACCACTGAATAATGGACAGAGAGCAAACAGCAGTGTTGAACATTTTTAAGTGAAAATCGAACGTGTGCAACAGATGAAGGTTCCAGAGAAAACTGCGCAGTTTTGTGTGCTTTTTATATTTATTCTGTCTCACAATGATGCTTTTTTTGGCATTTGTGTGTCAGTGGTGTAGATGAACGAGTGTCTGTTAACTCTCTTATCTGAAAAGGCCACTGCAGGGTTTTTAATTTGAGGTGGATTAGATTGGCCAGTTTAATTTATGAAACATCTAGAAGGTTATGGATTTTCACTTAGTTTCATTGGAGCATTTGACTTACAGCCATCACGACCTTAATATCAGCATGGGGGGGAAAAACAATTGTCTTCAATCATTTAATTGAATTGTATGACTTAATTTTGCTTTGGGGATTTATAAAAAGGTCAGAGAAGCTGATTAAAATACGATGACGAGACTCATAAAGTCACGACATCTATACAGTAAATAATATATTCAGACTCAAACACTATGTCTTGCTCATACTGGTGCACTGTAAACGACTCTAAAAACCCAATAAATCCATGTTAAAAGCTAAGCGAAAATGAGCAAGCGACTGCTAAGACAAGCTGTGGTTGGAACTGGCACTGTGCCATATTTGAGTTTTGTGTACAGGAGCTCATCAATCACCCACAAAAGAGCCAAAAAAACAGGCTGTACGTATCCTACCTGCAGCTGAAATGACATGGTTGGCATCAATGCTGTCGTTTCATTTTCATGCTACCTTAAGACTGGAGGTAAAAGAAAACGATTGTTTGTAAATACACTGAACTCAAATACATATATATATATATATGTTGGAGCTCGTTATAATCACAACACAATGATATAGCATTTTCCTAAATTTACTGTGTGTTCTTGTGCACGTAATTGATCAGCAGCAGCGAGAACTCGCCTCCGCAACTAATAAAACAAATGGATGGATTTAGGTTGACGAGAGGAATTCATTTGTACATGTCAGATAGAAAGGGACCATTTATTCCACAAAGACCCATTCATTCATTTCTCCCTGAGCGGCACCAGGCCCACATGGGGACTGGGAGACTGTTTGCTAAAGCTAGCTGCCATAGTCTGAAAGTCATTCATCAGAAGCTTCTCCTCTTTCCAAAACGCTCCCTCGCGCAGCTGTCACGATGTTGCTAAGATGAATTAGCAGTGCCATCTTGTGTTTCCCCGTGCGGGCAGGGATGCTCTTATCCCCCCGCGGGCAATAAACATAAATCTGCTCCATCCGGCCATGAGATTTCTACAGTAACATCACCTTTTCCAGATTGATGCGTGGAGGTGTGCAAAGATCACCAGTCTACACAGTGGTGATGCTGGCATGCTCTCAAGATGAAAAATTAGGCTTTTGAAGTCAACTTTTTCTTTCTATAGCTTGATGATGACCGCTCACCCGTTATTCGAAGCATTTAAACATCAGCAAAGCTAACTTGTAAACATATGACCACAGTTTCTTCAACTGAGGGAGGTTTTATAAAAACTTTCACGCTCGAGACCTTTACATGTTCAATTCAGAACAGCTCAAAATGTTCATACTGTGTGTCTGAGACGCCCATAAACCACTGAAAAATAGGTCACCGTGGGCTTTAAGAGAAGTTTAGTATATAAGATGGTTTTAGACCCTGCTGCACGGTAAGAGATATTTATGCACTGGTGCTTTATAGTTTGGTTCATTTTGTTCATGAGCGTGCCGGAAATATACTGGTTTTCAGATTACCACATGCCTGGTTTAACAGAAAAGGTACAATTAAAGTAAATCAAGCAAAAACGTTATTGAGCTCCGCAGGGCTTGTTAAATAGTGCATGAATCCAGGATACACCATCTATAAAGAGACATATTTTTAAAAATTATAGGACATATTTGATAAAATGTTTTTGAGACTTGTGTAATATTTTACCTGTAACTTCTTTAAAATCATTAATATTGAAGTCCTATTCAGATGTAGGGTACATATAGAATAGAAATAATGAAAAAACAGGCTACAGAGGAGTGGTTAGCACTTGTGCCATGCAGCAAGAAAGCGCATGGTTCAAGTCCAGGCCTGGAGGTATTGCATGTTCTCCCTCTGCATGGCTTTTCTTCAGTTCCTCTGATTTCTCACAGTCTAAAAACATGTGTTTGAGGTTTCTCTAGAATGAAATTGAACATTGTTGGGAATGTGAGTGTGTGTGTGATTGTCTGCCTCGCTCTGTTTGCCCTGAGATGAACTGACATGTCCAGGAGGTAAACCTGCTCTCAGCTGGAATTGGCTCCAAGCCTCAGTGTCCACAAGTCTGACAAATGAGCATCGAAGATGGATGGATGGGAAAAGGAGAAGAGGAGAATGAAACAACAAAAGTTATAAAGCTAATACTATACGTTTCAAGTCCACTGCAATACAAATATTTGAAAAAGTGTTGAAATTTCATCCATGATGCAAGAAAATTCACAAGGAAAAAAAAAATCCATTAATAAGTTTAAGGAGGAAGTTATTGTGTATTTTATCCCTGATTTGTTTCCTAACTTGACAATTGATTGTTACTGAGACAACATGTGCAGTATGCAGCAATTTTCAGACATCATAAAGTTGCATCAGAACCACATAAAACTTCATACCTTCATTCTCACACTCCAGATACTTCTCTTTATGGGGCTTTATTTGTGAAACTGGCTGCACACCACTGTGCATAGCAGCCATACAGCTTTTGATGTTGTTGTTTAAAACATTTTTTTTTGACAGTCAGTGCCAGTAACAGTCACAGATATTTGCCAATAAGCCTCATTCTTTCACAAACACCATGTTCTCATAGTTCATAACCCTGCCTCTGCTGTGTTCGGAGCAGTCAAATAGTTGTATTCTTACAGTTTGATATTCAAGGACGTGTATTCATAGCTTCTGCACGACGTGGCTCTTAATACTTTTCATGCTCGCGGTGATGTTGACAACGTCACACAATATCCAGCATTGTTTCAATGTCGCTGCCTGAAGCTCCCTGCGCTCGCAGGCTCGCAGTCAGAGAGACGTCCGTTGATTCTCGGCTCTCTCTGTTTGTTTTTACGGTCGATCGGTATTTACCCGACGCAGTATTTAATTCAACCATATAGCACAGCGGATCGAGACGCTATTGGGAAAGTGGCCCTTGTGACATTTGTCTCTTACAGTAGATCATGTACACAATCATCCTCAAAATTGTCTGTAAATCACCAGCTGCTCCTCCATCAGCCCCCGCGGCTACAGGACCCTGACTGCCGTTACTCCCCCTGCTTTCCCCTGTCCTTCGTCTCCCCTCTCTCTCTCTCTCTCTCTCTCGCTCGCTCTTTCTCTTTTGCAGGCTCCTTTTTGGATGCCTCGGCATCGAAGGCTCCCCAGCGGGAGACAGACAAGAGACAGCAGCAACCAAGAGAGGCAGAGAGAATATGGAGATCGCGGTGTGGTGGTGGGGAGGGGGGAACAAAGATGCGTGAGTGAGAGGAAGGTTGACTTACAGTGTAGGGATGCGTGGTAGAGAGTGACAGGAAGAAGGGAACTGCACTGTGTTTACGCCCGAGTAAACAGACTGAGACTTGTACTCCAACTATTGGAGGAAAAAGAGGGGAGGTGATGGTAGAGGTAGAGTCTAAACCGTGGTTTTTCAGCAAACGGCAGCGAGGACAGGGGTTGGCAGCGGAACTTTTCAGGTGGCGTCACTTTTCTTGTTGCATGTGCTCTGGCCCCTACATAAGTCAAGGTCCGGGCCCTGATGAGCAGAGCCAGGGCCGAGAGCCTCGACAACCCCTGTGCTCCCCACAAACAGACCTTCTGCCATTAGTGCACACAATCATCTCCCAACTTCAAATTTAGACAACTAATTATTCACATATTTGTGTTGATTTTCACCAAAAAAAAAAACTGTTTAAAAAAACTGAAGCACTTAAAGCTTTAATGAGAAACCAAGCAGTGTTCTTTGTGAAATAATTAATACTGTGCCATTAGAAAGGAGATTGAAGTTGTACATTCTTTTATCCAGTAAATAAATAGAGGACAAAGCTGCATTGCATCGGATTGCTGAGAGGATGTTTTTTGGCCTTAAAATAGGTTGCCACACTTGGTTGAGGCTCTGATTTGACCCGTGGATAGTCTGATGCATAAAATGACACGTCATACCTCTGTTTGGCACCCAAATGACGCTCGCTTTGGTTTCTCCGCATTAGGGATTATCAGACATGAGTTCAGTAAGAGAGGTGAGAATATGTTAGCTTAATATTTTATTATTTTTTTATGCCTCCCACAGAATTATACAAAACAGTCAAAGTGTGAGTACATCATATTAACAGGAAGATGCACAACCGCTTGCTGTAACATCCAATGCCTCATCGGCCTGTCAGCTGCATGGCATCATGCTGCAAGTAGTTTCTTTCATCAGTTTACCCAGTGTCTGCTATATAATAGGATGTAAACATGCGAAGAGCACGTTCACATACTATAAATACACATGCAGTTTATATGCATACGCCCAGTTTTGAAAGAAAAAGTAACCTCTTTGCCTGCCAACATGCCAACGCATCTACATACGTAACTACGCAACGGAAATGCCCTATATAGCTGCATATTTACAGATATGTATTATCTGTGCCCATTTCTAAAATGTCTGTTCAAGTGCAGTACTTGTGAAAATATGAATATGGATAAAGTTCGGCTCTTTATGCACAAGGCCAGGAGAGTTAAAAAAAAAAAAAAAGACCAGAAGGAACATAAATTAGCGAAACAAGAAACATTAAAAGAAAAAAACATCTATAATATCACAGTAGTAATTAATGTCTGACACAGCTGTACATAAATGCAGTAAAAGTCAAACTCGCTGTGTTTTCAGCTAGCTAAATGTGCTCCGCTTCTTCAGTACTCACATGGATGGGGCTTGTATTTGAACCCTGTACCTGGCACACGCTGCATGCCAAAAGGTGTAATCCCCTCTGGTTTGCTAAAACGACTGATAAGACATGATGTGGAGTGGCAGCTATTAAATTTCTGTGCTTGTCTGTGCCTTTTCATTCATCAACACTTGGCTTTTAAGCATGCACTGCTTCACTGGTTCCACTGATTGAAACTGAAGTCTTTTTCTCATTTAGAGGGACTGTCAAAGCAAAAATCCAAACCCCAGAAAACAGCTATGTACTTATTACTCTCATTCACATTAATTCCTTGCAATCAGGAATCAAATACTCTCCGGAGATCAAGTGTGCAATTGAATTTATGAAATCCATTTTGATAAGGATACAACTATTTGTGGACTGAGAGTGTTACTGTCATTTCCTCCTTGTTTGTGGACATGTCTGACTCCATAACTCCTCTCTCCACACATTTTAGTCCACATCAGTTTTGTGTCAAACAGCTCCCAGGTTTGCCTTAGTGGCACATTTGAAGGGTCTTCACAATAGACACATTTGCACTATCAGTTGAAGGTTTGATGACAGTAATACCATGCATTTCCCTTCAAAGCAAAAGCCTTGGGATTCCTCAAGTCTGTGTCCTCTGGAGAAGTATGTAATCAAGCATGTTTACAGTCTCAAAACTTCAGCCCTGGGAATACACACGACTTTGAAAAATCAATGTTCCTTAGCCAAAGTCTGCAGTTTTCTGCCCAATACCAATCAAAGAAACTGCTTTTTTTTTTAAGGGGTTTTTATTGCGGCTTATACTCTCTCCTGATCAAACAAATGAAAGGCCGCTGAAACACTGTGTCCCTTGTTTCATTCACATGAAGAAAGTGTGTGGTTTATTACAAAAACACACAGACAATCAAGTAGGATATTTATGACTGTCGCACATACCTAGTCAATAATAAACTAAGGACATGCGCCCACGCGCCCCTAACAAAGATCCCTGTTTGCTTTCATAATGGCTTCATTAGTGAAACTCTTTACCGCAGTTTCAGGGCGCCGTGCATTTGTTATTCTGTTGTCGTTACACTTGCAGTGGGATTGTGCTTCTCTGTCAAGCAAGTACATCATTATCCCTTCACCCAGACGGATTAGCTTGTTGCACAGAGCCTCTCCTCCAATATGTCTCTCTCTTGATGAGCTGGCTGGGGAAACATTGCTGAACAAATGTTGCTAAATGCCAACAAGTGTCAGAATTCATCCTCCTTGAATTCTGATGCACCTCCCACAGCGTGTTTAAATTTCAGTGTTCAGATGATTTAGAGTAATTCCTTCCAACCAAAAAACAATATTCCCCCATGTGTCTTCCTCGTTCTGGCTTCCTCCCACTTTTCCTTTCCTCAGGTATTCAGCTTTCCGTACATGACTGCATTCAATCAAGCGCATCTTGATTGCCAGGCCCTCCTCTCTGAATGCAGCCCGTTTGAGAGGGATCTCACCGAGAAGCCGTGGCGGAGCCGCAGCTATTCCCCATGACATCCTCCCTCGTTGAAACATGAGTAATCGTCTCCGTGGAAGACTTGATTATCCTCTAAAGGGACATAATGTGACACGTGCGGCGGTGTCGGCGGCAAGAGAAAAAGGCAGTAACGGCAATGAGTTTGCAGGGCGTATCCTTTGTGAACCCAGAAACATGAGAGCAAGAAGAAATTACATGTGTTGATCTGATCTCATCATAGATGCCACGCTGTCCTTGAGCCTTGCGGTGTGTACACTGCATGGTCGTGTACATTGTGCTGAAGCAGAGACTGGATAGCAAGGCAGACGTGATCCAGTGTACAAAGAAAGGGAACATACACCGAAGCACAAAAAGATCTCACTGGAGGATAAGACCGATAGATACAGTTGCTGAGTTTCAAAAAAAAAAAAAGAAAAGAAAAGGGAAGGATGAGTGGCAAGTTTTGCGGTTGTGGTTTTCTTTATATAATGATTGTGCGGGGGTTTCTGTTGCAGAGCTGGCTGCCTTGACCTTCGTTGCATGTGTTTGCATGTTCCCCCTGTGCCTTGTTGAGGTTTTTTCTCGGTGCTGCAGGTTTCTCTCACCATCTGAAGACATGTTTCTTGGGCGAGGTGGTCACTCTGTATTGCTTGTAGCTATTTATGCCATTGATATTTCATTGTATTAAAAAAAGTTGTAATCCACAAATTAACATAATCTTGATGAATAAACCTTCCATTGGATCAAACGGCAACAGTCACTGCAAATACACAGACATCTACATTCTGTCACACATACAGACGCACATGTCAAAGCAAGGACTCTCGTCAGAAACAAATGCACAGTTTGACTTTACTATGCTTCTGTAGAGCATTTTACCTTGAAAAACTCAATCCTCAAATACAAGCATGAGCATCAAAGAAGAGAGGAATTACGCTGGAATGACACTTTATTTGGCCAAACAATGGCGTGTGATGTATTTTCAGAGTAGTCTTAAAGCATGTTGTAATTTGGATCTCTTTCAACAAGCCCATTATCTGGTGTTCCTCCATCCACTTAGTGCAGTGTGAGTGTCATTCCCAGGGACACCTCAACACATCGGCAGAATAAAGAGCCGAAACAACCTGTTAAACCACCTGAGCTGACACCATGTAAAGGCTACTCAACCTACAAGTTCAAACGCACCTTAAATAACTGAAGACATCAAGAAAAAAAAAGAATTAATGTTTAATTTTTGTCCAAACCCAGAAAACATCAATATTCTGCTGTAACATTTACAAAGAAAACAGCGTGCCTTCCTTTACTGAAGCAACAGTACATTGAATTCCTAAAATGTTTCTGGGGGGGAACATTACTAGAATATACAGAAATGAACTCTTCCTCTACCTCTGCTTTTGACTGTTTAATGTAGCAAAAACATCAGTGTTTTTGCAAAGCCGTCTTCTACTCTGCACCCGGGTTGTGGAAAACTTTGCAAAGAGATCTCAAACTAAAAACAGTGCCCAATATTGAATTCCAATAGTTCCTTGTGTTTGCTGGTTCGTTACTGTGCTACTTGTTTACGCCTTTTGTATTTTTAACATTATCTTGTGATCTTGATCTATAGCTGCTTTGGTCAGATCTGATTGATAAAGAGAACTTAATTTCCAAATTACAGCACAAGTTCACTCAGATAAATTTAAAGAATGTGCTTTGTAGCTAGATCCAAACAATTTATCTGCAACCTGACAGCTGACCAGCGGGGTTTTTTTCACCATCTGACTCATTGTGATTCCAGATCTCAGCAAATATTCCATGTTTCAAGACACCAGATGTAATCTTCAGAGCAGAGTGACAAGATATGAAAAATTGATTTGCTAAAGCACCCCTCATTCACGCTCTCTCCTCCATTTAAACCATTTCCTACTCAGCTTCTTTTTTCGTCGTGCACTCTCTCGAACACTACCTTTAAAGTAGCGGTAGACAGTTTGAATCAGAGCCTCACAGCATCCAGCTTTTACTCCAGACTGGAACACTGTGTGATGGTGACCAACCAAGCATGAACCACCACTTAACAAACACCCCCTAAGAGAGAAACGGTTTTCGCAAACTACTTTGTCAATGGTGCATTCGAGCCTTTTGTTGCCGGCCTGGAACAGTTTCCCCTCATCAAAGCCATACGTGAGCGCCACGGGGTCAAAAAATAAACCATTAATTCTGTTTTCTTCTTTTTAACATCAGGGGATGCTTTAAATATACGCTGCATTCTTTCCAATAATTTAACATTCAGCAGCATATTGACCTTATTCCCTTTTAGTTTTTCTTTCTTGTTTTTTTTTTATGTTTGAGTGAAACACATCATTCACAGATGTCAATCTGCTTAATCGCACCTGTGAGTGAAAATGTTAAAGCTCTCAAAATTCAACGCGGGTAAAGGATAATGAAAAACACCTCCAACTCTACAGCATTACTTCCCATAATGCAGTGTCCAATTTTGGAGAATACAAATGTTAGGCAGGGGGATTACAGTTTGTCTAGGTGTTTGAGAGGGAGAGAGAGAGAGAGAGAGAGAGAGAGAGAGAGAGAGAGAGAGAGAGAGAGAGAGAGAGAGAGAGAGAGAGAGAGAGAGAGAGAGAGAGAGAGAGA
Organism: Salarias fasciatus; assembly: GCF_902148845.1. Classification (NCBI taxonomy): domain Eukaryota; kingdom Metazoa; phylum Chordata; class Actinopteri; order Blenniiformes; family Blenniidae; genus Salarias; species Salarias fasciatus. The sequence continues at coordinate 18,837,743 of NC_043749.1, forward strand.
GAGGTTTCAAATGGAAGACTCATGGTCCACATATCTGCTGATTCAATAAACAGGACTGGAGATGCAAAGAAGCTGTTGGAAGGAGAAGGGTTTGGATGGAAGAGGCAGGCAGAGATGGAACACAGGGAGAATTAAACAGGGAGAGGCAGACTGGGAGCAGCACATTATAATGTAACCGAGTGATTTTGAAGGAATGTTTTGTCTCTGGGGAATTTTCTTCTGACTTTCACACTTTGTAATTTTGATGGGAGGAAAAAAAATTCCCCGGGACTCCTGTTGCTGCACAGTAGCGCACTAAATCATGGTGAAAAACTTTGCTTCCCCTCCTTTTTGGATATGCCCAGTGTACGTTGTGCGGCTGACAAAATACTCCCCCATCAGCACCACAAGCTGCTGCTCGGTGCCTGCGAGGACGGAGCGGAGCTGCGTGCTGCGCGCGCTCTCTCTCTCTCTCTCTTTCCCTCCCTCCTCCCTCCTTCCCTCTCTCTCTAAAGTATCTGACAAACAGCAGCTATCTGTGCGCGCGGAGGCGAGTTTGGGCTCATTCACTGTGACCACAGTGGGGCCGATGTGGAGCGCGCGCGAGCCACCGCTCTACCAAGATGTGCCGGTGCGAGTCGTCCGGGTCGAAGCCGAGACCGGCGTCCCTCGCCGAAGCCGGGAAGCTCTTCTTGAAGCACACCACTCTGCACGGCTTGAGGCACATCTTCCTGAGCGGCTCGTACCCGCGGAGGGTCGCGTGGCTGCTGGCGTTCCTGGCCGCCCTGGCTCTGCTCTTCACCTGGTCCAGCAACAGAGTGCGCTACCTGCTCTCGTCGCCCGTTTACACCAAGGCGCACATGGTGTACGCCAAGCGGCTGGTCTTCCCCGCCGTCACCATCTGTAACCAGAACCTCCTGCTGCCGCGGCGCATGAAGAAGACGGACATCTTCAGCGCGGGGAGGTGGCTGGGACTTCTGGGGAGGAACTGGCAGGTGTCCCCCGCCGCCCGGGAGGCGCTCATCCCTCTGCGGGGAGAGGTCAGCGGAGGAGGCGGCGGCGGCGACGACGGAGCACAAGAAGAGCCGCCCTGGTCCCCTCTGTCTCGGATTTTGGACTTCAACCACTTCCTGCCTCCTCCGCGGGAGTCCCAGCCGTCCATGAGGCAGCTGCTGGACCGGCTGGGACACCAGCTGGAGGAGATGCTGCTGTATTGTCGGTACCAGGGGGAGCTCTGCGGGCCGCGCAATTTCAGCACCGTGAGTGTGTCGCCAAAGTTCGATATATTTTTATTTGGCTGGTTATATCTCGTCCGCCCCCTCCCAACAGGTTGATTCAGAGTTTTTTTTTTTTTTTTTTTTTTTTTTTTTTTTTTATTGCATCGTTTACTATTATACATCAATGAGAGGATGAAGTGATTGTTTAGCAGCGTAATTAATTTGCTTCAACAGAAAGAGCGCGCGCGCACACACGCACACACCGAGTGCGCATTCCCCTGCACTGTTGCTTGGTAATGTGCCTCAGTAGTTCAATTAACTCTCCCCTAACCTCTTAAAGCGTCCCTGCATGCGACTGTAAAATCTCTATGTTGTCCTGCCAGGCTCGCGCTCAACTGTGTTTCTGTCCATAGGAGACTTCATCTCCATAATTTATTCTAATACGGTTCATAAACTGACTTAATATTTCATGCGTTGGAATTATTTTCATCAGCAGCTCTTCTTTGTTCTTCATACTCCTTGAGTTGCAGTTTGCACTGCTCACCTTATTAGGTTGGATTTGAAAGTCCTGGCAGGATCAAATACTGAGCCATCTGATTGGAGATCTATGCAAAAAAAAAAAAAAAAAAAAAAAAAATACCAGGATTGTCTGTAGTCTCCATATGAGCCCTCCCTCCATCTTCCATCACTGCAGGATCAATGTGTTTACAGTCCTATGCTCACAAGAGGCCAATCTGGACCTAATGAAGACTTTTGACTCATTTAGCAGTGCGTTTCAGCGCTCGCTGATGCCCTGATAGAGTGCTGTTAGCGTTGGCCTCCCTGGTAAACTGCAGCTCCATTGATTGCACTCCATCATCCAGAGAACAATGTGAAAGCCAGTCTTCCTCTCTCTCCCACCTCATTACCCAAATTTGTTTTCAGTTAAGTAGATTTTCTGCTGTTGTTTGAAACACAGTTTGATGTTAGTGTGGCAGGGTTGTTTTTTTTTTCCTTCCTGTCATTTGCTGCAGGCATGACTAAGGACTATTTTATGTTTTAGGAAAATCTATCATTTTAAACTGCTCGCCTTACGGGCAGCTCCCAGACTGTGCCATCAAACCCCAACCACACGTAATGCCTCACATTTAAATGCAACACATCTAGAAGCACAAAGCAAGTTATCACAGTCAGACACATTTCCTCACAACAACAGCAAAGCTTCTCCTTGTACAAAGTATTTTAAGGGGTGACTGAGAAACATGCTGCCTATTTCAGAGATAAATATAACGCTCCAGCCAGAGTTTTGGGGTTATGTGCCAGTGCATAGATAATCGATGATGCCCTCCTTGGCCTCAGGGCAGGCAAGACAAGCTGTCGGCATGAGTCAGACCAATAAAATCAGTCACCCTCAAGAAGCGATGTGTGGAGAAGGAAGGCGAGCCTGTCTCCTTACAATGGGCTTCAGGATGTATTGACTTTTGTGCAGGAACCCCCAACGTTTCTGAACTACTCATGAATCTCAATAAATATGGTTCAGTGGCCACATAAATCTATTATTCCCTCCATCCACTGGCTCTGCCCTGGTTAGCACTTAAACAGCCCTCATGTTTAATTGTGATAACAGAGATTTATCCTCACTCCAGGGTCATGGACATTGATTTTAGGTAAAAAATCAATCAGAGAACATGCTGTCAGTCTCTGTTCCCTTCTGTGCCCCTCATTGATTGACAACAGTCTACCCTGTGTTGCTGAATCTTGCTGGGAGGTTTAGTTAAATATGTGTTTATTCTCCCGCTCTCTTGCCTGCATGATATGTGTTGACGTCTGTTTTGGTCAGTTGTGTTCACCAGCGAGTTATCTCTGTTTGTTTCTTTTATGACTGCCGGCAATTGCTGTACATTCGTTTTCAGAGCTTTGGTTGCTCAGAACAGATTCCTGCTGCGTCTGGAAACGATGCTGATGAGAGCAATGACAGTACCCCAAAATAGCAAAAGTTACAGGCATTTAAACCAAAGAAACCTGCTTTTCACTGCAAAAAAAAAAAAAACCAAAACACCCTTAATATGTTCCTGCACAGTTTGCAGCATTACCAAGAGCAGCCTCATTAGTCCAGAAAGCAATGTAGGCTTGTTTTTTATTTAACAGGTTTGACTTGTTTGCCTCCATGTATAAAACTTGCACTGCACCTCCAGTGTGAGTTCAGCTCTCTACCTACACATTTGACTCACACCTACTCTTCTATAACCAGCTGGAGCCTCTGCGTAACTAGTGGACTGAAATGCATTTCAGGAAAACTCGTGCACAGGCTCATGTAGTAACCCTTTAACGTCACAGAGTCCTTCTCTTCATGGAAATGTAGATGTTGCATCCTTCCTTGATCTCCAGCAACTCCGAAATTTCTGGGACTTCTCAAACTTGTTGGCTTGACTAAACATGGGGGGGAAGTCTTGACCTTGGGAACATCGGTTGGCAAAGCTCTTTCATCTCGAGGACCATTAAGTAGTCCGTCTTGGTCTCGCCTGCTCATTGACTGTTTGATTAGCGTGACGGCTCCAAAATATCAATCAGACCTTGAGATGAGGTCGTTTCTCAAGCTGATTTCACAAGCGTCATGTTAAGCCTTTGTCGAACTTCGTTGTTGTCTTCGCTCAACGCAGCGGGACGCCCGTGTCTGTGTTGATTTAGTGGATTTGGTTGTAAAATGTTTTCAGCACTCCCTTTTCATGCAGATGAGGATAATAATTCACGGTGGACACATCACAAACGTATATTGATGCACTTGTCAGTTAATTTATCGCTGTAATTGCTCACAGCCCCCACATCCAATCACACTTTTTTTGATCCCCTTGGGGAAATTATTGATCCGCTTTTAACATATCTTACTCATAGATGATCTTAACCACCCATACTGTCCTGCTGTAGTGCAGCGAGCAGAAGGTTGCTGGGGGTAAAGGGCCTTGTTCAGGGGTCTACAGTGGTGGACTGTTTGCAGTGGGATTCGAACCAGAGAACCTTCCTTCGTTAACCTCGACCCACACAACTCCAGAGAAAACAAGGAACACCTCATGAAAGCTCTGGCTGCTGTTTTCTAAATATTTTTACAATTAAACATTGATCCTCTCTGGAAATGGAGCATTGTTAAAAAAGAAAAGTAATAATGTTGCTCTCCACATCACTTGCAGATAATTTTCCTCAGAGCGTGATAATTTATTTCAAATCGTTTTGAGAGCTTTTAAAATGCCACCCTCAAATGCAATTACAACCTTTCCTCTGAGGGCTTTAGAGAGCTCTCGAGAGGCTGACACGACGGCAACACGCACTCCAACGGAAAGGAAACGCAGCCAAAAATGTCAAAGTTTAACACTCACTTGTCAGCTTTAAGTCATGTGGAGTGGCCGTGGCGGAGCACGCTGTCTTCTAATTCCAAAATTCAGTCCTCGCTTTTGCCCTATCCATATGCTGGAGTGTTCTTGGGCCGAGACACTTGGCCCCAGGTGGAGCACCTTGCGTGCATGTGTGTGAGTGCATGCATATATGTGTTTGTGTGTGCACGCGTGCACGCGTGCATGTACATAAAGCACCTTTTGACTGCTGTAGTGTGAGCACACTAAAAGTTCACCGGAAGACCACTTTCCCGAAATGTGAAAAACTTTAGGTCTAATTTTTTGTTGAATATTGAAGTTATGCCTAAATCAATCAATTTTTATCTATCAATTGGCAATATTTGTTTAGTTCACTATCATCACCTATTATTGTTATTTTAGGTGTTTATTTTCTACTGTTGATTGCTTAATCTTGCTTCTTTTAGCCAATGGTCACTTTTGAGATTTTGCTTATCTTATCTTATCTTATCTTATCTTATCTTATCTTATCTTTTCTTTTTCAGAACTTAAATTATCTTACCTTTGTTATACAATTTTTTACTTTTACCCATGACATGACACGTGTAATAAGAAGCACACACACACTCTGACACAGAATGTGAGTTTTTTTAAGAATCATATATTTTTCTGGGTTAAGTTGAATCTAGATAGGTGTGTGAGTGTCATATTTTATCTTTTTGCTTCGCACTTGATCTTAAAATCAATGAAGAGGAGGGGAAGCGGCATTCACCGGCAACTTTAGGGAACAGCTTGTGCATCCTTGTCACATTGTCATGTGAAGGATAGCCGAGGGCCATATCAACAGTCTCAGGCTGTCTGTCTGTGAATTATTTATCCAGGAGATAGACGGTGACATTTCTACACCCTGCAAGAACGAGAGAGGGTGATGTCTCTCTCAGCGCTGCTCCTTATAGGTGGGCTTGATTTAATTATTTATTTTTGCTATGTTTACACATTAAGGAGCTACAGGGTTTCGTGTTTTTGATGCAATATATATCTGGCTCGCTGTTCCGTGGTGCAAAAAAAAAAAAAAAAACCCAAATGCAGTGCAGGATTTATCTCCTTGGGGAAAGCTGCTTAGGCATGGCAAATATTTTCTCACTTTTAATGCTCTGAGTGTTTGAACCAGGGGTCTAATAAGAACTCGTTGCAGATATTTACACCATTGTGTGGAGTCCTTCAGTACTGACCCTTTCCCTCTTCTTCAGATGGGAATTAATTGATTTAGAGGTTAGTTTTATACAACACTTAAAGACTTAAAAACAGCATTAACTACTTATTGTCAGGAGATGGACGGGTGAATCAGACAGTTAGCCTGATAGACAAACAACGGGAGGCCTGTTGAGACCAAACCTCTACAGCTGCTGAACACAATGAAGATCCCGGCTCCCCAAGGTCACCACCGGCACCCACCGCCGCCGCTGCTGCCGCTCTTCACTCAATGCTGCCAGCACAATCTCCTGGTTACCACAGCAACTCTGACTACAGCCCGCTGTAGTCCATCACCACAGTACCGACACACGCACACAGATGGCAAGCAGGGGGGCTGCACCACACATGCAAATACTGTACACCATCTCCCATACAAGCACAATTGCTCATACACTCGCGCGAACATGTGCACGCGGTTGGTGGAGGTTCATGGGCAGTGTGAAACAAACTGTCGCGCCGTCACACTGATTTTATCGCTATTTTCCTGATGTGTATCTTGCTTTTTTTTACACCGAGCAGCAGTGCGTCTTTCTTTGTTCAAACTTGTCCTGCCATGAAAAACAAATCTGTCTTGGTGAGCTTCAGCGTGGAAAACCTTGGAAAGAAATCAGCCTAACAAATTGGAGGCATGTCCGGAGGTGGATAGGTCTCCAGTTAGATATCTTTCACTTTTCAAAGGCCTTAGACTTTAGCCACACATCTTTATTTTGGCAGGCGCTGCACATTGTCAGGTGTCGTGTGGAGCTGATGGAAGGGGCTCAGTGATATCAGAAGCCTTCTCAGACTTTATATTCCAAAGAGTAATGATAAAGAGAGATCTGATTATGGTGAGGGGCGACTCCGGTGCTAAGATGGATTTCAGGGGCATTTTATTGATGTTTTTATCCCTCGCTGGAGTTTCTGCTCATAAGGGGAGCTTTACAGGCGATGCTTCTGACTCAATTTTGCCACTTACGCACTTAAAAGGTCACATTTCATATTGTGTCCGACTATCAAAACACTTTCTATTACATTTCACCGTTTCATGTCTTAATAACCCCCATATAGCGGCGCCTTGGGAAGCGATCCATTGTGTTTTGTTCCCCATTCTTCCTCACACACCTCTCTGAGCAGGTTTCACATGAGACTAACTTTGCCTTTGCGCCACATGGTCGAGGTTTTTTTTTTCTTTTTTTCGTTTTTGCTCCGTGCATCTGGTGTTTGTGACATTTGAGTAATTTGTCATGAAGCGCGGACGCCTGACTCATAAGTCAACCGTGTAATAAACGCCTTCTCATGTGTCTCCCAAGTCTTCGCAATGCAATCACAAGACAGGTGCAATGATTTCTGGACAACTCAATAAAAAAAAAAAAAGAAAACCTTTTGAATCACTTGTGAATGGATTTTTTTGTCTCATACTGAATCCTTGTCCTTACCGTGCGATGAGCACAGAATGTTAAATCAAAGAGAAGCTGTACTTCAGTGATTACCTCTCATCTCATATGTGATTATATCTCATCTCAAGCTCCTCCGCTTCCTCCTGTTGTTTCCTCATGCGAATGTCACAATGTTGAAGGTTAATAATAAGTTAATTGTGCTTTGCTACAGGGTTCGCGAACATGCGCCCTGACAACAATGTAGAGGAACATTTTAGTCTGGATCTTCGCCACAGTTTTCCATTTCCTAATGTGTATGATTCAATTATAGATCCATTAGTTCACTGGCAATCATGTTTCTGCCAATAGGTCGGCTCCCTGCTGCAAGCTTGAACGGATCTGCACTGTATATATCATAGTAATAACAAAGCATGCTGCATGTAGGTGGAGTCTGTGCATAACGATTTCTGTTGCTGCCTTATCCACGAAGCTATGAGTTCAAACAGGATTCTGTTGTAGAGGCTGAAACTTTACTGGAAAAGATTTACATCAACTGTTTTTTGTTTTTTTTCTCCCTGGTGAAAATGGTTTAAATACATACAGGAGAAAAGTTTGTGGCTAATTTAGGAGCTTAAAAGTTTAGTCAGTTTTATGCTTTGGTGGTAAATTAACAGTAATTAGTTTTATTTTTGACTTAATTGAATGTTTTCAGATTTTAAAATAAGTTGAATCATTCATTTACATTCAAATATAGACTTTTGTTTTTGTTTAATTTGTTTCAAGTGACAAATACCTTTGATATCAAATTCTAATTAAAAACCCAAAGCTTTATAATTAGCATTTGTTTATTCGTTATCCTCTGTTTTTTCATTGTTACCAGTGTTTTTCCATGATGGAATCTCTCTACAGGGAACACGTGTTCTGATAAACAAAAGCATGAAAGAAATGATCCTTTGGAAATTTTTCAGTACTATCAATACTATTCAGCCCTGTGGTTGAGATTGCTGTAGTATCAGATGGAAAGCAGAACAACAGGTTCTTATATCAGCAAATATGAATGTGAGGAAAAAGAACAAAGCTGTTGTAAAATCTGAAGAGAACTCACTTATAAAATATATACACACTACTGAGATTCAATGTACTCACTGAAAAAAGGCAAGATCTCACCTCATTCATCACCCAAAGCAGCTTAACCTGCATCAAAAGCATAATCAGTCAACAAAGAATCGTGGTGGTTGACAGTAGTTGTTAATAGTGATCATTTAACATGTTTTCATCCTGCAGACCAATCAACATCTGTCGTTCTGCTTAATAAAACTCATATTAGAAAACTATTAGACTCCGATGTTTTATAATCTATCCATTCATTTTCCATAAACTGGAGTCAAAATCTGGTTTTCTTTTTATTTTTTTAATGTATCTAAGCAGCAACAACCAACAATTATTGGATGCTCTTTCATCCACAAAAGATGTGTTTCTTTATTTCTATTTTTGAGATGGCAAATAACTTTTGGGAGACTTTCTTTGATGCCAGCTTTCATTGTTGTCATGTATTACGGTCTCAGGCAGAGCTGAGAAATAGTCAGAAAAAGACTGTCATATTAGCTCAAATGGAAACTCTCTCACGCGGCGCTGAGAGGGATGAGGGCTCGGTTTGTCCGCTGCATTTTAGCACCAAGATATCTGAGGTCTGCTGCTGTCAGTGTAATGAGTGCAGGTTGCAGTTAGGTCAGTGCGACTGCCTCCCAAGTCTGAAACAATCCTTTCTGTGAGGATTAATCTGATAGCGCTCCAAACTCCGATTTTCTTTGTGTGCACTTAAGGAAGAAATGTTGTCACTAGTTGTTAATAAGATTCCCTTTCATGTGCATTTCAGATATTCACACGCTATGGAAAATGTTACACGTTCAATTCGGGCCAAGACGGGCGACCCCTGCTGGTGACGATGAAGGGTGGGACCGGCAATGGCCTGGAGCTGATGTTGGACATCCAGCAGGATGAATACCTGCCTGTATGGGGAGAGACGGGTGAGTCCATCAATCGCACGAAGCAAACCCATTCCCATTTAAGAAAACCACAGCTGAAATCAAAAAGTCTCTGCCCAGAAATGAACAATTCAATCCGAAAGTCTCTTCAAAACATTTAAAGCATGTTTGTCAAATGAAGACATGCCGTGAGTATATTGCTCACCCTGTCAACCTTTTTGTTGTAATCATAAAGCCTTCAATCCACTAAGTGCACAGAAGTCATGGCTCTCTTAGCACAGACATATCAAAAGTTTTATTTTTAGTGACATGTTTACTCAGGAAAAAAGTAAAATTCTCATTCAGTAACGTCCTCCAAACTTCTGTTAGCCGTAACTGATGAGCCTGAGAAATCTACTGTCTGATCGTTTAAAATGCACCTGCTGAGTCCCGGAGATATTATCGACTAATCTGTATAAAGATGGATGGATATCGATCGGGCAGAATTTATTTCATTGTCACATAATTGCATCACTTGTCAGTTCAGCTTCGAGGCTGCATGAATCAAAACAAAACAGAACAATTTGCTGGATACGAAATCAATGGAGGCTGCGGGCTCTGCAGTTCAGGGTCGAGCCCTCATCCACAGAGTCGGGGCTGCTCTGGGCTGCTCGGGGGGAAACGGGGAGTCAGATTTTAAATGCAGCTGCATATGCCGCTGTGTGTTCGTATCAATATTTCAGAGGTTCGGGGAAATGAATGTAAAGAGACAGGTCAGCGGTTCGACGCTCACGGTCATCATTAAACATGAAGCAGAAAGTAGGAAACCCTGATCTGTGAGGTAATATTTAACCATAAGCCACATCTACAGCCAGCCTAAATGATTTAATTGGATTAATATTAAATGCTCTTTATGGAAAAAGGGTTGAATAATAGAAGACAGTAGAGTGCTGAAAACATAAGGATGCAGTAATTACAACAAAGCAACACATTATATTCACATGCTAGCAGTTATTCAGAGTGCACCTCATTTGTCTTCGCTCTGTGTGCTGAAGTTTCTGTAAATTTATTGCCCTTTCTCCTGTTGTTTTTAAAACGATTTGTTTGAAATGTTCACCACATGTTGTTTACAATGCCCAAGAAAGGCTTCAACTCTACGTGGTTCTACCTATTTAATGGAAATTAATGGTAATGTAGAGGAAAAAGGCAATATTCAGGAGATGTAAAGCTTTTCATTCGCATATTTCACCCCCGAATGGCACAAATAGGCCATTGATTAGTATTTTATAGCGGCATTTATTACCTATTTAATTTCGCTGCATCCCTTAATGTGCCATCTGCGGTTTCATTTCTTTACTTCATCAAAGTGATTAGGACACATGCAGATTTGTTGTAGGAGCCTTAAAAGCCGCCGAAATGTCATTTGAGAAACCCATGCGCAGCTAATCACAATAATTAACTGTATGTGTTTTTCTTTCCTTTGTGTGTTTTATACTTTCGGGTTGCCAAATATTTAACCTTCCAGTGGAATTCTTTTAATAGGATGTCTTGGCAAAGGACAAAGGCAAAAAAAACTAGAGAGATAAAGAGGTTTGGGAAAGCTTCCCAAAGAGAATTTATGGTTAGAAGAGTGGTTTTATGTGTCAGTGGACTGGTTCGGGTTAAGTGTTCTCTAACATCTCCTCTATTTCCACTCTACATCTGTTGCCAAGTAGTTATTGCGTGTGATATTTAAGGATGCGGTGTTCTCGACCTGTCAAGGTCTTTCTTCCTGCGCAATATTTTCAGCTTGAAAATGCTAGTCTGTTGTTATTTTGTAGACAACAAAAAAAAAAGTCCCTCTATTTATTGTTTCATAGGAAATGCGCTGAGATCACCACTGGTGTGAATAAAAATGTCAAGTCAAACAGTTTTGTTGGAGGCTCCCAGAAGTGTCTGTCAAAAGCTAAATAAAGATAAATAAGATGAGACGGCTGATTGACAGTGGACTCACTCAGATGGTGGCAAAGCAAGATGCTGCTCTCCCCAAAGGGAGAAAAAGGGGGGTTCGCAGTGTTTCTCAAGAATGTCGACGAAATATTTATTATCATCTTTCAAAAATAACAAAAAAACAAGTGAGCTATACATATCTAGTAATGCATTTCAAATGCTATATAAATACGTGATTTGAAAATGTAAAACACGGTCGTCTCAAGGCTCTTTTACTGAGAAAATCCCAGCAAATTTCCCATGAGCAGGCATAGGTGATAGTGGAAAGGAAATAGTCCCTTTAAACAGTAAGACACCTTTGCAGAAGCAGACTCCAAAGTGCAGACTTTCTGCTGTTCCGGACAGGATTAGAGGATAGAAAGAAAAAAAAAAAAGGATAGGGCACAGACAGAGAGCAGCGAGCAACAAACAAACATAAATCCACTCGCTACAGACGTGATGGGGACAGGAGGCTCAGACCACAAACGTCCAGTTCTGCTGTCAAAGATCCCTCAGGAAGATAGACAGAGAGGAAACACTGACAACGAGAGAGAGATCTGTAACATCCCTGTATGGAGAGAGGAAAGTGGAGGAAAGTAAGATTTCTGAGCAGCCTTAACCTATCGCAGTTTCATTACAAAATGGTCCAGATTCCAATGAACCAGCCCTAACTGTAAGCTTTATTAACAGGAGAAGTTTCAAGCCAAACCTTAAAAACAGAGACTGTTTCAGCCTCCATAACTGAAACTGGGAGCTGATACTGAGCAGCCTGATAGCTGAAAGCTCTGCTTCCCCTTCTGCTTAAGAGAACCTCCAATAAGTCGGCAATCTGCTGGCGAATATTGAACTAACTTTCAAATATGATGGATCCTATCAGTGAAAAAGAAGAATGCTTTAAATTCTAAATTGTACAGGAAGCCAATGAAGAGAAATTAATATTGGAGTGATGTACTCTCGCCTTACACATATGTACTCTTAATGAGCTGGAAAAAAATAGGTCATTAGGGATTTATAGGCTGAATATGTGTCTGCATTTTGATGCAGTGTGTGTGTGCACTGCACACAGAAAGTTGATAAATGAATCTGCAGGTGTAACTATGAGTAAAGTGTTTTTATTATATGCTAATTATTGAGTATAATTAAGGTGGTGTGTCAAAGCCACAGGCAAAAAAACCAAGAGAAATACCTTTTTTCTTTCATATTTTCAGAAGAAATGTTAGCAAAGGAAATATAAAGTCATAATTAGAGTAGGATTTTTCAAGATTTAAAGTCTATACATCTGATTATAATCACTGGATGTTACATGTCAATTCACATTTTTAGCTTGAAATAAAGTTAATTTGATAAACTTTCATTTAAATCATCCCTACTGCACCTCTACAGTACGTTACAGTCCGTTGTGATGTTTCATTTGTTTGTTTGTTTGCTCCATAAGTAATTGCAGATCTGTTAATAAATATGAGATGGAAGTTCAGTTTTCATATTATGTGGTTTAGTTTTGTAGAATTTGAGGTCCGTCGAATGCTTTTTTTCCCCTACACATCACAGGTTGGATTTATTTAAAAATGAAAGTCAAACTTGCATTTCAAGTACAAGTGACATTTGTCACAATGTCAACTTTATTCTCAGTATTTTGCACATTGAAGTTTCAAAGTTGATCATAATCTAAAAAAACACCAACTGCTTTGTGTTACGTAACCTCAAAAACACCAGTAAAAGCCTTAAAACAATGGAAATGATTGAAAGAAACAGAGTGCCCATCAACATAACACTGTGCTCCGATAAAGCCTTCAACTAAATTCTTTCTTCATCCACAAAACAAATTAACCAAACTCAGAGTAAACATGTTTTACTGAAATTATTTGGGTTAAGTTATCACTTGGGAAATCTAACTTATCTCACTGAATGGCTAAAGGCTTGATTTTGTCTTTTTTTTTTTTTTTTTTTTAATGGACAAGTGAGGTAACCTCAGAGAAAAATTGAGTTTTCTGCACAAATCAGACCAGATCTGCCAACACTCCTTCCTACATCCTCCACAGTTGGTTTGATTTTCAGCTTGTAAAAAAGGAAGAAGCGGGTGGAAAAACAGCAACTTCCTAGACCACATAATAGTCAGAATAAGAAATGAACAAACTAACGTGGGTCATTTTAAATATCAGGACGATGCACCAGATTCAACTCAGTTCAAAAACCACAAGGCTTAGTGAGGGGGGGAAACCATTCACAGGCTCAAAGAACAAGACAGCTTGGTTTGTATTTGCATAAAGGCATGCACAAAAAGATAAGCTTTTTAAAATGTGTTATTTCCAGATAACTCTAAATGCGACCTCTGTGGATCTAATTGTAGAAAGCTTGAATGGAGGCCAAAGCAGGCGCCATAAGAGCGATGTGAGCCATGGAAGACAAGGCTGAGGGTGTGTAGATGAACCTGTGTTGATGAAACACTGAACTCTGAAGGTTACTAGAAACTGAACAGAAGTGATTCCCGGTGGGGAGAGGGGCACCTTCTCCTGGGGAAAAGAAAAATAAACCATTAAAGTTTCATATAATTAAGTGGCTAATTAGATCGCTTAAAGTATTTACAATTTAGGCGTAGGTGGAGTCTGGACTGAGCAGAGAACAAACACCTGTCTTTTATCTTGTTATGCCTGCACTGGAGTTTCATGGCTTTATTGTTGTCTCCATGACAGCAAGTAGCAGTATGCTCTGTGTCAGTACTGGACTGTCTCTGGTCGACACGCTGAATCACAAATTACAGCAACAGTCTTCAGCAGTAACAACGCGTCTCTGTATTTGTCTAGAAACTTACTCCGGCATGTGGACGGTTGGCAGTCAGCCGGCATCTTCAGTTTGAACTTCTGTTCACGTTTTACATGCTATTTACCTTCCAGGTCAGGAAGGTAAAACTAGAATGTATTCGAGTTTTCTGTTTACAGAATGGAGTAGACTGACTTTCAATCACAATATCCAAGAGTGCTTCCTCTTTTCAAAACTTTTTCATTTTAGAAATAGTGTTTTTCATTTACAAAGAAGTTCTTAGTAATGATTTTTGTTTGTGTTGGAAGCTTAGGATGAAATAGTCAAAAAATAATTAATCAGGTTTTCTATAAAAGGCTAAGATTACTGAATCATCATAGTATGTGACTGAAAGCCTTAAAAAATGGTGAGAACTCTTCCTCTCTGTATGTTTTTTAATGTTACTTCTATCAAGGGCCACTCAATCCTGCTGTCTTACAATACCATGAGAAGTGTCTTGCCATTTTCAATGATTTAATGGATTAATACAGAAAGATCACATTAATCAGACAGGAGAAGTGTTGGCGTCTTCCCCTCAAAATTTGAAAATCCCTTCCAGTCTTGAATTCTGTGTTTGAATAAACATGGAGGAAACTGTTGTCAGAACTACAGAAATCAGTGACTTCATGTCCAGTTAACGACCAGGAGGAAAACCAAAGACAGCAATACAGAATGTCCTCATACTTCATGCTTTCATTCATCCTCATCAACATTACACCATCACGTTCTTGTCACCGTGGAAATATCCCAATTCAGTTCTGAGGCAGTGTGTTGTTTTTTTGTCAGGCTACTTCACATTCCTCAGAACAAAAGCTGGTTATGATTTCTGCCTGAAGTTTTCATCAAGATGGCCTCAACTAGAACAAAGTTAAATGTGGCTGCTCCATTTTTTTACACCAGGAGAAACTAATGTACAGAACTGCTGAGAAGAAATAGAGGCTGTGTGGGGCATTAATATAGTTGGTATTTCTGCCTTTCACAATAACCATTCCTTTCCAAAATTTCTGACAAAATGTCCGATAGTTGTCAGCCTTCATCAGAAACTAAGTACAGGAATCAAAGTTCTGAGCGAAGAGGAAGGAACGATGAAGAATTACTGCAATGAAAATGTTTGAAATCCTCTTCAGGGTCGCAGAACGCTGAACCATTATGTTCATCTTAGGTATATGGCAGACTTGAATATTTTTCCAAAAAACACTTACACAAAATGCTGTGCAAGCATTCTTCTTAACACATTCAAGCACATTTCAGCTCGTTGCCATCTGCATGTCTGCAGACTGGTGGAGGACGAGGGGCCTTCCATGTCTTGTACCAACAGGGATAAAGTCACCACAATAGAGTACGGCAGAATGAAATAAATGTGAAAATGTGTGTTGGCGTGTGGGAAAATTGCTTTTCATAGGCATAACTGACAAGGTTATCATTTTATTGTTAAGCCCTCCTGGTTGTAATGGCCTCTCTTGCTAAGGAAATTTCTGTGTAATTGTTGAAAGCATGGACTTTGAAATAACTTTGAGGTACCTGAAATGCTGCTTAGCAGTCAAGTCTGGTCAGTTTCCATTTGATTCCCGTTCTTCAACACAAAAATAATTATTCCAATTGTTGCGTGATGACAGACAGCCATGACTAAAAGATGACAAGCATTTTTACCAGCATGTGCTTAAGCAGTACTTGTGTCTCCTTGCTGCTGCATGCCTCAAGCATTTGTTTTGGCTTTGCAGTCAATCCCAGAAGAGGAATGTATATCAGCTAATGTCTGCGCTCATTGTCGAAAATCTCCTCCTGTATAACAGCTGCATCTGTGAGCTCTTTAATTGAAAGTAGTGATAAGGCCTGGCACTTAGAGGATGATGTCTAGTGACAAGCGAAGAGAATAGACTGCAGGAAACAGACATCCTACTTTATCCTGGAGCCAGCGCTCAGAGGAGCTAAATCTCCTCAATCCAACCAGCCATCACCATGATAAGCACTTGCAGCTCTGTGCAGATGTGACAGAAATATGTTTGCACAAGTGTATGTCTGAGGTGCGGCGTCACTGTGACTTTCTCCTGAATTCAGTATCGAAGAGGCCCATCTGCCTCATGTAAAATCCATACAGCGAACCAAGCTGTCAGCTGTATTGATTTTCCTTTTATCCTCATCATCTTTTATTTGTTAATTTATCCACTCACTCTTATCCCCCCTCTTGTAGTAGATAGGACTCCTGTGGAACACATATTGTCATCAGCGTCACCTTTAATGAAGTCCCCTCTGTCCTCTTCCTCCTCATTCCAGCTGTCTCAACTCTCAAAGGACAACAATGTGTTTGTCGTTTGCAGAAGATGCAGCTCATAGATTTAAATAAAGGTTGCCAACCGCAGTAAAGGTTCTTCATAGCTAATACAGTGTGTGTCATGTTAATAATAATGCCATTTGTTTTTCTGGCTGCATGCCACTTTTTAAAAACTGATTCACAAAGCGTATTCTAGCAGAAAGGATCACAGTGTTTTATGAGTAATCATAGCCAGAATGTCCCAAGTTAAACTCTCAGTTTCTAGTTCTTCATTATTTGCATGTTCTCCCCTTTTGAGTTCACGAGTTACCTCCCACAGTCCGCAAAATGCAGGATCCAGGCAGAATACATTGTGCAGGATGCATTGTGCCAGTCCAGGATGCTTTTCTATTGTCTTCTAATCTTTGAGATGCATCAGAGTGACTTGAAGGCAGATAGAGAGCTCACCAGTCTGATGGCCTCCGACAGGTTGTTTGATCACAAACAGAGAAGGATGGGTCACCCTTGGCTCTCAAGTCAGAACATTTAAAATTTCATTCATTCATTTAAAATTCAATTTGCTTTTTTTTTCCACCATATTCCAGTTCTGTAAAATCCTTTCATCTCCAGTTAATCCAAGCTGCTACTGGTTAGATTATGCCAGCCACTGTATATATATGCAAATCATCACCCCTGTTCTAAATGTCCTGACCTCTTCTTCCTGTCAACAGACGAGACATCGTTCGAAGCGGGGATCAAAGTTCAGATCCACACCCAGGACGAGCCGCCATTCATAGACCAGCTGGGCTTTGGAGTGGCGCCGGGGTTTCAGACCTTTGTCTCTTGTCAGGAGCAACGGGTACGTCTCTGAAAATTTAACAGAAATAAAACACTGAAACCACAATAATATATCCCATCTCAGCACATTTCACCGACAAGAAGACAGGAGTTAGGGTTTAGGAGTTAGCCCTTTGATCTAATTTTGAAAAGCATTAAGAAACATTGTCTGCAAAATCAACAGTCGCTTTGTCAAAAGGATCAGAACAATGCATGAATTATTCTAATGAGGGGAAGATTTACTGTAGGTGTTTTCAGTGCTCTGTTTCTTATCTGTCAGCACCGATGAATAATCACCTCAACATCAATGCTGCTTCCCTCACAGAGTGCTCAAGTGATTTAGCACTTGACTCTCAGGGTGTTGTCGCAGCACCAGAACCAGAGATGTGATATTTTCTGTTACACTAATTGTTTAAATGTGCACTGAGTAAAAGGTTTGACTCAGAAGGACTGAGCCTGTAAGCAATGGACCAGTGAGGTGTTTTTTTTTATTATTACTATTCTTTAGTTCCAATAGATGCTGTTTTAAACATAAATCACTTTATTCGACTTATCTTTTCTCCTATCACATGATAAGTTGCGTCAGTTCCCCCACCTTGTATTTGTACAGTTTCCTGCTGTGTGCGTTCAAAGCGAAGGTACCCCAAGTGAGTCTTGGCCCGCTGGGATACACCAACACACTTCATGCTGTGCTGTTTCTCTGGAACATTTCTGCTGTTTGTATATTTCAACATCAGAGACGCAGCATAGCCCAGGTGACTCTGCCAGGGTTGATCAAGCCCTGGCCCGTGTCCCAGCAGCGCTCGCACTCCACCCCTCCCTCCCCTTGATCCACAGCCATCTGGAGAATCTTCCTTTTTTTGCATCTCAGGCTCCCCCGGTGCCTGTGCCCTCGTCTGCCCCGTCACTCCCAGCAGACTGACGGATTTAGTGAACTTCCTCCAGCCAGTCACTGTCTCTGTCATTTCAGATTTAAACTGTGTGCACACACTTCTTCAGCTTGTGAGCTTCTCAGAAATACACTGCGGGTTGAATAATGTCAAGGCAAACATTACACGTTTCAAATGCATTTAAAATCTAGTGGGGGAGCATATTTTACCTCAATATTGAGTATAATTTAATGGCTCTACATTATGCAAATTTAAACCTTTCTGTCGCTCACAGTTTCTAGTTTTCTGCTCTGCGTAGTTGTCACCATGGTCTCGGAGTGAACCGGGCATGCATGGATGTTACTGTCGACAAACAGCAGCACGGCTAATGGAGCTATTAGAAAAATAGTACACCATTACCTCAAAATTTAGACGGTGCACAGAAAACCAAATTAAAAACAACCCTTCTGTGTGTGTGGTTCAGCGATTGAACAACCCTGGAGAGTCACATCTTTGTCACTGCTCAAGGTTTTTGTTGGACCCCGGGGAGTTGAAATGAGGCATCCCACAAGGTAAGCGCTGCACTATCAGCACTGTGCTGCAGTGAAGGATAAATGCTATTCTCCTTTCACATAAAGGATGCTCAGAACATATCTTTTTTTGCGTGAGGATAAATTCTGTGTTTCACTTCAAAGGCAAAAAGTTCCCCACAAACCCATCACTAAAGGACATTTGCTTTTAATCCATCTTTAATGTGATGGAAGTAGAAGAGGCTCCTTTGTTGGCTGGAAGCCACCAATGCCACGCTCAAGCTCAGGTCATGTTTTTGAGCCTCTTGCAGACCTTGGGCTCTCGCGCAGCCCTCAGAGTTAACTGCATGAGGTCTTAAGCATAAATAAGAAACATGAACTTTACTCAGTCGATCTCTTTCAGTGAAATTAAGTGTATGTAGGTTATTTCTCTGAGCCGTGAATAATTCTGTGGGCGTGATGGCGAGCAGACAAATCATATACTCTCACTGCTAAGACGCTACGGAACCATGCATAATGAATGAGGGAGAGAAGGAGGTAGGTTTGGGCTGGATCTCAGTCCCTCCACGTTCACACTGTTGGTGAATGTGTTCCAGTGCCGGCAAGCTGCAGCAGGATTTTGCATGCTGTCAATGTCGCATCTGCAGGAGAGTGTCCTTCTTTGTTTTTCTGTTTCTCACTGGCTCCATTCCTTATTTTCATCCCCTCCAACAGTCATTATAATTCAACTGAAACAAATTCTCTGTCTTTAATATGGCCCTGCCCTCCCTTCTCGACTTGCTCTCTCTTTGTCTGGATTTATTTATTGCATTATTTGGCAGCCTCATTCTTCATTAATCTAATGCAATTTGCCCAAGTTCATTCAACTTCCTGCTTCAGCAGTCCTGTCGCGTAAAGCTGTCTGTTACTTTGCAGCCAGGTAATCTGTCACTCACCATGATCCCACAAAATAGAAATCTCCAATATCCACTCAGCACGAAAAGTGAATTCTCAATCTGTCTGGCTGACTCCCTCTTTACCTCCCACCCTTTTGGTCCTGCTCACTCTGACTCAGTTAATAAAGGGGGAATTTAGGTCACAATCTTAACATGATTTGTTTTCTTCTTCATGGTCGTTAGGCAGCTAACAGCCCTCTGAAATGTCCTGACATCTTTTATGCCAGATTCATTTTGGTCCACCCTTGCAGAATGAAGCCTTTGCTGAGGTTTAACCAATGGGAAGTAATGTTGCTACGGTGCGAGCTCCAGAGGACTCGAAAGAGCTTTGAAAACGCATCGAAATCGAAAAGGCAGATTTCTCTGCATAACGGAGCCATTATCAAGCCACGTGGCTCCCTCAATAGGTGCACTCCACACGATGTGGTGAATAAATACATGTGAACCTCTTATCGATTATCACACTGTGCGCAGCTCTTATGGTTTCTATGTTCTGTTTGACTTTGGAATATGTCCTTGATGTGACAGTAAGCAGAGGAAGCAGCGGTGGTGTCTCCTGATTAGAGTTTAGTCGGGACAATCTTATTCTCTTGGGAACACTCCACTGTATGTGTGTGTGTGTGTGTGTGTGTGTGTGTTGCCTCGGGTTATTAGTAAACAAATCTGGTACACTGCACCCATGGCTGCCTCCTGCATTTCAGCACCATTTGTAAAATGCAGATCCCTAAACCACTACCACTAATTTATTGCTGTGTGAGCACAGCCTAAAGCGCTCTTTAAACCAAGGCAATGGAAATAAACAGTTTTTTTTTTCTATATGGTCTCACTGATACATCTTTTCCTACTTTATCTGTTAATTGCTGATGTTTTGTTGGGCAACTTCTGCTGTTTAAGAATTCTTTATTTTGGCACACTATGTCTATAATCCAGCTGTAAATCTACTTTGCCCAGCTTATTGTCTTAAAGTGCTGAAGCCGATCCGTCGCTAGCTATAGGTAGAGGCACATGGGTGCTCAGTCCATCACAGATCAAACACAGACAGACAGCCACACCTAAATTATTCACACTTTTGAGCAATTTCAAAATAGCAGCCTTTCTCATATTGGTGTTTTTAAGGACGTCTTGGTGGAGCAGCGTTGATAACTTGTCTACATGAACTTTTCAGATGTCAACGTTTCTGGATTTTGAAGATACACTGAATACCCTCTTAGTCTGACACTCGTAGTTCCCTCAAACCAGCAATACAAATATGCACAATGCTAATTATATTTGACGCTTAAAATATATTTTGAGTATGTTTCGCACAAATAAAATCGTTTGAAAGTTGTTGTTTTTTTGCTGCAGATCCAGTCTAGTCGCCTAAACATACAGTATATACAGTGAGATGCAAATTACATTAGAAATGTAATCGAAAAAATTGAAACCTTGATTTAAAATTGAAAGATGAAGCTGAATAAATGCAATATAAATATTTTGAAACCGATAATACCTTCCGAAATGCATATGATATATTTTGAAGATAGAATGCAAAGAGGTTTTCTGATCTAATTAATATAAATGTTAGTCATTTTTTGTTTCTGTGGTAATGGATAAAAATGACAAATATGAGACCATATGAACAGTTAATGAGACCGTACAGTATTGAGACGTACTCTCCATCAGGCTAGATGAAGGCAACATAGCTCCAGATCTATAAATCCTAAAAGTAGCCTCCAAGACTGTAAATCATGAATGCAGATGTTTTTAGTACACTGTATAATGGCCTGGTGCGTATGTGTGCTGTGCCGTTTTTCACCATATCATGATGTAAATGCATGCACATATCTTAAACATGCAAAGGACACTGCATCTTCAGTGAATCTATGCAAAGATGTAGGACGATGTAGCAAATATTGAGACACTGTGTAAGAGAATGGTGAGGATGGAGGCAGCCTTTGTTGAACCAAAAGCTTACAAAACATCTCTGTGGCCATTTGAGGGCATGGTTCAGCAAAAACATGAACTAAATTGCAGGTTTTTGACTTAAAACTCAGTGAACATGGCATTCTGTTCTGCAGCAAAGCTGAAGCTCTCCCAACATCAGAGCCGTAGTCGACAGCTGATACTATTCAGCCCTGCATGAAGAGTGGGCAGCACAATGAAAGAACAGAGGGAGACGAGGAATAGGTGAAGCGTAGGAGAGAAGCTCCCACCGTAAGCACCGCTGCACACATGTATTCACCGCGGAGTCCGAAGAAGATTCATCTTGTGTGCCAAATACAGCAAATGCGAAATGGTCTTTTTGTATGGGCCAGATTACAAGTTTGTCATCATGTTGACAGAAAGTACAAGGTCAAATAGCTGCAATAATGGGGCTTAGGACATGATGTTCAGCAGTCTTATTACTTAAGTGGCTCTGATTTCTCTTGCAGCTGACGTACCTGCCGCCGCCATGGGGGGACTGCAAAGCCACGCCGATGGATTCAGACTTCTTCAGCTCCTACAGCATCACAGCATGCCGCATCGACTGTGAAACCAGATACCTGGTGGAGAACTGCAACTGCAGGATGGTCCACATGCCAGGTAGGAGCTGGAGGCAACGTCGCACAGCTGACACTTTCACTTGTTTAGAGTGCTGCAGCAGTTCTTACTGTAATCTCATCGGAAATGCTTTCGTTCGAAGCTACTGGGAGTTGAATTGTTCTTGAGGAACAAATGGCTCTGTGCCACTAACAGCAGAAAATCACGCTTTCACACTCCAGTGGATCGGAAAAACTCAACTGTTTTCACTTTGTGTATGTGCGGTGATTACATCTGGCATCCTCTGTCCTCCCCCTACATTTAATCACTCTGTGGCATCTCAAATGGTAAATTGAAAATAAGTTTGGCACGGGGGAAGCGCACGAACTTGGCCTCCATTAACCCCCACTCACCTGCCCAATGTTGGTTTGTATCTCTTACTCCCGCCACAGCGCGCTGTGTTTTCGTGCAGCCAGCCGGACAGTCTTTCTCAGGGATCACCAGTAGTGGCTGTGCTGTAGTGGTTCTGAGGAAGATGACAGCGACTCTGCAGAGACTATTTCCCCCATCCCCATGGATCGTGCAATACTTCTTTTTATCTCTGCAATCTTACCATCATAAGTAAAAAAAAGAAAAAAAATCCAAATTGTATTAATCTAAATGAAGAGAAAAATCTACAGAGGAAAATAACTTATTCTACACCATAGTGCAGATTATTGTAAATGTGTGAATAATTGTGTCATTGCAAAATATTGAACTTACTAGTTTCCAAAATTCAAAAGAAAAAAAACCTTGTAACTTAGTTACTTTGTTTGAGGGAAGACATGCAATGATCTAATAAGCTTATGATCTAAAATCAAGTCTTAAAGTAAAACGATTCTTGAAACACTGACAGCAAGACACTCAAAGTAGATTAAACCTGAGCTTGGTGAAATGGTATCCATTAAAACTATAGGTTCAGCTCACAGTTAATACAATGGAGAACAGCGAGAGACAGCAGCTCTTCAACACTCCGGTGATTTCATGCTGGACAAAAGTAATGCACAAAAGACCACTGCATTACTAGTTTTATCACTGTAATCACTTACTGTCACTACTAAGCTTTATTCCACTTTACTTTATCATGCACTATACCCATCTCAGATCCGCAGCATGTTATTTTCCCTAGTTGCCCAGATGGAGGGCAGCTTGGCTTACCGGGAGATAGATGGAGGGAATGGTGACAAGAGGCAATAAAATTACAAAAAGTGAATAAACTCAATTATGAGATGAGATCAAACTAACAATGAATATCCAGTTGTGATAAGGACAGTAATGACAGCCTGAGACCAAATTAATTACAACCCAAGATCTGCTTGTCTTTTGTTCCTTTTTGAAGCTTCTTTTCTTCTCCTGCTTTGTTCAGACTGAGAGCTTTGTGTTTCTTCTGCCTGTCCTTAGGAGATGCCCCTTACTGCACCCCGGAGCAGTACAAGGAGTGTGCAGATCCTGCCTTGGGTAAGGAGATAAACCAGCATGCTGTCGTGTGCGTGTGTCTGTGTGTGTCTTTGTTAGTTTGTGTGCACACTGTTGAGTGTGTGTATTTGAGAGCGTGTCTGTGTGTATGTGTGTGTCCTACAGTGCAAAGCCCCTGATCCCAGCTGATAACAGATAATGGTGTTCCTTCAGCCTGATGGTAGTCTTTCTCAAACACTAAACCTCGGGCCTGGCACAGAGGCTTTCTCTCTCCCCGCCTCTCCTCCCTCGACTCATCTCCTGCAGGCTTTTCATGTCTTCTGCTTGTTTTCTTACTGTCTTCCAATGTTTTGCTCTTTCATGGGGTAGCCTCACGTGTCGGTCTCTGGCCACTTCTGCCTTCCAGCATGTGTCTTATATGTTCTGTAGTTGACTTGAGGGTCTCTGGGGGGGGGGGCTCCTCACGACTCCCTTTCTTTGACGACTTTTCACTGGTATTCTGTTTGTCACCACAGGATCAAACCAAATCTTTCAATCCCTGTGCTTTCTCCCCTTTCAACTTTTCTCTCAACTTTCTTTGGCAGACTTTCTTGTCGAGAGAGACAATGACTACTGTGTGTGTGAGACGCCGTGCAACCTGACACGATATGGTAAAGAGCTGTCCTTTGTCAAGATACCCAGCAAAGCGTCGGCCAAGTACCTCGCCAAGAAATTCAACAAGACAGAGCAGTATATAGCGTAAGTTGGCATTAGTTTTTCCGCCTTATTCCAGGATGAGATCTGAATATTTCTATGGCACTGTACTTTTTATTTAGTTTTTTTATATTACCACATTGAAGCCGTTCGCGGCAACCCAATCTTTTAGTGCTAGCAGAGGAACTGCTTCACATAAAACAGGTGAAAATGAAACTTATCAATTCTACCATCTGTCATTGAAATGCATTTCTGTGCAGATGCGCTGCTCTGTGGTCTTGACAATAACAATAAAGAAGAGAAAAGTTAGCTATTTAATCCTGTGCTCCTTGTTTTAAACACAGGTCTCATCATGGACCCACGATGCAGCTGGAGGGGTAGTTTTAGTGCCATTCTTAGCAGAGGAGAGCTCAGGAAGAGATCATAAAATATATAAAGGAGTTATGAAACAAGCAAAGTGAAGCTCAAATTCTGCTACGCAGTGGGTGACAGTGATTCAGGTACTTCTGTATGGTGTTATGAGGTACCTCAAAAAACTGAGATACTGGAGTCACATCAGGTTTGAGCAGATCCAGCTGCACTGTCCTGGTGGGCTGGAGTCAATCCCAGCATGGCAAAGGCTGGGGGATTCTGGGCAGGTTGCCAGTTCATCACAGGGCAAACACAGAGGGTAGACAATTGCACACATTCACACCTAGAGCCAGTTTAGAGTCACTGATTGACCTCCATTGCATGTTTTTATCCTTTGGCAGGGAGATCGAGCTCCCTATTATCTTGCTTAACCCATCACCATTTTGCAATATAACCTGTTCAAGTTTAGAAAAATAAGAGGAAACATCACAAAATGAGATGGTCAAATGATATAAATATTATTTTATAGCAATGACTCAGCTCCCCAAGAACGAACATAAGCACTCTCCAAGCTTCTCAGGACTATCAGGGGTGTTTTGTGTGCATGGCTGAGAAATGCAGCACAAAGGGATAGAAAATAAAGAGCATCTTGAGAGGAGGAGTGAGCTGCCAGAACTGATGCACACAGGCCTTTATACCAGGTCAGAGGAAGTAATCAGAGAAAGTTGGCTCAGGTGCAGCACATCTGACAGCCGTAGCTCCAACATTCATCCTCCTACTCAGAGAGGGAGCTGGACCAAACACCAGTCGTCTCACACAGGGTATAGCATTAGGCAGTTCCATTTAAAGTTGGTTAAAAGGACAAAGTTGGATAGAAAAAGGCACATAGACTACAGGGAAAACTGCAGCCTGGAAAATACTGTCAGGCTTAAGGTGATTCAAGAAGTTGGAGTTTTTTGGTGAGGGGACTGATGCTGGAGTTCAAGTATCGAGACCCAACATTCAAACATGAGCAGCAAATGGGATTTAAGTGTCGTATTTCAAGTATCAAGCCACTTATGGGTTCAGAAGAAGAGCAATGTGATTACTCAGTGCTCCAAAGTGCTCTTTTAAGATGAAAGTCTATGCATTTTGAATTTTTATGGGAAATAGATGTCCCAGATAGTGCAAAACAGTACAGCGGTTCAGAGTGTGTGAGGTGCACAAAATCACTCATGTTTCAGGGTGCCAAGTCACCTACTGCTGTTGGTCCGCTGTGGTTAAAGCAAGCTGAAAGTCCTCACATTGTCCACTTGGAGATTTCAAAACTCTTTGTTTTCTCTGCTCACAGCCTATGTGAAAAAGCTCTTCTTTTTTTTTCCAGCAGCCAAACAGTCCCAAAACTCCTCTAAAGTACTTGGCTGACCGTGGCGTTACTGAGCTAGATTGGTCTTCCAGCTCTCCTGATCTGAACCCTGCAGAGAATCTATTGCCTATTGTCAAAAAGAAGATGAGAAACTCAGTAGCCACAATAAAGATTCGCTGAAGGACACAATCAAAGCACCCCAGGCTTCCAAAAAACACATCAGCAGAGTCACAGACTGACCTGTATCAATGTCACTCTGCACTGGGTGAGCCTTTTGTTCAAAGAAAACCACAACTTCAGTTTGAGAACTTAAATGAGCATTTTTTTTAACATTTTTTAAATGCTGTCATTTAGATACCGTATTTTGGTGTTAGATTAAACTAATAAACTGCAATGTTTCATCTGTTATTATTTGTTCTATATTTATATTGTATGCTAAGGTTTCACACTTTGATTTCAATTTAATAAACAGAATTCTCAATAGTGCTCTTTTAAGCCATCCTAAAATGATCAAAATTTACTTCATTCTCAGGTTTTACTTCATTGTAAAATCCATATCCTCAGTGCTCCTGAAAACAAATCTTTTCCTAAAGTGTAACACACTATGAGCTCCCCAGGCTGCAGACTTATTCTGCAACTGTACAGGAAAGTATTGAGAAAGTAATCTATTACTTGCATTGGGCAATGTTGTGCAACCATTGACTGTAAAATATTACTTGCAAGTGATATATTGCTTTGTATTGCACTGGCCATTTCAGGTAATATATTAGTTACCCCAACACCGTGATTTCTTTCTCTGCCATTGATTAGCCATTCACTGCAGACAGTCTCAAACATAATTTTCTGCCTTGATGGTGAAGGATTAAGACCGAAGCCTGATCTTTACCACAGTTTCGAGTGGATTAAACCGCTTTGGGAAACAAACACCATCAAAGCGCCATTGTGAATCTCTTCACACAGTTCCACCATCCATCGATGACATTTATCCACAAAGAATAGAAAATTGCCACCGAGCAAGATAAGTTATCGACTCTTCTTTCTGGAAAATTGAATTGATATATTTTGGGTCAATTTTATTTTTAACTAACTTGTTTATACGGTCGTTAGTGGCCATTGTAACCCATTCACTTTCTCCGCCCCTCAATTGAACTCAGGAAATGCAATAAGGAGCTCCCACTCACAGCTTAACTTGATTAATCATCAAAGTGCGGAGTGTTTCTCGGCTAAACACACTCCATCAAAAAGTAGTTCAAGGAAATAAGGAGGGGGTACAATAGTAGTCGAATCTTTATTGTCTATCACTCCCAGCAGAGCTGCTGAAGACAAGATAATTACACCATATGCAGCCAGGGTGCTGTAAAAACCTTTCACTTCCTTTCAGTTCTTCTTTTAATTCCCCGTGGATTAATGTGAATCCACCCAGTTCGTTATTTTGACTTGCCATATTTCTCGGCGATGTCCGTGCGATGAACGTTAGCTGAAGTGTTCTGGTTTCCGGGCTTTTCCGGGCTGTGCAGTGCTTAGTGATGTGAAACTGACGGCCGTGACAGTGGACTGCCTGTCTTTCTTTGGGAAACCACACACGGGGAGACTCGCACATATGCCTTAATCCACAGCCTGACAGCAGCTCTGGTCAGATTTATGGCAACATTTGACAGCAAGGAAGCATCAGTCACACTTCATGATGACATCCGCTACAGGCCGGCAGATCAGGAGAAAGTGCCCAACAGTGTCAGCAAGAGTGAGACACAGCCTCGGGGCATCGGCGCCCCGCAAGGCGCAAAGGGCAACAGAGCAGGAGCAGGTCGACAAAGAATATGTCAGTCTGAAGCAAGCATCATGAATAAATTAAGTATTATAGCAAACTTTTATATTATGAAGAGAATAAACTACCGATGCAGCTGACAGGAAATATTTGAAAAGAAAACAATATTGTCCGTCGTGTCTTCGATACCGCTTTACATCACACGTAGCTGGATGCGATTCCAGGAGCCCTGTGGCCCACAGTCCATCACAGAACAGAGAGACAGACAGATACTTTCATTTACATCTGTAAGAAATGATAAGTTCAATTTACCCTAAAACCTTTGGGCTGTAAGCGGAAACGCCATGCAGACACAGGGAGAACATGCAAACTCCAGACAGAAAGTCTTTACCAAAATCAGAGATATACTCGCTTTGTTGAAGACCACAGCACCATTTGGCAGCACACTTACTACATTGATTTTGAAATATATTCATTGACTCACATGGTCTAATTTCCATAACATTTTGTGACCATTTATCAATTAAATGCAAAACCTCTGGTCCTCTGTGATGAAATGACCTCTTCATGGTTGCTCTCCGTTGCCCCCAATCCAGATCTCCTAAAGAATTATTAAATATTTAGATTTAATTATTGTTTATTGCGTGTTCCAGATTGTTGTTTTGTAGCTTAGTTTGTTCTCATCCTGTTTTGTGGCTTGTGTTTTTTGCCATTCATTCACCTGTACCGTTTCTCCCGTTCAGCGTGCTGGAGCCAATCCCAGCTAACCTTTGGGTGAGAGCAGGGTCTCCACAGGGCAAACACACAGAGACTGACGACCACGCATACTCACATTCACACCGAGAGGCAATGCAGGGCCACCAGTTAACCTCGCATGCATGTTTTTTGGACCGTAGGAGGAAGCCGGAGTACTCAGAGGAAACCCACGCACACACAGGGAGGTTTTTTTGCCATATATTGTGGAAAAGGTTGTTTTTTTTTTTTGTTTGTTTTTGTGAAGAATGGAAAGTACAAATACATTAATTAAAAAAAGCATTACAAAAATAAAAAATGAATTTATTGGCTGAATTAGGGGTTATCATTGTCCAAACAGTAGCAAGTATTTGTTGCCTGTTTCAGATAGACAGAAAGTCTACCTGATGGCCAAATGGCCAAATCTGACTTTTGGCTTAAACTGACTACCTTAGTCACTTAGTCAGTAGAATTCTGAGCATTTAGAAAAAAATAAAACATAAAAAGGGTCCTAATTTTTGTTTTTTTTAATTGGGTGAAATAAAATCTTTAGCGAGATCTAATGCTTCATTGAAAAAGAGAAACTACTTAAAGCTGAATCGAAAAGTCCATTAGAAGAATTTTCATTGTGCAGTTAATGTGTTTGAGAAGTTCTCATACGTCATTGGGACAACTTTGGGTTCAGTTCATGTCCACGGACCCTCTTTCTGTCTGTGTGCCTGCATGCATGTTGGATGTGTGTATATTTTTAGAGAGTGGTTTAATTTTTTATTTTTTAACCAGATCTGTCATCTGCTGAGCCACGGGAGATGAGAATATACCCAGCCTGACTTCAAAGGGGAGTCTCTGTGCACAGTTTGCAGGCTCTTGATGTGCGCGTGTTAATTTTCTGCAGTTACTCTGTCGGTTTGTCCTGTGATGGAGTTGGGACCTGTCCAGGGTGTATCAGCTGAAACTGTGCATGGGCCCAGCAACCAACCCTGAATTAGGAGTTGAAAAGAGGGATTGTTTTATCTCATTTTAAACACATGTCTTTGCTTTGACGTGAAGAAAATAACAGGGTTCTGGTATTTAGCATATACATATCTCAGCTGCGGTAACAATATCATTGTTAATCCTAAAAGCCGATTTATGTGTGTACACCAGGAAGAGAAGGTAGAAACCACTGACCCAGATTACCAGGCGAGGAATTAAGTGTTTTTCATGGTAAAGATATCTCACAATGCTTTATAAAGTCCAACCGGAGAATATGAAATTCTAAAATCTGTATTCATCTACAAACATTGACATTGAATGTTGTACATTTCTTCTGTATTCCTACATCTCCACCTCTAAATTATCGACTCCATCCATATAGTCAGCGTCAGTCATCATCACTTCTCTTGACTTGAATTTAAACAATGTTACAGGGAACCAAGTAAAGAAACAGAAGCTACACAGTTGCACTGTGGTTTTGATCTCAAATCCATTGGGGTGTGAAGTCAGACTTTGCCCACAGAGAGGATATTCAAGAATCAAAATAATAGTCTGTCTTGCCCTGGGCCTTTAAAGTAATCCCTTTTCTTTTTCCTTCTGCTGAAGTCCCGGGTTTAAGACACTAACACGGTATAAAATCAAACAGCTGTCATCATTTCCCTTGTATTCCTCAATGACCAGAACCACCTGGGGGAAATTAGCTGGTGGTGGCAAGTTATTTGCTCGACTTGACGCATCTGCTCTGCTATCTGCAGGAAGTGACTGAATTACCAGTCCTGTTCCCAGCCTGAGGAGGCTCTGATAGTAATGTGTAGAATATGTGAACCCAGACATTTGAATTTGAGACTAAAGATTGTTCTTCCTGTTTTGTTTTGTTTTTTTTGTTCTATTTGCAGCGATAACATCCTGGTTTTGGATATTTACTTTGAAGCACTGAACTACGAAACCATCGAACAAAAGAAAGCCTACGAATTGGCAGGCCTTCTGGGTAAGAAAATGGCTGTCAAGTGTTTTCTTGGGAGTAGATAATATGCTGCATGCAGAATGACAGATGCTTTTCATCTAAAGTGACAGTAACGCAAGTGCTTGCATTTTTGTAATAGGTGTTCAGGTCCCAGCAGACACACAACTCTCTCTTTAATCTCCTGATGTCTCTGAAACATCCATGTTTCTATTAGAGTTCTCACCTCTCGGATGCGAGTATAATGAAAACGGTTTAAATCTGACCTCTGCATGGATATTACTCTGTTCTGTGTTCAAATAAATCTATGCTCTCTGTTATTTGTTTCAGGTGATATAGGAGGCCAGATGGGTCTCTTCATCGGGGCCAGCATCCTCACTGTTCTTGAGCTCTTCGACTATCTATACGAGGTAAAATATTCCCCGTTGCATGGGGAGTTATCTCTCTTGGATTAAACGTCCAGCACAGTATATTTTATGGTAACCTGTGCCGTCCCAGTATTTTAGAATTACGTGCTCACAAAATTGAGTTTTTCACACAGTGTTAAATCTGAGCAAGGACTCGTTTTAGTGAGCGTGACGAGCACTCCGTCCCACAACGACCCAGTGTGGCACGCACACACACACACACACACACACATACGTCTTAGCAATTGCGATGCTGAATACATTAACATTTTGGATGCATTATACTTTAGATTAGCCGAGATGTCTTTGTCCACTCTCATTAGCAGAGTAGCTCGGCGCTGTGAGCTTCCTCGTTGCTTTCTCTCCTCCCTGCAATACTGAGTGGGCTGTTGTCCTTGTTTGGATGTTAGCATGTGTGTGAGGTAAACAAAAAGAAAAGCAGCTCCTGTTTAGGTGCAGGATCGATACAGAGACATATTTAAAGACACATAAAATCAATTGGATTTACATTTAAACCTGCCCGATCCTTCAAACTGCTCAAAGCATGTAGGTTTGAGTGATGAAACCGCACAACAGAAAATAGAAAGGGCACTTGGACGGTCTCCAGAAACAACAACAACAAAAAGATGCTCCATGAATATTGTGTTTTGATCCTGAAAGGTCAGCGGTGTGTGTTCTCGCCTGTTTTCAGGTGATCAAGTACAAGCTGTGCCGGTGCATGAAGAAGAAACACAAAGGCCGCAGCAACAACGACCGGGGAGCTGTGCTGAGCCTGGATGATGTGAAACGCCATGTCAGTAGACTGCTGCTAAGTACTCTCACTGTGTCAGGCTCCGCCGCGTCGACGGCGGCAGGTTCTCGTTCTTTTGTCTGCGCTGGGTGGGATGCGAGGAGGGTGAAGCGGCGGCGGTGGGTGGAAGAGCGAACGAAGGCTGGCAGAGATAGAGGAAGAAAAGGAGGGACGGACATGAGGAGAAACAGTGATTGGGGATGCGAGGGGAAGAAAATTGAGAGCGAGGAGTAGGGCGGCGGAAAGTGGCTTGAATTTAATCAAAGCTGGGGGGGACAGCACCAGAAGGGACAGGCTGGAATTAGGGCTTTGGAAGGTGTGACAGCTTACTTATTTCCAAGTGTAAATGAAGGCAGTTCACTTTAATTGCAAGTCAGAGCTCAGCCAAAGGAAAAAGGTAGAGAGGTGCCCCTCCTCTGATTCCCTTTCTTGGCTTGACGTCTTGTCCTGCCATCTAATTTAAATATTTTCATCATTTTTCGGAGCTCTGGAGTCTATTTCTTCTCCCATCCTTCATGTCACGTTTGTTTCTGGTAACTTGTTGACAAGGATTTTTTGTTTTTTCTCTCTCTCTGTCCTTTGCCCTCTCATCTTATGCCACATTCCCACTGCAGGAAAAAGTGGTTGGAAACTGACTTTAATGCCCATATATGACTGATGTTTTTGTTTTTTGGCCCTTCATATGTGATATTTTTCTCAACCAAATTAGCCTGGACAGTCGTCCCACTTTTCATTTGATTTTTAAATCAACAAACTGACACACGTCACAGTAGGACAGGAGCTGTGGAAGTAAAAGACCATTGTTTAAATTTGCTAAAATTCGTGTTTCCATTAACATTTGGTTTTAGTTTTGTTAGAGTAGACTTCACAAAAGCCAACAAAATTGGCAACCACACACACACACACGCACACTGACGTGCGTCCCATCTATATTTATGGGACTTCCTTTGAAGACAGCGTGCCGTGTTTCATGTCATTTCACATCACTTCAGGGCGGTAAACTGTTCACAGTGAAGTCGGATGACGGTTGCATTGAAATCATATTTAAAAAATAAATAAAATGTCGCATGAATATCATGATAATGAAAAAAAAATCACGTTGATTCTGCCGGGATTTTTGGGCGTTCAGACCTGCAGTGTGAATCTGGCACTAGTGCTTCCCCTGCAGATCATTCGTCTCATCTGTCTTTAACCTACTTTGCCTCACTTCTCTCTCCCGTCACATCCTCCTCTCTCTCTCAGGCTCCTTGCGAGAACCTGCGTACGCCATCGACGTATCCTGGCAACATGCTACCTCATCATCCAGGCCAGGGTAACTTTGAAGACTTCACTTGTTGAACAGACCTGGGTGGAGCATCAAAGTGCGCGTTATGCAACCAAAGCCAACCATACAACAAGAACTATCCGACGCAGGGGGGAGTGAGGAACTGATACGAAATCTAGCTGAGGTACTTTTTACAGACAAAGAAGAAAAAAAAACTGAATAAAACTGACAAATCAAACATGACAAAGAATTTTTCCCCCAAGGCCAAGTGGAAGTCCTGAATAGGAAAAAGACAACAACAAAAAAATCTGTTAATTTTCTGGAGAACATTTCATGCAGCTCTCTTCAACTCTGTGTTTTTTCCTCCGGAATACTGCCGCAAAGGATGCTCATGGAGAAACCTTACCAACAAGGACCTCTCTCTTTTTCTCTCTCTCTCTCTTTCAAAAAGACAAAAAAATGCAAAAAGAAACAAGGGATAATGTACAAATATATCACCATAGACGACAGATCAGAAAAAAAAAGCCCCTTTGCCTTTATATAACACAAAAACTCATCATGGTTTTACCCAACACCGGCCTGCTAGTGTGACAAATATTGCTTACTCCACTGTACATGTAGCAACATCTGTAACTGTTGCGGCGCTTCATGAAACAACAGCTGGACTTTGTGTAGTTCGTACGAGAATGTATCTTTGTTCACAATTGAGTGTAGTGCAGGGACACTTTCAGGGGGCGGCGGCGGCGGCGGTGGCTATGGTGATGGTAGACGTGCATCATCTACCATTAAAAATGTACTGGTGAAGATTTCAGGTCTCATCATGTAAATGCATGCTAATATTCAGCCATTGCATGTTTTCTCATTTCATTTCCAATTTTGATTGATTGATTTTTACATATATTTATATATATATTTATATTGATATATATATACATATATACATTATAATTACCAAGTTTGCCTCAACGATATACAGGAAAAAGAAGACGATACATCCCGTATATTCCTATGTGTGCGTGTGTGTGTGTGTGTGTGTGGACAGAGACTGTTGTTGGGTGCCAACTTTGGTGCCCAAGCAGGTTCGAGGAGTGTTTGTCGATTGTACAAAAAGGATGAGCTGCACCTAATTTCATTCATCGTCCTTTTTGTTTCTTCATATTTCGTTTTTCCCGATGAGTCAGAGAATCTTCATCCAGCTTAATTTACTCTTATCTCAGCAGCAGGATGAGGTGAGGAGATTTTTTTGTTTTTTTTGTTTTTTCTGGGTGACTTGATCGCGGAAGTCCTTGGAGTTTTTGTGGGGCTGTTAAAAAAATTTCTGTATCTGTGTTCTAGTTGCAAAAGTCTTATCAAAGCACAATACCGCCAGTATGTAGAGGTGATGTAAAAGAAAAACGTACTATTCTTCTTGATATATTGTCATATTATTAATATCGTGTTGATCCGACTGTTTTCGGTTGTTTTTTTCTTTCATATAAAAACATACTCAGTATTGCCTGATAATCCTGTTTCCATCTTCCAGGTAATAGGCTGGTCTATTTAGTTATCAAAGCATAAATAAAATGTAAATATCATTTTGGAAAATTGCTTGTTCTCTGAGGTTTTATTCTTATCTTTGCTTTCTTTCTGAAGCCTTTATTTGTGCCTTTGGTTAAAAGGCAGAGGCAAAGCGATGTATTTTTCAGCACCAGATACAGTTCAAACGTTCATTTTTTTAATCAAGTAGCTCTCAGAAAATCTGATTAGGCATTCTGCACTTCAGCTAAGCCAGTTTT
This sequence comes from Salarias fasciatus, assembly GCF_902148845.1. Classification (NCBI taxonomy): domain Eukaryota; kingdom Metazoa; phylum Chordata; class Actinopteri; order Blenniiformes; family Blenniidae; genus Salarias; species Salarias fasciatus. The sequence continues at coordinate 18,872,033 of NC_043749.1, forward strand.
TGCTATCGCTGTTTTCCTCCAATCTACATGTTATCTCGTGTTTTGCTCCATACGACATTTTTCCTGGAATTAAATCAGCATTAAGAAAAGGGTTTGGGGGCAGGAGTGCAGTATTGAACGAGATATTGCTTATCTATTGTAACCATTCATCTGTGCTGTGGTTTAACAGCTGCGAGCCAAACTACTGGTGTTTTTCAAGCACCCTAACTCTTACAGTCTAATTACTGTTTCGGCTCCCGTACGACAAAAGGATGGATGAGAAATATCCTGCACGGCCGATACCAGCTTTATCGAGATTGTCAGTCCGCCAGCGTCCGCTCATTCTGGGCGGCTTTTCTGGTATTCTACTGTACATCTGGTGCTGCCAACTGCTGCGCTTATATTAGAAAACTGGCTCTGTGATGCATGACTCTCTGAATATTAGAGCCCAGATATACGACCTCAAACATGGACTGGCTCAAAAATCCCGCTCGCCTCTCGGTCAGCTGCACAGCTAGTTTCCACCTCCACCAGGCTTCGGGGGTTATTCCAGGGCGTCAAGTTTACTTTTTGTCTGATATTTTTTTCATCTCCTCTCTTAGCAGGAAGCTAACACACAAACATTGTTCATCAAAAGTTGGCGAGCACTCATTTTTTATTATTCAGAAGAGAAACCTCAGCTGGTAGCCACACATTAATATACAAGTGTTTGAGCTCCCAGGAATCAACTTCAGCAGCTGATGAGGATTTTTCTCCTGGTTTGAGCATCTGAAGAGGAATTTAACCACTGATGGTTTTGTTATTTTATGCTGTACCTACCAGGTAGCAAGGAATAAAATACAATTTCTGTTCATTTCCTCCATGAATCTGTGTATCTCAACAGTCCGGGTCTCAGAAGATAGTGGGGAGCGTCAGGATACAGCAGGGCTTCTTGCCAGTGACAGAAATCTAGGGAAAAATGCTTTTTGCTTTCTGCATCCTGATCAAGCTCCTGGGCAAAGTAGATGGGGGATTGTGTGTAGGAGGTGGCAACGCCGGCAGGAGTTTAAACTATGTTAAACTCTATTAAGAAAAAAAGACAGGATTAGAAAGACGTTCTGCATCGCGGTGATCCAAACTGTTTGGTTTCCAGTGTTGGGAACAAATCCAGAAAATTCACCGATGCCACCTCTCCTCAGTGGCCGAGGTTAAATCATGATGTGCCCTCGGTCCCTCACAGATAAAAACATCAGAGAGATGACGGCCTCATTCATGCTTTCACCTTCTTGGTTGACACACAGCCAATCTGTGAACAGTATAGAAGCAAAAAGCAAAGAGAGATCCTCCTGTAATGGCAGCAATCCCCAACTGTCCACCCCTTCCTAAATGGCTTTAACTCCTTCAGCTAATCGCTGCAAGCAGCTGGATTTGGAATAAAAGGATTTCTCCGAAGCTAAAGTTTTTCTGTTCCAGTTTAAAGAGACTTGTTCCAGTGTAAGTTTCTCAGCCTCGTGTGACGGTTTCCATCTGCTTTCATGTGCTCACACTGTACCATCATTCTGAACCCGGTGTAATTTATAATAATCCCGTCATCACATCTTTTTATCTGCAGCAACGAGGAGATTAAATTATACTTTTTCCTCACAATTCTTTTGTGTGGTGAGTTGTGTCAACTCTGATTGAAACACACACACCTTTTTTTTCTTTTTTGTGCGATAACCCTGGACAGAGAAGTTTTCATATTAACAGCATTACTGTGTAGCTCATCTTGATATACAATAAACGTTACCCAGACCCTTTCCAAAAGGGCTTCATATTTTAGTCACTGCAGCTCGTTTCCAAAAGTAAAATCAATCAAAAGCTGTATTTAGTGTCAAATTGAAATGTGTCTGACTGGTCAGGCGCACTGAAAAAAAAAAAGCAGCCTTGAAAAGTTATGTGTGGCTGGATTCTTTTATAAAAGAAAGTAAATCAAGTTTTTCCACTACTGCAATTTCCCACTTGTGGGAGTATATAAAGGTTCATCTGATCTCATTCCATAAAGTTCAGAACACTTCTCTGTCACCTATACATTTTTATTCCTTACTTCTAATTGCAACCTTGTTTCAAGTTTAAAGTATTCAACAGTTAAAAAAAAAACTATGTTAAATTTTTATTGTAATGATGGCAAGTTGGTTCACAGGTTGGGATTTACCATCAAACTGTTTCAGATTTAAGTGAGCTGTGTGAAAAAAAACAATAAATTATTCTGAAATGTAACTCACAAAGTCACAAACAATTGTTACATTTGAAAAGGTAGTGATTCTGTTTTATATTATTTGAATAGATAATAAAAACTGAGATTATATCATCAGGATCTAAAGATAAAATGATTCACGCCACCACATAGTGGCGTGATGAACATAGCATTATATATGTCATTCAAGTGTAATGGATTCATTCTGGAGCGCCTCAACTACCACCTGGAAAAAAAGAGAAATCTGAAATACAGAAGAAGGACTGATTGGTGATAAAGTGACTCAATACTGCCACCCAATGCACAACTAAGGAATGATGTTCATTTTACAAAGAGCCCCTTTAAAAGTGCCTGTCACTGTATAATATATTTATAAACATTACTGTTCTTATTCAGTGTTCAAAAAAAGATAATGAATTCAGGAATTCAGAATTTGAAAAACAATCTGAATTGCAGAGACCAGAAAAAGATAGGATTTAGATGTATGCAGTATAACATTTTTGAAAGTTCATAAAGTTTCTGGAGGTAGTTAAAGGAAGGAGCAAAGAGAGACGTTTCAATTACATCAGTAATTACTCCAGTAATAAAATGTAGATTACTTTTGGAAAAGCAAGTAATTCAGGTTCTGGTATTTGTGCCTAATATGTAGGGGAAAGCCTTTATGTGCTAAATAATTCACCCCCAGTTTAATACAGATTAAATATAAGTGTTAATCATTTAGATCAGCATCGCTGTCTGAGAAGGGTTTTTCTTTCCATGGTTACTGGGTAAAGTTAGCCTGTTTTGACCCTTAGAGGGACGAGTTTTACTGTGATCCTCATTGTGCATGCTGATCTATATTTCTGGATCCTTGCTAATTTCTAAAATAGAATTGCTCCAAATTGGTCCTCTCACTCCTGCCGGCCTGTCAGATGAGCCACGTTTCTGCTATAAATTTATCCTGTCAGATCTCTCAGTGCAATTAGGATGCTCAGCCGTTCGTCATAGATAAGGCCGAGGCCGACTCCTCTGGCTCCACTTTACATTCAGCTCATTAAGAGGATTAATAATCACAGTGCGGGCAACTTTCTCACCGCTGAACGAAGCTGGATTAGATTTTAAACTTAGGTCTTGGAGATTTGTCCTTTTCACTTGTTATAAGTATGGATCTCCATTCATTTATTCAATACCGGGGCTGCCAGGAAGCCTGCGAGGGATAAACCTAATCAACTGCCATTTTACCTGCACAGAGAATAAAACCCCCTCCGGAGATCCTGGAGCACAATGCAGCGCATTAGATACTCCTCAGTCCTGTAAATGAGAATTCTTCTCTGCAGCTAGTTCCAAAAAGCATAATGTATCCCCCCCTCCTCTTCCTCTCACACATGCCCACTCTGATCAAACGCAAATAGGCAAACAGATGGGATGCCATGTTCCGTTCTGCTCTGGCTTTGTAGTGATTGTGGGTAGTGTAACGACATCAAAGTTTTTGAAAGAATAAAGCGTTTGATGCTGCGGATAACCTGCAGCACCCAAGCTGCTGCGCTCTTGCTTGTTGTTTACTTGTTAACGCGTAAACCACTTAAGAGGTCAGCGGCCTCGGTCTGTCTCTGCCTTCAGAGGAGCCGTAAAACCATCCGGCGTGGAGGAGCGGCGTTTGTGATTTAGATCCCTTAATAAATGAGGAAGGAGCTGATTTACTAATTTATGAGCTCCCGCTATGATGAAAGTAAGTGGATTATGTGTGAGATCTGTTATAACTCTGCCCAAACGGGGCGATTCGGATGGAAAGCACATGGCTTTCAGTGAGATACTAGACAGCCAAGGAAAAAGATACATTTTGGTTGTGTGTATTTTGAATTGAGTTGCCACTGCTTCTTGCTGTAGCCTCCAAAATATGACTCTTATTTTGTATTTTTGATTCAAATTTGCATTGTTAGTTTTTTGGTTAGTTTCCTCTTTTTAAAGGTATGATTCAGTGGAAGTTTTATTGGACGTTTTACTGCATTATCAGACATTAACAGTCTCGAAATGCTTCACAATTTCAGTCACACACACATAAAGACCCTCGTCACACAGCAGTAGAGACCGAGCCACCATGCAGGGTGCCCACACTGCATCGGGAGCAAATTCATAATTCCACTGTCTTGCTGAAGGACACTTCAGCAGAGAGGCCGGCAGAACCCAGGATCAGACTATCCTCTCCGGGATTGGTGGAAAACACACTCTACCACCTGAGCCACAGCCACCAAAAACTCAAAGAAAAAAATAGACTGGTTAATTTAGAACAGACGTGAGAACCTCCCAGCCTGCGGACCACATGCTGCCAGCTCCTAATTTGTACGGCCTTTGAAAAAGAGATGAAAAAGTTCATTGAGCATTGAAATAATGCGTTTTATAGTGAAAAAAGTTTGCATTTAGAATAAAACATGAATAGAGTTAGGATTAGTTCCATTAGTTGAAATAATAATTCTCACCTAGTTCAGTATTCTGGTACAGAGGATAAAATCTCTCTGTTCCTCGTGCTCATTAAACTTGTCTAATACAGTTTTAAAACAACATTGTGCAAAGCTGGTCCTGCAGTGGCCTTGTCTTATACTTTGGAGCTCTGCAACAGACCTGAATCTTTTGTGTGTGCAAGCAAAACACAAAGCCTCAGTATATTAAAAGAACAGACAGGGGCCCTTTTCAAATAGAATTTTACAATTGGCTGTAGACCAAACTCGTGGTTCACAAGCCACTGAAAGTCAGATATGATCTGGAGGAGGCTGAACCAGTAAAATGACAGCAAAAAAAAAAAAAAACAACAAAAAACTTTTTTTCTTTTATTCAGGGTAAGGATTTCACATTCTATAAAAGTTGACTTTCAGCCTCATTAAGCATCTTTTTATAAAGCCCAAACAAAGCAAATTATTATATATTTTTTTTAAATAAGTGCAATTTCAATAGTATGCCATTTCAAACAATCCCAGCTGGCGCAAAATGGCAGTGAAATGTCCAAATTTGCAACAAATTACTTAGGTTTTTGCTTCATTTGGCAAAACTAAACGATTTATAGTCCTGTCTTCCAGTGTTTCTACTCAAGCTACGGTTGGGGGGGAAAAACATGCCACTTAGCAACTGCATTTTTTTTTTTTTTTTTAGTCTTGGGGTTCAGTGTTGTCTTATACCTAATAAGAACAGTGTGATTTTCAGACATAGCCTTCTATACCTCCTTTACTTCAATAAAATCAAATTTATTTTTTCTTTAGTGCTATTTTTCTTTTCTTTTCAAGGTCATCTTATCACAGATTGGCGTATTTGATACACCTGCTTTAGAGGAATGGTCACTGCCAAAGAGTTCCACTTGGACAAACTTTGGCCTGATAAGCAGTGAGTCCGGTGAGTCAGCCGGACCACATGAACAGATCCACTGCAGCCCTCACTCACATTGTCAGCTATTTTTAGGGGGTGAGGGCAAACAGCATTTTGCCACATGGGTTAAGAGTCAAAGAGTCCCTCCAGACATCATGAAGATGAAGAATAATCAATGATATCTGACAGATTGAAAAAAAAATCAAATATCTTTTGAAAATAATTCATGTCACAGTTTGGAGCAATACCTTCTACCTTCTGGTGAAATATTAATGCCGTTGGCACAAAACAGGGACCTCTGAGACCCAGGCACAAAGGACGGTGTGACTGCTTCGTCCTTCAATATTTTCATTTTCTTTTCGAACATCAATTTACTTTCAGGCTGCTTGTCAGGCCTCAGTCTGTTTTATGGGAGCAAAAAACAATCTCAGCTCTTTCGTCATTTTTTTTCTACAAAATATAGAGAGAAATTTGTGAAGAGATAATTCAAATGAAAAATAACAAACACTTTTTTGGGATCGTGAAGCTTTTTAATTCTACACACACAACTAAATCTATCAGGTATGTCAGATGTTCAGAGTGTTAACCTCCATTTGACGTCATGAAGGAGGAAATGAGCCGTGAAGTCCCACAGACTGATCTTCGGCCACAAGATGAACAAGCAGTCCTCCGGCAGATGGTACGGCCCCCACAAAGCCGCGATCACAATAATCTCAGAGTCAGTGCTTGATTGCGTGGAGAGTCAGAATGAATTCACAAGAGCCGAGTCAAGAAAGATAATGGGAGCAAATAACCTGCCAAGCAGCCTAAAAATCAATGAGATCTGGCATTGTTTAAAGAGCCAGTGGTGCTCACACCATCTGCACACACTGTCATCAGCAACATGCATGAATATTATATATACATGCTGTTCATATCTTATGTGAAAATCCTCCTTAATTCTCCCACCACACCACAGTATTTCCATCATAAGATGCACATTTTCTCCTTACATGTTTCTGTGAGGCTCCAGATGCTGTTTTGTTTTTCTAATCCAGTGTGCAGCGTCTGCCAGACAGGTGAGCTTCCTAACACTGTGAATAAAAGAGAGTTAACCTCATTATTGCTCCTGTGACAAAGCCAGACGGGCCTGTTCGGTCTGTCACAAATCAGGTGTTCCGCAAACATGAGGCTGGAAAATGATGAGTGTAATTTATTACATTTAATAGGAGGCCGGAATTACAACATTATGGAGGGAAAACAATTTTGTGAGTCATCCTGATGTTAATATCGTGTTTGTCACTCCTTTATTAAATACTAAAAATAAGAATAATGCAATCAGATTTTAATAAATGTTGTCGGTAACCTACTGTTCATTTAAATTAATTTAATTTCTGGTCTCATTATGTTTATTAAATTTCATATTCAGATCATGATAATATGTCATGTCACATGCTATTGTCACTTTGTGACATGCTTTAATTTGCTGAATTAAATATCCGGCTGCCTCATGTTGTTAGTAGAATATAATCTTTCTCTAGTCTGTTTTTATCTGTCTCACTTATATCCTGCACTAATTTCCATGATGCAAAGAATTGTTCTGCTTCAAAAACAACTGTTAACCAGTGTGAGCTCTCATAAATAGAGGAGGTGATCCTGTCGTCTCCTGGTGTTAAGTTTTGATGATTTTACAAATTCATGTTGGATCAGGTTCATTAAATTAATGGAAAAATACTTGAAATTATATTCATGTTAAAAAGAAAGGTAATTTTCATCCCACACATGAAGTTATTCATTTACTCAAATTTGCACATTAGCATCAAAGTTTGTGTGTAATAGATAATATTGAAGATTTTGAACATTCTGCACAAATATGAACTCAATAAAATGTTGTATAGCTCTCAGACACAGCCCTGGGGCCCACCTGACATGATGGCAGAGGGCTGCTATTTGAAGGATTCTTCTTCTGGATTAAGTGGGTGCACCCTGAGGAATGTGAATGAATCAGTTTTGCAGGATGTGTGAAAGATGTCGATAGAAGACAACCTATTGAGGAGGAGGGGGAGGAGGAGGATCTGAGAGACTGAACTATGCAATCTGATCAATTTGGATGAAAGTAAGTTGCAATTGGCTGTCATGAGGAGGTCTTACAGCATTTTTATGTGAGTTTTTTCTTTTTTTTTTTCTATGGCAGTACTGCAGCACTTACATTTTGGTTCAGATTAGAATATTTCAAAGGAATCCCTTATCTAACCCCTTATGTAAACTTAGAAATTTAATGCTGCAATATTCACAAGTGTTGCATTAGTGTCACTACTTTTACATAATAAAATACTCCTAGGTTTTTGATTATAGATACTCCTAATAAAATATTTTTTTCTTGTATTAAATATGTTATTTTTAAACATTTCACATTGAGGCATGATGGTTAGATTTTGCCAGTAAAACAGTTCCTATTTTATTTTCCATTATTTCTTTTTGTAACAGTTGATAGCACAGAATCTTCCATTTAAAATCCAAAACTCCTCATGCAGAAATCTGCTTTTCTTCCCACCACAAGATTAAGGACTGAGTCTTAATCTGCCTCGGGGGCTGCTGCTCGCCTCAAATCGCTTTGTGAAATCACTTATTTCTTATTGAAAAGACTTTTCATAAACTTTCTTTTGTGATTCATGTAAAAACTCCATTATGCTTAAATCGCTCTTCGGTACAACCTGGAATACTCATGTGTGTCTTTATTATCCTTGCTCTAAGTCATATTAATTTTTTTATTGCTTTACTTTTCCAATTGCTCTGTCTTACTTTGTCACTCAACTTTTGATGAGACCTCTAATGTTAAACTTTATTGCCAACATTCATCAAACAGAGTTTTGCTTCTGATAAACTGGTTCTCATTATAAAGCTGAATTTTTTTGCCAGGAGGGTTAAAACTTTCTTAAAAGTTAGTTTTAAAATGATATTTTCACATTTTCCTGCAGTACATACAATAGGCAGCAGGGGGCGCAGCGGCATCGTGGAGCTCTCCCAAACCTCGTTCCTGCTCTCGCGATACTTGCGCAGCAACCACCGGCGGCGACATTCGTGGAAGAGATGGCGTCCAGAGGGGGGTTTCAGTCAGCTCCAACGGGTGGCGGCGGCGGAGGAGCGATGGGACCAGGACCTCCGGTACCGGGCGCGGGACCAGGCATGGGTCCGGGGACTCCCTCTGGGAGAATGGGCTCATCCTCCGCGGCGCAGAACTCAATGTATCGCTCCCCGATGCCGGGGCCTGGGTACCTGGTGAGATATCACTCCATCTTTGCTGCTGACGCGTTAGCCGGTCCGCTAGAACAAAGCCCCGCATCGCCGCTTTGTTGCCGTCGGCCAATGCTAAACTCCCCACCTGGAGCGGCTCGCAGCTCACACCGTACTGCTGGCTAGGCGTAGGAGTGGCGAACCTCTCGGAAACATTTTATGAGCCGCTCCGATAGATGCTGAGAGTTTGTTTGTTGTTTGAACCGGCTAACACTCCCGCCCGCTAACAGTGAGCCTAGCCACTGGGTCCCTGCAAGCAGTTAGCTTAGCCTGCTAGCCAAGCTAATTGTTAAATCAACACTTTACTTGAAAACCGTTAAAAAAAAGTTAGAGTAGTTTGGTAAAAACCGGCGTTTCATATTTAAAAGGTGTGTAATGTTCAGCTAAAACTTCTGTTGAATGTTAAAGTCTTTTGCTTCAGCCTACTTTTGAAAGAAAAGGCTGCAGCATCACTTTGAATAAATGGAAATTTTCTGAGACCCAGCCCTTGAATACAGCAGAGGTTCAAACCCTCGACTCCTTTCCTGGAGTATATTCGCCTTCAAAATGTCAATAGTATCTGCAGCAGTGTAATAGAAAATATTTTAGTTTATCTTCCTTAACTTTGTGCTGCCGGCCTCGGAAACACATGACATTGTGAGGAGTGCATCTACATTTTTCTTGTATCAAACAAGCTGTAGTTGTTTTAGTTTTTCAATTCTTTCTTTCGATAAGATATCCTTTATCAGTCCGACTGTGGGTAATTTGCAGCTTTATAGCAACAAAAAAGCAGACAGCAATGCAACAAATAATGTGGACAGTAAAGAGGAATTGTCATTGGCAGCGTTGCTTAGTCTAAGAACTCACAAGTGAAATAATTTATAGTTGACTTTTTCAGGGGTTAGGAATATTCACATGTATGACGATAGAATCACAAATTTACTCAGTTACAAACAAGCACGATTTTCACAGCTGTTTGTAAATAATCAAAACCCAGCCTTTCATTTGGCTTTACTTGTATCATAACGCAATTATGAACACCACCCGGTATTTTTGACGATGGTGATGAACATCACCTTGTTTTCAGAATTAAAGTTGGTGTAGAAGATGGCAGGGTTAGTGCATGCAAGTTACAAGAGAGGTGGAGCCTAGCTGTCATGGGTTTGTCAGGGTTTTAGCTCTATAGACAGAACAAGTACAGGTTTATCCACTGTAGGAACCAAGATTTGTTTCGCTCTCTGAAAACACTGGCTTTGTGTAGACTGGTCGCCTATAAGATTAAAGGCTTGAAATAAATTAGTGTGGATGGGCCCTGAGACCACTGCAACTATAAAGATGTTTTTAATGATATGAGTAGAATTTTGTTGAATACAAAGCATCTTCTTGCTGGCCTTGTTATTGGAGAACCAAGGTCCAGATTTTAAGCTGAAACTTGACCTTTTGGCAGAGCTGGTTTGTTTCAACCATCCATCTCAATCCTTTAGAAGAAATGAATTAACACAGATTTAAGTTTAAGCTAATTCATCTGAAGTTTGCACTTGAAACAATGCCATATACAATATTTTGAACAGTGGAATTAATAGATGAGTAGCTCAGTGCAGTAAACATTTTAGTAACACTTCATACTCAGAAATGGAGCTCATCTAATATTATTCTGTGAGACTGAGAAACTTTCATTTTATGGATGCAGAACTTAGATTTTTGTGTTGTATACATGTCACATTACTATTTGAATGTGTTTTGTTTGTCATTGCATAGTTGTTTATCACATTGTATGACAAGAGTTTCATTAACTTTGCTGGATTTTGGGAAAGTCCTCAAGTGTATTGAAACATTTTTTTTGTTTTTTAACCTCTTCAGGTGACCACAGTTGCTATGAATGAAGTAGTCCAGTGAGAGTTGAACAGGGTGTCGACAATAACAGTCTTGTCTCACATAAAGCTGGTTTTAATTAGTTGTTTCTACTTCATCCTTTTAATATTGTCTCAGCTCCTTTGAAAGCGCGATGGAGGTAAATAGTTCCGCCGACAGTGAAGTTGCACAGTTAGACAGTTGAGCCGTTGAGCACCCATCCCTTTTCTAATCAACACCAGAAATAATAGTTTTCTTAAACCAATTAGCATTTTATTCATGACCAAGGTTGCTTAACTATCATGCTGCAGCCCGCCAGTTGTCAGAGCTGCGGTGCCATCAGACAGCAGTCCCGTCCTCACATTATTGCTGGAGTAGACTCATGTTTTAGAAATTGAAGAGAAGTCCTCTCCCTAAACCGGCACAGTTTGGCAGTACTTTGATCTAGAAAATGAAAACAAGGTAGCCTGAAGGCTGTGTTTGAAAATAAACTGGCATGTAATTACTCCGCTGGAGCAATGCGCAACAACACTGCAGTGATGCATTTAGATTCCAACCTGCATGGAACAGCTGCTCCTGCTCGTGGCGCTATCACGGCTCAGGCCAATTAGATATTGTTTGCCCACAGATTGCGATCACATCCTGTCTGAGAGCATAACGCAGTTCATCACAACAATGACCACATAAGATCCGCTTCCATTAACTTTGTTGAAAGTCTAAGCTTCAGGAAGTTGATGGGTTGTGTTTAGTTTGGATACGTAATGCAGGTTTACTGAAGGATATCTTACAGAGATAAAATCTTTTATAGTTTAAGATTTTGATTAAGGGCTTTAAATGGCCCTTATTACACACAACATCATTCGATCGCAATTTTTTGACTGTCTTTAGACTAGCCCACTACCTTTCATGGACATTTCTAGGTCGTACACAGAGAAATTAGTCACCAGGATCATCAATTTTACAATCTTACATGACCATGTGGCCAGACGAGTCGGGTTAAACACACAGTCACACACTCACATTCATACCTACATACATTTTAGGGTTTCCCTTAAACTTCTCTATTTTTAAGACAAAAATATCCAATAGAGTGAAGCTGCTAACATGCAGTAAGGATGTAGTGTTTCTATCAAAATGTAGGGGTTTGTGTTTCAATTCCTGATGATAAAATGTAGAATTCTTTATCACAGATCTGCAGCAGTAGAAATATTTGCTGCTTAGCTACTGCCAACCTGAAATACTGTTAAGTGAAAGGATGCTACCTTTTTCTCTCTCTCTCTCTTCGTCCTTGGCTGCTTTCAATCACACAAGCAGCCTTTCACGACATAATCAAAGAGGCTTCATACTCTGAATGCTGCAGATCTCCAGTTGTTCTCCAGCAAACCAAGGTTGTACTCGTGTATAGTGTAGAAAGCACTCAGGAAAACGACATGCAGTCCCCGTCTGCCCACACTGCTCTGTGTGGAAAAGGCAGAGCCCATTCATCTGGACTGTTTTGTCGAGGAGTCGGTGTCCGTCACCCTACCTTCCTTCCACCCTCCGCCATAGGCTCGGAGCGAGTGTGTTTTGCCTCCATTTGTGTCATTTGTTGGACTGGCTGCCGGAGGAAACGCTGCAATCAGTGACTTGCCGTTCGTCTCCCTCTCGTTGGCACTTATGCAGTCAAATACAAGAAGTCGCCTGTTTGAGTTCTTAGTGCAAGGCTTGGTGAGTTTACGGTTGTTGGTTTTGCGTTTACTTCTCAGAAAGATGGGGAAAGTGCTAAATGTTGAGTATGAATGTGTATGACCGTTTAAGACAAGTCCTATTGGTATAATTTTGTGATTTTTCTTTTTAAAATGAAATGTCTGTAGAATAAATGCATCGCCAATATTTTGTTGCACTGTTGGCAAATTTCTGTTTGTATTCTTTGTTCTTTTTTTTTCTTTCAAGCACAACATTTCATAAACTGCAGCGTTATGTTAAAATACAAACATTTCATATGCATTCATTTGCTAGTTCACCGTATTTTTCAGCTTCCAGGCATCCATCGGGACATATCTCCCCAAGTATTTATTGTTCTGTTTTGTGAATACCCGAGGTGTATTTTATTCTCACACATACGGCACATGTCCTTGTTTCCCTTTCTTTCTTTTAACCCTCATTGAATAGATTTTTTTCTGAATAGCGCTGTTCAACAGGTGTTGGAGTTGCCATGCCGCAGTGTTGCTCAGGATCACTCATCAAACTACATTTCCTAGGGCTGAATTTCTAGCATTAAGTTGCATTTTCAACGAGTTATACTTAACAAACTGGTATAACTTGTGAATGTTCATGTGTGCGGTTGTCTTTGAGTTCTTCTTCTGATGGAGTAGTCATGTGGTAACAACAGGTTCCAATCTCCTGCAAACCTTCTCTTGATAGAGCAGTTATAGTGTATGTAAAAACCGGACAATTATGCTTTTTATCAATTGTGCAGGATGTAAAAATGTTTTAGTAATCCTGAAGAGAAATAAATGCAGCGTCTCAAGTGTACCCAGTGCAGTAGGGCTTCATGTAATTGAACAAATCTGTTGAAAGTACATCGCCTGGAGAGAAAATAGTAGTTTCAATTATTGATTCAATCATCGGCGATAAACTTGCAATGCATTAAGTGCAGAGGGGTTGGAAAATAGGAGTGTTTTTGTTTCTAAATAGAATATATTAAATAATTTGTTCTCTTGAAAGGTTTTGTCAGTTTTACCCTTAATTTGATTTTTCTTCTCTGTGCAGAGACACGGCATGCCTCCATCCAGCCGTATGACCCCGCAGGGACCGGCCATGGGCCCCCCAGGATACGGCAACAGTCCCGTGTCTCGCCCGGGGATGCCGGGGGTCATGGACCCGTCCCGTAAGCGGCCGGCCCCCCAGCAGATCCAGCAGGTTCAGCAGCAGCAGAACCGCAACCAGCAGTGAGTCATTATCATGCTGCTCATCTCAGGTTACAATAACCAGCAGGTAGATTTGGAGTTTGGCCAAATTCATTTCCACAGTGATTTTTTTTTTTTTTCCTTCGTTTTTAATTTTAGTCAGTATGAAGCAAATGATGCCAGATTTTGAGCGGAGCTCTGCTTGTGTCTGACTCCCACTGGTGCTCTTGTCTGTACGTGTTGAGTTTCTCATCTCTGTCAGCTTCAGTAATGTTTCCCAGCAGGACGTTTGTGTTTCCTATTACAGAAATTCAAATTGGCCACAATTATCTCACTTTAATGTATAATCCTATTTTTTTTAATTACCTGCACTTCTCCATGATTGATATAATGGGAATATTTTTATGACATGATCAAGGTTTTTTTTTTTTTTTAATATTACTCAAATTGCTTTATGATTTATTCTCACATGTAGGAGTAAATGTACAACACACGTACACGTAGGCACATATCCACAAAGCTATCCTTGTGGTGTTTGACTTGTACACCGCACGGCTGGTCCTGCTGTGGCCTTGTAGCTCAGAAACTGAACAATGTAGGCGAAGACCGTAGACCTCAGAGTGAGCACTTGGACTTCCGTGTTTTTACTGAGATGCACTGCTCCACACACATTTAACTGAGTTCGGCGATTTGTTTTTACAGCACGAAGAAGAAGAAGATGGCTGATAAAATTCTACCTCAGAGGGTGAGTTTTAATCAAACCGTGCTGCATGGAAATCCATCTGTTTTGGCTTTGATTCTTTCGGAGAGATTACATTTTCCATTTTAGTTGAACTTTAATTTAAGTGGTTCTCATCAAAAGACTGTATTTTAATGGCACTGTTGAAAGTGTGTAGACTGAGATAACACGGCTTTTCATGGGTTAACTCTTAGAGGCTCTTAAGCAGTCTGTCTGGCCCATTGCAGTAATCATCCGGAGCAGAAATAATTAGTTCGTACCCTTCAGCTTTTTTCTCAGTGCTTAATATTATGTTGTCATAGGAATATTGCCTGTTCATAATGGTATTCCTGAAGTGATCCCTTTTCAAAATTAGCTATTATACCAAAATTAGTTATTATACCTTCAAATAACAAATTTTACAACACTTCACAGTCGGGCTGGACCCAAATATTTAAATATTCTGTTCTTGTGGTGTTATCTGGTTATTAATTTTAAGATCCAAATATTCGTTGTGGTCGCATTGCAATGCGACTCAATACTGCTGCCACTTGCAAATAGAGGACAAAGTTGCAGAAAAATATACATTTAGAGAAATAATTTTGCTATGATCGTCAACAAACTAGCAGAGGTGTGCTCTCTCATGAACTCAGTGCTGTGATGCAGTGATATACTGAGCTTCAGCTGATTGAACTTCTCCGACTAAATCATGATTGAATGACTCATTCTTACTCATTAATGTTAATGACTCATGCAGTAAACAGTTTGTGTCTTCAGGCATCAGTTGGCCGTTTGATCATCCGTCGTCACGAACAGAGTGTGTCCTCATGTACTCGTGTTGGTCCTGTGGTCAGCGGTTTCTCCTTGTCATGTCTCCAGATCAGAGAACTGGTCCCAGAGTCTCAGGCTTACATGGATCTCCTGGCTTTTGAGAGGAAGCTGGACCAAACCATCATGCGCAAGAGGCTGGATATTCAGGAGGCGCTCAAGAGGCCCATCAAGGTGTGTTTTAAATCCATCTGGTTTCTGGGTTTGCGTTCAGGAATGAATTTTAACTTCACATCCATTCAAAAGTCTCAAAAACATCTCTTGGATGGACAGTTAAGTTACTTTATTTAGTGAAACGCTGTCATCCAAAGAGCTTAACTATTGATGTGTTTGACAGATTGCAGTTCAAACAGGCTTGACGCTGCCTCGGCACTTTGGATGTAAATTTCATACAGTTGCAAACAAAAAGATGACGGTGTTATATCTGATGTTCCATACGCGCTTGGTGCCCTCTTCATGTCCTCATCTGACAAACAATTGCTCTGATGTTATCTAAAATTAAGCCGCTTACAGAGTTAATCCAATCTGTGCATTCACATAAACTTCATCAACTTAAGCACAATGTTACTTTGAGGGCTCGAAAGTACAGCTTTGATTTATAGTAACAGAACTCAAAGCTTATGTCCTCTTGTGGTTTTCAGCAAAAAAGAAAGCTTCGAATCTTCATATCCAACACCTTCAACCCTGCAAAGCCCGATGCCGAGGATGGTGAAGGCACTGTGGCATCATGGGAGCTTCGTGTTGAAGGGCGCCTGCTGGAGGATGTGAGCTTCATGTTTAAAATGTGTTGTTGTTTTTTTTAATTGCTGCAGGTTAATGATGGCATTGAAGCACAATGATGGGAATATCTTTAAGATGTTTACCATAATTCATTACGTGTGGATGGTTGAGTCACTTTCACACTTTTTATTTTTTTGCAGACGGCTGTGTCCAAGTATGAAGCCACTAAGCAGAAGAGGAAATTCTCCTCCTTCTTCAAGTCTCTGGTTATTGAGCTGGACAAAGACCTGTACGGTCCAGATAATCACCTGGTGGAAGTAAGAGACCGATTTTCACTGACGAAACTGTTGACAAATGTCTTTTCATTTCTTGTTTCATTGTTTTGTTGTTCTATAAGCAATCTGTTCCTTTGAATATTAGTTAATGGCTTGTCATATCTGTTGTGTTTTCTGTGTAATGACAGTGGCACAGGACTGCCACCACCCAGGAGACTGATGGTTTCCAGGTGAAGAGACCGGGAGATGTCGGTGTTCGTTGCACCGTCCTGCTCATGCTTGACTACCAGGTAAATGTTCAGAGATTCTTCTGTTTCTGAGTAATAGTTTGTCTTTAATTCATCTCGTCTGACCTTCAGCTCGTCTTGCTTTAATGCACCGAGTTTCATCATTTTCTCTGCGCCACTCAGCCCCCTCAGTTCAAGCTGGACCCCCGACTGGCTCGTATGCTGGGTATCCACACCCAGACCCGACCTGTCATCATCCAGGCCCTGTGGCAGTACGTCAAGACCCACAAACTCCAAGATCCACACGAGCGAGAGTTCATCAACTGTGACAAATACCTGCAGCAGGTGTGTGGATTCACTTTCACCCAGAGTAAACATTTGGATTGAGTTTTGTGGGCTCAGAATTGAATAAAAGAGGTGCTCAATGCTTAAAGTCTGATTTAACAAGTGGCTGCTGCTTGAATCTGGGAGGATCAAGTTTCTGTTAGTTTCCCCCCTCTTGATGCAGTACAGTCCTCCTCCTTCTCCCTGTCCTTGTATGGCGTCTGTCTCTGTTTCTGGGTCACTAGTTTTGTTGCTTTTTGTACTCTGCCAAGACAAACAGGATTGTGGAAGGTTACTTTTGAATTCCTGCAGAGCTGCAGTATGAAAAAATAGTTTTTTTAGTCTCAGGTGTTCATACTTTCTAACAGCTGCTCTTTTCTGGTTTTGAAGCATGAAAAAGAAGAACAGAGCTGTGACTGTGGAAAAACAAAAACTTGACTTTTGGGACTCTGATACAGTCGGGTAATATGAGGCCTCGCAATGAGAAAGTGGAATCCACACGAGGCTTTTCGCTCACAGCAGTGGTGTCTTACACAGAAGAAGCTGAGCATTAGCACAGAGACCTGCCAGCTCCTCTTGAGTTAGACGCAGCTCAGCCTGCTCAACACAATTTTATGACCCAAGTTATACATTATCAGCCGATTAAGCAGACGCTGTAAATCAGTGCCACAATATTTTCATGGTGCAGTTTCACAGCTCCAAATAAATAGTTTCCGTCTGTCGCTGCTCCTTGGGTGCAGAACACTTATTTTGCGAACAAAGCTCTTTAAATATTTTATTTTGTGACGACATTAATCCGACAAACATTCAGGTTTCCTTTGGATGACGCACAACTTCTGTCACTCCTGTGTAAAACTAAAATGTTCTTCTGTGGTGACCTGCGATTGCCTCCATGCTTTCAGATCTTTGAGACTCAGCGAATGAAGTTCTCCGAGATCCCGCAACGTTTGCACGCGCTCTTGATGCCACCAGAACCCATCATCATCAACCACGTGATCAGGTAACGTCAACAAGAGCAGTCCGTACACGCAACTGGAGGTCTTCCAACACGAGGGGGAAACAAAAAAATAACAATACTAGCCTGGAGATGTTCTGTATTTGAGCCGCTTTTTTTAGGTTTTCTTAGGATAAACCAATTATTTTCCAGGTAATTCTTTGATACAAGTTAAGAGAAATTTAAAATGATGAAGACTTCCGATGTTGATTCGACCTCCTGCGGTGCCCGCCATTTTCCCCGTTTGCGTCATTCACATACTAACGCAGTGATTCTGTGTTGTTCTGATAGTGTGGACCCCAACGACCAAAAGAAGACCGCCTGTTACGACATTGACGTGGAGGTGGACGACACACTGAAGACTCAGATGAACTCCTTCCTGCTGTCCACAGCCAGTCAGCAGGAAATAGCCGGGCTGGACAACAAGGTAGCGACCTCGGCCTGACGGCTACTGCCTGTTCTCTTTTCATTCATGCTTCTCGTTTTTATATTTATCCAGAAAGTTTTTAGAAGGACTTGCGTGTCCACAGCGGGAGGGATGTTTCCTATTTCCTCAAGTTCTTTGTAGAGTTTTGATGGTTTTGGAATTCTTTCTTCTCTGCAGAAAGCACTGAGACACGAAAGAAAATTAAGGCATTTCTCTATTTTCTGAACATTTTGTGTCCTTCTGAGTTTTTAACATGCGAGTTTTGTTAGTTGCTTGGTTTGAACTTCCTTCTGCTCTCTGTTGAGGCCAGTTTGAAAAATTTAAACCTAAATGAATACTCCATTCTTCTTCTTCTTTTTTTAATGTAACCATTCTGCCATAGAGCCCACCATGTCGATTCCTTCTCTCTTTGTGAACCTGCTGGGGGCAATTTCACACATGTTTGCTCCCTCAAATTGGCGCCCGTGTGTTATTGCCTCCTGTCTCCTGAGTGTTGCGGTCGAGGGCTTTCTTGACCCCCTGATAGCAGCCGTCACCTTGGCCGGGTTGGCAGTAATCACATTGATTGGGCTTTGTAACCATTCAGCTTAAAAAACATCCCTGGAGTTTTGTTTCTGATAAAGCTGGACAGTGTAAATAAAAAGAGGTTGTTTGGAATTCAGAATTCAGCTTTTATTTTGTTAGGGTTGATTTTGGATTTGATAAGGGTTGCAGTGATCCTGTTCCTGTCGGGCTCCAACATGAAAATCTGTTTCTCTGTATTTTCACACTTAAGAGATCTCACATACAAAAGGCTCCTACAGCCTCTTTATCTATTCATTAACTGCGATACTGTGTAATGTGGATCATATACGTGGCTCAGTTTGTTTATCTGTATAATGGCACTCTCCACAGAATCAGAGGTGTTGACCTGTAAAACATACTTCAATGTGCAGCAGCGGCAGTGCTGTAAGCCATCTTTATACCTCACCGATGGAATCAGGAAATGATTCAAACAGAAAATAGGACATTTATATTCAGAGGAGAAGCTGTGCTATGAGAATAGATGGAGGACGTGTGCATGTCCTGCATTTTACCTCCCTGGAAATCTAAAACCTATTGTTATGAAGTGGTCTTCATGTAATTTTCTGCTGCATTTCCAGCAGCAGTCAGACTTCGCAGTGCGATGGCGCTTCTTTGTCCTGTCTGGCAGTTTAGGCATTTAATGAAATGGATCTGAGTGCTTTATGGTGCCGAAACAAATTTGCTCTTTGGAAAGGAAGGGTCTAACAAGCTCTTCCTCTAACGGGCTTCATTGATTTATTGTCGGGGTAACAGACGTGGACAGAAAGTGTGGTGACAACCCTGACACTTTAAAAGAAAAATCTCTGGCTGGACAACCTTCAACAAAGCCCATCCATTAACCTCTCTCCCCGTGTGACAGAGAATTTAAGCCATGATCAAAGATGTCACCATGATTGCTTATCTTCCCTGAGATGGTACAGTGCAGAGCCGGCTGGAGACTGGTTGGGGCATTTAGGCCGCATTTACACTGTTGGTGTGAAGTGACCCAGTGCTGATTTTATTTTCTCTTATTTGGCAGAAATCAGATCAGCTTTTTGGACAGTGTAAGCAGGAAAACAATACATGCATTCTGATGTTTGGAGATCGGATAAAGGCCTCATTCATATGTGGAAATAAACAGATGTGTATCAGATGTGCCAGTGCGACCACCGTGTAACCAGATTGAATCGGATTTTCTTTACATTGCATCTCTAGCTTCATCAAATCGATGACCGTCTGAGGTCTGCATGAGATGCAATCATGGCCCATTTCTTCCTCATTTGCCTAAAAATCCTGTTACTATTTGGCAAAATTCTTCGGCACAGCAACATTACTATCAAAGTTTCCATTCATTCTTTTCTTTTCTTGTTTTTTTATTGGCTTTGCAGTCAATGCTTGGCTCAGAACTATCTTGTGAACAGTACAAGTACACGTGCACGATGTTTCTGTTGTAGGCAACAGTAATCACGACATCAGATATGCATCACTTGATAAAATACATGTTGCCAAATGATCAAAATTAAATGGGATGTAGGCAAATATGATCTGAGCATGAAGACTTGCTATGTAAATGTAGCCTTATTGGCAACAAACCTTTATATTATACACACACATGCTAGCAGTCATCTCCTCACTTGGTTGATGTTTCTCTTTCCCTCCACCTGATGGTCACCGGGTGAGCTTGAAGCCACTTGCAAGAGAAACATACAAGAGAGTAACAGGAGTTGCACATTTCTTTGAAAAGTAAACAGCTTTCAGTAGGTCTACATACTCCTGTTTTATCAAGGAAATAAACCATTTATATCAAAGTCCCTCAAGCTAACATTAAAATCCAGTAACGTGCCAATATTTGGCTGATAAGACTGTAAGCAGCTACTGTGCAGTCTCTATTTTTGTGAGCAGTTTTTCTGTGATAAGGAAGTCTGAAATGGCAGCCGTCAAAACAAACGAAAGGGGAGATTTATCACCGTAATTGGAAGCACAAATCTCTTTACTTTGCACTGCCATTAAAAGCAAATCACGTTGAAGGATGTGTCGGCGAAGTAATTCTGCCGCCACGGGCCCCTGAGCGCCTGTCCTCATGTCTTCAGTTATTAACTCTCGTCTTAATGACTGTCGAGTGATTCCCTTCCGCCGTGTTCCTCCCAGATCCACGAAACCATCGAGACCATCAACCAGCTGAAGACCCAGAGGGAGTTCATGTTGAGTTTCGCCAGAGATCCTCAGGGCTTTATCAACGACTGGCTGCAGTCCCAGTGCAGAGACCTCAAGGTGAGAATAAAATCTCCGGTTGTGACGCGTCGACCGCATTGTGCCGTTTACATGATCAGTTGAACAGAATTCCAGAAATCGGATCGTGATTCGATTTTCCAATATGGACGTGAATAAACTCATTGTTTCTATACAAGTCGGCGTTGTATTAGCGCACAGAAAACGGTAAACAATGAACAGAAAAAACCCACAAACTGTGAGAACAATGGCTGTGGCAGCAGTCCCCCTGACAAACTCCCACACAGCACAAACAAAAACTCCAAAAGCATGTCAAAAATGTCATCACTGTTGTTGTTCATGTGTTTTTCAGTAAGCGAACGAGAAGTTTTCAGCATAAATGTGCAGTTGTTGTCAGTCTTTTGATACGAAAATGCCGAGTCAGCCTCCCTCTCTTGAAGGTCCGACAGTCTTTCGGGAAGAAATCCCTGATGGATCACAGAGATGAGACGGCAGCAGTAACGGATTTTTCACAGACAATAACCCCAAAATATCTCGGCAAAACGCAGCATTTCAAGTAGAACATTGTGACTCATCATTTCAATCACCAAATATTGTCATCCTGTTTCTCCATAGTGCAGCTTCACTGGTTTTATTTCTGTCTCCGACGTACACAACACATCCATCTAATTTTTTTTTTTTTATGTTTTAAAGGAGAGATTTCTTCTCTGCTGCTTGACTTGAGGCTCATTTGTTATTAGGGTGTTGTGAAACGGACTTCACAAGCCTGTAAGGGGCAGAAGTTCTGTTAATGCAGCAGAAACTACGCTCCAGCACTTCAGAATGTCACGTCAGGATAACACGAATACACCATGAATAATTAAGGAGATAACTTTTAAACTCAGCCTGTTGGCATGCATGAATTCAAACGTCAGGAATCTGCGAACTCAGGAAGACTTCAAGCAGGGAGCCTGAAGATGCCCTCTGACTGATCGGAGTGTTTAGCGAGACCTGAAAGAGTGGAATAGTGCCCCCCCCCCCCCCCCCCCCCCCCCTCCCCCCGCTCCAGGTTAGCTTTGTCACAGTGATTCTGGTTTCAATCCAGAGCTCAGCTGTGGGGAGAGGAAACCTGACGTCCAAATCCGGGGCTCAAGCCACCTGCCCGGGTGCGACTCGGGAGGGCAGCGTCCAAATAGCGCGTGAAACATCTAATGACATGTCTGACTGGACGCGCGCTCGCCCCCTTCTGTCTGCCAAGCGAGCCGATTAGCCGCCGCCCAGCCGTCGCCCACCTGTAGCGCCTGTCCGGCCGAATCTCTGTGAAATTGAATTCCGGCCCGGAGCTCGCCGCCACTGACCAGCCGACCCCATAAAGACCCGCGTGCTCTTTAAATTATCGACTTTAAGCCCAACTTGAGATGAAGCTTCGTCTAATCATCTTCTTTTCTCTCTCTCTAACAGACCATGACAGATGTGGTGGGAAACCCAGAAGAGGAGCGAAGAGCCGAGTTTTACTACCAGCCGTGGGCTCAGGAGGCCGTCTGCCGCTACTTCTACTCCAAGGTAATCTATGAGGTTTTTTTTATATTTATTCCTTATCCCACATGTTGCGCCATCTATTTTTAGCTCTGCTTGAGCTGCGCTGCCACCACCTCGATCCAAACATTATTATAGTGCCGCAGCAACGAGTCCTCCAGCCAAGGCACAATTTTCCCTGTTTGGCACCTCGATTTCCTCACCAGCTGGTTTCACACAGGTTCAGGACATTTTTATATTTTACTTGGCAGCACTTATAAAATACCTCACCCCCTCTTTTTGCGGCTTTGACATGTCCTCACAAAAAGATATTAATGATTGCATAAATGAGACCGAAGCGTCTGTTGGTGACATTGTTATTGTGTTAGTCAGATCCGACCCTCATTCTTCAGCTCTGAAAAGATCTAAAACAGTTATCAAGTGTCTCTTAACAATGTGGAAGCCGTTGAAACATTTCAGCACATTTCCTGGTGAAGCAGCTGCTGAGTCGTGTCTGTCGTTGAAAATGTCTTTCAGGTCCAGCAGAGGCGGCAGGAGCTGGAGCAGGCGCTCGGCATCAGAAACACCTAAAGAAACGGGTCCAAATGAAGCAGGAGAGGAGACGTGTTGTGCTGTCGGAGATGAAAAGTGTGTGTGTGTGCGTGTGTGTTTGGGCGTGTGTGAAGGGGGATGTTCAAACTGTATGTCTCCCGGAGTTCACTGCAAACTCTGAAGAGAGGCGGATAGTAGACGGCTTCACCATTCAACAGGATGTCAAAATTAGCTTCTTTTTTTTTCTCATCACGCTGCAGCTCATTTTTGTAGTTCTGTTTCCACTTGGACTTTTTGGTCGCGTTTCCCCCTTCCACGCCACAGCTCCTCCAACACGGTTTTCTGTTTCCCTTTATCCTTCTTTGTATGTCCGAACCTGTCCTAAATGAGGCAATCCCTTTAGATTTATACATTGTGTCCAGAAAAAAAACCGTAGATTGTACACAAACGAAAAGCAGAGAGCAGATTGTATCTGGTGACTTTAAACATGTTGCCTCCCTGGAACAACAAAACAAAAAGAAAAACAAAAAATATCTTAAATCAGCCAGAATGTGTCGTCTGCCGGCTCTTTGTTCCCCTCGTTTTGGAAAATAAATTGACATTTTATAGCTCGAACCCCCGCCCCCCCGATGCTTGCCCATTTAGTGAACTTATCGATTGTGATTGTGTTTTTGTAATGGATGGGGTTTCTTCGCTGCACACCGGCTGCCCGTGCGTCACTTTGCATCAGTTCGTCACCGGTTTGCTTTGACAGTTTGTTCCAGTCTGTTGTGCGAGAAGCGGTTTGAGCTCAGTCAGTCGTGGCTGATTATACACTGTTGCAGCAAAGCAGTTCTGTTTTGTTAAGGGTGCCATTCAGTATGAAGTTGTTTTTTTTTTTCTCTCTTCTTATTCTTTTCGTTACTATTATTGATCCTTGTTTTAAAAATATGTATAATATCCGTACTTGTCTTGTTAGCTAGTACAGATTCTCATTGAAGTAGCTAGTATGAGTACCTCTAGTCTATAGTTTTGTAAATACTGAGTTGGGGGGAAAAAAAACTGAAGATGAACGTGAAATAAATCTTGTAAGACTTATCCCGGCAGACCTTTTCCTCAAGTTTTTGTCCACACTCAGATAGTTGAACCAGTATTTATAGTATTGATCGACTGTCGCGCTCGGAGCCCAGCGATCGAGCTCCCCGCCACGTTAGAGGCTGCCGTCGCATTCGGCTCTCTGTAGCGCGGTCTGCATCTCTCTCGTGCTGCCTACCGGCTCAGAGGGGTTCAAACTTCTGCCTTTTTTTAAGTTTAGTCTCCTTTAATTATGTGCTGAGAAGCCATGAACGCAGGCGGCTGAAGAGATCCGAGGAATCCTACCTCCTTTGTACACTGACTGAAGACCCGGCATCTTTTGAGTTTAATGGTTTACTCGCTGTCGGTGGTTAAGGCTCAGTCTTTTGAGTGCTTTTTGTTCACAGATTCCACAAATACACTAATGAGGGTTTTGGTAGGCGTAAGATTCAAATTGAGCGTTGGGCACCTCTGTTTGACACGCAACACTCGGAGGGCTGTAGAGCCATGTGAATCTGCTAACTTTTTCATGGACCAAACCTATTTTTCTGTATGTTCTTATGTTATAATAAAGGATATGTAAAATGTTGGTTTGTATGTGATTTTTTTTTAAGATGTTTTTGAAGCATGAAGCTTATCTGGCCACTTGGTTTTATTGATTAAGTCCACAGTTCATCCCTCCAGTCTTAACACAAAGAAAAGAAACAAGCGGTCACGAAAGGGCATCTCGGTTACATTACATGAGAACATAATATTTTAAAAGGCTACATATGTTTCTTTTAAGCAGCAATTGTTATCTGTAGATCATAACTGGAACACTTGTGATCCAAAAATAAGCATTAATAAAAAAATTGAGAATGTTTTTTTTTTAAGGAAGGTTCCACTTGGCTTATGAAACATCTTCAATATGTGGCACTTTTACTTAACTTTATTCTGGATAAGGTCTTGTAAACTGGAAGCCAGTGGCATTTCTCCAGTATGAATGTAATCAACTTTTTAGAAGTTGGGCTGATCTGTGATCAAGTGAACTTATACGTTACTGATTTGATATGTGGCAAAGTGTTGGATTATAAATGACAACTGAGTGTAAAATCTTGGTTGTAGAGGTAACATTCAACTGATAAAAGGAGAGAAAAACAATCGGTCCTTTGATGTGAAGTTACTTAAAATGTAAATGCGTGTCTTGAAAGATAAAATACAGTAAGCAACTGAATATTGACACAAGACTGAAGAAAGGCTACAATAAAATACTCAGAGTAAACGATGAACTAAAGGTTTCTAAATTACTTTTGAGAAGACTGAAAAACAAGTTAGGCTGGCTTTAGAAACGGTGTGAAAATGAATTTAAAGTAGAAATGTAATATAGTAAATGGCCAGAACTTAGTGTGAACCTGCAGCCTGTGCTGATTGAATCAGACTCAGCTGATTGAGACAGGATGAATTGATCCCTGGGTATCAGTTCTCTTCTTGTCAGCATGTCTGTCATGCTTTACGCACACTTTTTAGTGACCAAGCTGCATCTGGATCCGGATCGATCCTGCCGCTCCTGTGAGGGTGAGACTAGATCCGAGCAGGTCTGAGCCGACACCAGGGGGAGGAGGAGGAGGAGAAGGAGGGGAGAAGGTGTGTCTGAGACTCCGTCCCTGTATAAATACGGCGCGTCCAAGACTCAGGCTGTCTTTGCACCAGCAGCAGCAGCTCCGTCTGGGAAAGTTCAGCACATGATGGCAGCACCCAAGAAAGTCTGTGTGATTGGCTCTGGTAACTGGTGAGTGCAGAGTTTCACTGCATGTAAATCAGCTGTAATGCACTTTTTCCCCCCCTCAGGACTTTTCTCAAGAGTTTACAACATGACAGGGTCCTGCTGGCTGTGCGCAACACCAACCCTGAAGTTTTTTGTTTTTTTTTTAATTCTCCAGATGAGTCTTCACACGTTTTGCAGCTTTTACTGACTGCAAACTCAGTGTTGGCAAAACTTATTGTCCAGACGGCAACTTTAACCTTCCGTGAACAGGCGTATAAATGATTCATAAAGTTCATAAACCCGCCTGCTGTTCGGAGAGGAGGGCTGTTCTGCGTCCGGACGCCTCTCGCTGCTTGGATGCGAGACCTTTGGCGCCTCGACATGACAAAATCTTTATTAAAGATCGGCCCTTTTATTTATTCCGCCGCACTGTTGCTGAATCAGCCTCCGTGTGGTGTTGATGTCCCTCAGCCAGCGTGACATTTAGAGCAGTCGATGCTGGGAGCAGCGAGCGGGACTTACAGTTCTCTCTGGGCCGCAGTAAAAGCAGATATAGAGGAGGGATGGGAGGGATCAGAGGTGTCACCCTCACTACCAATGAATACACATCAACAAGGATTGTGTGTTCTGATTTAATGATAAGGATTAACAATCTGATGTCAATTAATTTTATGCAACCAATAATCTTGCATACAGTATTACTCACAGAGTTGTTAAGGTGCAAATGTTAAAATAGGCCAGACAGTTAACAAAGAAAGGAAATTACAGTATTTTGTTCGTGGTAAATCACATGCATTAGTATTTAATTAGCTGTCATGCAATAATTGTTGTTATGCAATAATGTGCAGCCACATTTTGAATCCCTGTCTGCTTGGAAGGCTACATGTGAACGTCTGTGTCTGTTGGATCTAAATGAGCTGTAGTTAGATACATGTTGAACCCTGTGAGATATAGCAGCACCTAGAAGAGTATATTACTGAACCAGTTCATTCAGGGAAAAGGTCAACCGACTGGTACTCGATCTCAAAACATGTTCATTAAGATGGATCTTCAGTTTTTATATATACGTACACCAAACTGTATTACCTTGTAAACACTTAAAGCAAGATTGTTTTGTTTAGATATGTCATGTTTATCATGCTATTGTTTTAATTATGAAACACACCTTTTCTCACAGATCACAGAATTTGCATATAAGATTATTTTATTAGACAAAAGTGCTACTTCAAGTTTTAATAGGTGAAAAAGGCATTCAACATCCCAAAATGACAGTCTTCTGCTTGTAGTTTTTCGTGTCTTTTTGTATTTGATTGCAGATTTCATACACATGGTGGTGAAATTTTCCTCTTTCTCTTGTTTGGCCCAGAAGTGGTCAATACATGACCTTATTAGAGGCTCCCTGAGGCATCACACTTTCATCTCACCGAACAAAATAAGGAGCAGTTAACCCTCTTTTGGAGACATAATGACTTCAGCCTGCTGGTGTCCTGACAGCGCAGTGATCGCCATGTGTTGTCATGTCCACAGGGGCTCTGCCATAGCCAAGATCGTGGGCGCCAACGCGGCCAAGTATGACACGTTTGACACCACCGTGAACATGTGGGTGTTCGAGGAGACTGTGGATGGCCGCAAGCTCACAGAAATCATCAACACAGACCATGAAAATGTGAAATATCTGCCCGGACACAAGCTGCCCCCCAATGTGGTGAGTCTCCCTCGCCGCACTGAGCTCTCCGAGTGCAGAAAACACTGTGCCTTTTCTCTCTTTGTTGGAGCGTGATCGACATCTCACCTTGACTCCTCTCTTTTTTTCGTCAGGTGGCCGTTCCAGACCTGGCTGAGTCCGTGAAAGGGGCTGACATCCTGATCTTTGTGGTCCCTCACCAGTTTATTGTGAGAGTGTGCGACACCATCAAAGACCACATCAAGAAAGACGCCCTGGGAATGTCACTCATCAAGGTACTGCTTTTCTGTACAGAACACAAAACGTCAGAGAATGACAGTCATTCTTTAATCGGGAACTTGTTGTAAAAGTCTTCATGATGTCCATTTAACTGGTGCAGGGTGTTGATGCAGGACCAGAGGGTCTGAAGCTGATCTCAGAGGTCATCAGAGCGAAACTGGGCATCACCATGACGGTACTTATGGGTGCTAACATCGCCAACGAGGTCGCTGATGAGAAATTCTGTGAAACAACCATTGGTATGGAGTAGAAAGGACATGAGCAATAATGCATTAAAGTTCATTCAGTTATAATCTAGACTGACCATATACATCAACCTTTGCACGCGTAACAAAAACAGCTTTCTCATTAGCTTGAACGATTGTATTTTTCTAATAAGGAAACTACGTTGAACATATTTCATATTTCTCTATAATGATCTTATTATTGTTTTTTCATAAAAGGATAACATGTACAGTGCAAACCACTGCTGATGATTTACTTGCTGGTGCTTGATGTGGATGCAGGGTGCACAGACAAGGCTCACGGGCCCACGCTGAAGAAGCTGATGCAGACCACCAACTTCCGCGTGACTGTGGTGGAAGAGTCTGACGTTGTGGAGATATGCGGGGCACTCAAGGTTTCTCTCCGCCACCCAGCGAATAACTAACCTCTACCTGATAAGAATTCAAGGTTTAGAAATGCCTAATTACACTACCAGGCATCTGCATGCTGCTGTTTATGTTTTGGCTGCTGAATTTCAAATGGCTGGTTTGCTTTGAAATTAAGTATGTTGGAATGAATGCTTTATGCAATAATTTAATTTTGGTTTTAAGGTTAATTTTGTAGAATGTTTTTTAATGGCTGTA
Source organism: Salarias fasciatus (assembly GCF_902148845.1). Taxonomy (NCBI): domain Eukaryota; kingdom Metazoa; phylum Chordata; class Actinopteri; order Blenniiformes; family Blenniidae; genus Salarias; species Salarias fasciatus. The sequence continues at coordinate 18,900,490 of NC_043749.1, forward strand.
CATTGGCATCCAAAATAGGCAATGAAAGACCTTATAGTCAATTTAGCAAAGTAGAAAATGCTCAAAAATGGATTTCCATCTGACGAATATGGCTTTGCGTCCATTCACATTACATTAACTGCAGCTTTTACCCTTTATCGTCTCCTCAGAACATCGTCGCGGTCGGAGCAGGTTTCTGTGATGGCCTGGGATTCGGTGACAACACTAAGGCGGCAGTCATTCGTCTCGGCCTGATGGAGATGATTGCCTTCGCTAAGGTCTTCTGCACAAACTGCCCCGTCTCCCCTGCCACCTTCCTGGAGAGCTGCGGCATCGCTGACCTGATCACGACCTGCTACGGCGGACGCAACCGCAAAATCGGCGAAGCGTTTGCCAAAACAGGCAAAGTACGGAACAGCTTTTATCTTCTTAGTTTTTTTATCTTTGATGCGCGACAGAAAAACATTAAGTGATGTTAGTAAATGGATCTGCTTTCTCTTCAGACCATTGAGCAATTAGAGAACGAGATGCTGAACGGGCAGAAGCTTCAAGGTCCCGCCACTGCAACGGAGGTGCATCAGGTCTTGAAACAGAAAAATATGGTGGAAAAGTAAGTTATTTTTATACAAGGACAATCTTTATGAGCTGGTAGCTTCTCTGCACAAAAACATGTTTACCGGAGTAGTTGAGTTTGTGCAAAAAAAGAGAAAAAGAGAGATACCGTGGTGGATATCTTTCCTCTTCACACTGCTCTGGTGAGGAAGTGAAGATGCTGCTGGCTGCAGCTTGTTTTTGTAATCCCTGTCTCGATATGAGAGGGCTTCTCATCTGATTCCTGACAAGAGAGCGATTAAGCTCGATGTGCCAAAATGCTGGACTATTCTTTTAATGATTTCAATTGTTCTCTCCCTCTCTCTCCCCTCCAGGTTTCCTCTTTTTACTGCCGTTTATCAGATCTGCTTCAACGGCCACAAAGTCACAGAGTTCATCAATTGTTTGCAAAACCACCCCGAGCACATCTGAAGGACCGATGAATGAATGGAAGTTGGGAAAGACTTTTCCTCTGAAAACCACTGTGTAACCAAGGAGTTATGGGGACATCGGAGGTTGCATGAAGTTCATGCTCAATCTGACTCCTCTCTTCTCCCGAGTCTCAGAAAGAGAAAACTAAAGAAAACAAAAAAAAAAAAGAAAAGTAATGAAGAAGTGGCATTGCCCTTCATCTTCCTGAGCTGCTGCTGCACTGACCCGAGGTCATTACTTATATTGAACGAAGCATAAACTGTTTCTTCAAATTATTTAATTACTGCATAAATCTCCTCAGTCTTAAAAGTTTTAGCAATTCAAAATACTTTAACTTAAACAATACACACACAGACAAAAATGAATGTTACTGAATATTACATAATTTATTGTGCAAAAGTGCCTTACCTTGTCTTATCACAGGCAGATATGTTTTCCAGTGTTAAACAAAGCACTGCAGACAAGAACAGTCACCGCCGCTGTTTTTCATTTGGACTTCATAAAATATAACCATCTACTTGACATGGTTTATTTAAAATAAACAATTTAATTTGTCTTATCTATTATCTGTTTGGAGTTTCCTGCTTTCTGTCCGGAGCACACTCTCACATCCACCCAGAGGAGCAGCCTGCTGTAACCTGACCTGAGCTTTGCCTGGCTGCCATTCTAAACTCTTCACCTTTACCATTTTCTGCGGCATCCACTTCAGTGTTTCAGCAGTGCATGCCCAGTCACAGTTCTTCATGTTGTTCACCAGCGATTATTTGCTACCGTAAACAAATCAGTGTGATAATTCTTTTTTTGCAACAATTGTTTGTGTTTTTCAATCTTCTCAGTTATGTTTCAAACATTTCTGGAGATCACAGCCATCTGTCCATCTCCATGTAACACAGAGGCCATCGGTTTTCAGTGCCTGTAACGCTCTGGTAGCCTGTTCCCTCTGCGCCTTCAAATGAAAGTCTGCGCAGCCTTTGCCCAGCATGCAATCTAATTAAAAAAAAGGGAGGGTAAAAATCCTCTTCGTGCACGTCCTTTGATCACAGAAATGTGTTTATTTTCTTTCATTTGCCAGCTCTTCTGGGCTTTTCTGGGGTGGACTGTAAAGTTACATCACTGACCACTTATTTAAAACTGGATTCCCTTGCTGAAATCTCTTGCATAGCTATTGAGTCAACTGCTTAGTGAGATTTCTAATAATAACACACTCTCCGAAGGGGCACATGCCCATCTATAATTAGATAGCAGAAAGCACTGCAGCTGCCTCATCCTCTCTTGACAACACTGATAACGGGGATGCTCCCTTTTTAAAATGAGACACTATTCCTTATCATAATGACATACGGCGTTTTGCACATTTTAAAACGAACACCTATAGATATTTATGGTGAGTTTCCCAGGAGTGCACTGCAATCTTCAACTTTTCCAGTGCAAAAGCAGCCTGTCAGTGCAAGTCAAATATTGCATAATAATTAAAATAGTAAGATTAAAGCTGTAATGCACCTGCTGGCCACTTGAGTGTGCAATCACATTAATCACAAATCATCCCACCCCGTTAGTGTTATCAGACCTCCAGGGCGCATGCTGCGATAAGCTATCACCCGGTTAACTCCAAGGGAAGTGATTCAATCTCAGAAATGCAATTCAAATATTCCACTACGAGACATACATTTTGCCTCCAGCAGTTTAAATGAAGTGAGACGGACACCGTGGAGCAGGCTCTGCAGTCTGCACCGTCTCCTCAGAGGGAGAGCAGGGACCCGCCTCACTTCCTCAATTCCACTCCAGATCGCAACAAGTGTCAAGTTCACCGGCGGCAGCCATAAAACACCGGAACACAGGCTGCGATGGTCTGAGAATTAAGAAATAAAAGGGCTTAATTCAACTCTCACGACCAAAACTTTTCCTTTTTCAACCAATTCCCACAGGAGAGAAATTCATCTGGACCTGATCAACATATTTTTAATGTTGATAATATAAAAGAAAATAAGGCAACCTATAAACTGGCATATTTAAGGGGTGATTTTATTGCTGATAACAACATTTTGTTTTGTTTTCCTATAAAGAAATTTAAGAACCACAGCTGAATCACAAAAGCAGATTTATGAATGACCTTTTTGGTTGAAAAGATTGGTTTGGTTGTTTCTGCTATTTTTTAAGCCAATTTTTAACATTACTTTGCCTTCACTTTCACTATATACAGGTATAAGGTAAATATAAGGGCTCCACTTCACCACAACAGTGCACACATTTCACTGTTTGAACAGCTGTCTTACACTCTTAAACTTTTAGCTGTCCTAACACACACACACCCTTCCGCTGGAAGAACACAACCTGTCCAGGTTGAGACTGGAATCAAATCAAACCACCACCGGCCTACATTGAATAAAATTCTGTCTCCCTTTAAGATTTTTGCTTTTTTTCCTTCCTATTATTTTCTTATTTGTCATCTGAAACTACATAAGCAATATACTTTGAGTAAAATTGTTGACAGTCAATTTTGAGAAAACTGAACCAGCACAGAGGGGCTAAAGCTGCCGCTCAGAGAAACTGAATGGAAACATCTTGAAGTGTCTTTTAAAAATGATTAATTAATATAGTTGCTGTGTGGTTAGATTTGATTTGGTTTTAGAAAACAGTTATTGCGTTGTTGCAACAACTAGCATGGCACTTGTCTTTTATGAAGAAGTAATCAGACTCTCAGCAGCATGTGACTGAAAAGCTGAGAGCTCAGTTTAGGATTATTTTCATTATACCAATCAATCATGAGTTGTTTGGTCTCAGAAACTGAAGATCAGTCAGCTCACTGTGTTCTGAAAAGAAGAAGCTTGAACTATGAATTTTTTGAAGACTTTTGGGATAATTCATTTTAAATTAAAAGCTTCAAAGCTTCCTGTCTTCAAAGACAAAGCTCCCATGCACAAAATAAATGTGAAGTGTCTATTTCAATTCTTGTTTTCACATGTGTCTTGTCATAATTGCAAGCACAGTAAGTAGGGGTTCAAACACTGACTGGGCCTTTCTGTGTGTAGTTTGCAAGTTCTCCCTGTGTGAATGGGTTTACTCTGGATATTCTCATTCACTCCCACAGAGCAAAAACATGTACATAAGATGAACTCTTGACTGTACATTGCCACGAGATGTGCATGTGTGTGACTGTCTGTCTGTCTGCCCTGTTATAGATTGGTGACCTGTCCAGGATGCACCCTGCCTGCCCTATTCCATAGTTTGCTGTGTTTGACTCCAGCACCCTGCAGCCTTGCACAGGATAAATCAGTGTAGAAGAGGGATGGATGGATGGATGGGTGGACTTGAGATAGTAAATGCGGGGAAAATTCCCACACAATATTCAAACTCCATACAAAAAGTTCCGATGACCAAACTTGAACCAGGGTCATCTTGCTGAGAGGAGAGCGATCTACCCTTTGATCGTTTCACAAAATTGTGATGTTCACCTGTAATAATGTCAGATTTAGTATGGCCGTTTTTAAAGTGTGTCAATATGGGCTCTGCATAGGAGGAATTTACTAAATTGGGTATCTAGTTCACAACGATTTTGTTCTTTTGTTGATGGCAGTAGCTCAGTTGGTAGAGCAGGTTGTCTTATAACCGGTTGGCGGTTCGATCCCCGCTCTTGCAGGCGTAAAACTGTTGTTGTGTCCTTGGGCAAGACACTTCACCCACGTTGCCTAGTATGAAAGTTGTGAGAGTGAGTGGTTGGTGATGGTTGGAGGGGCCGATGGCGCAGATTGGCAGCCTCGTTTCCGTCAGTCTGCCCGAGGGCAGCTGCGGCTACAGTAGTAGCTTACCACTACCCAGTATGGTGTGAATGAATAATGCAATGCAATGTAAAGCGTCTTTGAGTGTCCTGAAAAGTGCTATATAAAACCAATGCATTATTATTATGAGTCAAGAAAATGTTTGAGATGAGTAAATATTAGATAATTGCTATAGGATATGAATACTTTTATTTATTTTGATCCAAATTGAATTTCCTGAATTTGTATTGAAGTTGGTTAATGATTTCTGGCGGGAGATTGTTCTGCGTTGCTATTGGTCAGAATGGCTCCTCTCTGCTGATCAGCCAATGGCGACGCGCTGTTCACCCGGAAGTGTCGCTGACTTTCTCTTTTCAGACAGACCGCCGTCACAGTTATTTTGAAGGCGTCCACCGGATGTCGGTCCGCTCTCCTCGCTGCTTTCACCCTGGTGCGGTAAAGTTGAGTGAGGCAAGTCATCCCGCAAGTGACACAGGGCGCGCAGAGAGACGCCGAACAAGTTATTTACATAGTTTTTCTTTGAGGTAAAAGCATTTCGCTCCAGTTATCCGGGGACAGGGACGCCGCTACGAACATGGCTGCTCTCTCAGCCTGGTTCTGGAACGAGAGGTTTTGGCTGCCGCACAACGTAACCTGGGCGGATCTGGCGGACCCCGCTCCCGGGGTGGAGTATCCTAAAGCTGGACATTTGTTTACTGCCCTGCCGCTGGCTCTGGTCATTTTCACCGTCAGGATGCTCTTCGAAAGGTGTGTACGTGCTGTTTCAGTTCTGCTCTTTTCTCCTAAATAAAAAGGAATTCCTCCCTCGGACGAGGGAGATGGGTTAGCTAACAGGGAGGACCGGTGTTTTCACACAATCACAACTTTTCCTCCTTTCTAAACTCCATCATGTGTCTTTTGTCAGTAGCTCTAACGTCAAAATTCCCCAACTATGCCTGCTCTTATTGTCTTCTTTTCATTGGGCATGATTGTCACTGGTATTAAACACACTGTCCACAGGTTTGACCAAACTGACAGTCGTGTCAGTGGTCCTCTGGAGACATGAAGACATGTTGACACCCAGGCATCTTCAGAGCACCTTAATTCCACCCAGTAATCAGTTAAGCGAGATGCTTGATATTTATCAACTTGGATATTTTCAGTTTCAGTGAAATCTGTTAACAAAATAATCCAATATTTTAAACACTTTCTCGTTTGATTTTTTTTTTTGTAGGCCGCATAATCCGAGAAATCATCTCTCTCTCTCTCTCTCTCTCTCTCTCTCTCTCTCTCTCTCTCTCTCTCTCTCTCTCTCTCTCTGTCTCTCTCTCTCTCTCTCTCTCTCTCTCTCTCTCTCTCTCTCTCTCTCTCTCTCTCTCTCACACACACACACACACACTTTGATTTTGTATCCATCAGTTGAATTAAAATGAATTGTTACTGCTGAACCCACAGCACAGTAAAGTGCTTTACCCACAGTAAAGTTGTCTTCCTGTAAAAACAAAAAAAACTCTTGGCATCTTGCCTTTTTGGCTCTGAGTCCAAACGTGTGTGTCTTTGTGTGGAAACAGATTTAGGCCCCCATAACAGGAACAAAAACGTTTACTTACTCATACACACTCACTCACACACTAGTTTGCTACATATTTTGTATTTTGGACACCTGCGGGGTTTGAAATGTCCAGGAAGAATTTGGCTTTCGTCAAACATCAACAGTGAATTTTTGGATTTGTTTGATTATTGCTTCATAGCAAGTGACGCTATCTGCCTTGGCTGACCCTCTCCCTCCAATAAAGATAAGGCAGCCTTGTACTCACACATATACAAAAGCAGCAGTATCACATATGAGGCAGTTTCCGAGTAGCTCTGTGCTTTTATAGGTGTGTCTCGCTCTCCTCCCAGGGTCACCTGTGAATCCTGACCCTGGGGGGGTGATGTTAGTGCTAACGATTAGTTTAGAAAAAAGTCCTGTAGGTTAAGCTGAACAGCCTCAAGCGTGAAAGAAAGATAATGGATTTCTTGTGAGGTTTTCATCACCGGTTCACAGATCTGGAACTTGTGACCACCGACACTAAGAGTAGCAACAGGAAAACCACACTAACTGTCAGAGAATTATTCACTGTAGAAGCCACTTTGAATTTGACAGGACCTGAGATTGTCTGACACTTTTGCATATCAATAGCGTTCGTACGAGCCTAATTAGTTTGTGCATGATGCTGTCTGCGTAGGGGATATGTGGGCCTTACGTTTGTTCAGCATAAATACCAAACCTGTGATCTTGCAGTTGAATATGCCTGTAATGATCAAAGTAGGATACAGCAAGGAAATGTGGGTCATTTCTTTGGTTAAACAGATCAAGGTTAAAGAATACTTGCAGACACGGGTTCAGTATCAGTGCAATAGACCATGGTAATTTATGTCTTGACAACTTGTTGATAAAACCATAACCCTAATATAACTAATATTATTTCTCTTGTTTGTTGTCTGAAGTAACCAAACTTTTTATCGCTGAATATCACATTATAACGAAGTGTCTAATATATAGGTGTTATTTGCTTTTGTCCTTTTTACCCAGCCTTAGACATGTACAAAGTCATGGTATCTCCTCTACCTGTGTCAGATTATTTTGCACATTATTTTTTAAACAAAATTCACATAATTAAAAAAAAAAAGTGTTATCCTCAATCAACTGTGTTTGTGCAAAGGAAATAAAAAAAAAAAAAAATCTGATTTTTCTGAAACACCGTAATGTTCAACAATGCCCACCCAGAAACTTTAGAAAGTGCTGTGAGGGTTTGTTGGGCCTTTCTTCAGGGCGAAACTGTTTCCACTCTTAATCTGGCCTCAGGTTCTGCCAACGGAAATGCTCACCAGAGTTCTCTGTCAAAGCACCTGAAGTTGAAACTTACATTTTCGAAGTGTGACAGAGACATACAGTATGTTCACAACTCTTTATCACAGGCAATGAGGCAGCTTTCCTCACCTCGAGCATTGATACATGTAGTATTAAACACTCTTTCAAGTCGCTGGGTGCTTCAGCAGTCAGTTCTGCTCACACCTGCTAACTTGTGGTGTGTCATGTTTCCATATGAAGCAGAGCTTATGGTGATCTGGGGGTTTATGTAGTTATGAACAGGTGGTCCCCGAGTACTTTGTGCTGCATTTTGAAACACTTCTTTCCCTGTACCATCACTTCCTGTTTCATCAAGTATCTGGCACGCTTTGATGTATTCCCCACAACATTTTTTGGCTTTTGTGCGACGCTCTGCGCAGAGTGGTGGGGGATAATGGTGTGTACATCACTACTTCCATGAGTTGTTGACAGTAACGTTTGTGAAGTTTTACTGCAGCATTCAGTCAGGGCTTGACTCCATGTTTAGCTACAGTTATTGCCATTGTCCTTCATCATGTTTAATCAGTAATGATATTATCACATGACATTGTACTAACTGCAGTAGTATTTTTCTTTTTTTTTTTTAATCCCAAGCTTGTGGGAACTTTATGGAGCGCAGCCCTAAAGCATATCAGGGTCAACCTAAAAATGCCATGGATGACAGCTGTGCTTTTGGTATCTAACTTTTCTGTTACAATTCAGATGTTTTCAATTAACCGGAAATAATCAGGAATCAGATATTGGAGGTGTAGAAACAGAGTCGCCGAGGTGTCTGATAAGAGGCTCGTGGCTTTCAGCCACCTGCCTCAGGTGCCAAGGCTGCCGGTCGTTCCCTCTGTCCAGGGAGAGGCTGGCCCGACGCAGGGCGATGTTATCAGAGAGCTTTAACTCCCTCGCCAATGCCCAACACCACAGCCGGCCGCCTGGCTCATTCATTTATTTATCGGATGAAAACATCACACCACAGCTTCAGTTCCTGCCCTGCTTTCTGATAGGTTTACACACGCACGCACGCATGCACGCGTGCGCGCGCACACTCACGCACCTATGCTTTATTGGACAGGAAGACACAACAACATTAATGAACTTGAGTCTAGATGCAAATTATTTTATTATGCCACAGATTTCTTTTGACAGGAGTCATGTCAAAAGCAAAGTAAAAACTCTGCAGCTTCATGTGTTTGCTTGTCTGTTTTCTGTTTTAAGTTTTCTCTGCCAGTTTTTAGCTCTTCTGTCACCATTTTACATCTCAATCGATTAGTCAAATGCCTTACCTGCTACAATAAGATGCATAGAATCTTAACCAACTGCAGTCATTGCTCCAGTACATGATTGATGGGAAATAAATCAACAACTGTCTTGATTTAAAACAGAATCAATGTAAAGTTTGTTACTCTGAATTATCCTTTGCCTGTTGCAGCTGTTCTTAAGCACTTGGATTTGAGCAGCTATCACAGCAGTGAGTATATACACGTTATAATGCCTGAAAGCACTTTACAGCTTCACAGAATCCATTACCGTGACCTACTTGGTTATTTCAATAGTTTATTCAGGTGGCTTTATAATGCTTCTAATGAGAGATAATAGATTGCCATCACTCAGTGAGGAACAACAGTTCATTTTCTGAAAACGGCTTTTCTGCGTTCACTCTCCACCCGCTGTTATTGTCCATGAAAGCTTTTCCTTTCGTCTTCAAAATGCCAAATTTTTACACGTAATTACCACGTGCTTCTGCAGAATTCCTTCTCGACCTACAGGTTTGTTGCTCACTGCCTTGCAGGAAGGTTAAGCTCAGCCGGAGCTGCCACCCCCCCCTCCCTACCAGTTCATTCTTGTTTGATCATAATCATCACTTTGCTGCTGGCACTGACTTTGTAGAAGGAATCGGGCAGGCTGTATTGTGTGTGTGTGTGTGTGCGTGTGTGCAAAGCCGCTGTAAGCCGTGTCATGTGTTGAACACTGTTAAGATTACAAAGTCAGATGTGTATGAGATTATTATTAGTCAGACTTGTTCTCATAACCTTGCTGCTGCTTATATTGACAGATTCCTCTTAAATTTTGTTGTTAGTCTATATTTTTATGGCGTGGCAGTGCATCCTGTCCCTTACACTATCTCCCCTCAGGGTTTCAGTGCCTCACCCACTTCATAATATTGTCTTGCTCAATAGCTGCATTTCCACTGTCGCTTATGTTTTGAAGTGGAGTCAAACAAAGGCCGCAGTTCCATCCAGCACTGTGCTATGACGAGAATCTAACCTGTACCTGTACCTCAGGCCTGGCCCTGGCCTTGGCAGCGTCAGGGTTGTGTGTGCAGTCTCCCTTGCTGTGCAGCCATTAAGGGCGTCCGTGTACACATATCGCACCGAGCCTGTCTCTTGGTAACGCGGCTGTGTGTGTTCTGGAGTGGTCAGTTAGGAAAAAGGAGCTGGGATGTTTTGACATTTCAAGTAAATAGATTATTGTAACCGCCCCGCCCCCTCGTTCCCTCTGCACAGATGCCGAGGCATGTATGGGGTGTTTGACACTTTGTCTGTTTATCATAAATTTGACACCCGTTCTCACAAGAGAATCCGCTGTTTCTGTGCCGCCGCAGCTCATCGTTTACCTCCCCAGTGTGATTTGGTGAGTGTTTCATAGAGAGTGAACGCAGTAACTTGGAGACAGCCCGTGGAGTCAGTTCAGGGTGAATCAGACTTCCAGATGTTACGTCACCCTCAGCGCCGGTGTCACGCCGGAGCTTTTAGCTGATATAGTGCAAAACACCGATCGCTGCTTGTTGTCTGTGATCATTAAATGTGTTTTATGCTCATGGTGCTCTTCAACAGTGAAATGTGGATTACCTCAGGTAATATTTAACAGCAGCATACCACGTAAGATGAAACAATGCAGTCCAACCCTTCTGTAGGCTGCGCTTTGCTTTGGTAATTAGCTGCTCAGTGTCTGCTGCATATTTGCGATGCTCTACTTTCGCTGTCATTTAGTTTACGTAGTTTGTGAAGTGAAACCTGTCTTGAAAGGTCAAGTAAGTTACAAATTTCCCTTTTTAGGAACTTTGGTTCCTATTTTCTCAGCATATAATCACATGTAGGTTTGAAATATGTTCTTGAGAGCTTTATGAATGCAGGAGACATAAACTATAAAGTCATTGCTTTAAGGTAGACGTTACCTTAGCCCAAGGAACTAAGTGCTGAGAGATAAATTCTCACTGGGATGAAAACACTTAAGAAACGGAGAGGACAAGAAGTTTGAATGGTTCTGCAGACAAAAGGCATCGATTTTTCTTTTGTGAGTTTTTCCTCTTCTTTACTTCAACACAATGGCTCAGGCTTTTCTTTGCTAAATTGCGGATTCCCACCACCAGGAACACTCTCTCTGTACCCACGCAGGACAATGAAGGTTTCGGCATATAGGAGATTTTGTTACGGTTCAATACAGATGTATTACCGCTCAACCAGTACTTGAAGAACCTGATTTAATCAAGCTGTCAGACTTCAAGGAGTTCTCGTGGTGAAATGCAGCAGTTTCCTCATCATGAAATGTCTGTATGTTCAGTGAAGAGTGAAGAGTTTCCACATTCTGGGTATCATGAGAGTGAACTCACAAAAACACACAAGTACACTACAACAAATATGTTATGAGCAGTTGATAAAACACTACTTTGTTTTGAACTTCAAGTACATTCAGAGGAAACACATTTGACAAGCAAAAAGCTGAATTTGCTTATAAGTCCAACTGAAGAGGTTTTCTTGTCTTGAAGCTTCAGCTTGTCTTATGTCCCGAATTTGTGCTTTAATGAAAGTATTAATCAATCCTGGAAAATGCTAATTAAATATCTGCAATAGGTAACATTCAGTGTTGAGTTGAAAGGCTTGATCTGAATGACGGCAGTCATCAGCACACTAATGATTTTTCAAACGACTCGTTTAAGTTGACACACCTATTAAAGAATTACAGTGATGTTGAAAGATTAACTGGAATGACTGTCTTTGTTGGGCCCGGCTGCAAGCAGTTGCATCTTCTTTCAAACACTACTTATTAAATTAGGCGGAAGCAGAGAGTTTTGTGACGATATATTTAACTACATGTAGCTTTTATCTTCTTAAAGATGTCAGTATTGTTGTTTTTAGCACAATAACTTTTTTTTTTTTTTTTTTTTTTTAGCGTAGTTGTCCACCACTATCAGTGTTGGGAAAAAAATATTTGAACATATTCTTGCATGTGCAGCTCAACTTTCCTCAGATGAAGGTATATACTGAATATACAGTATGTAACTTGTCTAATAGTCCCAAGACTTTAACAGTTTTCATGAAACACAGCTGCACCGTCTTCCCCCTCAGTAGAGATTCTCCTCACAATTTATTGTTTTTAGACAGGATGTAAGTTATCAGAAGTATTTTTTCAAAAATGAATGATGGTTTTGAAATGAAAGCATGAAAACTGTTTCAAGAGGGAAAAGTTTTATGATCACATAACAGATTTGATGTCAATATTTTGTTTTCAGGTTTTAGTTGTGGGTTGAATTTCTTGAAAGGCTTTCATTAACAGGACAATATCGGCAACCGAAAGCCAGTATTTTATCCTTGACTACATTTTCCAACCCAGACCTGCAGCTGTGTGATCACCAGGGTTCAGGTTATTTTGATGAGTTCCAGAAGACACTGAAGTGCATCTCACATCTGACTTTGAAAATACATTGAAACATGTCAGCTCAAGTTAAACACGAGTTTTCAAAGTGGTGCTCAACCAGATATAGCGATTGGCGGTCGGCCCACTCCTGCTGGTATCGCCAGCAGCTGGACTGGAGCGTTGCATAGTGTTCAGGACATGAGCCAAACTGACTCAAGAGCTGAACAACATGTAGAAATGTAAATAGCAGCATAACAGAGGAAGCTTGCAGACTGCTCACTGTAAACATTGCCCATTGTCATTCCTCTGTCGCTCTCTACTAGCTAGCTGTAGACCGTTGTTAGCTGGGATGTGTTGCCTCTACAGGAAATGGTTTATCGTTGACAACATCGCCACCTATTGCCACAGTTGTAGCATGATTTAAAAATAAATCGATTACACTTGGAATACAAGTACGCAATAGCAGTCCGACTGAACAGCTGTAGCTCTTCAGAGAGATTTTCATTTGACAGATTAACCACCTGAAATAAGTGAATAATTAAGTCTTTTTTAATTTTTTTTTTTTTATACTTCTCAACACTAAGATTTAAAAGAACTTGTTGGTTTGCAGTTTCCTTCCACTGATTCGTCCTGGCATGCTTTTCCCGATTGAAGCTCTCTGTCATTTAGTATGTCTGGAGATCCGTTAGCCTGGCACGCCAGACTATCTCTCCACGATCAGAGATACATATGTGTGTAACGCACAAATAAAGTCGGTCTGGCATGCCAGGCTAGAGATCCGTGGCTGCAGACTGTCTACACAGCCGTCACACTGACATACATTCATCATCTGTTGGACTCGGCCCACCGAGCCTGGATCTCTGACCCCTGCAGTCTTCTGTTCTGCATCCGTCTCCTGGGTCTCAGTTGAGCTCCGAAGAAGAACAAAATGAAGCATTTGTGTATAAAAACAGTGACAGTCCACCAGTGACCTGTAATAAATTTCAGGTTATATTTAGTTATTGTCTTTGGCATGTACTGTATCAACCAGCTGTTGGTGCACAGCACCATCGTTCACCGTATTTGTCTTACTTGATTGGTGTCGGCAAGCAAGTAAGGCAGGAAAGAAATTTCTTGATCTCAGTCGGAGGAGCAGTAATGAATTTAAAGATCGTGTCCTTGCTCATTGCAACTGTTAAGTCATTAAGCAAAGCACATCTGCAGGGAAAGTTCATGAAGGGTCACAGTGTTCCCATAATGAAGAAGACATCCCTAAACCACTGGGGATTTTTAAAAAAATCTTTTTCAGCAAGTTCTTTTTCCCCTCTGTATTTCATCTATTGCTTACCGTTAAGCAGCATGGCTAACAAGCTTTCTGTTTTTTTTTTTGCTGGAGATGAATAATACACTGCAGGTTTGGAGCGCTGAGATACGCAAGAAAGAAACTTTGTATTTTGAATTCAAAAATAACCCCAGACTGAAGCTGTGTGAAACAAAACACACCAACTCAATTTTTCTTATTTTATTTCTGTTTTTCTTTTTTTTTTGTTATCTATTTATGTTAGTATGTTTTTGTTTTGTTTTTTTTTATTGTGGTTTTGTGCATATTTAAGCAGCATGGAGTCATTTTCCTTCTCTCACTTCTGTCACAGATTTATTGCTGCTCCCTGCGCCCGAAGTCTCCTCATTCATCCTGGTGTGAGGAGAAGAGCTCAGCCCAATGTGGTGCTGGAGAAAGTCTTTACTTCCATCACAAAGGTTTGCTTCGCCCTTTCAAAGACACTTCAGTGGACAATTTTATAATATCATCTTTCACGTTGTATAAAAATCCAAGGTGGGAATGTGATTGCGAAGCTGTTTGTGTCGAGCTGAGACGTATGAAGTGGAAAAACGCATTAAGGATAGGTGTTGTGATATGTCTGTGTAATGTGTAACAAGCGGCTCAAAGTCACAAGTATAAAACTTTATGGTATAAAAACTGATCTGTCATAGACTTCATCACTGACTGGACTTTGAACATGAGTACTTCTCGTAATCACAGCGCCGGCAGCATTATGAGTTATAGAAAAACAAATTACAAAAAGACAGTAACACTGCTGATATGTTTTGACCAGTTGAGCAAAAGCACATGTAAGTTACAGCCGGAAGAGTGTGAAGTCTTTAAGCTTGATGTATTTAGATTTAGAGTTACTTGCAATGCATTCGTTTTAGGCTTCTTTGCTATGAGGAGCAGGGGAGGAAATATCAGATATTTGTGCTTTGATGCCTGCTGATTAATCGTTTGGTTGTCCGTTTTTAGTCTGACACTTTCCTTCATAAATGAGTCAAAGATAGAATCGGTTCCAATAAAAACTCCTTTCCTAAGTTTTCATTTTCTGCTTCAACTTACTCAAAATGTCACCAGTAGAGGTTCTTTCTTAGCCAGACTCCTCCTGTGAAGACTCACTCTGGCAGGCTGCATCAGAGTTCTCAGAGCTATAAGCTCTGATGCCGCCTGTTGATAAATCACATTTTTTTCCTGGCAACAAGATGGCAATTTACAGTGAGCTTGTGTATTAAACTGACCTTTCACTGAAGGAAGTGTAACCAGACGCAGCCGTGTGTGACAAAGCAGTGACTCATTTCTGACTCAAATGGAGCGTTTGTAGGAAGCGTTTCACCTTCATTTATCCCCCGCCACTTTTCACTGAAAGTTCTCACCTTCATTGTAATTTTTTTCCAACAACTTTCACTCCTCCTGAGACATCAAAGCCCGGTTTGTGAATTACAAGCAAACTCGCACAAATGTCGGCTGTAAAAATATGTGACTTCGCCGTTTCATCCCCTGTGACAGAATCCAGACTTCCGCCATCTGGGTGGCCTGTCCAAGCAGCTGGACTGGGAGGTGCGGCAGGTCCAGCGCTGGTTCAGACACCGCAGGAACCAAGATAAACCCAGTACACACACTAAGTTCTGTGAGAGCATGTACGTTGATTCCTATTGTGTTCACCTTTAACCTCTCCGCAGGCCTGAGAAAACTCTGGTTGTTTGGTTTGGTTTTTTTCCCCTTAGTTTTTTTTTTCCTGTGTGTGTGTCAGTGTTGTTTTTGGCAGCCTATTTTGATTTAGTTTTAGTCTTAGTCTTTTGGACGAAATGCTTATTAGTTTTAGTCACATTTTAGTCATTTCTACACTTGATAGTTTTAGTCTAGTTTTAGTCGACGAAAACCAAACGGGTTTTAGTCCAGTTTTAGTCATAAAAAAGCCTTAAAAGGAAAAAGACAAAGGAAATTGTGAACAAAACAAACATAATAAAATATACTTAAATGGCAAAAAAACAACATAACACATTGATGCCTTTGAATATCAAATAATAAACTGGACTAGTTTGATACTTTTGCAAACTCAATGCAGTGCTTATATGAGCTCTGCAGACAGAATGAGAGGACTAATAGGATTTTTGCTGATACTTTCAAGTTATTTTTATAATGTCAATGCTGATATAAAGGCTGAGATCTTTTATTAAAACTGGTCTGTTATGTTTCTGTTACTGATTTGAACTGAGCCTGTTATTATTTTGGAGGAATGATAAAACCAATATTAAGATGGTTATTAGGAAAATACGAGCATTAAAAATACTGAAATAAACTAAATTAATCCCTTGGGTACACCTGATGGTATGAAACACTTGGAAGTCTTCAAAACTGAAATGACAAACATAACTTGAGTTTGATAAACTTTGTAAGTATTCCTTACCTGAAATTTCTCCATACAAATATTAAACAAAAGTCAAAATGCATTTCTTCAAAATAAGACAACACCTGAATTATTTAAAAAGAAAGAAAGAAAGAAAGAAAGTAAAGATTTATTAGGTAGGCTACTTGGGGAAAAACTCTTCACTAATTAATGGTGGGCTCCTATTGCAGTTTCACAGTAAGAACAAACAGTCAAACAGTTGGATTAGTTCCTCCGTCTCCACTACCAGACATTCTGTTTTATTTTCTGCTGGATTCTGGTTTAAATACATTCATAAATCACTGCGTCTTTTCCTCTCGACGAGCCCCGGCGAAAGTTGCTGCCGCTCTCGAGTGCGCCGGTGCATGCAGTGCAGGCGTGGTCAAACAGGAAGCAGCTCGATCTGTGTGAAAAGCTGGGAGAATCGCATTTGTTTTAATTTATTTTGAAAGTCAAAATACTGACATTTTCGTCTCGTCTTGTCTTGTTAACGAAAACAACAGATAGGTCTCGTCACATTTCCGTCTTTTAAAGAGATATTTTTAGCTCGGCACGTCTCGTTTTAGTCACGGAAAAAAGGGGCGTTGACGAATTATTTTCGTCGTCGTCGTCATCGTTAATGAAAACAACACTGGTGTGTGTGTGTGTGTGTGTGTGTGTGTCTACATTTTGAGACACAGACTTTCCACAGCTCTGTGCTGCAGGGACTTTCTGTCTATAGGAAGGCCCGACAGCAATAGAGAACGTGCATTCTTTACTGTTGTGGGGACCTGAATCTTTGCTTATTATAGGGGAAAGTGTTAGGACCAAAATGTTTAAATACAATAGGAGTCTTGGTTACAGGAAGGAAGTTAGGTGATGCATGTTTCATAGTTGTTAGGTTGCTGTGTATATCTGATGTTTACCACATTTTCCTCTTCAACCTCCAGGTGGAGATTTACATTTTATTTGTGCATATTTACCTATGGGTTCCAGTTTCTTTGGCAGGTAAGACCGGCCACTATCAATTGCTGTATCTTGATCCAAGAACAAGTCGTCGTGTCTAATTTTCTGTTCTTGTTTTCAGTCTCCGTGGATGTGGGACACGAAACACTGCTGGTACGGTTACCCCTACCAGGTACAAGCCCGTCTGCTCACCTGTAATAGCGCTCATTCTCAGACATTAACCAGCAGGAAGCAAACATTTATTTCACACCTATTTGAATGGACTACATGAGCTTTGTATAAGTGGATGAATTACTGTGAAAGAAGTTACTGCTGACGTTTTAACATTTGCACCATAATGTAAATCCAGTTTATCCGTTTGCTTTTACTTCTCTGCTTTGTTTGTATTCTAAAGCTGATTTTGGGTCATAAATAGAAGCATTAGTAGCATATAGACTTTCTACTTCATTTGATCTCATTATGTTCGGGAATAAAACTGTTTGACACTCGCTGTCATTAGTTGTTTGTCGATACGATTTAAATTCTTAACATTTAGAGACCAGATTGTTCAGTTGACATGAACGCTGAATTAAGTAATCGGACTGAGGTGCAGGTTTCTATGCCTCAAGAAAAGCATGTGTATCATTCCCATTTGTCATTTTTCACACCAACATGCGAGCTTACATCAAGCTTTATCTGGAAGCCTTCAGGAATTGAAGGTGGTTCAGAGTATATTCAGGAAAAGACACGTGTGTGTGAATCGACACAAGGCGACATTATGCTACAGAAAAGCACCGAAAGCCTCGCTGGTGGGAAATAAACTGATGTGCCACTTGCAGGGATTGATTGGATCACAAGCAGTGTTACACCTCCCCATAATTTCAATGGAACATTATTGGTCTAATCAGATGTTTAAATGTTTACATGATGCAACTGTAATCCGATCTGCATTCATTGGGTTGCATTATGCTTCATGTGACGGCTGCTGTCGAGTCTCTGAGCTTGAGCTCATAATATATGAGGTTGGGGGTCATAGAGATCAAGAAATACTCAGAGGAAAAACATTTTTCTTTTGTGTTAAATCAACATCTCCTGGCTTTTAGCTTATCTGGCCTTGGTTATCATTTCAAATAGCTGCTGGGCTTGTGTAATGTGATGATGTGCAATGTGATGATAAAACCCTCAAAACAGTGCCATATACTGTATAATTCATGCTCTCCTTGTCTCCCCGCCGTTAGAAGCTGCTGCTGTTGTAAACACAGGGGAAATTATGGGGCAGGACAGGCTTTAAACTGCTGGATATTCATCTAATTTGTACATAACTTAATTATATTTACTTTATTGAATTACCAAAGAAGTCCCTCCATAAAACCTCCACTCAATATGCTGTTCCGCAGTTTATAGTCGTTTTATGTCACGAAGTGACCGACGGTTCACCTTCACGTCTTACAATAAGCTAAACGTTTATCATCAGGTGTATTTTCTTCCGCGCAGTGATTGTGTTGATTGAAAACAGGCGCAGGCATGAGACACTGCACTGGGAAGCGCAGCTCCTCGTGCCTCAGCGCTTATGTAAGCTGGACTCTGCCTGTGATTCACTGGGCTGGGATGTGCTTTGTGATTCTTTGCTGCATTGTTGAGCGGCGGTGGTCTTTCTTATCGCTGTGTGCAATCGAGCGTGATTTTTTTTTTTTTTTTTTTTAAAAGCCGAGTTCATTTTTGGACCAACTTGCTGAACCTGTCTCTGCTCCTTCTGTGCTCAGGTCATGACTCCGGGTCTCTATCATTACTACGTGATGGAACTGGCCTTCTACTGGTCGCTCATGTTCTCCCAGTTCACCGACATTCAGAGGAAGGTGAGAGGAACACTGGTCGGCTGTCTGTCGGAGCAGACCACACTAAAACACCCCACAGCGGTTACCACTCCCTGGCAAACGTTGGTCAATACACGTATTGTTCCTCATTTGGCAGCAGCGGCAGACAATGTGTGCGCACGGGCGTGTGCGATGCACGCTTATTTGAATTTCTGCATTGCGCTGGTAAAAGTTTCTCGCTTGTTTTGTTTCCAGGCCTTCACTCAGGAGTCGGGGGTCACATGTTTTCCTCTCTTCTGGAGCGGGGTGTGGCTGATGCTGCTCGGTCTGTGCATGCCTTGTGTTTGCAGCGCGAGGGAGCCCACTGTCATGTGACTGCAGGATGGAGCAGGCCTAAGTCTATTAGAATTACAGAAATTCCTCAGAATGGCAGCGTATCAAAGCTGGGGTCAGCTCCAGCTGCACACGCTTTCCCTTTAAAGATCTGGAATGCCATTCCTATTTTCATCTGACAGCCTCATCTCGTTTCAAATCCACCTTCATTATATTTTTTTCCTCCTCATGATGTGATATTCAGGTGACGCAGACTGAGTTCATTGGACGGTTTTATCAAGCTCACGCCTTCATTCATGCAGGAAATTCCAAAAGGCCTTTCTGACTCTTTTCACCACCTTTGTTCCAATCGCACAGATGGTAAACATGTTCGTTATCAGTACTTTAAGACGAGCACAATATCCAGCAAGCTTCGGTGATAAAGTTGAATTCGTCAGTGCAGGAACACCGCCAGGCTTTAAGGCGTATCGAAAAGATAACGATCGACATTGCACCTTTGCTGGATGGACTCAGGGCTTGGTTGTGTGCGCACCTGGACCTTTAGGATTCCTGCATTATCTAAGGAAATGACATCTATAAAATCTGTCTTACAGCTGCATTTGTTAGTTTCTGAGGTTTGCAGATTACAAGTAGTTCGGTTGTAATATACATACCAAAATGAATGAAGACCGGGGTTCAAAGAGCTGGATGGAACACGTAGCAGTGTGTTTCCGAACTATTTCAACGCTGGCGATTGCTTTGTTATTTTTAAATACAGTGTTTCTGGTAGGTGAACTCAGCAGGCTAGCAGGAAGACTTGGTTACACATGCTTGCACTCACTTGGCCAAATTTGGCTGTAATCCCTCCTGTTAGAAAGTCTCTGCAGACCTGCCGAGAGACTCTTTTACACTCAAAGGTGACACAAATACACAGGTTAAAAATGTCAGCACAATATCCTGGAATTACGCTCCTAATTCCACTTCCTTTCAAACACTGATACTGCTACTTTAACACTGACAGAGATTATCATTGCTACTTTTCATTTCATGGTGGAAACATTTTAATTATTTGCTTGACCAGATCTCAGCTGGTTCTGGGTGTGCTCTCCAGTCCTCCAGTCTGCTGGTGTCAGCTGCTCCAGTGTCAGATCCACATGGCGCTCTGTGTGATTGTCTCTGGGTGCTGCTGAGCGCACTTCGTCTTTCACCTGCATTTCCTCTCACTGACCATGTCGGCTGCATGTTTCACACAACACAGACACATCTGTTTTACTTCGCTTTCCTCTCTGTTTCTGCTTTAAAAAAAAAAAAAAGTGAACATTAAGTAACAGTAAAGAAACTGAAACAAGAAATGAGATCTTCTGAGCCATAATCGAGGCTGTTTTTGTTTTCTTCCCACTGGTGTATGAAAGCACAGCTGAGTTTCTTGAAATGCGACTATAGCTTTGATTTGGATGCAGACCTACTGCTTCTTTCCAATGAGATTTTTTTTTAAGGATTATATAACATTTGTATTTTGTAGATAATGCTTGTCCAGTATCTGGCAATAACCTGCTGGGGTTTTTGTTCAGTCCGTCACCTCAAATGTCTTCAACTACAAAATGTTGAAGTGTTCTACATTTTTGTGCTTTTTTTTTAATTGACTTAATTTAATCTCTGTGGTTTTTCTTGCCTAGGTCATTCAGTAAGCAACAGTTCCCTATTTTGTTGGATGAGTCGTTATGCTCACAGATATTATTACTTATCGTGAAGCTCTTTTTGATGTGGCTCGGAATTCAAAGTTAGGTCAGTGACTGCAAGCTCCTCAGTCCTCGATTCAGTGTGAAACAACTTCTTACTCGACAATTAACGTGTGTTTTCATAACTTGAAACTGATTTCAGGAAATTCCCTTTCCAGAACACATTAGTAAAGAATCCTCTGACGTTTGCCTTCCTGTCATTTAGCAAACTGTTGCTTCGCTCATCTCAGAGGACAAACATTTGCTCCGTCCTCCATCCTCTTTTCCACTAGAAATGTTTTTTTTTTTTTTTTTTTTTTTTTTTTTTTTTTTGCATGAATTTGTCTGAGCAGCTGATCTAACCGATTGGGAGTCATCCATACTGATTCCAGGTCCTTTTCCTTACAGAGAGGTTGTGTATGCCTCAGAGAGCTTGAAGACACCCGAGTCTGAAGCGCTCGGCGCGCACGAGCGGCATCCTAACGTCTCACCATGTTTTGATTTCAGGACTTTCTGATCATGTTCATTCATCACTTGGCCACTGTCGGCCTGATCAGCTTCTCTTACGTCAACAACATGGCGAGAGTCGGGAGCCTCGTGTTGTGCGTGCACGACAGTTCGGACTTCCTGCTAGAGGTCAGTCTGACACAAGAAAACTTTCATTTTCACATCAAAAAGTGGCAAATAATGAATTAGTACTTTATTACTGCACCTAAGCACATTCACTTCCTTTCAGTATTTATTTCTCTTTGAATGTTTCACTTTTGTTTCCTACGTTTTAACAGAAATATCTCTCTTCTCTCCTCCTCACATTCCTCAAACTGGCTTGTTCCTTATTTTAAATTCTACTCAGACAAACAGTAATATATGAATGCATGTGCTTATGTAAAGTAGCTGTGAATGAATGCTTCTACTTATTTTAGTTTAACTTATTTATATTACTGGCATACTCAAGTAAAGAATGTGAGTACCGTTGCCAGCTTTGTGTAAATCACTACTTTATACTGCTTTCTCTTTCTTGTTGCTTCTTGTCTGAAACAGGCACAAGAACCTGCTTTACGATGATCTTTTTATTCCAGTTTTTCCGCTGTGCTCTTCGCATTTCTTCTCCTCAGTCATAATATTTTCACATCTACACAGGAGATGTTGACACAGAAGCCGTCCCATTGGTTTATGTGTTTGGAGCTGAAACGAAGATTCAAACTTTCAGTGCAGCTGATATTGAATAGAAATAATCACAAGCATGCTTATGCTTCCCTCCAAACACAAAACAGAAGTTATATAGTAGATTTATTAAGACGTGGCTGCTGCTGGTAATGGAGAAGCCTCGGGTTTCCCATTCACTCCTTTCCCTTTTGGATATTTATTGTTCAGCTGCCTTTTTGCCTGATGCCAGCTGGCCTCCTGAGCGGCGGAGATGGATTGTGATTGTTGTTTCGTGTTCTCAGTCACTTCCACTTGGCTGAGGTTCAAGCTTATTATGAGTACGAGCCTGAGAATTGAATACAGCCCATGTGCAGAGCAACAATTCTTCACCTCACAAAACTTAAGCTTCATTTCATTTCACCTACTTTTGCTTTTTTTTTGTTTTTATAACAGGCAGCCAAGCTGGCCAACTATGCCAAGTACCAGCACTTGTGCGACTCCCTCTTCATAGTTTTTGGTGTGGCATTCTTCATCACACGACTTGTCATTTTTCCAATATGGTGAGTACTTCCTGACACCCCCACAACACCTGAGTGAATACCGAGGCTTTGCTGCTGCGTTGTGATCTACATATGACATCTCTGGTGTATGAACCACTTTGAGTTTTTCGTATAACCACATGGTGGTCATAAAGTGCTTTGATTTCTGGAAAAGCCATAAGTGCACATTGGCGTCGCCCAAAAATATGGAAGCGTAAAAAGCCTGGATTGCACGTCATCCTAACATCCTCGCATCGAGATGCTGCATTCAGCGTTTGAATGACTTGTTAACAAGGTCCTGCGCCTGTGACGGGTGGGATACACACTGTACAGCAGTGTTGAAATCACTCGTGGTCATTTCCAGGACCCCCTCAGGCGTACGGTGACCTCTGCACACGGCCGACCGTTCCTCAACAGACGTGGACGTTTCAGCTCCGACTCCAGAGAGACAGACAATAGACCGCCTATCAGTGACCGAAGTAACCCGAGCAGCTATATTCAGTGTCTTGGTGTGGATGAGTGATAAAGCTAGTGTTGCCGCTGAAGCTACCTGGACTGAAATCCATACCTGTGCAGGGGGGGCGAGTGAGTCCATTGACAACGGCCCGTCACTCATTTAGATCTAAAGGAAGATGTGACCCGAGCAAAGACTCCAGTTTAATGGAGGAGCTGTGTATTTGCATGACCTTTCTCAGTGTGTGACGTCAAGCAGGACCCAGACTCCATGACAGGAACTCAGCTGTTTGGTTGCCGTTTCCTCCCAAACAGGATTTTCTGTGTGAGATTTGTCCGTCTGTGTTTTTGGTTCCAAAGGGTCCTGAACTCTACTATGTTTGAGAGCTGGGCCATCGTCGGGCCGTTCCCCTCCTGGTGGCTCTTCAACCTCCTGCTGCTGGTGCTTCAAGTCCTGCACATCTACTGGTCCTACCTCATCGCCCGTATCGCCATGAAAGCCATGTCCCGGGGAAAGGTGGGTCAGGCTAGTCCGTGTCAGGAAGGATGTTTGTCGGACACTAATTTAGATTATTATTAAAATCAAACGAAACGCAAAGATGCTCTTGTGGAGGCGCGGGGCTCATACTGGTGTAAACCAAGATCCACAACTTTACCTTTACCAAGTTGTTCCATGAACAATGTTTAAGAGCCACATCCCAGCCGGGCTTCTGCCTCCCATCAGCCTGTGTGTGTTGTAATACGCAGCACAGCAGCTATTTCTGGTGATATTTTTCTTTTTTCTTTCCACGCCTGTCCCTGACGGTGTCCCGTTCTCTCTGCAGACGCAGTTTGTCTCCTCTCCCTCCGGGATGAGAGAGGGAGACCCCGTCTTTCTCTCTGTCTTTGTCCAATGAGCCCTCCTCCGCCGCTCTCTCGCTTCCCTCCGTCTGCTCTGTCCCGCTTGACAGCTTCACCTTCTCTCTCTCTGGCTGTAAGTCTCTGCTCACTCCCTCGCACTGACGCCCCTCACAAATCCTAATTTGCATCCGTCTTATCTGTTTTCATTCGGCGGCAGTGTGGTTGGAAGGGATTTCAATTGAACAGCTGTCGGAATGGAGGCGGGTCTCCTCATGAAGTCAGGAGAGTAGTAAATAATGTAGTCGCTGTCATGAATGTCAGGTATTTGCAACTGTTTCTCATTAGGCGGGAGCGCCTTCACACTGTCCCACACCACCACCCGGTGGCAAACCGTGTGGAATAATTCAGTTCTTAAAACCATTTTTAAATGATTTGGCTTGTTGAAGGATTACACCTTTAATTTTGTGCATGAATCTTTTTATTTTATTTTAAGTTACTCGAGTTTCTGCTCATTCTCCCCAAAAAAAAAAAAACGCTTTCTTTCAAGTCAAAACACTTCACTAACAGCTGTGCAGCTTTCAAATACAATCATGTTCTGGACACTCTGCTTACCCTACTTGAGCTCGGTCGGTAACTCGTTTTTTTTTTTTTCCTACTGATATCAGTGAATCATGTCACACCCACACTTAAATGGCTTCAGAAGCCGCCTTTCCTGTAGATAACTAGAAAATAAAAATGTAATTAGATACAAATTGAACTTATATCGAAATGATAGTCATCACAATAATACTGATAGTTTCTACATATTTTCTTTTGTTTTTTTGTTACAATTGAGACGAGCTTTTTGTGAATGAAGTTTTTGTTGTACAGAAAAAAAAAGGCTCCAATTTTGTGTATCACAAATTCTACAGCATGTCTTTTAAAAATTCAGGTTTGTGCTTTCTGACATTTAATAGTAACTTTACAGTCATATATTTGGCGGCTTGTTATTGACCGACGGTCTCCTCCCTCTGCAGGTGTGCAACGACGTCCGCAGCGACATTGAGAGCAGCTCTGAGGACGAGTCTGAGACGGCAGCTGACGACCCGGAGCCAGAAGCTTCTCCTCCGCAGGGCTTCAACGAGAGCCTCGTCTGTTCCAACAACTCACGAGGCTCATGTTCTCGCTCACACACGCAGATCACACTGACAGTGGAGAGCGTGCACAGGTTCACGCGTCAGTGACGAGGGAGACACGCCCGCCGGCGCGCGGCTTGTGGAGAGCCCAGCGGTCCAACGTGGCCCCAGAGGCGACATTCAGCATCTGAAGGGAATGACTTAGCATCGTCTTATTTTTTTTTTCTTCAAATGTTGGATTCTCTTTCGTTTGTGCGCCGACTGTGCAGTTTCAACGTTCTCTTCCAGTTTTATTGGCGGGATGAACTTGAGTACTTTGGGGTTTGCGAGGTGAATTCAGTCTGAGTCGCACTGGGCGGACACGTCAAAGCAGGCGTTTCACGCAGAAATGACTAATTTCGGTGTTGTGATATTAAAGAGTGCAGCTTCATGAGCTTTTAAAAGCAGGACACCTGCTCTGTGAGTAGAAATAAGTCCAACATGCTCCAACATTTCTACCCTTTGCATTCCACTGTGGATTCATTGCCATTTGACCACACTGTTTGCTACTTTGAGATCTGTTTTACTGTTTTTACTTCTTCTGAGACCAAATGTGTGTGAAATTGTTTGTCATTGCCTACAGGGGAATCCAGGTGTGACTACCATACTGACTGTCTGGTATATTGTTCTACTGTTCTCACTTGAGTGCCTTTATTAAAAAAAAAAATAAGTATTTCCAAATATATTCGGTTGTTCAAAGATTTCTTTCATGTTGCAGAAGTATAACATTAAACTGTGCAGTTGAAGGCATTTAATATATTACAAACAATTACAGCCATCTTCATTGTGGCAACAGAACAATCTGCCAGAGGACACTGATGCAAATATGTTCCTGCTTGATTTGCTTGGAGAAGATTCATAAACAAAACCTCGACCTTCGCACGGAGTCCGTGTCCTTGGTGAAACCACACAGCCATCCTGGGAAGAGGGGGGGAATGAGAAATGTCCACATCTGTGCAAAGAAAGGAGAGCAGTCCGTCTAACTGGAGTCTTTGATGACTTCAGGGTCTTGATTCTCTGCTGCCAGTTTCAGCTGTTTCTGCCTCTCCATGTAGCGATAGCCCCGCATCGCGCACAGGTAGCCCCCGTACAGCGTCAGCGCCATCATTGAGGCGGAGAACGCCCGATATCCAATGTCCGCCAGCCGCTTTCCTGACACCATGGTGACGGTCCTGAAGGGAACAAAGGAAGAACAGGCAGAGGAGTTGAAGAATGGGACATATTGAGAGAGAAGTAAACAGTTTGTGTTTAGTTGAGATGGGACATTTATTTTCAGAAATTGGAAATTTTTAAATGAGGTTAATATCATACAGTAACAGTTAAACTATGTTAGCCAACTGTATTAGAATGTGAGGAAATCCTCTACTGTAGAAAGAACCAGCTGAAGGGAGGACGGCGGTTCAGTGATGTTCCGTCTCTCAGCAAGAAAATCCCAGGCTGCAGTTTGGAGAGTTTGCATATTCTACCTGTGCATGCATAGGTACATGTTTCTGTGTATGAGAATGTGAGGGTGTGTGTGTCTGTGATGGACTGGCGGCCTCTTCAGGGTTTAACCTGCGTACACTCAAAACCAATAAGCTAAGAAGTGGATCAACTGATGGATTGAGACATTCGTCCACAAGATTAAACCTAATTTATCTAAAAATGTTTCAAAGTAAAATTATTTTCTTGAAACAAGCATGAATGATCGGTGTGATAAACTTAATTTCAAGGCCATATAGTAACGCTTCAGACTCGTCAACTGACCTGATTAATCTGAAGATCAGGAGATAATAGATAAACCAAACAGAAAAGTTAATCACAGTTGTTCTTTTTTCATACGTCTGAAGGCAGCTCACACATTCATTTCAACACAAGTATTACCTCTGACATTTATAGAATTCAAGTTAAAAAAAAAAACCATGATCAAAGCAAGAAAACGACGAAACCATTTTACATAACTGAACAGGCTGAAGTGACATGAAATCTATTTATTCAAATAAAGGTGCAGCAGCACCTCCGACCACCTTCATGTTTGCATCAACAGTATTAACGCAAGTCACTGAAATCACTTAGCATATTTTCCTTGGTAGCGTTTCTTACAAAAACCTAATTACAACGTGTGACGTGTCTGTCCAGTGTTTAGGGTTTAATGACTTTTGTTTTTGTCTCAGTTGAGGGTAATGAAAGTCAACCCCATTCCCGGTGTTTCCTACACGAGCTGAAGCTTCAAAAACCTTCACACGTGTGTAAACATGCGCGCAACTTTCGCATTATTTTATACATTAGTCCCCACATTGATCTGAATTTGAACTTTAGCTTACCTTCTGATATTTAAGGCAGGAATAAAAGCAGAATCACGTTATTTCTGTCAATGTCAGCGCACCGAGCTGTAGCAGCGCAGCTTTCGTAAGGTACGGAAGCTCAGAGGGCGACTTTCTTCCTGAGGTGGAACACTGCGGAGCAGGTCGGGGAGCGCCCCCTGGTGGCCGGGAGTGGAACCGCAAGCTGCACGGACGGATTCGGGTGAATTTGTTTTTTTGTTTTGTTTTGCTTTGTTTTTTTTTTGCCTAATGATGATAACAGAATAATTAGGAAACAAGTGTTACCTCGTTGGAGCAACACAGTGGTTACCAGTATGGTTATTGTTCCCTGTGTTTGGCTGTGTTTAGACTTTTCAGAAGCGATGTAAAATCTACTAAAACTACAAATGTAGTTTTGACCCGCTTTCTGCAGATCTCCACAAAGCGGAAAAATGTAATTTCCTTTCGCACAGTCTGGAGAAGTTTATTTGTGGAAGTGTTTCCTGTCTTGCCTACACGGAAACATTTAAGTGGTGCACATAGCCATGGCGGCATGCCCTACGGCTTTTGACTGCGATGCTGAACTAAACGACCCCGGAGCGGCTCCTTACGGCAATTTCATAAACTACTACACCTTCAACCCCCCGGAGAACCGCCTGAGCCTGATCCCCGGATCCCTGCTGCACGATCTGGGATACGGCGGCGGAACCGAGGGCGACACGCTCATCCTGGATGTGGGCTGTAACTCCGGGGTGAGTCTGCGCTGTTTAATGTCAGAAACGACTCTGATCAAGGAATATTCTTAACGCATTGGTGATGACTTTAATGCTGATGTCGTTTTTCTCGGCGGTAGAATTGAAAAAAAAAATTAAATTGAATAAACAAATTTAATTTATTCAACATTTCAACCATTATGCTGCCTAAGTGTAATGGAGGCATTGCATACACATATGTATCATATTTTCATTAGATTATTTGATATTGCAAAGATGACGCATCACATGTCAAAGAAAAATTTTATTATGAGAATTAAATTTCTTTCAGGAGTCATGAGTGAACTGCAATTCGTTATTTTCCTGAAAATGATCTGTGTTAAATTTGGAAGCAGCAGCATTCATCCATCCATCATGCATCATAGTGCTGGAGCAGATGGGTGGAGTCAGGTCACACCACTGCTGACCACTTCATCACAGGACACTCATTCACAGTACTGACAGCCTCAGAAGCAAGGTTTTGGACTGTGGAAGAAACCTGGGTCCCACACAGACAGAAAAGTGGTCAATAAAGAAAATAACCATGAACACATGATGTTGAACATCTGGGGTTAAAATGTGGAATTTCCCTGTAAATGACTTTTTCCCTTACTATTTCTCTTTTCTGTCTTTGTTAATGTCAGGAGCTGAGTGTTGCTTTTTACAAGCACCTGGTGCAGGAAGACCAGTCAGAAGGGAGGAGAGTTCACCTCCTGGGCTTTGACCTGGACGAAGCCCTCATCCAGCGCGCCCAGCAGAACAACCCTCTGCGCGGCAGCATCGCCTTCATCCCTCTGGACATCACCAAAGACACGGAGCAGCTGCAGGACTACCTCCGCCTGCACGGCTGCCCTCGCTTCCACCTGTGCCTGTGCCTGGCCGTCACCATGTGGATCCACCTGAACCACGGAGACGCCGGCCTGCTGCGGCTGCTCTCCCGTCTGGCCTCCATCAGCCAGCACCTGCTGCTGGAGGCCCAGCCCTGGAAGTGCTACCGCTCCGCGGCCCGCCGCCTCCGCAAGCTCGGCCGCTCGGACTTCGATCACTTCAAGAGTCTGGACATCCGCGGGGACGTGGCGGGACACGCCAGGGAGCACCTGGAGAGACACTGCGGCATGGAGCTCATCCAGAGCTTCGGCAGCACGGCGTGGGACAGGAAACTGCTGCTGTTCAGGAGGAGGTGACGCCCGGAAGGAAGCGTTTACAGGGGTCTGATGTGCTGCAGAGAGCAACCACAAGACAGAGCACAACCCAAGCTGTTGTTAAACAATTCAACAGAACTGGACGTCTATAGTTTTTTTGTAACTGCAACAATATATTCTTAATAAAATGTCATTTTTCTTCAGAAGTTCTTTCAGAGCGTGTATTTTTTTGCCGAGACACTAAACATGATTTTGGGTTTGATATTAAAATATTACCTCACAGTAAACCTCATCTTATCTCTCATGTACACAGTGAAGCTGAACAATACACAGCAAGTATGTTTCAATAAAGAAGGCTTGGCATTGTCAACTGTTAATGTGAGCGGAGTCATTCTTTATAACCCATCCATCCATCCATCCATTTTCCACCGCTTATCCGGGGCCGGGTCGCGGGGGCAGCAGTCTCAGCAGGGATGCCCAGACTTCTCCGTCCCCAGACACTTCCTCCAGCTCCTCTGGGAGGATCCCAAGGCGTTCTCAGGCCAGCCGAGAGACACAGTCTCTCCAGCGTGTCCTGGGTCTTCCCCGGGGTCTCCTCCTGGTGGGACATGCCCGGAACACCTTCCCAGGGAGGTGTCCAGGAGGCATCCTAAAGAGGTGCCCGAGCCACCTCAGCTGGCTCCTCTCGATGTGGAGGAGTAGCGGCTCTACTCTGAGCTCCTCCCTGGTGACTGAGCTCCTCACCCTATCTCTAAGGGAGCGCCCAGCCACCCAACGGAGGAAACTCATTTCAGCCGCTTGTATCCGGGATCTTGTCCTTTCGGTCATGACCACAGGTGAGGGTGGAATGTAGATTGACCGGTAAATTGAGAGCTTCGCCTTTCGGCTCAGCTCCTTCGTCAGCAGAACGGACCGATACAGCGACCGCATCACTGCAGCCGCTGCACCGATCCACCTGTCAATCTCACGCTCCATCCGTCCTGCATCAGCAGGATTACTATTGCAACAACACATCATCAGTAGGATAAAACTAACCTGTCTCACGACGGTCTAAACCCAGCTCACGTTCCCTATTACTAGGTGAACAATCCAACGCTTGGTGAATTCTGCTCCACAATGATAGGAAGAGACGACATTGAAGGATCAAAAAGCGACGTCGCTATGAACGCTTGGCCGCCACAAGCCACTTATCCCTGTGGTAACTTTTCTGACACCTCCTGCTTAAAACCCAATAAGTCAGAAGGATCTTTATAACCCATCTTACCATTTTTTTTTTTTTTTTTTTTTTTTTTACTTAGCTGCATCACAATGAGTCATCCAATATTTCCACAATACCCTGAAGTTCACAATATTCTTAACTTAGGGAAATAAAAGATCTTTGCTCAAAATGTTTGGTAGGATTTCATGGAATTCACAGGAACACTGTGCAAAAAAAAAAAAAAAAAGGCTCATGGTAATAATATTTTAAGCAGGAACAAATTTAGTCATCTGCTGATTCTGAAGACGGAGCAGCTCGTCTCTTATTTCAGCTGAACGAACCACAGCGGCCGGAGTAATTTTCATCATTTTAATTACAGAATACTAAAAATAACATTACATAAAATGTCTTTTTAAAAGAAACCATTGAATATTACAAAGGTTGTAAATTTTGTAAAGTTAGGATATAAAATCTTTGAACAGTGGTGTATAATTGAAAAAGAAAAATAATTTTCATAAAATGTATATATTAACTGTTCTACTACATAAAAAATGAGATGGACACAAATTGCAGACAGACGAGATGAGTAGACACCGCCATTACCGCAGTGAGCTCTCCTTTCCAAGGAAGAAAGACTTTGAGATGCACAGCACACACCACAATCAGCTTCACTTCTCAACTTATGTCTATGTTAAAAATAAAAAAAAGAATCGGGCAGAGGGGGTTTATCATTTACAACAGAGGGGAAACAAACAACCTCAAGAGACTACAAAAAGTGACTTGGTGACTGCTCCCAATATTCACACACATACACACACCTGGATGGGTAAAAACCCGACTACACTGGCCTTGGTTCCAATAACGCACCTGTTTTTTTTTTTTTTTTGTCGTTTCCTCCACAGGTTCAAAGCTGTACAAAGATCTGCGAGAAAATGTTTGTGAAATCTCATACTTAAAATCGTTCCACCAAGACGGAGGGGGAAAAAAAAACAACAAAAAAACTAAATGATCAGGCGTCTTTCGGTCTGCTGACTCAGCCTTTTCCTAAATCCTACTGTACAACCGGTTGGTCAGATCAGCTGAAAGAAACCGTGGTCACGACTCAATGTCAGGAGGTCAACTTTCGAGAACAGACTATACACAAGGGGGGGGGGGGGGGGGGGGGGGGGGCACATGCATAATCCAACAGTGTGCTTGCTTTCTTCCTCTTCTCTCTGAGTTTTGCGTCACCCTGTGTCGTTTCATCGTGAGCCCTTGTTGCTGATGTGTTTTGTCGCCGACGCCACAGAAATAGCAGACCGGGGACGTTCGGGGCCCGTCTGGACGACGTCCCTCCACGCAACGCCGCGCACTGGCCACTCACGTCCAAGCGGAGGTATTTCATCCGTCCCCTGCCGTTGTGGGAGACGCGTTGTGTCAATTTTTTTTTTTTTTCTTTTTCTTTTTTGGTTGACAAGACACGAAGCGAGGGAAGGGGGGGGGTGGCGGGCGAACGACGGTCCGTCAAAGTTCATCTCACACAAAAAAGTCAAAGATATGGGCTTGAATGGAGCCACGCCGAGTGGCAGAGCCGCTGTTCCCTCTGTGCAGTAGTAGTGGTTTCAGTGGTCCGATGAAGAGCAGGCGAGAGGAGGAGAGTGGAAGGAGAGGAAAAAGGGAACAGACATTGACCCAGAGGTGTGGGGAGCGGCGCAGGATGTCGGAGACATCGGGGGGGTTGGGGGAATGACGCGCGAGACACCAGCAGAGCTACTTGGTTGTGGCTGGTCTGTTGCTCGGATGGCTGGAGGCTGCGGGATCCAGGAGCTGCTGCTGCCGCTGCTGCTAAATAATGCTGTTTAGGTTCAGATGAGTCCCCCTGAGTTAGTGCACACATCAGAGTCAGGCAGGCCTCGCCCGCTTGTTCGTTAAGGAAATCCACAAAAAGAAGTAAATAAGAGGAAAGAAAGAAAACTGTTTTTTTTTTTGTTTTTGTTTTTTTCAATTTTGTATTGAGCTTAGAATCAGCTTTGGAGAGAAAAAGTGAGTAAAAAGAGAAAAAAAGAGTGCCTGTCCTGGTTTTACCAGTCTGTGACTGAGGAAGGAGTCGATGCAGTTAGTGTGAAGAAGGTCGAGTTCAGGCGTGTTCGTCCGCTGCCACGATGCTGCACAGCCGACGTCTGAGTCCTGCTCATTTTTTTCTGAGAAGTTTGCCTTTCTTTTTTTTGTTTGTTTTTTTTGTGAGTGTGCGTTTACGTCCCTCCCGCCCAGACGCCGACTCCCGCCGCCGGTCGAAGGTGTGATGGAAATATCTCACGTGACTCCAGCGGTCGTGGGTGAGGATCCGGGCGGCAGGCGGGCGGTCGGTCGGGGCTCCGGTCGGGTGCTGGTGTTGCAGGTTGCGCTGAGTGTGCGTCAGTCAGACAGACAGGAGGGTGAGGCAGGCAGGCAGGCGGGGGTTTATTTTTTGAGGAGGGCGATCGGGGAGCCGAGGCTAGATCAGAGGAGCCGTGTCCATCAGGTTCTTGTTGGGGTCCAGGCTGGCGAAGAAGCGGACATCTCGGTCTTTGTCGGACTGCAGGGTCATCACCGTCTCCTCCAGCTCGTCGGCGTAGGCACAGCCCGGCTCCTTGAAGTACGCTGGACACACACCGGGAAAACAAAGTCAGGGGGAGGAGAATTAAACACGGGAATTCAATCATCTCTGTACCGTTGCAGTCGAGATGTTTGTGTGTGGATTACCTTTCTCCATCACGCTCTGCCGTAGAGCCTTGGCCACCAGAACCCGCACGTTGGCCACCGGGTCCGAGGAGAGGCTGAGCAGGCTGGGTAACAGATGCTGGCTGAACTGCTCCATGGGCATGCAGTCCTCCTCCACGATGGCCTGCAGGAGTCACCAGCACACACCAACACACACACACACACACAGATATGTGAGGCATTCAGGAGGACGAAGACAACACAGAAATGTGGACCAACAGGCTGGTGAACAAAAACTTTTCAGTGATTCTCATCAGGTTGTAGAAAATGAAAAAAACTAAACAAAAAAAGAAACAGAAGAAATATCTACTTGTTTGTCTTTTTCAAAACCAAGACTATAAAAAAAAGAAAGAAAATATGACAAATGTTCCAGAAAGTATAAATCAAATCAGAAGCTTCCTGAAGTTCCGTCTCTAAACAACTCTGTTTGAATATTGAGTTACTGATACAGAGACGAGACCGGCACGATACCGCTTCAAAATGCGCTGCAGTGTTCTTGATACGTCTTCATATCACTACAAAACACTGAAGTATACAATCCATGGTTTCCTGAATAACAGTGGCCTCTCTCTTCTTGTGTTGGCGCCTCGATCGAAGCTGCTGCTCTGCTTGTCGGGGGCTGAGTGAGGATGAGGATGTCTGACCTGGCAGATGAAGGCGAAGGCCTGCCTGCCCACCCACTTGGGACAGTGGCAGAACCGCACGGTGAGCTCGTTGATGAAGTTGAGGCCCAGCTCATCAGCTCCACTTGCATACAGCTTCTGAAGGATCTCCACCACCTGAAAACATCACAAGACATGACGCGGTTAACGGATTCACCCCGAGACGGGAAAGTGATCATCTGTGGCAAATTCTGCATTTCTATTTGCAGCGTATTGATTTTTAAACATTTAAACAATCAGTAAGTATATTTACTTTCTATTTTGCATTAAGACATTAACAGTGGGTAACAGCTTTATTCTATTTCATCAAGGAGGCTGACTACGCGGCTGCCCTCCAGCTTATTTCTATCTGAGCTGAACTGATAAAATCCATTCTGAAAGCATTACTTCATCCATCTACACACTCTGAACACGCTCCGTCTGTGATTCATTTCCCTTTAGTCATGGATTTTCCACGGTTTCTGCTGACACAGCATCCCCCAGCAGAAGTTCCCTCCGCCAGCGAAAACCCAGACGCTGCAGACGTACCAGCTTATAGGAGATCCACCTGACCTCGGAGACTTTGTCAGAGCAGAGTGTGAGCGCGATCTGTCTGAGGTAGTCGTAGACGTCGTAATGGCTGTACAACTCGATGATCAGGATCAGCTGCCTGGGAGAGGGAGGGGACAGAGAAAGCACTTCACACGCTGCGCACGGAGACAACACAACGACAAGCATCACTTCAGTGAATCAGTAAATAATGACTACAATAGGAAATAATCTGGTTTCAGCATCAACAAAGTCACGAGAGCAGAATTCCACCCTGCAGCAGTGTGAGTGGAAATCCTGCTCAAATTCAAATATTCTTCCATTCGTCGTGTGGCAGAAGGAGGAAACGTACTCTGCCAACTCATATCTGAATCTCCAGTTGCGACTGTTGTCCGTCACCATGAACTCCTGCAGCTGGTACAGATACTCTCTCCTCTTGTCTGCGTGAAGCAGCTGCAACAAAAACAAAGTCGCAAATGAGTTTGGTTCTCAGTGAGAACTACCGTCTCCTTCCTCTTCTCTCATCTTTAAGCAGTTCTGTCGCTCCGTCGATAGATCCCACCTTCAGGAAGTCGTAGAGGTGCTTGAGCACGCCGATGCGGACCTCGTCCAGGTCTTTCAGGAAGCCGTTGAAGATGGGCACCAGGTCGGCCGCCGTCAGCTGGTCACCGAGGATCACCGCCAGCTCGTGGATGGAGAAAGCCAGCGTACGTCTCACCTTCCACTGAGAGCGAGGAAATGGGAGCAAATACAGAAGATGAATTCAGCAACAGAAATTGGAAAAAAAAAAAAAAAAGTTAAACAAGCCTTTTGAAATATGTTTTTGAAGAGAAGTACCTAAAGTATGTGAAAATGGAAATGTAGTCTGAACTTTATATGAACTCTGCAGTTGAACTCGAAAGCAGTGTTTTCTACATCGTCCAGTTGTACTTTGCCAGTCTTCTAAAAATAATTTAAAAAAACCCAACTTGTTTACATGGACTCTGATCAGTACATAAACAGAATTAATCACGAGCCCTCTGTCTTTAAACCAGCCCTTGTTTCTCTGTGCCTCTGATATATGAACGAGCCGGTGGTCAAATGCCGTGGAATATTTTCAAACACGAAGACGGTGCAAACAAGTATTTCACGCTGACGACACGTCTCTTCCTGCATGTTTATTTTAACTGCGGCATCTGACACGGTTAAAATAAATACTAGTCGATGTGATACAGTCTGGGAGAGTCGCATGTGACAGAATGTCTGTATGCAGATGTCAGTAGATCTAATGTATTTTTATCATATTAAAACGCCGCTCTAGCTCCATAGATAGAGATATATAAAGCCAGAATTAACATTAAACCACTCAATTTGAACCAAAACCAACTGCCTATATAACATCAACTGGATGCTTATGGTACAAAATTGTGATTACATAAAATCTGCAATCTGTATTGATGTTTTTGGCTTTTATTTCAGACAAAAAGGAGCAGATGAATTCAATTTAGATGAGAATCAACTCCCAGCTAAACTGTGAGAGCTGAAAGAGTACATTTATACAGAAATAAAATAACTGGCAATCCTCCACTGGCAGAAATCCCAGAGGTCCAAACTCTAAAGTGCCTTTTCTGAGGCGTCATGTCAGAATGAAGCTGGCGCTTCTCATGTGGGGATTGTTCTATTTTAGCATCAAACAGCAGAGCTTATCCCACATTACACCAGAGGCTTCCCGTTCCTCTTCCTACCTGCACATCAGTAGCCAGGGTTTCATACGTGTCTTTGAGGCAGTGCCAGTTCTGTCGCCCCAGCGTGAGCGCCACCCCCGGCAGGCTGAAGGCACAGTGCTTGGCGATCTCTGTGTCCACCGTCTGGGCCCGGGCGGGGTCCGTCATAGACAGGTACTGATCCAAGAGCTGCTGGGGGATGACGTTCTGCAGACAACAAAAAATCAGTTTAATTAGTCTTTTCCTTTTTCACTCCATCCATGTCAGCACTAATCAATACTGACTGTGAAGGAGTTATTCAATATATCGAGCAGCGCAGACTGACCTGGATCTTGGGCTTTTCCTCAGACAACGGACTGTGAGCAGAGTCCTCTTTTCCTTCCTCCTCCACACTCTCAATCAACTCAGACTCCTGAGGGAAACACAAAATCACAGATACGGTTATGAAACACAGACGAACACACTGAAAAACCTCTTCGGCCTGGTAACTTTCTATAGATGTAATCGCCCAAAAGCAGAATTTACAGCTGCTGGCTATACAGCAGCTTCGGGGCCTTCTGGATTTAGACTCCACCATTGCTGAATTGCACCTTTTCATTGGGGCAGAGAAGACGCCACATGCAGGGAGCACAGAAAGTTGTCTGGTCAGCTTCTGATAAAATGAGAGCTGAGGAAAGTGAAGACTTGGCAATCTCCCTCTCCCTGGTGCATAAATCCACACCTGCATGGTCAGGATCTGCGGCAGAGAGCTACACATGAGAAAAGATGAGAATACCAGAAGAGGCGTGCTGGGAGGAGACTCCTCCTGGTCCTCCAGAGGATCCGTCTGCGTCTCCTCGTCTCCTTGCTCCTGGACGGGACAGGACTCTGCTTCTGAGGGAGTTTCCATCTCCATGGACTGCTGTTCATCCGTGCTGCTCTCTTCGCTCTCTTCGCTCTCCGACTGAACCTCCACGGATTTGCTCTCCACTGACGGGCTGCTGGCCTCGTCCTCCGGCTGCTCCTCCGGCTGCGGCTCGGCGGGGCTGTCGTCGGTGGGGCTGTCGAGCTGCGCCGCCTTCAGAGCTGCCGACAGTACCTGCACTTGAGCTAAAGGCAAGTAACAAAGAACCGTCGGTCAGGAAAGAGCCGGATGTGCACAGCTCAGACGTGCTGCGGCTCAGCATGCTCACCCTGCACGTCGGGATCGTCGATGTGCGGTTGCAAACAGTCCAGCACCTTCTGGATCTGGTCGCTGGTCGCTTTGCCATGGGTCGACTTGGATTCGGAGCAGTTCTCCTCCCGCTCCTCCCCTTCCTCCTGGTCCACCTTCTTCTTTTCCTCCTTGTTCTTCACGCCCTCTGACGTTTGACAATTCAGCATCTCCAGCTCCCCACTGATGTCGGGCAGAGGAGACCTCCAGTAGTGGAAAGAGTTAAAGTTCTCGTCTGTCTGCTCCGTGTCTCTCGTGTTCTTAGTGTTGATGGTCACTGCGGGGCGGTTTGCGTGGGCGAAGCCGTCGTGCGCGTCTCCGGGAGCAGAGGTGTGGCTGTCGTCAAAGCTGTGCAGTTCCTCGCCGTCGGCTGTGGACACGTGCTCCGGCGACGGCGTGGCGCGGCCGTCCTGGTTCGGAGGTGTGTGTGTGATGGTTCTCTCTGTGTGGCAGCTGCCCATGTCAGAGCAGTTCAGGGAGTTTAGGGAGCAGTCGCTAAAAGGAGAGAAATGACCAGGGATGGTTTTATATCATATTATTGGATTCTTTATAAAGTACAAACTGTAACAACAGAATAAAATACATTTTTTTTCCTCCTAAAATTTCGAGCCCCAGCTCCTGGAGAATATTAGAAACGCGTGAAATCATTTGTACGACAAATCTCAATACAATTGTCTGGCTAAAGAGGATCTTAGAAAACAGCTCGTTTCCAGATTCCATCCCTCTGAAGATCATCATTCAGACAAGTAAAAACCAGTCAGTCCAGGTTAGGGCCAATTAAACCATGATTCATTTATCTCATGACACAATTCAAACAGTCTGTAACAGGAAGGAAGGCTCTGAAAAGTTCTTTCGTCCTGTTGATTTGCTAGATGTATTTTTAATAAATGATCATGGACAAAAATAGCTCATTTAGTTTATCATTGGTCAAAGAAAAACATAGGCAGAGAGAAGGGGAGAAAAAAAAAAGTGTTATGATTGTTTTCTGAGGTGATATTACCTGTCTGACGTACACCTGGGGACCTCGAGCAGAGCTCCGTCCTCTCTGAAGTGAAGGCCTGTGCTGGAGGGGTTGGCAAAAGTGGAGATAAAACGCCCAAGAGACTGAAACGCCGCTTGTCGCACCTGCGAAGACAAACGCATCGCTTACATTTAGCACCGCGCACAGTATTGTTGTGAAAGTTGTGCTGCAGAGTATACGCGTCGTCACCGAGAGTTTAGAGTAAACCAACTGCAAATCTTCTCTTCTCTTCCCACTTGGTCCAAACTGGAGGATTACATCACAAGTGTGAAGTGAACACTGCTTTTGAGCCGTTTGTTAGTGACACTTTAAACGCTGCCATCAAACTGAGGGTGCACAGGGAACAGATCTGTTTTATTCTCCAGGCAAATGTTCTGCGGTGGTGTTGCTGTGCGCAAGCACCGCAGAGGAATTCCTGCTGCTCCATCTCCACTTTATAAGCTCCTGATCTGCTCTCAGTCGAGAAAAATACCACCGCAGCAAGCCTAGTTCAAAGTTTACGACGGAGTTCACTCAGCACAACACTCAGCAAAGTTCTGAAGGTTGTAAATGTTGTAAAATTATGAGGGAAGCGAGGTTACAACCAGGGGTTCATTGGTTCCTATCCCACAGCCTACAGCACAACCGCTCTGCTAGACTCTCAACCCCCCAACTGCTAAGTCTGCACGGGCCACTCAAGAGTTTTTGCAACGACTGGCCTCGTTTCAACAGAACACACAGGATGTTACAAGTGCAAGTCTTTTTTTTTTTTTTTTTAATGCAACCCCTTGAAATGCAGCTTCTCCTGTTCGTGTTTCTGAGTCTTACCCAGCGGGACTGGTCACTGATGAGGTTGATGAACAGGGGGGACAGCTTTGCCCGTCGCACCTCAGGGGAAGTGGAGTTGGAGACCATCATGAAGCATTCGGCACAGGCTTTCCTGATGCCCCAAAGGCTGTCTGAGCACAGATCGAAGAACTTGGGCATCTGTGGTTCAAAGAAGGGAAAAAATAAAGCTGAGTACAAATGAAACTGTGTTTGGGTCAAACAAACTGCTACTATATAGAAACTATCTGAGCATGTTTACACGGTGAGATCAGATTCTCCCCGATTGTGAAGTCAGATTGTCCCATTCAAATGAACAATGGATACAGTAAAAAAGTGGGTTAACAGCCACTAACAATTCAATCAGTAGATCAATCCGACAATGCTTTGCACTGTGGTGTTATTTGATTCCACCTTTTCAAACAGGATTTGGAAAAAAATGTGGCCAGTGGGTTTTGCTTGATCTCTTTTGGAAATTCTGCAATAAACAGAGTGTGAATCTGAGAGCAAAAGATAAAAAAAAAGGGTCTCAAAAAATAACTTTGCTTAATTTTATTTTCAGTTGAATTGTAAAAATGATTTTAGGGCATTAGGACAGTTCATTAGACATGTGCAAGTATTAAATATGTCAAGCAAAGAGTAATGAGTGTCTCACCAGCAGTTTTTCTGTGGCTTCCTGACCAACAATTGAACAAAACTCTCCAAAATTGGCAGCACACACCTGTAATACATGAATAACACAAATACTATCAACTCTGGCACAAACACAAATGATAACTAATTAACAGTTTCATCCTAAATAATCAGCTAAAGGCCAAGTTTAAGGAGTGCAAGTTTCACTTTCATTTATCAACCATTCAAAATCCTCGATTTCTGATGACTTGTACGGCATTCTGATTTGAATGTTTGCCTGCTGGCTCGAATAACACATTCACACATTTCAGGGCTTTTTGTTCAGAAAAGTATGACAAAAGATATAATGGGAAACCAAACTGATACATATATTCAAATTAATTATATTCAAAAACAGGAAAAAGATGGCATATAGAAAGACATCTCTGGCAAAAACAAAGTTGTTTTGGGCATTCAAGCTGTATCTGCAGCTTGTATTGTTCCTTGACTGCCACTATTTACACCCTGATTATATTCACATGGTGGGGCAGCAGGACACAAACCCCGAGCCTGTGAGCGTAAAACAGAACATCTCTGCTTTGGGGGACAAAAGGACTGTTGTGGTTGTTACCTTGCGCACTTGGAAGAGTCTGGCATCACTGCACAGGTTGCAGAAACGTCCCAGCAGTAAATATTCCACCGTGTCTTTGCTCAACATGGTGACTACTTTACACATGATCTGCAGGGGGGGAAACGTACAGAGAGCACTTAGCAGCTTAATGACCCCTGCTTGTGTTTACATTACATAACTATGCTGCACTTGTGACATAGAAACCAGATAAGACAGAGGAAATGAACTCATGGGGCTGCAAAGAGTGACTGTGCAAACCAAGGAAAATCAAACTGGTATTCAGAGCGAGCGTGTTTGAGAGGGTTAAAACTTATTTAATAACATCTGATGAGTATTGAGTGCGGTTTAATGGAGTGCTTTCAGTGTGTAGCAGAAGGCTTTGTGCGATTGAATCGACTACTCACACAAAGCCTTGCTTGTTTATAATAAATCAAATTATTATTATTTACTTTTTCTCAATTTCTAACCGATAAATGCAGCAGGTTCACACACTCACATTTAAACAATTACTTTCCACTACATTTTGTTTCACTTCACTCCCCCCGAACCACTTATTGATTAAACCACCTTAGAAAAAAAAAAAGAGCATTTTCTTACAGCGACAGCTTCAATTTTGTAGTCATCGTCACTGTTGGGCTCTGTGAGGTCGAGCAGAACTGGACAAACTTTGGTCTCCATGTCATCTTTAGAGATGAGGCCCTGCTCCAGCAGGACCAGTAGTGCCGCCTGACTCGTCTTCCTCACCTGAAACAAGAACAACGGTCGGGTGAAGATCTAAATGTTTACATGTATGTGAATCTCGCCAAGTAACTGATTTCTGCTTGTTCTGGGAATATGTAAACGGAGAAAAAAAAAGCACAGCTTGGCTCTCGTGGCGTATTTAAATGAAACCCACCTGGTTATTTGGATCAGTCAGATATCGGACAACGATCGGCACCAGGTATCTTGAGAACGCTGCTGGGAAGTTGGGCCGACTCTCGTGCAAAAACATGGCAATGTTGGGAACCTGTTCCATCAGTTCAGCTCGCACCGTGGGCTCTGAATAGACACAAGACAGAGCACGCCTATGTGTACCACTATAAAAACAGCAGCAGCTGGCAGCTCCAACAGATGGAAAGGCGAAACACAAACCGACCTCCATCTTCTGACATCCTGGCGACTGTCTCCATGACGCTGATGAAGTCATTTTCATTGTCGCTGAACTCTCGGAGCACGTCGAGCAAACCGCGGGCCACGATCTGCCTAGAAAGCAGCGGCAGGTTTAAGTTAGCGGGCTGCCCGCCAAGGCCCCGGTGTGTCGAGAGCGCGCAGCGTAACACTCAGCACTAACAGGCCTGTCAAGCACTTTCGAAGTGACGGGAGGGCCGGAGCTGTGCGGGGCTGCTCATGAAAAGCCTGGAGACGGGGGCTAAAACGCGTTGGTGGAGACGACAGAAGTAATACATATTTGCAGCGCCGTGACTGAACTACTGAGCAACAACTGAAGACTTTTTTTTTTTTTTTTTTTTTACTTTTGAAGGTTTTAACCTTTCACCAGACACACTGTAAATGCATCCTGCTGCAGAGAAAATATAAACATCTACACAAAGGAAAACAGCTTTTAAAGTAGCGCCATGAGCCTCATGTAAGGCTCTCTCACAACCTTCACCCAGGGCTTTACTGCTCACTTCATTCCCCACGCCGCACACAGCCGAATATAAACTGGAGCGAAGCATTAAATGGTAACACAATACCCTTCAAACTCGTCTCTGTCAACAATATTGTTTTTTCTTTTAGACAAACAGGTCATGTCTTCAGCACGTGCTAAAACGCTGCATTTTCCAGTAAATTCATTATGAAGAGGAGCGTCTTCATTTGTGAAATTTTTTTAAGCTGACTGAACATTCTGACGGACAGATTTTGGCCCACGGGCTGTATGTTTGCCAACGCTGCTGAAGACATTCCTTCATTGCGGAGTTGGGCCTTGTCTTTGTTGACGTGCAGAAATGCAGACAACAAATAAAACAACTCAGAGGAAAGTTTTGCAAAGATCTTGATGTTATGTTAAATGTTTTAACGAAGCATCTATAAAACAATTCTGCTGTTATTCAAAATTAAGTAAGACCGTCCATTATTTGAACTGTTTAGTACTTTCTATTCTTTCATTTCGCTCAACAAATGTTAACGTTTGTTTTATATTTGTGATTTCATGTTGTTTTATCCATTTTCCAGCTGGTGTTTTGATATTTTATTTGTTTACATCATTAGATTAAAATTTCCCATATTTCTTGTTGGAGCAATTAAAAGTTATTTTTTGTTCCTTCACTGATCAAAAAAGTGCTGTGACTACATCGTTTATGTCTCTTAGCGTGATTCATTTCCATTTCTATCTCCTACTTGTTTTCTGTGCTCATCTGTTCGGTCATTATCATTTTATTGATCATCTGTCCAGCACAGTGAATTGTGCTGACTTGCATAATACAAATAAGTTGGATTCTAAATTTAATCCCTTTCATTATTATAAAACTTATTGCCTTTTAACATTTCTATTGTGCAGCAGCAGCTGTTTAATTATCCTTTCAACAAATAATATGCTTTAAGTATTTTAGTTATATTTCTCACCAACGTTTCTGTTTGATAAATGACATTGAAAGTTTCCACCAGGAGTTTTTAATTTTTCCTCCTGAAAAAAGGTCTGAAAAAGTACAGTTGTCATATACTGGGGGGTTTAGTTTTCAGTTCTCGATGGTATGAAGGCCTCTGCATGTTGCACGTGATCTGATGACACTTGAAAGAGCCATACAGACGTCAGGAGCGTGGCGTGAACAGTGACTTATTAATCAACTAAACTAAATGCAGAGCATGAGAGCAAAGCCAGCGAGCCTGGAGACTGTAGATGGTTGACAAGATTTTATGTAATGAAGAAACATCTGAGAACTTTAAATGTTTGGCCGCTGTGTCCCTCTGAACACGTGTCCTTGCGGTTATGTTAACATCAGGCATTTCATACTGTGAATGCTGAAATAAATTTGCGCAAGTTAACAAAAAGAAATAAGAAAAAAAGTTGCTTTAGCGTTGCTGAAAACCCAGAGTTTATGCAATATATGCAACGTGCTGCAGTGATTTCACAGCTGATATCCAGCAAAGAAACGGAACAAAATGATGTAATAATAACACTATGTGCAATTAGAACGCTACAAAGAAAACCAGCACTAATGTATCCACTGATGTACATAATTTCACAACTTAACTTCTACATCATAAACTCCTTGGTGTTGGATTTTTCCTATGTAATCTAATTTCTGCAGAGTGAAAAACAAAATCGATAACGGAGCTCCACGTACCTGTTGAAGACGTTCTCGCTGAAGGCATACTTCTCGAGCCTCCCGAGAGGAGTGAGGTTGTCCTGCCCTGCATCCAGGAAGGCTGTGATGCGGATGCCGTCGCACTCTGAACCATAGTCATCAAATCCAACTGTGGCAAAAAAGAGCAAACAACATCAAAACCACAGAAATTAAACCAAAAGCCTGCGGTACGCTTAAAAGTAAGAGCAAGAAAACCACAAGTGTTTCAAAAGATGAGCTGCAGATTTTACAA
Organism: Salarias fasciatus; assembly: GCF_902148845.1. Classification (NCBI taxonomy): domain Eukaryota; kingdom Metazoa; phylum Chordata; class Actinopteri; order Blenniiformes; family Blenniidae; genus Salarias; species Salarias fasciatus. Next base: position 18,944,200 of record NC_043749.1, read on the forward strand.
AGTCCTCCAATTCCAGGTTGAGGCTGAAGATGCTTGTTTGAAGGTAGCGAAAGACTCTTAACCCAAGTTTAATGTTCCAAGCAGATAAAGAGTTGCTGACACTGCAGCTGTACCTAAATACTGCCTCATCGCCTGGAGTAATGCACACATCTCACAGTGTGGGCCCATATAACAGCTAATAATAGCAAGGCATTAACCTTGAAATACATTTGACAGCTTTAAATTTCATGTGGGTTCACAAGAAAGGCGACACACCTACATCGCTTCTGACTGTGTGCAAGAAAAACAGACAATCTAAAAGTAAAGGTGTTGTTTAAGGAGATTTTAGAGAAGCACTTACAATCATCCAAGTCGTCGTGGCTATCTTCAAAGTATAAAGATAGACCTGTGGAGACAAAGCAGTTTGTGTTTGAGGAGGGGGGAAATCCAGAGGCAAACATATTATCAACATACCATCACTCTACGACACACCCCCGGCAAAACGAGAGGGGCTCGTCGGGATGGCAGATTTACTGTCCCACATTTACTAAGAAGGGACAAAATCTCCCTTCAGTAAGACTGACATTAAATCACCGAGGTCTCGCTTATCAATCACACTGGGAAAAGCAAAACGTCATGTACCCAAATGACACTGTCAGCATACAACAAATCAAGAGAGTAAATGTGAATGGAATACATTTAACTAAATGAAAAAGAGTTTACAACATCATGAAAGTGTTGATTCAGTTGCCACTTTTTAATATGACAGTGTTCATTAGCTAATAAGTCAAGTGAACAGCCATAAAAACCCATGATCATGATGCCATTGATCGTTGAGGAACTGTACGAGATTGTTGGTTGTTTATCTGGTACTCAGAAGAGATTTTTATGATGTTTAGTCCACTCTTGTTTACATCAATTCATCTATGTAGCAGGAACACAAACAACAGTCGGATGAACGAAGTGTCAAATAAAACCCAAGAACGCGATCGCCGTGATATTTTGAGACATCAAATACTCTTGTGTCAGAGGCTTGTCTGTCTATCTCTCTTCTCCATCGCAGGTACTGAAGAAAGCCTGCGTTGTCACAAGCAGGCACAGCTGAGTGAACAACAGTGAATATCAAGTTGTTTTTGACACAATCGCTGACAGTCCTGTACAAATGACTAGAATGGCCACATGATATCTGCACAGCGGCATTTTTGATAAATAATCACCAGCGCTGTGGATGTAATGACTAAGTGTGTAAAGGCAAATAATAAACCAACACGAACAGTTTTGTAAGTTGAGAAAATTGTTACATCACTTCACTGCAATGCAGCCCTTAAAAGCAGCTGAAACCAAACACTGTGAGCAAATGACATTAAAACATCCAAAACTGGAAAAGTTCTCTTATCTCTGTGAAAAGATCACGATAGTTCTGAGCCCTAGAATCAGGTTTCACTCACAAAAGCACTGACTGCAGCCAGTGTGTGGGCATATTCATTGTCTTTTTACTTCATAGACAGAAACTGTTTCCCTCACCTGATGATTCAATTCTCTCAAAATATTTATTGACTTTCTTTCCGCATACCTCGAGTCTCCTTGATTTTTACGAGTCCATTTGTGTTTCACTGTACATCAGGATTTATGATTGCTTTGTATATACTGTACTTGGCATTCGTCTGGAATTCATGAAGTACACAGCTAAATATACAATTTACAATATCCTCCTGCGCATGGAAAGAATTACATTTAAAACAAACATCACAAATAAAGAATAAAAAATAAATTAATTTAATCAAAATGACATTCACCATTTTAAATAATAGTAATTAATAGCATAAATTGATATATATTACTGTATCCAGCACTGGCAAATTTTACAGTTGAAAAACAACACACATTCAGAATATAAGCTGATTTTTACCAGACATTTCAACGCTTCTCTTGAGGGAAAATAATAAACCCCTCAAATGCCCATGAAAGAATTCTGAGTGCAGTTTGATGCTTACACCAGGTTCACTTTGAGTCACGTGCATACTATTTTCTGATAATGATTACAATCTTGAAGGAATTTTTTTCATGCATTGTTTGTTGCATCAAATATGATGTGCTGCCTCACCCTAAGACAAAAACACAAGTCATGGCATGAAGTTCCCATCAGACATTTCATTTATAACAGTTCAAGGAAGTCTTTAGCATTTAGAGCACACTTTATTCTGTGACATCTTTGAAGCACAGGCTCATATAAATGGTTTCCTCATTTCTTTTAAAATCTAGCTCATTTTAAAGACTGCCAGCCTTTACATTTTTATGCAGTTTTTTTTTTTACCTGGATTGATCAAATGTATTTCACTCAGAAGTTAGAGACAACGCATGTTCAGTATCTGAATACGATTTAATAAATGAAGAAGTGACAAATTATGCTGTAGTTTGAAGCACATTACTTGTGAAAACATCTTGACTATATAGTAAAGTGGTAATAATTGCCTTGTTGATTCTCTTATTTTTTCTGCATTGAAGCGAATACTTGTTGTAACATGCTTCCATGGTCTTTGTCGATTTCTCAGATGTTTTGACTCTACCTGAGTTCTAACGATAAACATGTTGAACACTCATCGAGGCCACACAGCAGTGCAGTAGGTAGCAAGAGCCCCTGCTTTGAATTTATGTTGGAGTAGAGTTTGCATGTTCTCCCCGTGCATGCCTGGCTTTCCTCTGGCTTCTTCCAGAAACATGCCTGATACTCTACATGGGTAGAGGGTACAGTTAGATGGGATCAGTTTCAGAGTCAAGTTACCCTGAATTAAATAAAGCATTATAGGATACAGACGCATAAACTTTGGAGAATATAAAGCATATACCACTTATACATATAGTCACACAGCAGGTAAAATATGTTTAATGATCATCTACTTTGGGTACAAACCAATCAGTGTATTATTGCTACATTAAATTTCCCGACTGCCTGAATAAGTGTAAAGCTTTTTTGTGAACAAATAAACATTATCATGAAGATATTCAGCACTTATGGTATGCTTCATCTCAACTAAAACCACTAACTACGTACATATTTAGGCGTTTCTCTAATTCCATTTAAATCTGATAGATCTGGTCAAACATAATATTTACAGTCCGCTTCCTTTTACCTCGCAGAACAATGCGACAGGCATATAAAGACATGATTTCCAGCTCTTACACAAATATCTGCATGACATAGCGAGACTATAGGAAGCCTGTTTGCCATTATTTACTTCAAAATAGCACCCAGGCCAAAGGCAGAGACAATAGCAGGGCAGAGTGGTCAAAAGAAGAGCCCAGAAAGACGTCCCCGGAGGAGCAGCATGTGTTTACAGCTAGGCAATGCAAGGGAATGTGCTCCAAATATAAAAACAACTGCTGTGTGCGAACCATACGCTTAATCTGGTGCTTCAGCGAGGAGGCGAATAACCTTCCTAGACGTTTAAAAGCAGCTCCAGAAGCAAGCTGACAAAGAACAACATGCCTCCTTTGTTATGGTATAAAGGAGGATTTGGTCAGCTTATGGCTGGAAATGACTTTAGCAACTCGGCTAGCGTTAGCTCGGTCGACCCGCTAGCCTCGGCTACAACAACAGTTCGTAAATAAGCACGACTGGAGGATAGTTGGAGTTTTTAAATACAGAAGAACTGAGTGGTTTAAAAAATGATACACAAAAATGCAGCCATAATAAATCTAAACGTACCCATAATATTACCGATTTCGACAGTTCTCAGATAGCTATCGTAAGCTAGCATGCTAGCGGAGCTAAGTTTGCTAACACGGCTCTCCAGCCCTTTCGCTTGACTTGGCTCGCCTTGGCTGGTATTACGGCAGGAAATACCGAACAAACAGCAAAGTGTGGACTGCTATATAACCACCACAGGCCCGAAAGCCACAATCACATCCCAAGAGCGCCAATAAGGCGTTGAAATGCAGAAGAAAACAGGGTTTAAGAAGTGCCATTACCTGCCATCTTGAGTGTCGGCTCGGCTCTGCGGGCTGCCGTCCCGTGTGGGCTGTCACCGCCGCTCAGCTGTCACTCAAACAAAGGCACACTACTTCCTGAGAACACTTCCTGACGAGGGCTCCACCGGCTGATTGTCTCCCCAAACTAATGTTTCCACCACAGGCTCTCAGCTCTGACACAAACTCCACATAACTGAACCTAAATCGGACTGCCTGTGTGGCTTTGAACCCTGAAGTCAGCCTCCGGCTCGTTGATCCTCCCTCAGTGACTAAGGGCAAAGCTAAGGGAAAGCTGAAGTCACAACATCCAGGAAGATTGAAGCAGTAATACGGCGCTCAACATTTCATATAACTTAAGTGTTGTGTTCTTGAAATCAAAGACCCTCTTCTATATTTTCTACATTGATAACATTAAATGTTACAGATGGAATTAAAACAATAGATAGCGTATGTATTTCTATTATTTGTGATCATCGGAAAGCATTATTAAATATGAACTACATTACCGCAGACAGGTGAAGGTTATCGTTAAAACACGCTTTCCAATTTTTACAACTTTTATGTGCGAATTTATCAAAATAGTTTCAAATTAAAACATTTTGCTCTTTTTCATTTCAGATACATAAAGTCATTATTTTGTTTGTGACAATGCAAAAATAGGAACAACGCTCAGACGTAAATTAGATGCAAAATGACAACAACCATCAGCTTTAAAGTGCTGTATTGCTTTTATCTTTCCAGACATTAACATCACCAAAACTGATTTGTGAAGCCTTGCAATCCATTCATTGATCCATCTTTTACAATGATTTATCTAATTCAGGGTTACAAAGGACTGTTGCTGATCTGATGATGGGTGCAGGCAGAGTACACTTTAAAAAAGTAATTCAGAGTTAACAGAGTTTAATAAGAGAAAACTGCCGTGTACCTGGCGAAAAACCAATTGCAGGTGCAAGGAGACCATACAAATTCCACTCAAAAGAAATTGCACTCACAATTTGTCACTGTAGACAATACCATCAACCACTACAAGGCTTTCAAAATGTTAACTAACAAAAAAAGTTACTAAAATGAAAACACTGATTGTTTCCTCCTCTCAATAGCCTTTTCATTCCTTTCTGTGGCCTATATATATAACCAGGGAGAGTCACATTAGTTGAGGCTTTCCAAAAGGCAGGTTGCACCCTGGACAGATCAAAAGTCCATTCCTGAGCAAACAGAAACACAGCCAGTCATCCACACACAAGTACGTGCAATTTACAGTCACCAATTAATCTAATGGTATTCATATGATAACGTGGAGAACCCTGTCCAGAATCAAAGGTTTTCTTGATATTAGGTGACTGTGCTTATCACTGCACCCCTGTACTTATGTAATTTACACCTTTTTTTGTATTAAGTTGTTTGCATTTTTGATCATATCACGTAATGCTTCAAAACCAACTACTGCCCCATCAAAGGCTGTAAACTCAACTTTAGATCTGACCAACACTCTTCTGAACATCCCCGACTCTTCAACAGAAGACTTCTGAAAGTCCATCTTTTATTCTTTAAAATACACCTGGATTGCTGTAATGAAATGTGACTTCTTTAAAATTCAAAACTGAATTTTAGACCAAGACTCTTAAAACATCTGGATTCATTACAATACCTGGATTTTTTTCAAGCACATTTAAGATTGACGTTTTCTTTTTACTTGACTTGCTTAAACTACACCACAATGTTGTTGACCAGAATATTTCAACTGTAAGCACACTTTTCAAAAATAAATGTGAATACTTTACATCAGACTTCAACTCTTTGAACAAGAGCCACACTATCTGAGGGAAACATGAACTCTTAAAATCAGAGATGTCATACAGACGGTTTGTCAAATCTGTCAAATTTGGAATAAAAATCTCAAAGGAGGCTTTGGAATGTTTGAATGGAATGTGTTTAATAAAAGTAAATAGTGCTTGTACTTTACTTATGATCAAACTATTTGCAGTGGGACCCAAGCTGAGAGCTCTCTGAAGCAGAAGTAAAACTGGCCTTATTGCTACAGTGGTACGAAAAAGTATCTGAACCTTTTGGAATTTCTCACATTTCTGCATAAAACCAACATCAAATGTGATCTGATCTTTGTCAAAATCACACAGATGAAAAAAGTGTCTGCTTTCACTAAAACCACCCAAACATTTATAGGTTTTCATATTTTAATGAGGGTAGCATGCAAACAATGACAGGAGGGGGAGGAATAAGTCACTGAACCATCACATTTAATATTTTGTGAACCCCCCCCCCCCTTTGGCAGCAATCATTTCAACCAGACGCTTCCTGTAGCTGCAGATCAGTCTGGCACATCGATCAGGACTAATTTTGGCCCATTCTTCTTTACAAAACTGCTGTATTTCAGTCAGATTCCTGGGACGTCTGGCATGAATCGCTGTCTTGAAGTCATGCCACAGCATCTCAATGGGGTTCAAGTCTGGACTTGGTCACTCCAGAATGTGTATTTTGCTCTTCTAAAACCATCCTGAAGTTGATTTACTTCTGTGTTTTGGATCATTGTCTTGTTGCAGCATCCATCCTCTTTTCAGCTTCAACTGTCTGACAGATGGCCTCAGGTTTTCCTGTAAAACATCCTGATAAACTTTAATTCATTTTTCCATTAATGATTGCAAGTTGTCCAGGCCCTGAGGCAGCAAACCAGCCCCAAACCATGATGCACCCTCCACCATGCTTCACAGTGGGGATGAGGTGTTGATGTTGGTGAGTTGTTCAATTTTTCCTCCACACGTGACGTTGTGTGTTCCTCCCAAACAATTCAACTTTCATTTCATCAGTCCACAAAATATTTTGCCAAAACTTCTGTGGAGTGTCCAAGTGCCTTTTTGCGAACACTATACGAGCAACAATGTTTTTTTGAAGACAGCAGTGGCTTCCTCTGTGGAGTCCTCCCATCAACACCATTCTTGGCCATTGTTTTACATATAGTTGATGTGTGCAGTGTGCACAGAGATAATGGACTGTGCCAGTGATGTCTGTAAGTCTTTAGCAGACACTCTAGGGTTCTTTTTTACCTCCGAGTATTCTGCGCTGAATTCTTGGTGTCATCTTTGGTTGACGGCCACTCCTTGGGAGAGAAGCAACAGTGCCAAACTCTCTCCATTTGTAGACAACTTCTCTGACTGTCCATTGATGAACATCCAGACTTTTAGAGATGGTTTTGTATCCTTTCCCAGCTATATACAAATCAACAATTCTTGATCGCAGGTCTTCAGACAGCTCTTTTGAGCGAGCCATGGTGAACATCAGACAATGCTTCTTATCAAGACAATTCTTACCAGGTGTGTGTTTTATAGTGGGTAGGGAAGCGTTAAGCCACTCATCAGTGATTGGGCATACACCTGACTTAAATTGTTTGGTAAAAATTGGTTTCATTTAGGCAGAGGGTTCAGTGACTTATTCCTCCCCCTTCTGTCATTGTTTGCATGCTGTCCTCATTAAAATATGAAAACCTATAAATGTTTGGGTGGCTTTAGTTCAAGCAGACACTGTTTTTTCATCTGTGTAATTTTGACAAAGATCAGATCACATTTGATGTTGGTTTTATGCAGAAATGTGAGAAATTCCAAAAGGTTCAGATACTTTTTCTTACCACTGTATAGTGCTTTTGAACATTACCTTCAGAATGCATTTTTAACATAAACCTGAATTCATTAATGAGATACTCCTTATCCCTGGAACACCATCACTGGAATTTTACAACCAAACAAAGGGAGGTTTTGATACTTTTTTTTTTTAATCAGATGTGCATTCTTTATGGTTATGGAAGAAAACCAGGAGATGGTCCTTTTGCATGTTCCATGGCCAACGCTGGTGTGCTGAACTCCTGGATAATACACAAGGAGAATGCAATGAAAAGATGAGACCACCAAATACATTCAGACTTTGGCACTAGCACTCATCAAAACATGGGCAGAGCTGAGATTCCCTTCCTCAAATTTGTCACGTAAACACAGAATCTTGATCTGGAGCGTGCTCGACATCCCTGCCCCAGGCACTCAGAGGCGATATAGGCCCAGTGGCACCAGAAAGCAATGCTTCCTTCATGAGGTTTACCGACTGAACCTCAGGCTTGGAGAGGAAGACAGACATAAGAGTCATATCTGCTGTCGATTGATGTGTCCAAGCCTTTACTACCCTGCATATACTGACTGCATGTCAGGAATACATGTATAGTGGTCCAAGAATTTAGCAGGAATATATTGAGTCCAGTGAGTTTTTACCCGCGCAAAAAAAATGTTATTTTTTTGTTTCTCTCTCCTGCAGCTGTTCATGTGTCAAGGAGACTGAGCCTTCACCAGGGCAGTCTCAGATGTCCAGGAATGGGTAGACCAACTTCCCAGTTTAAATTTCTGTTTGTTTGTTTTAAGAATTTTTTTGTTGTCGAATTCTGGACTTCTCTGTATTTTTGGAGCATTGTTGAAGCCCTCCCCCATGACACAGTTTTTTTTTTTCATTTTATTAGACATTGCACAGTTGAAAATAAAATAACTCTTCTCATATTTGTCATGTACTGGTATACATAGCTATATTTGGATGACATATACCTACATTTATTTACTATACAATATTAGGTTTAAAAATAATCACCCAACATTAGTGATAGTGTTACTAATTTCAGCAGTAGTGTTCTTGAATGTAAGACTTGGCTAAAAAGCTGAGGCTCAGTTAGAAATCCTCCACTCAGAAGGTTGCGGGTTCTGTTCCACATCCATATGTTGACCTTGAGCAAAAAACAAATCCATTCCAGAGGATGGCTTAAAGGAAAGGGTAGATGATGTTGTCCAAAAGCACTTTTAGTCATACTGAATAAAATCCTTGCCCCCTGGAAGAAGTCAATACATTATGTGTACGGAAAAAGGTGTGGAAAAAATCTGACAACTGTAGTGGCCAAGGGACAGTAAAAACTCCGACCAATCGTAAGGCGCGGACCGCTCTTCAGGAACCAATCAAATCCCTTCGCCATTCTACCAGCCCCCTGCGCGTACATTTCAATGGCGTGCACTGGCCCTGGCTCAGTGCACGCGTGCGTTGCCAAGGCACTCTCGGCGCTCGCGGCTCGCATGAAAAATAGAACGAAGTGGAGCGGGCGCGCTGCACTCCTATGCGCGTTGTGTGCGGGCAGTCAGAAAGGTTAATAACATTGGAGGCGATCACAAACTCCGTGTGAGTGGCGCTCCCGCGCGTGCGCGTCCAGTGCGTTCGCTGCCAACGGGAGCTCCTCCAATTGGGTGGGAGCTTGGCGGAGCCTTGGGAGATGCTACATTCGTGCTACATGCTAGTTTTCCAAGATTGCCGACCCTAGCTTTAAAGCGATACTTCAACATTTTGGCAAATTGGCCCATTTAGCGCAATTCCTTAGTCATTTCGAACAGCATACTTACTTTTTTGTGAGGGCGAGCTGTTGTTTATTCAGAGGCGAGTCGGGGAAGGTTTTTGGGACTGACACAATGGAAGTGGATGGTATTTTTTCCCCTCGTCAAACTCATCAAATACACAACCCAACTACCCCAAAACACTTTGGTGGACACATTATAATTCGCACATTCACTACGCTGTGGAACATCAACAAATAATATTGTAGCGTTACGACACTGAAACAAATACTGGGAACTACTTTTTCATTTGAAATCACTACGCCCAGACGCCATGTTTAGTAAGTAGTTACGTCTTAGCAATCTTCGCATAAACAACTCAATTTGGTAATTTTGCATTAATATTTCACAGCGTATAGTGAATGTGCAGATTATAACATGTCCACCAAAGTGTTTTGGGGATGTTGGATTATGTATTTGATGAGTTTGATGAGGGGGAACAAAAATATCATTCACCTCCATTGTGCCTGTCCCGAAAATCTTCCCCGACTCACCTCTGAATAAACAATAGCTCGCCCTCACAAAAAAGTAAGTATGCTGTTCGAAATGACTAAGGAATTGCGCTAAATGGGCCAATTTGCCAAACTGTTGAAGTATCCCTTTAAGCTGTGAAGCTGACAAACACATTGGGATGCCAAACAATTAAAATCAAAGTAAAATCTGCCAAAAAAAAATACACTTTTTAATTTCGAATAAAGACAGAAAATGTTTTCAACAATGCAGATAAGAAAGTGTCGTCCGCAAACATCACAAATACCTTTCACAGCCACGAGACGCACAAAAAGAGGAAATGTGCGCCTCTGACGCATTTCAGATTCTCCCTTAACTTTTCCCTTATATTCTGGGTGTAGAGCTCTGAATGGGAGGCTGACTTCGGGCTCGCTTTGTGTGTGTGTGTGTGTGTGTGTGTGTGTGTGTGTGTGTGTGTGTGTGTGTGTGTGTGTGTCCCAAAGATAACGCACAAAAAAAAAAAAAAAAAACAGAGCAGGCGGTCACGTGACCACGCAGCGTAATTCAAGATGGAGACCGAGCGATGTGGTGGCTTCCCTGTTTGCTAGCTAGCTGTGTACAATCATCACAAAATGGCTTAAATGACCAACTCGCGGACGTTTCGCCGCTCGCAGAGAGACTCGTCGCCACATCTGACATGCGCTGCCGTCAACACTGGACCACGATGACAGCGACCTGTCTGTAAACAGAGACCACCTGAGGAGCCGAGGGGGTATTTACACAGGAGGCAGAAGAAGCCCAGAAGAGAGAAAACTGTCAATGATCGTCAACACAGAGTGGATTCGATCGAGGAGACCGACATGGCCCTGAGAGAGTTGAAAGTGTGTCTGCTGGGGGTGAGTCAGCCTCGGGTTTATGTCAACATGTTTACCTCTGATGAGGTGAAGCTGCTGCTGCTGCAGCTCACTGACCTGTCTGTTCCACATCAGTGTCCTCAAAACATGTGATCACAGTCTATTTACTGGAAGTTACTCCTATGAGGTGTTCAGATCTGCTGTGAATGGTCGAGTTACACAGGAATTAGCTGGATGATCGATAATCGCCCTGATGCTACTTTGTTGTAGCCCAAGGCTTCCTGAATGTGGTGGTCTATTTTTGCTCCTTTAGTCCCAGTTTTAGACAATCTCACCTTTGTTGTGGTTGTTAACTAAAATGTAGGAGTGTCGAATGTGTCAAATATAATGTCGACGAATTTAAAGGTTCTCGGAAGCACAAGAAAATAAGACATCAGAGGAGCACGGTTTGAGATAATTCAGTCTCAGTTTAATTTAGTTTTATTTATCCAACATCACCAATCCATGACACTTCTTTCAGAAAATATAGATGAAAAACTTAGAAATTTCACCATGAGTGAGATGAAGGGACAGAGGAAAAGAAAATTTATCAATTTGTACCATTTCCAAAGAGTTGGTCTTCAAATGAAAAGGTGCTGAAACAGCAATTGTCTCAATAAATCAACAATTATCTGCTACCATTATTTTAATATGCAATTAATATATTGATAATGTTGTGTTACTTTTGAATAAGTCATTCATTTGGTTTATTCTTGACAAACCTTGTTTTTCTCATCACATGTCTGTCATTTCACGAATAGTATGTTTTCTTAGTTTTGTTCTTAGTAGTTCTTGAATGTCGTGTATTAATGTCTGAATAAATCAGTGGTTGTCATCCTCAAAGTGTATCAGGGTCAGCCCAATCTGATCTGTCATTTTTTTCCTCTAGTTACTCCTTTCCATCAGAATTTCTTCCCAAAAATAAACGGGGGAAGAGACAGTGGGTTTGTACAATATGTTTTCTTCAGGTAGCTTTGTTTGACTGTTGCATTAGCATTAGTGACAAAGCGAGAGAAGCTCAGCACAAAAACCACAACAGGTAAATATAAAATCAAAGGCTACAGATGATTTGCTATGACCTTAGCGATAAGCTGCAGTAAACGGTCATGTTTTAACTCCCTCAGCTGACTTCAGATGTAGGACAGAAACTAAAAGCTGCGTCAGCTGACTTTGTTTTGATCCGGTAAACTGACTAAAGTTGTTCCACATGATCTGACAGTGTCTGTAATTTAACCTGCAAGTCAAACAAAGATGTGCTTTGGCCTAAAACCATTTAGCACTCTGCAGATGTATAAAAAGAATTTAAAGTCTTATCTTTTGACACACAGAAAACCATTGACTGTCACTGGCTTCCTGTGTTTCTTTCTCGTGGTGTTGGTCAGAGCTCTTTCAGCAGCGCTGTGGACGAGCTGCTGCTGTCTGGTTGGTTCATCTGACCTGTGAAGACTCCGTTACAATGGTCCAGTCTGCTGAAAATGAAAGCATCAATAAAGCATGTTTTCCTGCAAACAACATTCTTCATGCCACAATTCAGAATTTGGGAAGCAGTTGTCAATGCCTTGCACTGCTCTTACCAAACAACTGTTGGATTAAAGAAAAACAAAAAAGCAGTGTTTCATTGTGGTATCCCCAAAAATACAGAGACTGATCAATACTCTTTCCCTATTCTTTAGTTGTCACTGTGGATGACTGTTCATTACTGGAGTAGGAATGATGTTGATGCCATAAAAAGACATATAAAGTCAGGATTTTCCCAAGAATGAGCTTCAAGACGCCTCCTGACTGTCTTCAGCCATGTTTAGTAAATATCGTCTTTATTGTGTCTCTGCAGGAAACTGGTGTTGGAAAGTCGAGTATTGTTTGGAGGTTTGTGGAGGACAGCTTTGACCCAAATATCAATCCAACCATTGGGTAAGTTCCTCCTTCGTCTCTGAGGAATGTCTGTCCCGTACAGCATATTATAAAGTATCGTTCTAGTCAGAGCTGACAGGATTCGGAGATTTTTCAGTTCAGAATCAGGAAGATGATCATTGTCGGGTATGTTTGGCACACAAGGAATTTTTTGAGGAGTATTTGGCTAACATGAACAAAAATCAAACGGGACCGATGTACAGATCAACACAGTCACATAGATTCACCAACATACACATAATTTAATAAATGTGCAAATAACTAATAATATAAATTAAGCTACCAGTACAATTGGTAGAATGTAGAGGAATTTTTCCATATAAGCATTAATATATGTCAAAAACACAGTTTTGACTAGATATAAGCAATGAATATGTTCATGATCAACTAATGATCTTTTTAGCCACCTCTCATAAACTGTATGCTGCTTTTAAATGACCCTTTTTTTCCTTCTTGTGTATTATTGAATCCAAACAAAACTTTCTGTTGTGGACATTTCTTTATTATAAAAGAAAGAATCTTATCTCGACAATGGAAAGGTAAATAAAACCTTAATTATTTAATAGTCTCACTATGACACAAAGTAAAAACAGATGTGTTTTGATAATATACTGTAAGGCCTGCCATAAACCAGAGAAAAGATGTTTACATTAGCAGTTTTCTCAACATTTGCTTTTGATTTGGTGATCATTTTTGGCTCTGTTATAACTTTTGGCATAATTTTTATTGCTTGAGCTTTTCTCCATCTATGCATCTATATCTGTTTATCCAATTGAGGCTTGTGGCGGTCTGGAGAAGCTCTCACCTGACCCTGAGAAGAGACAGAATACACCCTGTCAGTTCATTTCAGTTTATTTATGTCGTGCCCGACACAACACAGCCACATTTAAATGTCTCGTCTCTCTTGTCTCTTTACCAGAGCATCTTTTATGACCAAGACAGTGCAATACCAGAACGAACTGCACAAGTTTCTGATCTGGGACACAGCGGGACAGGAGCGGGTCAGTAAAACATTTTATTTATTTTTTTATAACACAGATATTCTGGCTGAGCAGCACACGGTTCATTCAGAAGCCCACTTTGTGAAGGAAGTGAAAGATGCGCCGGTGTGTGTTGGGATCACTTCCTGAAGCAGCCGGGGGGAATCTGAGCTCTGCAGTTAGTCACTACTTCTGACAGGGGGCAACATTTACCTTTCTATGGGAGGAGTTCAGGAGCTTCATTAGTAACCAACTTGTTGCATTTCACTTGTTTTGGGGCATTTGTGATTTAATTTTCTTTTTTTTTTCCGTTGTGATTATTCATTGATTGCATCTTTATTTATTTATTTTCAAGTGGAAAAAAAAAACTGTCATCATTTAGTGTCTACTTTTAATTTTTTTATCTCATCTCTCAGTTCCTCCTTCACAACACAAAAAGAAAGGCGTCGCAAGCGTCGCCCTTTATTCCTCTTTTACTTGTCACACCTTGGACGTGGCTGTCATTTCTTCTGTGTTTGTCACCGCTTGTTACGCATGCAGTGTTTCTTTCCCTATTGTGTGAAGCTAAAGTGTCCAGTCGCCCACACATCGTCCTGGACTCTGACCCTGCACTTACAAATGACACATGATATGATATAGGAGGAAACAGGATACATTCTGGTGCCTGGTTACAATTTTCCGCATGGAAGCCAGTGAAATGGATACCAGCCCCCAGACGGTCGTATCTTAAGGAACTGCTTTCTCTCCCGACTGTCACACCACATCCTATGTGTTAGATATTCACGTCGCTTCCCCTTTCCACCGCGCAGCCTTCTCCTTTTTTCTCAGGCACATGCCTCAGTGATTGTCGCGGTGCTTTTCGTCTCCAGAGTGTTGAGATGAGACGCTGCTGGTCTTTTATCCTCCGTCCCTCCGGAGGATATCTGTGTCTTTGCTTTCTTTCGGGGACATCAGCCTCATTTAAGCTGAGATAAAAGGATAAAATTCAGGCTTTTTCTGTCCACTGGCGTATGCTGTATTTTTTTTTTTTTTTTAATGTAAGAATCACCACCACTCCACATTCTCTTTTATTGATTCACTGTGCAGCCAACATCATTTTTTTTCTTTTCTGCACCTTCCTATTCACACAAAGTAACTTTTCAGAGACAGCATGTCCTTGCTGGTCTCTGAAGGAGTTCTGGTGTGTCAGAGCGAACCTACCAACATTCCTCTGGTGCGTTTCGCATTGTGTCCGCGTGTGTGTGTGGGTTTATTTTCCTACAAATCTGTTGTGGTATTTTGAGGCCCTTCTTGTTTTCTGACCTCTGCAGAGCTTTGGCCGAACAAAATCTGTCGAGTTGGGAAAGAGTGGGCCGGCGCACGTGTGTAAAAGAGAGCAGTAAGGAAAGATGTGTGATTTCCACGACCCACAGCCCGTATCTCGGCGCCGTACGAGGCCGTTTGAGTAGACCCGAGCTCAGCTGTCAGCAGCTTCGCTCTCCGACTGCTTCTCCTCACAGAAAACAAACAGAAGGAAGCTCACATCCACCGTATGCTCCCGGCTCACGGATTCGGCAATTAATCAGCACTCGCGGGGCATCGCAGGGGCCGTTTTCTGCGCCGCTGTGCGGCCAGACGTCTGGCCTCGCCGTGATTGCTCTTTGGGTCGAGGCAGAGATAGACCACACAGGACTGGCCGCGCTGCAGAGCCCAGCACTCGCCAGTTGAACAGACAGCGCTCCCCTCAGAGTCCCCGCCAAGTATCCCGAGCTGGATTCCCGTCGGTGGACCTGGGGCCAGTAACAACTATAATTATGTGGAATGTGTGCTTTCCTGAGGTAACACTGTCACTCCAAGACGGATAGTTTATTCCATCGTATTGTAGAGGAAAATGAAATTGGCGGGAAGGCAGGGTCATTCCGAGTGAAGGCCTTTCTGAGGCATGGACGGCTTCTTTTAAAATAAATGCCATTAGTTAATATGCGACACGTGTTTTTATTAGAATTTAAAAACCCTCAGAACAGGAAGGATGAAGAATATTCTCAAACATGACTCAAATGGGCCATTTTCAAATGCTGAAATATTATTTTAGCTTGTTATACCTTTATAAATGACTAAATTAATTGTTAATGTAGGAAATTTGTTAATGCAATATCTTCACAGTAAATAAAATGGGATGATAATATGCAACAAAAGAAAAAGAGAAAAAAACTTAAAGCTATATTAATGATGTATTGCCCTTTAATTGGAGTCTTCAGTCCAAAGAGGTTTTTCTTAGATGTTAGTGGAGCTCAGATCCATTTTTTTTGGCTTAATCTTATCATTTCTTTCAGATGTGGTGCAAAAAACAATACATTTTAAAATATTATGACGGCAGGCTTGTTGATGAAGCCAGGTCTCCTTGTACACTGGAAAGTATTTTACCAGTAAAATGCCAAAAACCTGGCAGCCTCCCCCCACTTTTTACTCCCCATCCCAGCCTCCCAGGCAGCTATGGATTGAGAAACATCTCGCATGCTGTTTTGATTACGCAGGACTTTGTGATGTGATGCTCGGTTAAGATCAAATGTATAGTCTTCCATAAATATCCAAAAGCTCACGGCTTTTGACACTTTCTGCTCATCTTTCCCCTGATAGCTTTCACATGTGTGGAAAAACTCGCCGTGCTTCATCCTAAAGAAAGCCATTTCCATTAAAGTCTCAGATCAGCAGGCTTTTGGTTTAGCAAAATTGCATTTTTTTTTGCCTTTTCTCCTCCTATTCTAACTTTGTAAGAATCTGTATTACTGAGTTTATTGAAATTTAAAGTCAGGTCTCTGCATGTGTGATGAGTTAGTTCCAGTCACTAAAAAGACACAACACCGTTTGATCATCTGCACAGTCATTCATTACACTGATATCCTCGATGTGCTTCATACTGCAAATGGAGGATTGGAAAGACTTTTCAAATACAATTTTCAAAAACAAGTCAGGCCTAATTTTCTTTAAATAACAACATTTTAAATCTTGGATTTCCCATGGGTCGTGTCCAGTCTCGCGCATTTTTCTCTCATATAAACAGAGATAAAGCTAATTTAGGGGGTTAAGGCAGATAATTTTCTCCATTTCCTTTGAAAGAGGACATCGCTCCTCTTATCTTGTGTCTCACTCAGCTTTTCTGCATCTTCCTGTAGTTTCGTGCTCTGGCCCCGATGTACTACAGAGGCTCGGCGGCGGCCATCATTGTTTATGACATCACAAAAGAGGTATGCTTCTCTTTCATTCTTCACTCACTAATAAAACCTTAATGGATAGTATTTTGTCTGTTTCTCTCCATTTTATTTGTTTGTTTGAGGACCATTAAAACACTTAAGGACACTTTTTTATGTTTTCCCCAAATTATTTATACATATGTGTTTGTTTTGGAATGGTTTCAATGTAACATGTTGTTTTTCTGCTGTTATCTCGTCAGGATTCCTTCCAAACATTGAAGAACTGGGTGAAAGAACTGCGACAGCACGGCCCTCCCAACATCGTGGTCGCCATCGCTGGCAACAAATGCGACCTGTCAGACGCCAGGTGACCCTGAATTCCAGATAATGTAGTTTGTTCTGTGATTAAAGCCACGGTCAGCTTTAGAGTGACCATGAGATATCAGAGCATTGATTCAGCAGAGAGTGCATGAATCCAGTCTAACAAAGCATCTTGAGGACGTGATGACATTTGACATGAGCCACATCTGGCCCCCATGAAAACCAGATATGAGTTCAAATTACTCCAAAAATTGTATTACTGGGCTTATTTCAAGGTGAAAAACGATCAAAAGGAAGCATGTTGATTATAATAAGAGACATAATTTATCCCTTTCAGTAAATTAGCTGCCCTTTTGGTACTTTGTGACAGTTTGATTGCTTTTTTTTTCACTGCTTGAAAGTTGTAACTTCCTCGCTTCCTTGTTAGTCATGATCACACAGTAAGTTGTTTGTAGTGAACTGGAAAAGCTCTTGCAATATTCTTCCTCTCTGGGGGGGTTCCTTTTTTTTTTTTTTCCTTCTCCTTGTTCTTTTCACAGAATTTCCACAAAATTGGACAGGATCTCCCAGACCCAGCCATGAAATTGTAAAATCTTGCTGATAATATCCTGGAAAACATTTCGCTGTCATGGGGTCAGGCATGAAATTGAAGGATCTGAGCACATATTGCAACGCAAAATTTTTGACATGTCTACTTTATTTCCAGGGAAGTGCCAGAAAAAGATGCCAAGGACTATGCTGACTCCATCCATGCCATCTTTGTAGAAACCAGCGCCAAGAATGCCATTAACATCAACGAGGTGTTTATAGAGATAAGTGAGTGTGTTTCTTGAGTGTGTTTGTTTGTTTGCTCCCGCTGGCCTGAACACAACCTCAGCTTCCATTTAAACCGCCCCAACAATCTGAGCCACATAGAGCACCGAGATAATTGCTTTTCCCCTCCGAATTTTAAACCGGAGAGAAATACATATTGAACAATAGACTCACTTAGAGGTGAAGACTTTTAATGCAATAATATTGTTATCTGCCACTAAGGAAAACACGTGCTGCACAAGCCAGGCAATTTCAACTTGTGAAAATGTTTCGAATTAAAATCTCTAGTAAAGTTTATGAAGAAGCAAATCATTTAGTTCTTTCAGTTGGGAAGGATACCTGTGTCCCAATAGTGTACTGAATTATTCTGCATTAAGTAAATGGCATAATTTTTCAATCAGAAGATCAAGTAAACAGAAATAATTCCAAATACTTTTAATTGTTAGACCCTAGCAATAATTCTGACTGCTCAATCGTCTGAATGCCCCAGATCACTCTGGACTTCATCACCACGATTTAAACCTTTCTGTGAATATATAAGCACTGCCTCCAGTTCCAATGTGTGTTTTTTTTTAAAATCAGACTGCATGATTAAGACTATAACCATCCATCCATTTTCTACCGCTTATCCGGGGCCGGGTCGCGGGGGCAGCAGTCTCAGCAGGGATGCCCAGACTTCCCTGTCCCCAGACACTTCCTCCAGCTCCTCTGGGAGGATCCCAAGGCGTTCCCAGGCCAGCCGAGAGACATAGTCTCTCCAGCGTGTCCTGGGTCTTCCCCGGGGTCTCCTCCCAGTGGGACATGCCCGGAACACCTCCCTAGGGAGGCGTCCAGGAGGCATCCTAAACAGATGTCCGAGCCACCTCAGCTGGTCCCTCTCGATGTGGAGGAGTAGCGGCTCTACTCCGAGCTCCTCCCTGGTGACTGAGCTCCTCACCCTATCTCTAAGGGAGCGCCCAGCCACCCTACGGAGGAAGCTCATTTCGGCCGCTTGTATCCGGGATCTTGTCCTTTCGGTCATGACCCAAAGCTCATGACCGTAAGTGAGGGTGGGAACGTAGATTGACCGGTAAATCGAGAGCTTCGCCTTTCGGCTCAGCTCCTTCTTCACCACGACGGACCGATACGACTGCATCACTGCAGCCGCTGCACCGATCCGCCTGTCAATCTCACGCTCCATCCGTTCCCCCACTCGTGAACAAGACCCCAAGATACTTGAACTCCTCCACTTGGGCTAGGGTCTCTCCACCAACCTGGAGGGGGCAAGCCACCTTCCTCCGGTCGAGGACCATGGCCTCGGATTTGGAGGTGCTGATCCTCATCCCTGCCGCTTCACACTCGGCTGCGAACCGCCCCAGTGCAGGTTCGATGAAGCCAACAGGACAACATCATCTGCAAAAAGCAGAGATGAAATCCTGTGGTTCCCGAACCGGACCCCCTCCGGCCCCTGGCTGCACCTAGAAATTCTGTCCACGAAGATTATGAACAGAACCGGTGACAAAGGGCAGCCCTGCCGGAGTCCAACATGCACCGGGAACAGGTCCGACTTACTGCCAGCAATGCGGACCAGACTCCTACTCCGGTCATACAAAGACCGGACGGCCCTTAACAAGGGGCCCCGGACTCCGTATTTCCGGAGCACCCCCCACAAGACACCACGAGGGACACGGTCGAATGCCTTCTCCAAATCCACAAAACACATGTGGACTGGTTGGGCGAACTCCCATGAGCCCTCGAGCACCCTATGGAGGGTATAGAGCTGGTCCACTGTTCCACGACCAGGACGAAAACCGCATTGTTCCTCCTGGATCCGAGGTTCGACTATCGGTCGGATCCTCCTCTCCAGTACCCTGGAATAGACTTTCCCGGGGAGGCTGAGGAGTGTAATCCCCCTATAGTTGGAGCACACCCTCCGGTCCCCCTTTTTAAACAGGGGGACCACCACCCCGGTCTGCCAATCCAGAGGCACCGTCCCCGACCGCCACGCGATGTTGCAGAGACGTGTCAACCAAGACAGTCCCTGCACATCCAGAGACTTAAGGTACTCAGGCCGAATCTCGTCCACCCCCGGTGCCTTGCCACCGAGGAGCTTGCCAACCACCTCAGTGACTTCAGCTTGGGTGATGGACGAGTCCACCTCTGAGACCTCAGCCTCTGCTTCCTCCACGGAAGACGTGGCGATGGGATTGAGGAGGTCCTCAAAGTATTCCTTCCACCGTCCAACAATATCCCCAGTTGAGGTCAGCAGCTCCCCACCTCCACTGTAAACAGTGTTGGCAGAGACCTGCTTTCCCCTCCTGAGGCGCCGGACGGTTTGCCAGAATTTCTTCGAGGCCGACCGATAGTCCTCCTCCATGGCCTCCCCGAACTCCTCCCAGACCCGAGTTTTTGCCTCCACAACTGCTCGGGCTGCAGTTCGCTTGGCCTGCCGGTACCCGTCAGCTGCTTCGGGAGTCCCATGAGCCAGCAAGGCTCGATAGGACTCCTTCTTCAGCTTGACGGCAGCCCTTACTTCCGGTGTCCACCACCGGGTTCGGGGGTTGCCGCCACGACAGGCACCGGAGACCTTACGACCACAGCTCCGAGCAGCTGCTTCGACAATGGAGGTGGAGAACATGGTCCACTCGGACTCAATGTCCCCAGCCTCCCTCGGGACATGAGAGAAGCTCTCCCGGAGGTGGGAGTTGAAAGCCATGCTGACAGAGGGTTCCGCCAGACGTTCCCAGCAGACCCTCACAACACGTTTGGATCTGCCAAGTCTGTCCGGTTTCCTCCTCCGCCAGCGAATCCAACTCACCACCAGGTGGTGATCGGTCGACAGCTCTGCCCCTCTCTTCACCCGAGTGTCCGAAACACGCGGCCGGAGGTCAGATGACACGACAACAAAGTCGATCATCGACCTCCGACCTAGGGTGTCCTGGTGCCAAGTGCACTTATGGACACCCCTGTGCTCGAACATGGTGTTCGTCATGGACAAACTGTGACTAGCACAGAGGTCCAATAACAGAACACCACTTGGGTTCAGATCGGGGAGGCCGTGCGATACAATCACCCCCTTCCAGGTCTCGCTGTCGCTGCCCACGTGGGCGTTGAAGTCCCCCAGTAGAACCATGGAGTCCCCAGTCGGATGTAACAGATATTTCGGTTACGTTATGATAATTTATCACCACTGAGGTGAGTATATTAAGCGGGCTAGTCAAAAGATTCTGGGTTCGACTACTGGAGGGCGGAGGACAGTAAAACACAACACCAGGTAAGTTTTAAGTGCAAGCATAATATATTAAATGTGACAACAAAACAGAACTATTAAACAAACAACCCAAAATATTTACAGTGAACGAGCAAACAAACTAAGTAACTCAAAATAAAGAAAATAAATTCAGAGTCCAGCAGGTATCGGGTTTCTTCTCACTCGGGGTCCATTTTTCACCACCAATTGTCCATATATGAATTATTGCAGTGGTGGGGTTTGGCGAAAGCGCAAATGTCCAGAGTGAATGTGAATATTGGGGAAAGTGGTGTAATGGAGGAGTGAGTAGGTGGGGGCAAGAGAGCAGGCTGCACCAGCCTCCTACCCGACAATTTATTTGGGAACTGAGGGGGTCTCTTCAGGCTCCTGGCCGCTGAACCACTGGCTCGCCATCCACTACTCAATTCAGAGTAGGACACCTGGCCTGGATAAATAAACAAGGCCAAACAAAAAAGAATCATCCATCCATAAATAAAAATTCATTCATCCAACTCACACCGAGTCAAATCATAATCTTGTGCACACATTTGCAATCACCATGGTTTATCATCATTTCACATTGTTCAGCAGTCCATAAACCCCAAACATGAAAAGCTAATTGCCAATGCTAAGATAACAGTTAGCATTCCGTAGCAATACAGCAAACAATACAATGAGGCTTCACATGAGGCCTAGAGAACACAAGTGCTAGCTTGTTAGCATGTTAGCATATTAGCGTTAGCCGCCATAGCATTAGCCGCTAATGCCACCACATGGTTCAAACAAATCCACACTCACCAATTCCCTTCACACAGGCACATGTCCTGACAAAGTCCCCCAATCCAAAGCTCCAGGCAGGCAGAGATCTAAAAGTGTGCATTTGGATTAGCTATAAGTGAAGGGATTGTCATCAAGGTGTAGATGTGGGAACTAACCTGTGCACTGCTGCTCCCTCAGCTCCTCTCCCCACACAACTGACTGGAGAGGAAGTGAGGTCGCAGGTAACTTTCCCTCCAATACCTTGGATTGGTCATGGGAAACATGTGACCTGTGAGGTGTGTGTGTGGTGCATTCAAGGGACTTGCAGAAAGTGGGAATTTTGAGATTTTCACCCAGGGTTACACCCTCCCCCCTTTAGTCTATGCACGTCCCGTTGCATAATTCAATGAGTTGATGTACCCAAGGCATCCGACAGACTGTTTATCCAAGTTTGAACAACTGAGATCAGTGGATTGCCCAGGGAAACATAACGTAATCTGTCAGGTAGTTGTCGGAGACGATTTGAGCGTCTGAGACCGGCTTCAGCAGCTTGATCATCTACGCTGTCATTGTCAGTAGCAGGCAAGGTGTTTATGCCATCCAAGTTTGTTGGATCAATGAGACTGGATCGAGGATTGTTTTTTTCTTCAGGTTCTTCTACCACAGGTGCATTGGCAGAGACTGGACTCTCAGAACCGGATAACTGCTCAGGCAGATGTATCTCTATAGGCTCAGTTTCTGCACCAGCTTCTGCCGAAGTTGAAATTTCAGGTAAGTGAGCTTCCATAGGTATCTCTAGTGGTTGAGCTCCGGGTTCCAAGGAAGGTAAGTGATCTGCAGGCAAGTGTGGTTCAGGAAAAGTTCCACGATCCTGAACAGATATGTTCTCTGGAGCTTGAAACGTCTCCACCGAAAATCTTACTGCATCAGGAACAAAACAGCTAGACATGTCCTCAAACCGTTCATCTTCCTCCGCAGAGTCTTCAGACTGAAGCTGAGCTCGTTTTTGCTGACGAGTCAGTCTGGATTCTTCAACAGGAAGGACCTCTGAAGTTGCACCCATGTCCACTTCAGGAAGAAACCCACACGGCAACAGCAAATCACGGTGTAAAGTCCGTGTTGGACCGTCTTTCCCTTCTGGTCTCACGGTGTAAACAGGTAAGTCTCCAGCTCTCTTCACAACAATGTAGACATCTGCTTCCCACCTGTCAGTCAACTTCTGTTTGCCTCTAATTCGCACATTGCGAACCAGCACTCTGTCACCAACTTCAAGCTGAGATGGTCGAACATATCTATCAAAACGAATTTTATTCCGGTCGTTGCTCTTTACGGTGTTCTTTGAGGCAATTTGATAGCTCTCCTGAAGTCTTGATTTCAGGTCTCGCACATACTGAGTATGCGATTGGTGTCTCTCTTCACGTACTGGTAACTTGAAGGCCAGATCCACAGGAAGGCGAGGGGACCTCCCAAACATTAGCTCGTAGGGGGTGAATCCGGTGACTTCATTTTTTGTGCAGTTGTAGGCATGCACCAACGGCTTGACAAATTCACGCCACTTTAATTTTTGTTTTGTCTCCAGAGTCCCCAACATGTTTAACAAAGTCCGATTAAATCTTTCAACAGGGTTTCCTCTGGGGTGGTAAGGTGTTGTTCTACCCTTCTGAATTCCAACAAAAGAACAAAGTTCACGAATCAGCTTAGACTCAAAGTCAGGGCCTTGATCAGTGTGTAACCTTTCTGGGATACCATAATAGACAATGAAGTTGTCCATAAGGCATTTTGCCACAGTCTTGGCCTTCTGATTGGGAGTTGGAATTGCCACAGCAAACTTTGTAAAGTGGTCAGTAAGTACCAGAACATCCTTTGTATTGCTTGTGTCTGGTTCTATACTGAGGAAATCCATGCAAAGAAGTTCTAATGGACGAGATGTTTGAATGCTGACTAAAGGGGCAGCTTTTTCTGGTTGCGCCTTTCGCCTCACACAGCGTCCACAGGTCTTGACTTTTTGTTCAACATCAGCAGCCATTCTAGGCCAGTAGAACCGGGTGCGAGCTAGATCAAGAGTACGCTCTTTTCCCATGTGGCCCATATGGTCATGCAGGTTCTGGAGAACGGTGGGACGGAGTTCTTCAGGCAGAACAAGTTGATAAGATAGTCGTTCATTGTCATGACGCCTGCGATACAAGATGCCACCGACAATTTCTAACTTGTTCAGTTCTCTCAGGAGGAGTGGGAGCTCCGGCAACTCTTCTCTGGCTGTCAGAGGAACACTCTCACCAAACTCCAACTGATGAATTACCTCCCGGATACTTGGATCAGCCCTTTGTTTGTCTTGAAGATCGAGATGAGACAAAGGGGGAACAACTGGAAGTCCGTACGAATCTTCCGCAAAGGCGTCAGGAACCGAGTCAGCCGTGATGGAAAGAGATTCAACCAGCGTGGTTTCAGCCTGACAACGGGAAAGAGTACTTTGGCATACTGCTTCCACTACCTCAGGCGGAATCTTCTCATCACAATCCAGGAGATGTTCAGCAAACTGATGAATGAGCTCATGATCTTTTTGCACCATATCACAACTGGGACCGTCATGTGGCCGTCGGGAAAGCGCATCTGCATCCAAATTCTGCTTCCCCGCTCTGTACTGGATATGGAATGAAAAGGTTGACAGGGCAGCCAGCCAACGATGGCTGGTAGCATCTAACTTGGCAGATGTTAAGAGGTAAGTGAGAGGATTACTGTCAGTAACTACTGTGAAGTTTGCCCCATACAGGTAATCTTGGAACTTTTCTGTCACACTCCATTTAAGCGCCAGAAATTCCAGTTTATGTGCTGGGTAACGGCTCTCGCTCTGTGATAACCCTCGGCTAGCAAAGGCAATTACCCTCAGGACTCCCTCCTGTTCCTGGTAAAGGGCCGCTCCAAGCCCAGTCGTGCTGGCGTCTGTATGGAGGATGAACGGCAGGGAAGGATTAGCGAATCCCAACACAGGAGCAGTGGTGAGCTTGTCGATGAGAGTGGAAAATGCCTGCTCACATTGGGGAGTCCATCGAGCACCGAAGGATTGCTTTGGATCAAAGAGTGGTGTGGGATCTTTACCCTTTGAGGTTTTCCGAGTAGGCGGGTAACCACGAGTCAGGTCGTTGAGTGGCTTCACAATGGCAGCATAATCTTTTATAAAGCGCCGATAATAACCCGCGAAGCCCAGGAATGAACGCAAGGTCTTGAGATTATGCGGAATTGGCCAGGATTTCAAGACAGCGACCTTGGCAGGATCTGTGTCAACGCCCTTTTCGGAAACCACATGCCCTAAATACCGGACAGACGTTTGCAAGAACATGCACTTGTCCGGTGAAAGTTTCAGCCCATACTCTTTGAGTTTATCCAGTACTCGCAGTAGGCGTCGTTCATGCTCCTCGAGGGTATCAGCAAAGATGATAAGATCATCGATAAACACAAGCACCTCTTTCAGATGCAGACTTCCCATGCACTTCTCCATCAGGCGTTGAAATGTTGAGGGTGCATTTGTAACACCTTGGGGCATCCGATTGAATTCCCAGAACCCCAAGGGAGTGACAAAGGCTGTTTTGGCCTTATCTGCTTCATGCATCTCAATCTGATAATAGCCTGATTTGAGGTCAAGAACAGAGAACCACTTGGCACCATTGAGCGCAGAAAAACACTCTTCCAGATTGGGTAATGGGTAAGCATCTTTAATCGTCTGTAAATTCAGTTTTCGGTAATCAATGCACAACCGGACATCTCCATTCTTCTTTTTCACAACCACAATAGGAGATGAAAATGAGGATTCAGACTCTCGTATCACCCCCGCATCAAGAAGCTCTTGAAGATGTTTCCGAACTGCTTCGATGTCATGAGGATGGATGGGTCGTGCACGATGCTTGAAAGGAGTATTGTCACTAAGATTAATGTGATGTTTAACATGACTGGTGCATCCAAAGTCAAGAGCATGGTGTGCAAACACTTCTGGTATAGCATTCAATTTGGCAGTGAGTCGCTCTCGCCACTCTGATGGAGCTGGACTGTCACCAAAATTGAAAGCCAATGGAATCTGCGATGATTCACTCACAACATGGTGATCTGAGACTGTACATTCGTATGTGCCAAGTTCTGCAATCACCAAGAATGGAGAAATGCAGACGTCCTGCTCCGACTCATTTGTCACCACAACAGGAACTATGTGGGGTGAGTGGGATGGCATTGCAACCAAACAGCTGCTCACACACAAGCCACCCGGCAGGCCTGAATCCGGGTGCTGAATGATTGCAGACTGACTGGTTGTGGGAGCGGACACCTTGGCTGAGCCTTTGACCACAATAGTGCAACCTGCTGGAACAAGTACAGGTGTCTTGCTGCACAATGTGACAAGCCCAATATGATCCTCAGCCTTGCTCTGGTGTCTCAGCTGGAGAGTTTGCAGGACGACTCTGTAGCTATGTGAACTTGGCTGGAAAGCATGAGAACCACTGCTGCAGAACTGCTCATAGGCAACCTCAAGAGTGTTCATGCCAACTAACATTGAAGTAGGCAAACTGGGTCTGACATCTGGAACTACAAGTGCCAGAGTGTCAATTACAATAGTAGACCCAAGAAAATCTTCTGGGAATGTTACTGTAGTCTCAACATATCCAAGGTAAGGAACACTTTGACCTGCGGCACCTTCGATATGGAGTAGCTCACTCAGTGAATGAATGGGTCGATCTGATAGGTGTTCATTGTAGAATGACACAGGGATGGTGGTTACCTGTGATCCGGTATCAAGAAGACACAGGCAAGTATGACCGGCAACATCAATTTCCGCCATACACCGGGAACCAACTAATCCCTTAGGCAACCTCTTCTTCACTTTCAGGTCGGACTTCATCTCTGCACACTGGACAGGTTTTCTTGGTGTGGGACAGGTTTTGTCCAACACAGCTCCTGATTGTCCCTCAGCAGGAGCTGAAACTAGTTTAAATGTCCAGAAGTGCGTGGGTGTTGCCACTTTTGTTTATCACTAAACTGTTTCCTTTTGACACTCACTAGGGATGAATTTGGAGGATTTTCACATTGTGGCTTAATGTGTCCATCTTCTCCACAGCGGAAACAGAAACCTGGCTTTGATGGAGTAGACTTCGGATTGCTGGCCCTTGGTCCCTTAAAGGTCTTCATAGCAGTGTGTGGCACCATTCTGGCCTGACTTGCAGTAAGGCCTGCGAGTTGTTTCTGAATGGCAGCCATCTGTTCAGTTAACTGCTTTGTAAAGGACATGATGGTAGAACACAGGTTGGGTTCCTCTTCAGCTCGTACAACTTGTGAGTGACTGGTAACTTTTTGCCTTGTTGCACCCAAATGCTGCTTCATTCT
Organism: Salarias fasciatus; assembly: GCF_902148845.1. Lineage (NCBI taxonomy): Eukaryota > Metazoa > Chordata > Actinopteri > Blenniiformes > Blenniidae > Salarias > Salarias fasciatus. The sequence continues at coordinate 18,971,461 of NC_043749.1, forward strand.
CATGTTCTTCGTGGCGTCTTGATCTTCCTCTGTACGAAGGAGTAGTAAAAGTTCGGCGAATGGAGGTGGATTACTCTTTTTCTGCTTCAGCTGCAATTCAACAAGAAGGTTGTTATCCCAACATCCTCGGCAAAATTGGGTCAGCAACCGCTTGTCAACATCTCTTTCAGAAACTCCTCCTCTTCTCACCGCATGCTGCAAGGCCACTTGGAGTCGCTGCAGGTAAGTAGATGGTTTTTCACCCGCATCCTGGTAAGTATCAAGGAACTTTGCATACAGTTCATCTCCATCTTGCACAGTTCCATATGCAGATTCCAGTTGTTGTAGGTACACCCATGGCAAAGTGTCGGGACTAAGATGTTTCACAATATCCGCAGCAGGGGGCAGCAGACTATCCCGGATCAATCTGGTGCGTTGCAGATCTGAAATGGCTGGATCTCTCAGGACTAACTCAACACCAGCTCTCCAGGTATCATAGTCAGTCTCATGCGCTGGCCTTGGCACTTTCCCAGAGAATGTTCGGAACCGATGGGATGAATGTGCGCCGTCTCCACTCCTCACAACATGTTCCACCACGTAGCGCTGCACTTCCGGAGGGGTGAGATCGCTGGCAGTCACGTTTGTTGTAGATCGCCTTTCTTCCCTCTGGGTACTCTCAGCATGAGGAACAAAGCTGGGCCTGGAAGCAGAGGTAGCATGCACCGCAGTAGATTGTGAGGGGTTTACTGATACCGAGGGGGTTGACTGTTCTGCACCACCAGCATCGACATCTGCAGCAGGACGGTCGAGATCAGCGATTGACTTCTGAATCTGCGATAACATTTCCTGGAGAATTTCTCCATATTCCTTCCCAGACAGTTTAGCCATATTCTTCGCATCCCTCATAAAGGTTTCAGTTTTTGTGGCACAACCCTCTGAAGCATAAATGTCAGACAGACTCTCAATAAAGAATTTATTGCCTTTACCCGGTTTGTAAGTATATGGTAAGGATGGAAAACTCGCAAAAGCTGAACCGGACTCATATTCAACTACTAGTCGGCCAAAATAATCTGAATCTCGATCATTTATTATGAGGTGTTGTTTTATCGCACCATATGACTCAAGGAATGTAAGAATACTGTCACATGAATCAGACTCTGTGATGCCATCAACCAAAATTGCATTTGGGATTTTTACACCAAGGGATTCAAATGTTTCCATGTTGTGACACAAGAATTGGTGAGTAGGAATAAACAGTTGAACAGATTACTGTACCTTTCACCCTCCTGGCTGGCTCGCCAAAAATGTAACAGATATTTCGGTTACGTTATGATAATTTATCACCACTGAGGTGAGTATATTAAGCGGGCTAGTCAAAAGATTCTGGGTTCGACTACTGGAGGGCGGAGGACAGTAAAACACAACACCAGGTAAGTTTTAAGTGCAAGCATAATATATTAAATGTGACAACAAAACAGAACTATTAAACAAACAACCCAAAATATTTACAGTGAACGAGCAAACAAACTAAGTAACTCAAAATAAAGAAAATAAATTCAGAGTCCAGCAGGTATCGGGTTTCTTCTCACTCGGGGTCCATTTTTCACCACCAATTGTCCATATATGAATTATTGCAGTGGTGGGGTTTGGCGAAAGCGCAAATGTCCAGAGTGAATGTGAATATTGGGGAAAGTGGTGTAATGGAGGAGTGAGTAGGTGGGGGCAAGAGAGCAGGCTGCACCAGCCTCCTACCCGACAATTTATTTGGGAACTGAGGGGGTCTCTTCAGGCTCCTGGCCGCTGAACCACTGGCTCGCCATCCACTACTCAATTCAGAGTAGGACACCTGGCCTGGATAAATAAACAAGGCCAAACAAAAAAGAATCATCCATCCATAAATAAAAATTCATTCATCCAACTCACACCGAGTCAAATCATAATCTTGTGCACACATTTGCAATCACCATGGTTTATCATCATTTCACATTGTTCAGCAGTCCATAAACCCCAAACATGAAAAGCTAATTGCCAATGCTAAGATAACAGTTAGCATTCCGTAGCAATACAGCAAACAATACAATGAGGCTTCACATGAGGCCTAGAGAACACAAGTGCTAGCTTGTTAGCATGTTAGCATATTAGCGTTAGCCGCCATAGCATTAGCCGCTAATGCCACCACATGGTTCAAACAAATCCACACTCACCAATTCCCTTCACACAGGCACATGTCCTGACAAAGTCCCCCAATCCAAAGCTCCAGGCAGGCAGAGATCTAAAAGTGTGCATTTGGATTAGCTATAAGTGAAGGGATTGTCATCAAGGTGTAGATGTGGGAACTAACCTGTGCACTGCTGCTCCCTCAGCTCCTCTCCCCACACAACTGACTGGAGAGGAAGTGAGGTCGCAGGTAACTTTCCCTCCAATACCTTGGATTGGTCATGGGAAACATGTGACCTGTGAGGTGTGTGTGTGGTGCATTCAAGGGACTTGCAGAAAGTGGGAATTTTGAGATTTTCACCCAGGGTTACACCGAGCACTGTCCAGCACCCCTCCCAGGGACTCCAAGAAGGCCGGGTACTCTGCACTGCTGTTCGGCCCGTAAGCCGAGACAACAGTGAGGCACCTATCCCCGACCCGAAGGCTCAGGGATGCAACCCTCTCGTTCACTGGGGTGAACTCCAACACATGGCGGCTGAGCTGTGGGGCTATAAGCAAACCCACACCAGCCCGCCGTCTCTCACCGCGGGCAACGCCAGAGAAGTGGAGAGTCCAGCCCTTCTCGAGAGGTTGGGTTCCAGAGCCCAGGCTATGTGTGGAGGTGAGCCCGACTATATCTAGCCGGTACCTCTCAACCTCCCTCACAAGCTCGGGCTCCTTCCCCGCCAACGAGGTGACATTCCATGTCTCTAGAGCCAGTCTCTGTGTCCGGGGATCAGGTCGCCGGGCACCATGCCGTTGGCTGCCACCCAATCCACACTGCACCCGGCCCCTACGGTTCCCTCGGTGGGTGGTGAGCCCACCGGAGGTCAGGCCCACGTCGTCCATTCGGGCTGAGCCCGGCCGGGCCCCGTGGGCAAAGACCCGGCCACCAGGCGCTCGCTTACGAGCCCCAACCCCAGGCCTGGCTCCAGGGTGGGGCCCCGGCTGCGCCATACCGGGCGACGTAACGACCTTTGTTCTGTTTCTACTCATAGGGGGTTTTGAACTGCTCTCAGTCTGGCCCGTCACCCAGGACCTGTTTGCCATGGGAGACCCTACTGGGGGGCATAAAGCCCCCCGGCAACATAGCTCCTGGGATCATGCGGGCTCTCAAACTCCCCCACCACGTTAACGTGGCAGTTCTAGGGGGAGTAAGACTATAATAGTATTTAAATACATGGTAAGACTATAACCATGTATTTAAATACTAATCATTGTAGTCTTTTTTTTTTATTTAAGTTTTATCACTATTGCAACACGTAATAGAATGTAGGCTGAAACAGTTTCACTCTCAACCAGGTGAATCACTGCTGAGGTGAATTAGGCACACGATTTCCAAACGTCAGGTAGAACAGGTTACATTACAAAGGAAATCAGTTCCTGACTCAGAGGTAGTGGCTGCCAAACAGCATCAGTTAATGACTGAGGAAAAGAATGGCAGGTCACTGTTTGCTCTACGGCCAGAGAGACACACAGGAAGGCCAACCAGAGGAGAGCGCACAGAATACAGGTATAAAATGAAAATTACAAACACAAATGCAAAACACAAATACCAGATGTGTTCTTGTGTTTTGGATTACATGTGAGACACTTCAGACAGAGGCAACTTTAATTTAGTTTGGTGTTTGTGGTGTTTGCTTATGCACAGGCGCTCAAATCAACAGGAATTCTATATATTTATTGCCTGGATCAGACAATCACACTAAATAATACCTGAAGAATCTGCATGTTTCAAAACTAATGTCATGAGAAAAAACAAACTTTAATTTTACTTAGATGGGTCAGAACACAGCAGGTTGAAAAAAACAGTAAATCGGAATGCTGATAGCTGTGTGTGTGTGTGTGTATGTGTGTGTCTCCTCACAGGTAAGCGGATCCCCGTTGCAGACGCAGCAGGAGCATCTCCAGGAAAAGCCTTCAAACTGGGACGGCAGGCCTCAGAGTCTCGCAGGACGTGCTGCTGATGACGCCGTGACCTTTGCCCGCGTCTCCCGAGTTTCTGACTCCTTTTCCACCCGAAGCCCCCAAACTCCAGGCGGCCGCCCTCCGCCGCCGCAGTGCCACCGCGGCGGCCGTAGCAAACACAATTTTACGGCACTCGGCTTAAACAAAATCCTCATGTTTTGCCCGAACGTTACAGACCGTGGAAAGATTTCAGGTCGGCTGGGTATCGATAGAACGCGCTTCACACACCGGTGAGAGAAAAGTGCAATTTTCCTGACTTCAGTATTGGACGTCAGCCCTGGTCTGTTTATAATAAAGTAATAGCTTGGGCAACTTAATGGATTCAGACATCACTTGAACGTGTAAATGTGTACAATTGTGCAATCTTTCAACTAAAACTCACCAAATTATTTTGATAGTGTTTGAGTTATTGCCTTTTTTGGGGTGATCTCACTGCAAAATCTCTCAGCTCCACGAAGAATACATTTATTTTGTTTATTCTAATTTATACAAGATTTTGAAGTGACTGATCCCTCGTGGCTCTCTTCATTATATTCTCATCACATTCTGTTACATTTCCATTCAAACTCGAGATTGGTGCTAAATTTACTGTGTAATTGTTGTGTTTGGATGTAATCACACAGTAAATGAAGCAGATATGAGAGGTGAGTGGGAGCCTGCTTCCTTTACACTGATAGGAAGAGCTCACCATTTAGAAAAATGGAAAGCGCTCGATGCCTTTACGGTAAATGTGAGGCTGAAGCCAAGACGTGGTTATTTTAACACGGACTGATTGAGAGTTGTATCTTTTGTTCTGTCATTCCTCCAAGTCTGTGCCAGAAAGAGAATGAGCAAATCTCCCACAGAGATCTTGTACTTTAATTGCAATTGTTATTTTTCTCTCTTTTTTTTTGGCTTGTAAAGATATTTTGATTGCCTGTTAATCCTGAGAATGATAAGAAATCTAAATCTAACCTCTGTGATCAGAGCAGCCTTACAGTCAACATCCCCCTACTGATGACTTTTTAATCAGAATTTAAAAGAGTGTCTGTTGATTAATTTGAGATAACGGGTCCAGCTGCTCACATCTGTTCCACATTTCCCTCCTGTGAGCTCTGAAGAGGCATGAGCAGAGTCGTGTCCATGAAGTGTCCCATAAAAGCACTCGGTGTGGAGAATCCTGCCAGGCTCCCAATGTTACCTTCTCTCTCTTTTTTTTTTTTTTTGTTTCTCATCTCATTTCGGTGGTTTCAGCGGTGAGCCCGCCTGTCTTACGTCCTCTGCGGGTACTTTACGGCCGTTTAACAGGGGAAGCAGATTTTTGTGAGGTCCGGCCAAATTCTTTTAATTGTCCAATAAACATTTTTTTGATTTTTTTTTTCACATAATCAGCAGCAGTGCACACATTCGGCATCGCTTTGCTACTTGGCCTGCGATTAAAAACAAGGAGCTCTGGAAACTCATCCAGAGGAAACTCGTATTTTAGAGATCAAATCCCCGTCAACTCAAAGTTGTAGGTGGAGAATCCGACGTGGCCCCGTGTCAGTGCAGCGACCTCCTGTTGAACCTTGGCCTCCGTTCTGCTCTGAAATTACTGTATGAGCCGTGCTCCAAAAATCCGCTTTTTGGTTTTCCTTCGCTCCACTTTCTTTGCCTCTTTCTCCTGAATCCCAGGCTCTGACAGTGAGGCGAGCCTTTAATTGTGGAGCAGGACCTAATGGCTTTCACAGATTTACATCATTATTGCTCTGTGATCTTTATGGTATATTACAGCCGTTTCAGTTCCTTCTCATATAGACCTGGTGGCACTTCAATTCTGCAGTCCTTTGGACCCTCAAACCCGCTTTTCTGATTCTGAAAACAAGATGCAGATGTTGGAGAATCTTGAATCTAGATCTTATTGGTGAGTTGCAGTGCTTTTTTCAGTATCTTCCTGTGGAGTGCAATAGTTCCTATTAACTGTGTGATGACAGTATTTCAACTGAGCAGAAGCCAAACACATCCCTTGACTATTTAGAGGAAAGATCCAAATCCACTCTGATGCCGATCGTTCACACAGCGCTGCATCATTAGGCCAGCTCAAGCCTGCATTTACCACAGCTTCAGCGGTTTTGTTAAAAAGGGAAATCGCACTGCTCCTTTGGAAGCCGCTCTCTCGACTGCTGGCATTAATTGGCCCACATTGCAAACACTCTGCAGCCTGTCATTATCCCTGTGAATTTGCTCAATGAAATAACCCTGTGAGGTGTCAGACCTCCTAATATCCTGTGCTTTTTTTTTTTTTTTTGCAGGTTTTAATTCACTTCTTATTGCTTATTGAAGTTGTTGCCAAATGAGGCTGAAGCCGTTCGCACATCATTAACATTTTTTTTTGTTTTTGTTTTTGGTGTGATTTCATGATTTAAAGTGCAAATCCCTTAAGACACTTAAAAATGGCAAATCAATATGGACAATACTCGTGTTACTTTTTCTTATTTGTAAACAAAAGGCATGAATAAAAAAAATAAGACTTGTCAGTAGTTTTTCATTGAAAAATGTCATTAGTCTTGGGCTGGCCCTGGGAATGTGATTAATCTATATTATGTATCTTATACATTGTAGATAGATGCCATCAGATTGCACATGAATCAATGACTATATTCTATTCTAAGCCACTTGTGTGGACGCACTATACCTGTACACCGTTTGCAGTAAAACCATCAGCAGTGTAGTTACCATATTTAGCATTTTACTATGTTTCATATTGATTGTAACAGAATTCCTGAGAGCACTTCTTTGCATTGTATTTCAAAATGTGTAAAAAGGGAATTGTCAGTTGTTTACTAATAAAAGATTGGCAAAACAAAAAAACCCTTCTGACCTGCTGTGTTGTGTGTGTGAAGAGGAAAAAGCGGAAGCAGGTATGCACCTGTGAAGGTTTCCACTCCTCTGAGCGAAGCCCAGGAGGGATGTGTGTGTTAATGTGGTCCTTGGGGATTCAGTGACCATGTTGTTAGCGATCGGTTGTGTTGTTCAGCTGGCAGCCAGCTGCCTGGCTATATATATAAATATGACACTTGAGATGTGTGTCTTACTGCCAGGGAGCTTTTCACTGCACTTTAGGTAGTGCTGAAGAGGCAGAACAACTGTTTAACAACCTCCAGATCCCCTACAAAACCCAGGCGGTTGGAAGTACAGGGTCTGTGTTCAAAACACTCAAAGGTTTTTAATTCGGTTGCAGTTCAAATCAATCGCGCTTTTAAAGCATATTCAAACTAGGAGGCTCTTCGTAATTCTGCAAAGCATCTGTTTACCGTCGCTCCTTTGACAATCACATACACATATTTCTGATTATAGGTGTTAAAATGAAAGTCTTGACAGCAGTTTATGAATACAATTATGCAAATAAAGAAAATATATAGCCCAAGTTGTCAGGTAAAAAAATATTTATTAAATCAATTACTCTCCCTCTGACTCACTGTAACACTGTCATGTATTTATTGCAAGGAGAACTGGAATTTGCAGGGTTTTAATTTTGGTCGTGTTTTATTGATATATTTCAAACATGAAGTATTGAACTTATTGCATTTTTTTATGTTATCTAAATTAAAGATGAACCATATTTTCAGGAACATTGTTTTCTACATAAGTTGATACACGTGTGAACACATTGAACACGTCAGTCTGGCTTTCTTTTTTTTTTAATTGTTGAATTAATTTCATATATACAGCACATTTCACCACTTCCAACTGTCTCAAGACAATTTTTTGAGCAATTTATTTATAACTTAATACATAAAAATAAACAAAATAGTTACATAATGGATAAAACTAATTACAACAAAATTTTAAAGAAAACATAACAGTAGGATACAATGCATAGTGTTTGCATTTCTTAAAAGAAATGGGAAGAAGTGTGCAATTATATGCCACTCTTTCTCTGAAATAGGATAGGACTGTTGCTCAGTGGTCTACAGTGGCTACGCTTGACTGACCATCAAACCGCCCAAAGATGACAGATACATTAATGTAGAAGAGCTGAAGGCGGCTATCAAAGCAACCTGGGCATCAATAACTCCTCAGCAGACCCAGACTGGTTGCCACTGTGCTGCACTGATTCACACAAAATGAGCCCCAACAAAGTATTGAGTGCATATGCGTAAAATCCCCACTTTTTTCAACTTGATGTGTTTTAAAGTCCTTATATTCTGAGACACTGAATATACTCGAAGCCATGATTTAAATAATAAATGCTTGAAATGCCCTTTATGTATGGAATGCTTTATATATCAACCTTCCCATTTTGAATTGAATCACTTAAAGAAATTAATTTTATACTTATATTCTAATGTATTGAGATGCACCTGTGCATACATATGTATTTCCTTGATTTTCACATTCAGTCTCTTTGACGGTTTCACATCACAAAGTGAAATTCCAAAAAATTTCTCTCATTGTCCACGTTACACAAATCTTTTTATTTTTTTCTCCACTGTTTGTCGGTTTGTCAAGTCAAGTCAAATTTATTTATATAGCACATTTACAAATGGCATAGCCGTGCCAAAGTGCTTCACACAAGTGCAGACAATAAAAGCAATCATAAAAGGTGAAAAGACAAAAATTAATACACAATCATTAAAACACATCTCAAACTCGAACACAAGGTAAGACCTAGCTGAAGGCCAAAGCAAAGAGGTGGGTCTTCAGCAGCGATTTAAAAATTCCCACAGACACGGCTGCTCGGATTTGAGGAGTGTAGTTAGTCACGGTGGGGAAGTGGTTAGTACTCCTGCCTTGATGGAACATTGCTGTAAGTTTCAGTCCAGGCTGAGCCTTTCTGTGTGGTCTCTGTGGTTTCTCTCTCTCAAACGTCAAATCTTTATTTACAGAACAATTGAAATGTGGGACAGTGTTCAACATTTTGAAAACAGAACCCCCCCCCCCCCACACACACACACACACACACACACACACACACACAACAGAAGTACAGTTCTGTCCTACCAACTCTCATATTAATCAAATCAAATCAAATCATATTAATGGATGATCCTAATTTCCTTGTGGATGTGAGTGTGTGACCGGTGCCCTGTCCTGAGTGTATTATGTTTTTGGTTGGCTCCAGCACCTTCCGACCCTGATATGGATAAAGTGACGGATCTATCCATGGATTCACACACGCACAAAAAATTTAACTCATCCTCCAAGCAGTTGGAGGTTAGGTGACTTGTACAAGAACATATATGAGTTTAATGATGCTACAGTCTCCCCTAAATTACAGCATATAAGCATAGATAGGGAGACAAATAGAAAAAGTGCCTCCAAATAACTTATTGACAACTGCAGGTTCCTTGGAGGCATAGTTTAGATGTAAACAAATCCTTAGAAAAAAAAGGAAGAAGAAGAAGAAAACTGAAAGCTGTTAGAAACTGAATTGAATTGGCAGGGATTCTGGAATGGAATTTACCAATTACAGGTATCTGGAGCCAAAGCAGGTCACTGTTTCCACTATGGGTGATTCCAGGTAACTCTTACAACCTGTGAGCTTTAGCCACATCTTTCTTATCAGAGTTCCCTAAAACACTGAGGTGGTGGGCTCACCCCTGGGGGAGAGGAGGGGGAAGAGTTGGAGGAGGAGGGGGAAGAGGTGGAGGAGGAAGGGGAGGAGGAGGAGGACGTGGAGAGGCCGGAGTGCTATGCAGAGGCAGTGACGTCACCGGGCTGTCTCGCGCTCCCTTCCTGCTGCATCACAACAGCCGCTTAGCAGCTCGAGTAGCAGCAGTGACCGCGGGGGACGGGATATCCGCCGCTAATTTCATTGATAAACTCACCGTGTTGACGCTGCGGCACTCCACCACGTCCTAACACGGGGGTAACCGACAGGAACTGGTTGCAGCGCGATCACCCCGCTCCAGCTGTTGGGATATGGCCAGGCCGGAACAGGTTCTGCTCTTGGAGCCTCAGCACGAACTGAAATTCCGAGGTAAGAGAGGGGAGGAGGGCCCGGCTGTGAATGGGAGGGGGTGACGGTTCGGCAGGGAGGAGGGTTATATATGTGTGTTGAGGAGGGGGGGGTAGACCCCTGCACAGTAGCCAAGCCGGGGAGAGGTTGCAACTCACATTTTCTCCAACAATATGTTCATAGTGAAGAAGTAAAGCTGCTTTGAAAGGACGGCGGGTCAACACACTGCTAGCTAGCTGGATTAGCTTCTAGCTACTAGCCAGGCCTTGTCCCACATTTCCCTCCACTTCTGAGACCACTGAAAACCACAGCACGCCCAACATATATCCACTCGTAATCGACAATCATAACAAGCAAATGACAACGCAATTCACGTCTGAATTTGTCTAAAACCTGCAACATCCTCAGCAGTTGTGGCTAGCTAACATTAGCCGGCTCTGTGATTGGCTGCCTCGCTCTGTTGAACAGCCAGCTGTCATTTAATAACTCGACAGTTCACAGGACGAAATAACCGGACAACCACCGCCGCTCAGTGTGTTTTAACTACATGTCATCAACATCGGTGGGGCTTTACAGTCAGTGTTAGACGTCTTAGTGGGTCTCGACATTTGGCTGTGAGATGTCACATTGTTTTAGGCCCAAATAATGTTACATAAACACATATGATATTGGTGTATGCGTTTTGCAGCAGATTACAAAGCTCCTTCTCGACTTTGAAGTCCTTCCAATTAGCCGAAACGATAGAGAAAATATTTTTTGTTTTCAGTAATTCAACGAACAAACACTGCGCCAGGAAAGGCATTTATAGATCAGCTGTTGGTCTCCACTCCCCTCTGTGTGGTCAGAGGCGTTTGGTTTGTAGAACTCAAAGAAACAAACATTTTACTCTAAAAACAATCGAGAAACGCCACTGTTTGACTCAGGAGCTACAAGTTGTCAGGAGGCTAAGTATACTACTACATCTAGAAGTTATAAGACAGTTATATGATACTTGCCATTCATTTATTTATTTCATTTTCATGATATAATGTAGACAATTGTCTTGCAAGCCACAAGAGTGACTTCTAACAATTGGAAGTTTCATATAGTGGAGACAGCCCATTTCTATTTATTAGCATTTTTTTGAGCAGATCAGAAAAAAAAAAACATTCTCATCTTGGAGAGGGCATAATTAAACAGAGCAGGAAAGAGATGAGGGCTGTGCACCAAGAAAATACATACTCTCTTCATTTCTCTTGTTTCCTCCCACTGTGTAGAAAAACCTGCATTCGAGGCTAATTGGCCACTGTGAATTGCTGGCAGTTTAGATGGGTGTGTATTATTGTCTGTCTCTCTGTGTTTGCTGTGTGATGGACTGTCAACCTGTCCATGCCGTGCCCTGCCTTCGCTCACAATCAGCAGGGATTGGCTCTTTTGCCACGACTCAGTCGGATAGAGCAGTAAGAAAGATGAATGGATGGATTGTCAGTGAAAGGAAGAACAAGACTGCAAGTTTCGATGCTCATTTCAGATTGTTTTTGATGGCTGATTATATTATTTCAAATGATGCTTTTATTAGGCCTAAGGGGGAAGAGGCCGCAGACCTGGTTTCTCTTAAAATAATCTCTGAATAACTAGACATATGCAGCAAGCTTTTTATATAACTGAATAGTAAACATTGGTGTCACTGTAGTTATGGTTGACAGATTATATTAAGTTCTTGTGATGTAAAAGTGAAAGTACATATGACGGCAAAGTAGGATAAAGGCAAATAGGAGTTGCCTTTGTACATATTTGTTAAGCAGATTTAAATGACTCCTGCTTCTCACAGCAGAAACTTGTAATGACTTATCGCTTGATAGAGATTTATAAAATATAATGCATTATGATCAAATGAAGATAGCTTCACCAAACGGTGGACTTTTTCTGTCTCCAGTCTAAACGTAGTGTCAGTAAACCAGAAAAATTTCATAGACAAAATCAAAAAGAGTGGGACATTTCCTGTTTAGAACTACTAGATTGTTCAGGTTGCTTCTTTTTTTTTCATTTAGGTAGTTGAGCATTCCATGCATTCACCTGTGTAGTTGAGACTTTTTGTGGTTTTTATTTCAATTATTAACTACAAGTATGCTGCATTCACAAACTTCAATTCACACGTTGTTATGCTTTGTAGCAAATATTACCGGTATTCAGACCCTGGCACTTTCTTCTTAGCTATTATTTTCTATTCCCCACTTCCTTTAGACACTTCAGCATGTTACCAAAATGTGCAGTATCAACAAACTGCAATATTGTGTTTGAATTATCATTAATTTTAAAAGCTTGTTTATAAGTAACTTTAACCACTGCTGTCATCATTTAACCATTGAAAATCAAAAGATAAGAGGCATCATTCTGCAGGAAAACACAGAAACAAAGAATGTGTTACTCTCCCAGTACTTTTCCAGCTTGCTCCTTGGTCTGATTCTCAAGCTCCCAGCTCTTGTTTTATCACTTTGTTTAATGATCTTGCAGTTGATTACAAATAAATCTGTCACTCTGTTACAGGATGGTCTGTTTTAGAAACTATAACAATGATCCGCAAAGACATGGAATATTGTGTTTTGTGGAGATTGCTGTGTAAGGACTGACGTTTTAATGTGAAAATGATTTCTAAAACAATGCCATTTTTAGTCCAGCATGTATTATTATAAATACAGTAAAAAGAGGCACCATTTCCTCTCAGTACTCTGGATCAGTTTTCACAGTATATGGTTCAACCATTCAAGAGAGTTTGGCCCAGTTTTTTTTTTTTTTCCTGTGGATTTAGTCTGTCTCAGTTCATTCTTTCTCTTCATGTAATCCCAGACTGACTCCACAATGCTGAGATCTGCAGGAGCCAAACCATCTGTTGCAGGACACCTTGTTCTTCTTCTCTCAGAAAATAGTTCCATATGACTTTTGATGACTGTGGATTTAAATTTAAATTAGCTCTGGACTTTTTCATTTTTTACAATTTTTTCATCTTTTCCAGGGGTAATATTAACAGATCTTTCACAAAACTCCCTGCTCTCATATTGATGTGCTATTTCTAAAGAATAACGCAAGAGTTTTAAGCCGAACGCTTCACGTATCAATTCCTCATAATAGTTTTCGACTGCTCTGTGTGGTTTTCGTGAGTTGGAAGATATCCTGAGAAAGTTTCAGGAAGTCGTAGATCAGGTGTACAGTAGTCAGTGGTGTGAGTCCCTTTCATTAGAGGGCTTTAGAAGTAAAGCCAAGCTTGCAAGGGTCTGAATTTTCCCTCTGTCTTTGCTCAACAGTGAAGGGAAGTGTCAGTTGCTTTTAAAGTTTTCTGGGCTGAAACTTTATCTGGAATCTGGTATATGTGCTAATTCTGAAGCAACCTCATGTTTCCATGCAGGGTGAGTGGATTTCTCTCAACTGCAAACATCACACTTAGTATTATTATTTTGCTACAACTACTGAGAAACTCCATACAGAAGCCTGGCAGGGATGGATTGGGTGATTATTCATGTATTTATTTATTTTCCCATTGTAGGCAGAAAGAAACGGTTTTATAATAACTGGTCAATACTGTTAAGAAAGAACAACATGTGCTTCTACTGTACACTAAATTAGATTCATGGAATAAAGGATGAATGGATGGAATTGTGGCTTGAAAAACCTTTGGCCCAAAACATCAAAAAGAAATCAGCCAATGGAGGTAGTGGAATGCCTTTCACATCACTAACAATATAATCGTCAAACCTTATGATGGCGCACTGACACAAATTCAGAGCTTATTTTTCAGGCAGGATCATTTATGTGCAATTTAAGAAAAAAAGAAAAGAAACCTAAAACTTCCAAAACTGAACTTAGTTTCCGCACGTCTGACTTAAAAATATGTGGTTTTGGCACTCTGTCTGCTGTGTTTGGGAAATCATACATTCATTCGTCATTGCCACTCGCTTGACTGTGAATTAGCCTCCGTTCTCCTCTCACTTGAAGTACTGGAAAAACAAAGAAGTGACCAATGCCTGCCAGTTAGCTACCTGGATTCATTACACACTTACTTGAGTGTTGTGTCAATAGCGAAGACATTGCCAGAAATAATAGCCATAAAGTAATGACTTGTAATACTGCTTTTTTTTGTCAGGGGCATTCATAGATGTCTAAACTATGTGCAATGGATCAATAATAAGAGATTACTTTTTTAGAATCTTGATTTTTCTTATGGTTCACTGTTTTAGTTACATTGCATTTATGTATATTAACACTCCTCTTCCTGTCTTCATGCAACAGCTTTCACAGATTTTACTTTTTCATGTCATTACAAGCAAAGTGAAAAGAGAAACTTACCAGGCGGTGGAGATTCATTCACTTAATGTGTGGGCTTTTTTTTTCTGCTTGTGAGGGGGAGAGTCTGAGGTGTTGTTTGCTCTCATAGTGAGTGTTAAGTGAGAAGGTAGTGGGTATATTCATAAATATCTGTCCAACTGAAGTGATCCACACAGCCTACATTTTATACAGCAAGTCAAACAAAAGCCGTGTACATTCATACTGGTCTCCCAGGCAGGAAAAGATAACTGAACCAGTCATGTTCTTGGAGTTTGACTGAATTCCTCTGTGCCAGAGAAAATCCCTTTCAAAGTGGAGATTTACAAAGATGAGCTTCTACACTATTAAAATCAGCATAATGTTAATAAGGTTCTTGCAAACTGTGACAGATTGAGAATCTAAGAAGTGACACAAGAACGAATGTGTTATTCTAGTACCATGTATGTGCATGGAAAATACTTTATATGGAGGTATGTGGAGAATGTGGACATATTCCTGCATTTGGCATACTAGAAATTCTGCGGACTCGTGCTTTGACTCAGTGCTGGTGTTGCTTCAACTGTTCTGTCATTTTCTACCACTGCATATCTATTGATTGTAAGTAGTTGTAGCTTGTAGCAGCAGTCACACTTTGGGGTTTAGTGAGACAGTGATGTATGACATAAAACCACAAATTTCATGCCACGATCAAATATGTCGCCATGTTGGCCCCATCTTACACGGTGTATAGCTGTCTTAACAAAAACAAGCTTCTCCTCGCAGCCACTGCCACTGACATAGCGGCTCAATAGATGGTACAAACACGAGTGAGGCGCTGCTGATTGGCTTGAACAAGCAACGGTTTTTCTTTCGGAAGAGAAAATAGTTTCAGTGAGAGGCTGAGTAAAAGCGAAACAGGCTGGCAGTTGGCTGTAATTATAGGGCAATCTTAATCTAAATCTGCAGATTCCTGCCGATTACAAATATCACACGGCTTACTGATTTTTGTTTGAGTGACTGGTCTGAATAATGGAGTTGTCACTGCTTCTGAAGCCTGTATTTTTCAGGCTTTTCTGATGTGTTGAAAAGATCTGCACAGTGAAATGTGTAGAGTGAAATGCCTATATAATTAAGAATGTCTCCACTGTTAAATTGCCTTGCCATTTTTTAATAGGCCGGAAAGACAGTTAACAGATCGGTTTTTGAAAATAGTAAATCATCTCTTGTGCCGTGATTGATTAAGAATATCTTGTGGAATTGGAAAACACTCAAGGAATTATTGTGGGCTTTGGAAAGCATAAGATCTCCTTAATTCCCTGGATGGTCTCCACTTTGAGACATCTCTTTCTGAGCAGTCAGTAGTAAATTAATGTGAGCTAGTAGCAATGCAAATAGTAATTTGCAGACGGTCTGGGATGATATGCACTTATCAGTTGTCAAGAAAGCGCAACTTAGCTGTTGAGGTGCTCAGTTCTGCAGATACCTAATGAACCCTCTTTCAAAGTGTCCAGACTGGCTCAAACTGTC
This sequence comes from Salarias fasciatus, assembly GCF_902148845.1. Lineage (NCBI taxonomy): Eukaryota > Metazoa > Chordata > Actinopteri > Blenniiformes > Blenniidae > Salarias > Salarias fasciatus. The sequence continues at coordinate 18,987,329 of NC_043749.1, forward strand.
AGAAAAGCAACAGTAACTCAAATAAGCAACCCCTCCAGCCAAGGCGTGTGGAAGACCTTCTCTTACACACATGTCAGAAATTGATGCACATGGTCGAAGAAGAAGACCACCCTGGGTGCTACTCCTGTCAGCTCAAAACAATAAACTGATGCTACAAGTCATGCAAAATCAGGGAGAAGAAAAAAAACCCAAAATGCTGTCTGCTCTGATTAGTTTTGATTTCTTCTGAGAGGGTTTGGTGATAGAGCCAGAACTTGGTGTAAACAATAAAAAAGCACGCAACCCCACCTTATATCAATGGATCAAGGTGGTGTAATTATGTGGGAGGGGAGTAATGATGTGTCTCTGGCACACGTAAGAACTTTTGGTACCAATCAGCCTTGCTTAATGTGTCACCGTCTTCTCAAGTATTATTTTTGACCTCGTCTCTCTCTTTATGACCACAGAGTAGCATTTGCTTATCGTGTCTTCTGGCTACAAGATGCATTTTAAAACCTAAATAAGAGATCCAAAACAATTTTAAATTGTATTCAATGATTTGACTTCTTACAAAATGCTGAAAATCTGGCACAGCAATCTACCTCTTTTTATCCTGCACTGCTTGTAGTGAAGGTTTTTTGCATGATTGACAAATCTTATTGGTATCGGTATCTTTTTTTGGTCCTGTAATATGAGTTTATTTTAAAGGTTTATGTCCCAGTTTTGTTGATTTGTTTTTCCTAGTCAAGACTGCAAACATCAGAAGTCAACAAGCTGTAGAGCAGTTAAAAGGAAATCAGATGGCTTTCTTTATTTGTAAGTGTGACATTTTTGAAGCGGTTCCGTTCTCACCCGTGTTTTTAGATTATAATGGACGAGAAAGCAATGCTGGCCCAGAGATGAAGGAAGCGCATAAATGGAAATTCACTGATTCAAATAACACTGCTGGCTCGTCACCAGCGTAGGTGCCTGAGCAAATCCCTTAAAACCCACACTGCTCACATTTGATCAGAACGGGCATTCAGCCTGAAACTTGTGCTTAATCAAATGTGCAGATCATATGATCCGCTGTGGCGACCTCAGAAGGAAACAGCTGGAACCCAAGTCATCAGCATGAGAAACAGAACGTCTTATGTATCTAGGTTACCCTCAATCAAAGCTATTAGAGGTTATTCCCCAAAAACACGCCAGTCCACATATCTGGCAGAATTAAGAAAGAATGTGACCAAAGGTCTAAACGGTTTGGAGTAGGTTGTCATAACCAATGAGACCTTGATTAACCACTTTTAGATGTGTCAGCAAATATACCATACACTCTTTCTTAGACTTCACACACAGTATTCAGTCGATCACTTAACTTAAACTTGGAATGGAAAGGCCAGTTTAGGTTTATTCACACCTTGTACATATAGAGCTGTGTTTGAGGGAAATTGATTTTGCAAACTTTATGTATTACAATATTACTACCTTGAAACATTTTTTTTTTCTTTTGATTCTAAGAGCAGTGTGTAATTTTTCTGAAAATGATACTTCATCAGAGCAGCAGATGTATGATGGATTTGTCTTTTGATGTATTTTGATCAGTTGGCTTATTTGCTTTGATTAGTTTGTCTTTTCTGTCTCCACACAGCTCAGACACATTGCAAGCTCCTTTGAGTTTATTCTCCGTGACTCTCCTCTCATGCATCAGAGCAGACTGAGTGATGGTGTGAAGGAATTTGTTTGTAGTGTGTGTGAGCATAACTCAGTGCTGTCTTTGGCTGACATCTCAGTTTTAATTAGGAAAGTAATTTATTGACATTTGTTGTGTGTTAAAGGTTCATCCTTTTGTATCTTTCGCCAGCCCTTATAGTCTTTAAAAAAAAATGTCCGATGAAATGGTATCTGATCTTCTCAGATCATCAAACTCAATTAATTTATCTGTTTATGTTTGCCTTGTTCGCAGGTCCATTCTCAGACGTGGTCACCACAAATCTCAAACTCTCCAACCCAACAGACAGGAATGTGTGTTTCAAGGTGAAGACGACGGCGCCGCGCCGGTACTGCGTGCGGCCAAACAGTGGAATCATCGATGCGGGCACCTCAATCAACGTCTCAGGTAAGGAGCGAGAAGGTTGGACAGTGTTGAGCTCATTCTGTTGAGCCTCTTTGCTCTCCACACTGCCAACGCAAAACAATGTAGCAACAGAGGAAAAAACTTACGGATGAATGAATGCTGACAATTCTTATCAGAATGTGTAATCTTAATATCTGAGGAATGATTTGTGTGCGTATAATAATGTTCTAGTTCCCTCGTGATTTACATGCACTGCATAATCAATGCAATATTTTGGAGAGACTGTTTTTGACTGTTTTCGGTAATCCAGCCAAACACTGATTTTCTACATGTACTTCGTTCCAGTCAGACTAACACAGGACAAAAGACAGAGTACACCCCAAGGACGCTTCCACTTCATCACAGGGAAAACAGCTGCCAATGTTAACTGTAATTTTGAGTTGGAAAATGTGGTTTAGTGTTGAAATAAAGCTCCTTTGAGCCGAAATCACAAGTAAATTAAGATATGATTCAATTAATCATTTGCAATTATGATTGAGGCTCGATGATAAATGTGATGTCAGTTGCTGGTTCCAGTGAATTAAACAACTTTTGTACATATTTGGAAAATAAATCAAGAAGATTATGAACTGAATGAGCTGCAGACGGCAGACGGCTGTCTCTTTTCATTCATACGGTTGATTGTATATTGGTTTTAAAAGGAAACTCATGCTTCATGGTATGTCACCTGCAGACAAACTGTTATCCCTACAATCTTACAAGTGTATTCTACACAAACCCCACAACAGCTCCTCTCCCATTATGAATCCTGTATTCAGTCTCTCCGTGCAGGCGTCATTCTCGATGGTGCAGCGTCAGGGAGACAGGTACAGGCTAATGTTTCCACACCGTGCCGCCTCTGCCATTTACAGCCTCAGACTCGTTTTACAACCTCCCTTATCTGGTGTCAACAACTGCAATCTGTGTCACCGGTGTCTGCAGGCAGCAGCGGGTGACGAACCAAATGAGTCCACTCTGACAGTTGCTGTCATTTTTCACCCTAATTTAGGCTGAGAAGGGGTCACGGGTTCGAGTCCCAAAATGAGATTGCATTTCTGAGAAAGTGTTTGCAACACAGTTGCAGGTTCTATTGGTAGCGAAGGGGATTCATGCCGATCACGTACACAAGTGCAAATGCAAAAGAGACATTCAGGTCAAAATTTGTGAGAATGCACAAAGATAGTCCACTGGCTCCAAAAACATTCAGGACATTTGCTTTGAGCAGAGATCGTGTGAGGACATTCTCTCACATCTGACTCTCATATGGTCTAATTTACACTCCAGTAGAGGAATGCACAAATGTCCTCAGAGAAAGGTTTGCAGTAGTTTTTTTTCACTTTAATTTTTCTATAATTGTCTAACACGTCTGTATTGAATTCATCAACATAACAGAAGGAAGCTTACCTTTAAACGGGAGACTCAGTACAACTACAGGCGTGTTTGCAGACTGTTTTCTTTTTGTCTAGTAATGTAGATGGGTAGACTAGTATCAAGCCCTTCTTTTCCTGTATGGATCAGATCCCCAAATGACTGCTTATGTTGTGCTTAATAGGAATACAAAAAATATAATAAGCACATTGCAAAACTCATTGTAATCGAAGAGGAATTAAAGCAGATTTTACCAATGAATAACTCTTACAGATTTAAAAGGAAAATGAGGATTTTTCTCACAGTTACAATTGTAAGACACTTAAGTTTGAAATTTACCTCATAATTTTTTTATTGCAGTTTAATTAATTCTGATACCTACTGCATTTCTGCATCTGCATGTTGTGCTTCATGCAAAAATCATTACTGTTTTGCAGTTGTGTGTTGTTTTGGTGGGATTCTGGTAGGTTTATTACCTGCTACACCTGGAAATGTGAACGTCTGCACTTGGGTACAACACTTAAGTTAAATGCAAAAAGTCTCTCTGCACTGTATATTGCAGATGACACCTGCTACACTATACTTCAGTATGCCAAAATAACAGTGTTATCATGTATTTTGCTGTTACATTGGTATGAACAAACAGTTTTCTGCAGTGAAGTTGAAGAAAAGTTGATATGGAAGTACTCTAATAACGTGGATGTGATCCAACATTTTAAAGGGATAGTTCGGGATTTTTGACATGAATCTACATGGCATCCCCACCAGCAGTGTTGTTCATTCACACAGACTTACCTCTGACAGCGTCCAGTGAGTGGTAACCTTGCCGGCAAGCTGAATTCTCGCGGTATTTGTTCTCACACACCATGAGAATCCATCTTGTACCGCTCGAGCCTATGTGCTCGGGATCAGACTTTTTTCGGCCGGACCAATCATGTGTCGTTTAGGGCGGGACATGAAGCTTTGACGGAAGCAGGAAGCGACAGACTGCTAATAATATGAGGATGACTAGCAAAAGCAAGGGATATCCCCACAGCGATTAAATCTGTTTTGGATGAATCCTCTATTGCGTCTTTGAAAAACGATCAGCAAGAGGTTTTTTCTTTGCAGTGATTGGCTGAAACCAAACATGGTTAGGCGGGTGCACTGTGTCCTTCCGTCCAATGAACGCAAAAAATTCTACAGCAAGTCCCTCCTTCCCCGAACGGATTTGCAGAGTTAAAATCCCATATTGACATGTGAAGCAATTCGTTGCTGCACATGTCAATATGGCTTTTGCCAGGTTAGTGAGCGGAGATCCTGTCCGGTTTAGGTCCAGACAAAAGTAGTCCGGCAAGTTTGCTGGGGTCCTGAAAATAAAGCGTTTTTCTTCTTATTTATTTATTTGATAGGGACAGTACACATTAATAAACATGTGCATTGCCAAAACAAAACAGGCGTAAATATGTCGGATTATATCCACAAGGCTAATTTACATCCGTTACATCCGTTCTCAAACCAGTATGTGTTCGAAAGAGTGATATATTTGCATCACAAACCGTTGACGACGAAAAAGTCAGACGTCGTAAACGCTTGGCACTATTTTCTCTCCCTTCATATCACTCTGCCTCCAGCTGGAGGAAGCGGAGATGCTAACAGCTAGGGCTAGCTAGCTCTTTACTAGCTGTAAACAAAGTGAAACCAGTGCGGCTGCCCGCAGCTGGAGACGGCGCGGAGTGATATGAAGGGAGAGAAAATTGTGATAAGCGTTTACGACGTCTGACTTTTTCGTCGTCAACGGTTTGTGATGCAAATATATCACTCTTTCGAACACATATTGGTTTGAGAAGAAAAACGCTTTATTTTCGGGACCCCAGCAAACTTGTCGGACTACTTTCCTCTGGACCTAAACCGGACAGGATCTCCACTCACTGGACGCTGTCAGGGGTAATTCTGTGTGAATGCACAACACTGCGGACGGGGATGCCATACAGATTCATGTCAAAAATCCTGAACTATCCCTTTAATTCGTTGTGAATCTGTAACTTACTGTTTTGGTGCAGCGTTTTATGTAATATTTATGTTGGTTGTTAATGGCTGTGGCTCATATTAGTGGTCACAGTGTAGTAGAGGCTGCAGTTTCTGCCTGAGTCTGTCTGAATCTCAGTCCAGTAGGACTGCTGAACTGTTACTTGTTGCAGTTGAACTTGTCTTATAATTCTGGAGTCAAATTTCCAACAAAGCAGCATAAAAGCTTCTCAGACACATGGAGGTGAGAGTGAGCCATCTGCCACTGGATACCTTCAAACCAATGATGTGTCATTTGCTGGCTTAGCAGAGGATACACACTGCGCGTTTGAAGCTCAGCTCGGGTGTAACTGTATATGTTGAGCGTAGCCGTGGCCACAGGAATGTTGCTGAGCCTGATTGGTGTTATGTAGCAGCACCCAGCGGAAAAATATGTGGCATGAATGTTTTTAAAAATCCTTGCGTCCACAAATATTGAGCTTTTTGCTGGAGTGTGTCAGAAGTTCATCAGACACACTTTGGACGTTACCAGACCAGGGATGGCACAAAGCAAATTGCTTTCCCTCCATGAAAGATAGTAATATTGTTGCAGCTCAGAGTATTTACTTAGCTCATGCTTACACTAATTTCCTTTGTGTCTGTGTAATAATATAACAATGAATATGAGCGTAAGCACTGGCCCTCTTCCAACAAAATTCAACCTTCTTGATAAAGTATTCATATCCATTCAACTTTTCCACATCCTGTCATGATACACCCACACATTTAAATGTCTCTTTTTCAGAGTATTATGTGGTAGATTAACACAAAGCAGTACAAAATTGTGAAGTGGAAAGAAAATGATATGTTGTTTTCCAAACTTTCTTGGATAGAAAAAAAAAATCAGAAACGTGGGCGTGCATTTCTATTCAGCCACTGAGTCAAGCTGACATTTTCAGTCATCAATAAGAGATTTGAGTGTGCTTCTGCTCTGTTTGCCCATCTAGACACTGAAATATTGGCCAGTTCTTCTTCATCGCCCAGACCTAATCAAATTGGGTGGAGTGGTTCTGTAAGCGTGCCTTCTCTGTGGGATTTAGGTCTGCACTTTGGCTGAGCTGTTCTAACTATCCGTGTGTCTTTACCAGTGGTGCTCCGACTGAACCACCTGAGAAAACCATGCTCAAACATTGAGACTTTATTTTTCCTAACTGTGCTCTGAATTTCTCCCTAATTTCACCTGTGACCTGTCTGATGAGTGCATTTGTTCACAAACCTTCTCAAGCTGAACTCAGAGGTCTTCACAGAACAACAGCATTTGTGTTTGGATGTGATTAGAAGCAGGTGACCTCTGAGTCATGTGGGTTTTGCATGGACCTGTTAGAATACAGGGCACTGAACGCAGGTGAACTTCTCAGATTTTTATTTGAAAATAATGGATCATTCTCGGTCCTGTGCTGCTTTTTATTGTTCTATCACATAAAATCCAGCAAAGCTTGTGCTGTAGCCAGACAAATTGCTGTAAAGGTTAAGGGGTATGAATACGATTTCAATTCACCTTAAGCGGACCTGATTCCTTCCTAAATAGGTTAGATTGAAGTAGGCTATTTGTCACCCTGAAACAGGCCTGGCGGCGTCTGTGCTTTCTTTCCTTTTGGATTTCATTGAGAAAGACCGACCCAGGAGAACACAATCAGGAGTGTGAGAGCCTGCTGCCATGAGAACCCTGAATATGAATACATTTTATGAGAGTTTTCCTTACATTCTGGTGAGTTCTCCCTCCAGGCCTGTATCTCCACAACTCTCTTCCTATTTCACCTTCTTCCTCTCTCCCACGCTATATTGTCCCAGTGGGTTTGCTGATCCTAGACCAGGTTGAGCAACAGTGAATAACATAACCAGGGAGCACCTTTATTACATGCCGGGCTATTCTTAATCAGTGGCAAAGCTGCGGTTGACATATCTTGTTTTTTTTAATCATGGGTTTTTTTCATGTGGCACTGTGATGTCGAGTTTTTCTTTAACAGCAAGCTTTTTGAGGCACATATGTTTCTTTATTTTTGTGATATTGTCAAACACAGCTTTGTTTCCTTCAAGTTGCAGCTGAAAACACACTTAAAATGGGTCAGTGAAAGCTTAGGTTTCTTAGATTTAGTGAAACTGACATGTAATTCCTGCAAAATAGAACGTAATAACTACTTCCTGGCTTTTTTTTTGGCGCAAACAACAGATTTGTTTTCTGCAGATGGACATAAATGACTCTACAGATAACTTGTCTGCGGTCTCAGTTTTTGCACAGGAGCCAGGTTCAGCCTCAGAAGGGACAAGGTAAAAATATGTCGTGGTTATCCTGTTGTGAGCATCTTTCCTCACAGGACACAATTAATTAGTGACAGGAAAGGAAAGTTTTCTGACCTTCCTTGCTCAGCCCTCTAATTGGTTCATTCATCAGGAACAAGCAGGCATGCAGTTGCCATCCTACTTGACCGTGTCGACTACAATTAGATTACAATTACAATTAAATATTGTTTGCATCTTGGTATTCGGCTCTGAGCCCTTTAATGTCATCCAGTGTGCTCAAAGAACTTACAAGCTTCCCTGCCTCCATTCCCTTCTATCGTCCCCTTGGACCCAAGGTGGATGGCTTCACAAATTGGGTTTGACTGAAACAGGACGTTCTCAATCTGTTCATGCCGTCTGTTTCTGATTTGCAATATTGGGCTACACTGATTGCTGTAATGGTGCACTACGGCTCCAAGATATTCACTCTCAGGAGAACTGGCGTATGCCACATATGAACACCATCCTACATTATCTTTGAAATTAGCCTGTTTGTTTCCTGTAAAAGCCAAAGAGTAATGCGATTGTTGGAGATGTAGAGAGACTAATTTCCAAATCTGTCTTGTTGAGTTCATCCTGGTTTATTATCAAAGATGAGAGAAAAATCAGCTGCTCTCATTCTCTCTGCATGGCCAGAACTTTTTTCCGGGACATAAGAAAGTGATCACTGCAAATCATTGTTACAACTCTAAAATACCTTCTCAGTCTTTGGACTGACATCAGATAACACGGCAATGACCGAAAGGACTGATGTAGTGACAGCTTAAAGTCATATTCCAACTCCACACCTGCTTTTTGTTAAAACGATGTGTAATGTTAAGGGAGGAAAAGACAGCGTTAGAAGCTGTTGGAAAGATTACCCCCAAGGGTATCTGCAGATCCGTCAGTGTTTCTCCGTCATGGTAACACGGACATAGAAATAAATCATCCCCACAACTTTCCTCCAAGAAGCAGAGGCAAGCCCAGAGCCTTAAAGACATGAAGGCCCAAGTTTATAGTCTTGACAAATACATGGGCATTTGATACTCACTAATTCTGATTTAATACATGGAACGAACACACGCGTTGAGAAAGGAAAAAAAAAAAATGACACAGAGTTGCCAGCAAAGAAAAAGTAATGGTCGACCCACTGGCATTGTAAGCATATTTTGAAGATACTTTTTTTTTTTAATTATTATTATTATTGTTGTTCAGCTTCAGTCACAGAACCAACTCTGTTCCTACCTGTTCTCCACAGTCACTGCAGATGACACAAGATGTATTTTCCAAACTCCCCTGAGAATGGGATGTAAGGTTGAGGATTGAGAAAGTGGTTCACTGGAACAAAATGATCATAGTGCTTGCAGTAACTCATGTTTGTGGTGTGTAGCCTTTGTAAAATAACTGTCCTGTTTTTCTAACTACATTCCTTCTTATTTTAATGTCTGTCCCTGAAGTCAGCTGTGGCCCAGAGGCCTCATTGACAGCGTGTCGAGGCTGGGCTTACTGTAATTCTCATTTAGTTGTATTAGTGTATTCTTTGTAGCACATTGTGATCCCAAAGAGGTCAAGAATGTGAGAAAGCTATTAACGAGCTCAAGACTTAATTAACATCCACTGTTTTTGTCATTTCAATACATATACATTTTAAGTTTTCTAATATTTTCTTTCAAAAGCATTTGATCTATGAAGGTATTTCCTCCTTAACCTCGGCTGAAGGCTTCACTTGTTCATTCATCCACCTGTTTATATCATTCTCATGAACACTTTTTATTTCTTCCAATGTAGTTCACGTTTAAACATGAACGATGACGTGATCAAGACTTTAAAAAAAAATGATTAAACTAAATTATTTTTATTATTTATTAGAAAAGGCAGTGATGTGACTTCATGGGTCAACATACAACCACAAATGAGTTTTGATAATCGTGGAATGACCTATAGTAAGCACTTACATCTATGCAAATTGTTTTCAGAGTAAAATATTTCAGTGCTATAAAAGTTAGCAGCGGGGAAATTTCCACAGCGAGCAGACTGTCTTTGCTCTCATGCATGTACATGTGGATGAATTGTGAGCGGTGCCACCCAAGAGGGTTCACCTCCTAAAACATTCTCACAAAAACAAGCAGAAACATCCCTGGTAGAAAGAAAACAATATATTTTTTTCTTCTCTGCCCTCTCAACTTCTCTCTGGGATTTATAGTGTGAGCCCTCAGTGTGGCCCACAATTGGTCACAAGTCATTTTAACAATCCTTTCCTACTGAGCCGCACAGTCTAGCTGCACTTTTATGGCTTGCAGCATTTTTTTTTTTTTCAACACACTAAAGAATTAAGACTCAGAAGAGAAAATCTTTTGAAATCACTAACTTTCCTTGTTTTGTTTTGTTTTATGTCTTCCAGTTATGCTGCAGCCTTTTGACTACGACCCCAACGAGAAGAGCAAACACAAGTTCATGGTCCAGTCCATGCTAGCGCCTCCCGACATGACCGACATGGAGGGAGTGGTGAGTGTGTCTAATCTTTGGAGAGTAATTTTCAGCTGGTGTTTACATGTGTAAATGCTTCAAAACAACAACGTGCTCAGTTGTACCCCCAGTCACTCATACAGGACGACACACTGCGGTTTATTCCTTCTGTAACCAGTCTGGATACACATGCACTGAATTGTACCGCGAGATATCGATGGCTGATCTTAATCTCTTCCCCTGGATGTGAGCCTGTGTAACAATGCTGACACGCAGAATAGTAAAAAAAAAACACGCAGAGCGTCGGTTAGTCACAACAGTCTGTGTGGTCCGGAGCTCATCTTTGCGATCTCTGGCCAGTGTACGAACAGTAAATTATCATGAACGTGCCAAAAGTGTCTTGAGAATTCGAAGGAATAACAACACATTTGAAGACACACATATAATCTGAGCAAATAGCTACACAGGGAACGACCCTGAGGCAGAGTGAAAACTCCATACGGGTTCTACAGAGGCTCCAATTTTGGATTGCAGCCTTTTCAGAGAATTTATTTAGCACTAGGCTTAGAAAACATTTTTTATCTTTATGGAACTTGCCAGATTTGTGCCTGACTGCCTCTGAAAGACCTGCAAAAGTCTGAAAGATCATTCAAGCTGTGTGAAGAATTGCTTCACTCATTCTTCACTCATAATGCATATTTTAAGGCATCCAGCTTCACTTAAAGCCTTGTTAACTATTCATTGAGAGAGCGAAATCTTTTTATCTTAAGATTTGCGAGCCTTGTGCATCTTGATCCCACTTACATGCTTTGGTCCAGTTGAAGTGGACTCTGCGATAAAGTTCAGTCATGCACGCTGTACAAGGTGAGCATAAACTAATTAAAAAGCATGTCTTGCTTGGATTTGTGACGGACGTCAGACGTACCCCGCCTTTGCAGCAGCACCTTTTTTTTTTTTTTACTGCCCCTTCATATGGAGTTCCTGCTGCTGTTTTTACATCGCTGTGCAATTTATACGCCGTTGTCCAGCTCGTGCCTGGTTGAAATATCACCGTAATAACACCGCAAGCACAGCAGTGCATGGACCCCGGCTCACAGCATTGTTGCAATACTTCTGAAAGTTATGTCATGAAGAATATTTCATGACGGATGTCAAGCGTGCCTCTTGTTTACATCTTTTGGTCTGATGCTGAAAATACCAGGGTGAGCATAAAGGGAGCTACATTTTTGTCATTCTGTCCAGCACAAGCTGCCTCAATCATGTTAAACATGCAACACCATATAATAAAATATATGCATTTTCAACGCAATGAAAACATGATTTAATAGTTACGTTGCTGTACACCTTGAAGGGAAACGGCTCATCAACGCCAACGGATGTAGGACATTTATTTCGAAATTACGTTTCATGGTATAAGGAGAGGGATTTTTGATTGCAAAATCAGCAAAAATAATTAAAACAAATCAAAAACAACCTTCAATTTAGATAAATCGTACACAAGCATGTTGTTTCTTTTCAAATCTTTGTTTGATGACTAATCAGCGGCACAGTATGTTTTCACACTCATTCTTGCTCTGCTCTATGTTTTGATACATTATAAACTGTTTGTATATTTTAAAATTCTGCTTCTTAATTTGTTTATTATTCAGCAGCAAACATATTGGAGGCTAAATTGGTCTGAGGTTGTAGAAAGAGGTGTAGTTGTGACACTCAGTGGTTCAGTGTTCCAGTAAAAGTAACAATGTGTTGGTGTAGTTAATTTCTATTGGCCCTTTGTGTCTCCAGTGGAAGGAGGCCAAACCAGAAGAGCTGATGGACTCCAAGCTGAGATGTGTTTTCGAGATGCCAGTGGAAAACGAAAAATCGGTAAGCGCAACTATTTCTCTCCTTTTTTTTTTCTTCTTCTTAGAACACAAGGCTTTCACTGTGAGTACAGATCAGATATCAAAGCCAATTAAACATCTCATTGCTTATTTTCGTAATTTTGTAAATCACTGTAATTGTGTGAAGCAGAGAGCTGCAGTGTGTACTTAACTGTTGGTTTGTCATTTGTTATCCATCAGGCAGGCGGGTATTGCCAAGTACAACAGGATTATATTTTACTGCTGTTATTTTTGTTTTCTCGCTCCCACCTCTTCGCTGTGCTTCCTTTCTTGTTAACTTTTCATCTCTTTTTATTTCCACACTCTCGTGTTGTCATAACATTTTCTTTCCGTCAAGTGTGTCTTAAAATCGTTACGGTTCGTCTCTACCTTCTCATTTATGTGTCCATCTTGCCCCACGTTTCCCTCTCTCATGTCGATTATTACTGTTTCCTCTCTGCCGCAGAGATGTTATTTTGTCACAATATAGGACCTGCAGTAGTTGTTTTCAATCCATTATGAGCTGTGTAATGTATACCCATGGATCCCAGAAAAATCTGATAGAGAACAGCATGATATACTTACAAAGTCACCCCCGGGTGAACTCTCCCACAAGTATTAAAACCATGCTTTATCCCTACACTTCAGCGTTGGTGTCAAAGATCCCATAGTTGTACCTGTGTACCAGCCAAGTCCTCGGTTAAAATCACCACGGAAACACTTTTAACAACCGCTTTCTAACGTCTGTTCCCATTTACAGCACGACATGGAGTCCAACAAGATGATGTCGTCCAGCTTGCTGAAGTCAGAGTCCTCCTCGCTGTCTGCAAAGTCGCTCAGCTCCACCCTCGATGATGGTGAGGTAAAGAAGATCATGGAGGAGTGCAAGAGGCTGCAGATGGAGGCCCAGAGGCTAAGGGAAGAAAACAAACAGATCAGAGTGAGTATGATGATGGGAGGACCTGAATCCGTCTCTCCATTTGGTTAGTTTCAACTGAAAGGAAACAGCTCGCACAGCATCTTCCTCACAGATAATACGACTTCTACAGGGTTTCCCATAACAAATCAGTGAGTCGATGTGGTCACGCCAGCTAGCCAGTGTGTCGTTCTTATATCAAGGTTTATGAATCATTCAAACAATTGCTTCACTCATGATGGAAGTGTTCTCAGATGTGGGATGGTGAGAGCTGCTGCTTGTCCTCCTGACAGGCTCCGGCCATATTTCACAAAAACACGTTTAAGACTGCAGCTCAGGTCCAGAGTGGGATGTCCACAAAGCATAATGTCACTGGTTCGATACCGAGCTGCACATGGCCAAGTGTCTTCAGGCACTGTTAGTCAGCCAATTGATGGAAAGATCACATGTAGGTGCAGAGATTCGCTTCCACACAGGTCACCGGCCATTGACTGGTCATGGCAGCGTACACCATAAATTTGTTTGTGACTTCTGACTGTGATATGAAACCAGGTCTCCCACACTATCGCAAAAAATACTAAAATAAAGACACGGCACAACAGAAATCAAGCACTTGCTTTACTGAATGGCAGCAGCAAACATAAAGGCCTTAAAGCTGTTACTGTACACTGGGCAGTGTTACTCTCTTTAATCTCAGACTATGGGGATTCATGCTGCTCCAGCTGAATGGAGCAGAATGCATTTGGCAGCTGCTGCTGCCGTTTCATTTTCACTGCGAGTGCACTGAAATTTGTTATTTTTGCAGTTTTATTGCAACACAGTTGTCTCAGTGTTTGCTTTAGCGCGCACAGGTCGTCGGACCATGACAGAGGGATCGCACACACAGAAACTTAATCTTGCTGATCAAAGTAAGCAGATGACGAGACTTATTATCCTGATGATCCCGTGTTTTATTTTTCCTTATTTTGTATTGCGTGATGCTAATGGCTAAAATTAGTTGATTTGGTCAAATTATTCTAAATCCTCTGCAGTGCTTTTTTGAAGACAGAAACTCAACATTAAAGTGAAGATCAAGTGCATCAGCTCATGTCTGTAATCAGACGCAGAGAGATTAGGACAGAAGTGTTCTGTCAATCACAGCAGTCAATGAAATCAGCTTATTGCGTTTTGAGAAGTTTTGTTTGGAAATTAGTCTCTTATACTCAGTTGCATGCATGCAGAGATGGCGAACAGAGTGGTCCCCCTCTCACACACCAGCACCCCCTCCTCCTCTTTAGGTTCTTGCCAGAGGCAGAACGACTGTTGGCTGCTCCTGCGGCTGAGATTAAACTAACAGAGAGCCCCCCCACCCGCTGCTGGGAAATGAAGTGTGTTAAAGCCTGGCGCCTCGTGCGTTCCTCAGGGGATTGGGTCAGATGAAGATTTAAGCAGATCCTATTTCTTTGAGTTAATAAATAAATACGGTTGTATCTCATTGACTGATTGACAAACTGACACTCTCTTAAACCCACGTTGTCTTCATCTTTTGTTTCTCTCCTCTCCCTTTTCTTAATTTCACCGTCCCACCACTGCTTCCCCTCATCCTCTGCCCACACACTTCCTTTCGTCATTTCTCATTTATCACTTTCGCCCTCCCCGACTTCCCCTCGTTCTGCCTCAGGAGGACGACGGCCTGCGGATGAGGAAGAGCAACGTCATGTCATCTCAGCACGCCTCGGTCGGCATGAAGAAAGAGGAGGGGCTGAGCGCCCGCACGGTGGCCCTCATCCTGCTCTTCTTCGTGGTGGGCGTCATCGTGGGCAAGCTGGTGTTGTAGAGGGCAGCGCAGTTGGGTCGGCCGCAGCATGCTTTTCCGGGGACGAAAACAAACACGGGATCTGGGATTTTGGATCAGAAATGCCATATCTGCTGGGTGGGGGGAGGTACTAGTTTTGATTCAGTCTCATTTATGTAAAAAAAAAAAAAATTTCAAAAGGTAACGTATGAGATTTAAAAAAAAAAAAAAATTAAAAATGGAATAGACAATTTCATCTTAATGAACAAACCTAATGTTACAGGTCTTGTCTCTACGTAATCATCACATAATCATTCTGGCCCTTTTTCCCAAAGTCTCATGTATACAGATGACCGGTTCTGTGGGCGGGTTTGGGGGGACTGGAAACATGAACGCTCGTGATTCAGACCAGTGGATTTTTTTTTTTTTTTTTTTTTAACACCGGCGAGGTGGTGTTGGTGTGACTGAGTCAGTTTGCAGTCGTGCGAATGTCATTTTAATGTATTGTTGTTTGTTTTTCTAAACGACGGAGGCCAGAGCCGACGTACACGAACACGTAATCGCCCCGCTGTACAGTGTAACCTTCCAGCGAAGCCCCCTTTAAGGAAGGCGTTCATAAACAGATGATCCAACACAGACAGCCGGGGGCGGGGGGGTCGCACACAGGGCTATCACCATGTCTCCTCCGATCAGAGGCTTTAATAAAATCAACTCGTCTTTGATTGTAGAACAGTCATGTATGAAACACTAGACCGGAGGTGTTTTCTTTCCTTGTGCCCTTTTTCTTTTCACTCTACCTTACTCCTATCAGCCATGACCTCACTGCTCACCACATCCCCGGCAGTCTGAGCGGGGATGTCTGATTGCATGCGTTCACACCGAGTGTTATTGCATCTGGACTTTTGGATCTAATTTAATTGCTTTTATAAATGGTGATTATTTCATTTGGCTGTAGGTTTGCACAACTACATTTCTGATTTTTTTTTTTTTTGTTTGTTTTCTCTCTTATTTGTGTTTTGTTGTGTTTTTATGATTTTTTTTTTTTTCTTTTTGTGATGTTAGGTTCGATGCATTTAAGATGATTGCAGCTAGCTGAAATGAGTATTGGATCATTTCTGTAACTCCAGATGAAAGCCTTGCCTGGTGACCTGTTTGGGCAAGTTATTCTCAGGCCAAGATTGAGATATATTTACAGTGTATACACACACACAACATTAATCTCTTCCAATTATTATTATTATTATTTTTGGTTTGCTTTCTCATTTTCCTACTGAGCCATACATTTGTTGATACTCTGTTCTCCTTGTTGCAAATGTATGTCAGACGTCAGCTGAGTGTTATAAGCTGCCTGCACTCGTTCTCCACCGCTGGTGAGCTTTTCTTTGAGGTGTCACGTTCCTGCAGGCTCTCCTTTGGGATTCATTTGGTGTTTGTTCAGCCTTTATTGGTTGCTTAAAGAGGTTATACCTTCACTACAATTGAAATTGTGCTCATTTCTGATGCACGAAGGTTTAGAGTGTCTCTTCTGTGTTCTTCCTCAAACGTACAATGTTTTTTTTTTTTTTTCTGTCTGAAGTGATAGGGAGAGGAAAGCATACAACCAAGCTCTGAGGGGACCACATGACGACAGTGTACTTTTTTTTTTTTTTTTTTTAAAGAACTGACAAAAGTAAAATAGGTTCTTAAATTATTTCTCTGAATTTTGAATGGGGGATAAAAATAAAAGGCAGAGTGAGTGGTGTTCTGCTTTGCATTATTAGAAGGAAAATGAGCAAATGTTCAAATTTTTATCCCATTGTACCGATACAAAATGAATAAACAGTTGAGAAAGAAACAGAAGTGTATTCCCCTTTGCTAAACATCCGTAAGAAAATGCTGAAAGGTTCATTATGTTCTCACGCCGTCGGGCGTGGAAGGCGGTGGACTGAACTGCTGGATTAAAGATCAAAATGAACAGGAGAGTGTGTTTCTGCTGTATCTCTGTAAAGTTGTTGGGTTGAGGATGACTTGCTGCTTAGAGGGAGGGCAGAGCTGACCTGAGCTAGTCCTGTCTCGGGCTGTCAGTCCTGGGTCGTATAGTACTTGCAGGAAATTGTTCTTGTTTTTTTGCATCCTGGTTGGAGTGTCCAGACTAGGAAGGAAAAAATGAATTCAAAACACCGCTTGTGACAAAAATCATAATTTTTAAAGCTTCTCTCTTGTGTAAAAATAATGGGGGGGGGGGGGGGGGGGGACTTCACCAGTCTGGTACTCCAAGATGGAAACAATCAAACAAAAACAGTTGTTTGTAAACACTAATTGACCCTGGCCTGGTTGTAAAACACTACACTGACCTGTCCTGGAGTCTCACAGTGATCAATGTAAGCAGTCAGGAAACTGTTTTGTATGTATATAAATAAATAAATAAATAAGTCTATCTGAGAAGAAGATTAATATTCCTAGTCAAGTAGTCTCTCTGGTGTAAAAACAACCCAACCTGGTTGGACTATGTAGCATCTTAATAAATTAAATGAATAAAGCCCCAACCTGTGTCAAGTCATTTCCTCACATGTATCTAAGCAGGATGAAGTGCATCGCTGCACAAATGCAGTCAGTTGGTTTTTGGTTTTTCTTTCACAAAAGAGAAGAATAAGATTTCAGACATGGCAATATTCTGTTAATCATCCTCTTCTTACATTCCTCCATTGAAGCCCATGTGTCTGTTTTCTCCTCCAATCTGTGCTGCAGTTTACTACAGTTAAATGTTACTGTTACATGCAGCCTTGCTCTCAAAATAGTATTGAGTTCATTCCAAAAAAAAGTTCTAAAATTCAAGCTCTGTTAACAGAATTTCAGGCTGAAGAACTGAAGTGTAATCTCTTTTCAAGGGTATGAATTTAAGTCATTTTATGACCTCATTGTTTTCCTGCCAAAGCCCAGTGTCCTCATCACTTACAATGTATCTTGATTCATCAGCCTCCTGTCTTTGCCATTGGAATCATGACTGAAATGTACCTACAGCTGAGGCTTCTGTACGGTGGCCCAGAAAGGCCAGCGCAAAAGCAAAAAGCCACAACGCAGCTGCAAAGGTCATAACAGCGAAGGCCACGTGTGAAGATGAAGGGCTTTGTTTCCCGGGGACAGTGTTTTCTGATGGACTATTATTTATTACGAGAAAATTACACGAAACGTAAGTTAACCCTGTTGCTCAATGAGCGTGATTAATTGTCATGTTTTCAGAAATCTTAAATGTCGGTTCCCTTGTGGAAATTGTCAGAATGTTATGTATGTGCCCCGGTTTTTTTTTTCGCTTGGTTCCGTCAGAAAATATTGTCCGCTGTGCACTTGTGGCTTTTGGTCTTGTATTGTGTAAGTTGCTTTTGTATTGTGGCTTTTTTGCTGATGCATTTCAGATTTTTAGCCTTCATTGGCCCTTCTGGACCACCTTGCTGTTTTGTGTGCATAGGCGAGCAATTAAGTTCAGTCTCCTGTTCAACAATAATTGAAAAACAAGAAATGTGGGGCTGCAGTTTCACTGAATCCACCCCAGATGTCAAGAAAATTATATGAACGAATAGAAATACTTTATTATGCCAGGAGAAAGCTCCATATTGCACCCAGCAACTATCCCTTCCAATGAATATATTCTCAGATGTGATCATTTTTTATTTAAAAAAAATGTATTAGTGTATATTTTGTAGTAATGCCATACTAAATTGCAAAAAAAGAAAAAAATCTTCACATCTGTATTACCTTCACACTCACACAATATTGTAGTCTGGGAAAGTATGCAGTCACCTGTTGAGAATCACTGCTGTACATGATAAGCTTTTATTCTATTTTGAAAAAAGATATGAGTATGTATAATTTGCAACAATTCGTTTCTTTTACATTTTCACAAACAAGATTTCTATATGAAGAAGCTGACCTGTCGTCTGCTGCCTTGTGCTTGAGGTTTTTTGAGATACTTGACTGATATTTGACTCTTTTTAAAATATGAATAAATGTTAATGCTGTTTTTTCAAAGACTTGGTTGCAAAAACCTGCATTTAAACTTTCTACTGCCTTAAGTGGAGATGCATTTAAAGGAAAAAAATATAAGCTAAGCATTATCCCACACTTAATCACTCATTTTTAAGAAGAAAAATGATTTATTGGAAAGAGTGTGGATGCACGCAGACTCTGTAAACCTTGCGGTCAAGGGCTGGACCACATCCTGGTGTCTTCCTCCAGAGTTAAGACAGATTCTCACACATATTTGATTCCCAGCAAAGTGAAACTGTTTCTTTGGGTGTCTGTGGCTCAGTTGAATGGGTTACCTCCCAACCCGTTGATCCCCCCTAGTCCTTGAGTTGAAGTGACCGCTGGCTTCACACACAACCCCAAGTTGCTTCCAGTGGTGTGTGAGCACCTTGCATAGGAGCCGAGTTTGTGGTGGATCATGTGTGGAGACGGCTAAAGTGATAAAATGTGCTATAAGTTAAAAGTCCAACATCTGTTTAAAGAAGTAGAACATTTGAAGAGCTTCAGCTGCTCCTCTGAAGGGATTTTCTCTTAAACTTCCTGCTTATAGGACCAGGGAAATGGGCTAAAAGCTGTTTACTGTGCAGGAGACTGATTTTGTTTTCATCCTGATAGTTAGAAAGAGCCTTTAAGGAGTCAGGAAATACCTCAACCTTACTTCAATCACTGGTTTTAATTTAAACTTCCTGGATTTTTCAAACATTGCCATGTATTTATAATTTAGAGAAACAGATGTTTACCTTTGTGACCTGAGGGAAAGACAGACACAAAGTGAGTCAGTGTGCAGCAGCGACCGGGAACAAAAACATGTACTGACAGCGATTAAGAGGTTATTACAGCTTGTGTACAGATGCACTCTATTCTCAGGACAGCCAGACCTGCAGCCACTGACGTCCGAGGCCATATTGGCTTGTTAGTTTCTCCCGTGCTGCTTGATTTGGCAGCGCCACGATTCGCAATGGGATATGAGTGTTAAAACATATAACTGCAGGGAGATTAATTACCCCGCGGATTCCTACTAATGCAGTTGTGGTGTTGAGTAAAATAAAATCCTACTGATACATCCAGTGTTATTGTATCAGTAACAACCAGACACTGTTTCTGTCTGCACCTCACGGATGGAGGCAACGCAGCGGGGTTGTTTTTCGGTCAGGATCTCCCACCACCACCTCCGCCGCCGCCACCCACCAGGTGTGCACCTGGGCCCAGGGTAGCTCCACAGCTGTTTGGGTTGGCCGCTGTGAAGCAC